>NC_068971.1:2400000-3107500 GCF_016808095.1 Vigna angularis | reverse complement strand
TCACTTGTCCATTTATAATATTAGAGTCTTGAATAGATATATCTATAATATTTTTCTCTCTTGAAACATCTTCCTTTTTATAACCATCTACAATATAATAAAAAAATGCTAATTAAAAATATTGAATCACAAAATAATAAATAATTAAATTAAATTACGTGGGTTGGTGAGCCAACCCGGCTTACCACGGGTTCAACTCAGTGAGTCGGGTTCTAAGTGAGCTGCATTGAAAATTAGTCTACATAAAAAAATTACATTTTTTTCAAACCCAACCCGGCTCAAACCCGTGGTGAGCCAGATTGACTCGCAGGTTACAACCCATTTTGACAACACTACTTCCTTGCGTGGTGTGGTAGGTTATGGTCCTTCCGAAGCTGTAATGGCATGATGGGTCGATATTGAACTAAAACCATTGACTAATTATTTATGTCGTGGTTTGGAAGGGCTGAGTTCACATATTGGGATGAATGTTTAACTGTTTATTAGTTCAACTTAAAAGCAGAGATGCTAATTTTTACAAATAACAATGGATCAGAGTTGAATAAATTTAATATGCACAACAAATGAATATGAGAGTGGAGTAGAACAATTCTTTGACATATTTAACAAATATTATTTAGTTAACTTTGGTAAAATGTATTATATCATAAAGGTACTAGTTGTAGACGTTTGATATGTTATTGCTTGAGCTCTTATCTTAAGAGATTCATATATACAGTGGAACAACATAAATTAATAATATTTTGGGATGAATAAGTTTTATGATTTTGTAAATGTTATGATGAATAAGTTCTATGATTTTATAAATTTTTTGTAAACTCTTATATATAAATCATAACTTTTAGTATATAACTTTTTTTATAAGATATAAAGTTCAGTACTCCTAAACATAACTTTTAATAGTTCATAAATATTGAAGCATAACATTTAATGTTTGTTTATGAAGAAGACATCTTGTTTATAAAAATGAAATATAATTAAGACTTAATATGTTATTACACTATTACAGAAATTAATGTTTGCATTGCTAAATGCATAATGGTTAGTGCATAAATTGGTACACAAGTTTAGTGCAAAGGCTGGTAAACAAATATTAATTCTTAATCATAAATAAATCGATACAAATATTTTTTAATCATAAATAAATCAATCGATACAGATATTTTATCACCTAACTTACTACATTATGCATATTTTTAGTATTTAACTGAGAAGAGATACGTGTAAATTGTTTATCGTAGTACCAATAAAATTCAAACATTGAAATTGCTTCTTGTTGACACACACTAAAAGCTCTCAGTAGTGGGCTCCTTCATTGGGCCTAACAACGATCCAACTAAAATTACTTAAGCCCAGTTTTATATGAAAAATTAGTGTGTTTCATAATGTACCTTCAACCCTTTCATTATGCACTTCCAAACTTTAAGAAAATGTCAATTTCATCCCTAATTAAAAATGCATTTAATTTATAAAAAACTAAAACAATTTGGTCCAAGATTCTTAAACAGTTTCAGTTCAAAGGTTTCACCTTCCATCTTCAACTTTAAAAAAAAATAATTCAACTTTTAATTTTAATATATATATATATATATATATATATATATATATATATTTCTCATTTTTATTAAAATCATTTTACATGCTGTTAACACTGTATTCCATTAACAGATTTTAAATTAGATAATTTTATGAATTTATAATTTAATTAGATAATTTTTAATTGTTAAAAAATATTTTTTATGAATTTTTTAGATTTAATATAAATATTTAAAAAAACTAAAATTATAAAGATGTTATTGGATAAGGAAATTCGAAAAAGAAAGTATTGGATGTTAATATCCGATGGACAAAAGGATCGGATATAGAGATCTGAATGTTTATCTTATGTGCTAAGTATATTTTTATTGTGATAGATTTATCTGGAAAGTAAAGTAAAGTAAGAATAGAATAAGAGGTAGAAAATTAACAACTTCAATTCTTAAAAAGAATGACTTTTAAAATCAAAAGTACATGGAATCATTTAAGAGTAGGGTGCAGGAAATTAAAAGAAGGATGCAAGGCAAAACGTTGGATCAACTTCTTCAACTGTAAAGCCTACGAGTGTTTCTTTCTTCATCGTCTCCACCCACTGTGGCACTCCCCGCCGTCGGACAAAGCAAGTCATCGCCGCAAGTCCCACGTTCGGTCAGCGCCGTCGGCAGCGATGCCGTCAACCATTAGAGGTGTCGCCAGCGAAGCGGCTCTTTCTTCGTCTCCATCTTCTCCCGCATCGCGGCACCAACCCCAATATTAGAGGCTCTCCTCCTCATGACGAGCAATTGTCCTCTCTTTCTCCTTTGTCGATTCCTTTGTTTTAAGATACATCATAAAACCTAAATCAGAATTAGGCAACCCTACGACTCCACACCAGCCGACCAGAAGCCTGTTGGGTATCAGTCATACAACACAAGCACACACAACTAAAATTAAAGATGAGAAAATTTATAACTAACACAAGACCAAGGGCAAGGTCAAGAAAAATATTTACTAGATAGAAGAGATTACAACACCCTCTCTTTAGAGCAAGGAGGATACAAGTAATTTTTGGTGCATCTTACACCTTCCCTTACACCTCTATTTATATGCAAATGAGGGAGGGAAGTCTTTGCCCACTTCAGATGTGGGACTTCTAAGACAAACTTCTAACAATTCTCCCACTTGAAGATTTGATTGAATCAATCATGTCTTCACAATACTTTGTCTTCCTTGTCAGTTTCATGCTACGTTGCTGATAGACCATAAGAGGATCTACTCCATACAAACTTGTCAGTATTGACCGGCTTTGTCATAACATCTGCTAGGTTATCTTTGGTACAGATCTTTTCCAAATCTACATCTCCTTTCTCTACTACTTCTCGGACAAAATGATATTGAACCCCTATATGCTTTGTCCTGGAATGAAAGGCTGGATTTCTTGCAATGTGCAAAGCACTCTGACTGTCACAATATACAGTAATTTTGTTTTGCTTGTGCCCGAGTTCTTCCAATAACCTTTGAATCCAGATTGCTTCTTTGCATGCTTGAGTAGCTGCCATGTATTCAGCTTCTGTGGTGGATAGAGCTACAACAGTTTGTAGTTTAGATAACCAGCTTACCACCCCTCCTGCAAGTTTAAACACATAGCCTGTAGTAGATTTTCTTTTATCAAGATCACCTGCATAATCTGAGTCGACATAACCTCTGACAATAAATTTTGATCCTCCAAAACATAACGCAACATCTGAGGTTCCTTTGATGTATCTAAGGACCCTCTTAACAGCATTCCAATGCTCTTCACCAGGATTTGCCATAAATCTACTAACTGCTCCCACTGCATGTGCAATGTCTGGTCTTGTACAAATCATGGCATACATTAGGCTTCCCACTGCTGATGCATACGGAACTCGAGACATTTCCATCCTCTCTGCTTCATTGCTAGGACACATACTTGAGGATAATTTATAATTAACAGGAAGTGGGGTAGAAGTTGGCTTGCAATCTTGCATGTTGAAGCGCCGCAAGACCTTTCGAAAATAATTCTTTTGTGAAAGCCAAAGCTTCCTGTTTTTTCTGTCTCGGTGAATTTGCATCCCTAAAATCTTGTTTGCAGGTCCCAAGTCCTTCATATCAAATTCCCTAGCCAATTGTGCCTTCAATTCTTGGACTCGAACTTTGTTAGAGCCTACCACCAACATATCATCCACGTACAACAGCAAAATGATGAAATCATTATCCTCAAACCTCTTGTAGTACGTACAATGGTCTGAACTTAATCTGTTGTATCTGAGGCTAATAATGAAAGAATCAAATCTCTTATACCAACACCTTGGCGCCTGCTTTAAACCGTACAGAGATTTGGTCAACCTACAAACCAAGTTTTCTTTGCCTTGTTCTTCAAAACCTTCTGGTTGGAGCATATATATTTCTTCTTCAAGTTCTCCATGAAGAAAAGCAGTCTTTACATCTAACTGTTCCAGATGTAAATCATCTACAGCACACATTGCCAGCACTATTCTGATAGTGGTAAGTCTAACAACTGGTGAGAATATCTCGTTAAAATCAAGACCTTCTTTCTGAGCATATCCTTTGACCACCAGTCTTGCACGATATCGCTCCACTTGTTCATTGCCATCTCGTTTGATTTTGTATACCCATTTGTTTCCAATTGCTTTTCGACCTTTTGGAAGTTCAACAAGTTCCCATGTCTCGTTCCTATGTAAGGCTTCTATTTCTTCATGCATTGCTGTCATCCATTGAGAAACATCTGAACTCCTCAACGCTTCTTGAAAGGTTGAAGGTTCTCCTTCTTCAGTTAAGAGACAGTACGCATCATGGTTTGCCATAACATAGTCTGAGTGCCAAGATGGTTTCTTCATCAAACGTGTTGTTCGTCGAGCATCTTCATCATTGACCTCATTTGGTTCTTGTTCATCGTGCTCTGGTTCTGTTTCAGAGGAATCATTATCTTTTGACTTTTCCTCTATCTGTACTGAAGTAATGTCTATTGGTGTGCTGACATTTTTCTGCTCACTTTGCAATTTTTCTGCAAAAACTACATCCCTGCTAACAATAATCTTGTGGGCAGTGGGATCCCACAAGCGATACCCCTTAACATTGTCAGCATAACCCAAGAATATACATTTCCTGGATTTTGGGTCCAACTTTGTTCTTTCTTGGGAGTTGTACATCACGTACACAGGACAACCAAATACATGCAGAGAAGAGTAATCAGCTGGTTTTCCTTTCCACATTTCTATTGGTGTCTTTACACCAATTGCTGTTGATGGCGAACGATTTATCAAATAGCAAGCAGTTTTGACTGCTTCTGCCCAGAAGGACTTGGCTAATCCTGCAGTTTTCAACATGGCCCTTGTCCTTTCTAGAAGAGTTCTATTCATCCGCTCTGCTACACCATTCTGTTGAGGTGTATGAGCAACTGTAAATTGCCTCTTAATACCTTCTTGCTTGCAGAATGCCAGAAAATCACCATCAGTATATTCTCCTCCATTATCTGTCCTCAAGCATTTGATCATTTTTCCAGTTTCAAGTTCTACCTGTGCTTTGAATTCCTTGAATACTGGAAACACATCTGACTTCTTCTTGATTGGGTACACCCATAATCTCCGGGAATAATCATCAATGAATGATACAAAATACTTTGCTCCTCCCATGGATATTTCTGGTGATTCCCAGACATCAGAATGGATTAAGTCAAGTATGTGCTTGCTTCTAGCAGTCACTTTAGCAAACTTCAATCTATGTTGCTTACTAGTCACACAGTGCTCACAAAACGTTAAGTTAACTGTTTTGAGCCCCGGCAGGAGATTATGATCAGCAAGAATTTTCAAGCCTCGTTCTGACATGTGACCAAGTCTGTAATGCCACATCATCGTTGCTTCTTCTTCTTTTGTTGTTGCAACTGATGCATCTGCTTCTTGCAACGTATCTCCCAACAACATGTATAGATTTACTGCGATCTTCTCTGCTTTCATCACAATGAGGTTACCTTTCACCATTTTTAGGATTCCGCCTTCAATGTGAATTTTGCACCCAAGGTCATCCAATTGTCCAACAGACAAGAGGTTCTTCTTCAATCCCTTCACATGTCGAACTCCTTGAAGAGTGCGTATTGTACCATCATACATTTTGATTTTGACGGTACCAATCCCTCCAATTTCTAAGGCATGATCATTCCCCATGAACACAGATCCTCCTGAGACAGGTTCATAAGTGTGAAACCAATCTCGGTGTGAAGTCATATGCCATGTCGCGCCTGAGTCTACTATCCAGGCATCAGAAAGTTGTCTTCTGCCTTTAGAACTAACTTCTGCTTCACTATACAGGATTTCTCCATCTTCAGAAGTTTTTGCAACACAGCCTTGAGAGCTTGATGCTTCGAAGTTCTTTCCTCCACTCTTCTTGTGCCAACAATCTTTTTTCAGATGCCCCCTCATGCCACAATTGTAGCATTTAAAATTCTTTCTTCCTCGAGACTTTGATCTACCATGATTTTGACTCCCACTGGAGCCACGTTCCGTTGATCTTCCTCTCATCATCGTTAAAGCTTCTACTTGCTTCGAACTTTCTATCCTGTCTTCCTTATTCTTTCGCCTGGATTCTTCTTCAAGAATAGCTCCAGCAACATCATCAAAGGATAAACGACCAACAATGTTGTTATTTGTAATGTTGATGATGAGTTGATCATATGAATCTGGTAAACTCTGAAGTAGTAGCTCTGCACGTTCATTTTCTACTATGTTGAAATCTGACGCGGTGAGCTGAGCAAATAATGTATTCAGATTGTTGATGTGTTCCGTCACTGGCGTGAACTCACTCATTCGAAGAGTATAGAGTTTTCTTTTTAAGAAAATTCTAGTGTGAAGTGACTTGACCTCGTACAGTTTAATGAGAGTATCCCAAATCTCCTTTGCAGTCTTCTTCTCTGCTATACTAGACAGAACTGAATCTGCCATTGCTAGGTGCAAATTGGCAACCGCGTTGTCATCCATCTCTTTCCATTTTTCATCAGAAATTTCTGCACGTCTGTCTTCAATTGCATCCAAACAGTTGTCTTTTCTCAAAATTGCCCTTATCTTCAGTTTCCACAAGGAAAAATTATTTTCGTTGAACTTTTCTATCTCAAATTTTGCTGTCATGGTTTCACTCTTGAACCGGCTTATGCACTTCTCACTATGAATAGTATTGTCTACTGGTACGGTACAGGTAGACTGTGAAGTAAAGCACCAAGAAGTTCCCAGGAAAGAGAGGTGGGTCACAAATGGACACTCTTAAGTACCAAGTCTTTCCTAGCCAGAACTTTCTCAGACCGAACTTTCACACTACCAAACGTTTCCAGTAATAACTCTTTTCTGATGCGGAAGATCGGATTAAACCGCAACCACAGAGCATACTCAGAATTTTACCAATACTATTCTAATGACAATAGCAGCGGAATACAAACCGAAAGCTCTGATACCACTGTTGGGTATCAGTCATACAACACAAGCACACACAACTAAAATTAAAGATGAGAAAATTTATAACTAACACAAGACCAAGGGCAAGGTCAAGAAAAATATTTACTAGATAGAAGAGATTACAACACCCTCTCTTTAGAGCAAGGAGGATACAAGTAATTTTTGGTGCATCTTACACCTTCCCTTACACCTCTATTTATATGCAAATGAGGGAGGGAAGTCTTTGCCCACTTCAGATGTGGGACTTCTAAGACAAACTTCTAACAAAGCCAAGCCACAACCGCGATCATGTCGCCGACATCGTTCTGTTCTTCCTCTTGACCCATGTGTGGGTTCTCTATTTGGGTCGCGATTCGCAGCTCGGTGTGAGTTTGGAGAATGAAGATGACGCACAAGTTATGATGAAGGGTGGCTTATGAAGAAGAATGGAGGTGGGTCTGGTTCTCCATCTTTGCGTATGCCTCTTTGTAAATTGCATTAGGATGAATGAAAATGGAGACTGGTGTTGAGTTGTTGAGGATGATGGTGGACGGTATAGTGGTTTGAGGATGATGGTGTTACGCTTGAGTTGGGATGAAGGAATATGGTGGAGATGTTGGTGAAGCCGAATGTATTGGTTCTTGTTTTTTCTTTCAGTTCTATTTTTCTGTTTACTATGGAAGAAAGGGATCCAAAACATCGGATATTCACATCCGATTTAGGATATTCACATCCGATTTAGGTACAATCGTATTTTCATATCCGACATGTTAATTTTTTTATTCTAAAATATTTTTATTAATTTTAATAAATTCATATAAATTAATTTAATAATAATTAAAAATTATATAATTACATTATAAATTTATACAAATTCATACACAAATTTAAAAAATATTAAGAAAGACAAGATATTATCAATTCAAATAGGATATAATGGGGGTGTAGGATTCCATTTCAATACATGAGAAATGAGGTGCATGGGTGTATGATAGGGAGAAAATGAAGTGTAGTCAATGGCAAAGAAATTGTCAACAAACATAAAATTAATAAATAAATTAAGGTATTTTAGGAAATTTGAAGAAATTTGAGGTGCAAATTAAATGTTTGGAAGTGTAGGATGAAACACTCCAAAAATTATTGACAATAATCTTTTAGTCATTTGAATTTGTAAATGCGTCTTTTAATTGACTTTTAATTACCAAAAATGAATTATCCAAATAGTACTGCAAAGGAAGTCAGCTTATAAAAGAAATCATATTTCCAACTGAATTGTTGATCACACTAGGGTTGACAGAAGTATATGAATTCGCTCTCAGTAATTTGAAGATTTTATTGTAAAAAATAAATATGTAATGACTTTTAAGGTTTTTAGTGACAACAATATAAGTTAATTCCACTGTAACGAGAGATGTATTTTATAATTAAATTGTTGTATCATTATCGGGGATTTTAAACAATTTTTTATCTTTTAAAATTTGTATTTTCTTCGATTCATTTTAAGCAATACAACTGAATATTTTTATAATTTTTGTTTTAGGTTTTAGAGCATTTTATTGAATTCCTTCCTTAATTATTAAATTGTTCATTAGTATAAAACTAAATTTTTCACATCACAAAATCAATTCGAGACTAAAAAAATATATAGTGATATTTTTTAAAATAAATAGAGCTTATTTACATCAGATTTTTTATTTATATAAGATTTTTTAGAGTTTGACATGAAATTGAATATTTACATTAGACTATATGTGAGTATGATATACATGTCAAGATTTATATCAAGCTCCAAATCATAAAACTATTAAAATTAAAATTTCTAGTCTTCTTCTTCCTCATGATTTCGACGTTATTTTTTTCTTTCTTCTCTTTTTTTTCTTTGACAATTATTGCATGAATGTTGGTAAACGTTTGAAGATCGTTTTTGTGGTGTGAATTTATGCTTGTAGGTGTTTCATGGTGATGGACCCTTTTCTTTTATTTGATTAAAGTTTTTGTAGATCCAATTATATTATTAAAGTAAGTGTCTTATATATTCATTATAGAATTGAAATTTAAAATATGATTATTGTTTTGATCTCAATTACAAAAAATACATGAATGTCTCAGTTGAATATTATTATTGATGTAATTTTTATTTTCACCAACTTAAATACTCTTCGAAAAGTAATCATTTCATTATATTTTTGTGTTTTTATTATTCACCTGATTTTGTAAAATTCATCAAAAATGGTTAAAAATTGATTTTTGACTCAATTTTTTTTATGATAACTTATTTTTGTGTATATTTTGGTAGTAGAGTCTTTACATGTGATAACATAGTCATAAATTTTGAGATGCAAAATTATGGTGGAGAAAATTCAAAATATTAATTTTTTTTTATAAAGATTTCGAATTAAGGCACATTTTAAAGAAAGTTGTTCGAAATGAAAATAGAAATGTGATGACCAATTCCAAAAGGATATCAGGAGCTGCCAAAATATCCAAATACTGTTCATTTACTAGACAGTTTTTGTTTTATTTTTTTAGTATTTTTTAGGCATTTTTCTATATTTTAAACTTTTTGTTCACATACTTATACTCATAAAAAATTTGAAATTTTTTATGTATTTTCTTATATCATATAAAAATTTATCAAACCTTTACATCTTACATATTTCATACTTTTCATTGTGTGATTTTGCATGTTGTCATTGTTTTTAATTGATGTATATATATGACCAGGTTGAGTTCACATATTTTGCATTCTTTTTTATTATGAGATTGATAGGACGTTTAAAGGAAATTTTTATATGTTCCTTTTCATAGCATAGTTAGTGGTGGTATCGTTTCAAATTCAAATTGTGGAAACGTGGCCCATAATAATAATGAGAGAACTTTGAAAGATGTGGGTTAGTTACCAACCAATATGCATTCATGTTTCTCCATTGAAATTATAATGGATTTATGAATTATACTCTAAATTGGTTTAGAAACAAAATTTTAACCATCAAAATATTAGTACGTAAATTTGTCTCTATATGATTAATTATTTAAAATTAAAGATTAATTTATATATTAAAACATTGGTATCTAATGTTTGAGATAGACTCTAATTTATAATACAGTTATAATTATGTATTTATAATATAATTATTTTAAATACTAATAATTTTTAATTTATAAATTAGTATTTAAATTAGTCTATGATTATTTATTTTTAATCTCTAGAATTGATTTTTCTTAATGATTTTCTTGTAGTTCACAAACTATGTAATCTTGTTGTGCTGCCAAATTATATAAAACACACTTTTCCTTTTTTTTCATTTTTTTTATAAATTAAAAAAATATTTTAATCTAGCTATAATATTTTCAAATTTAAAATAATATGATTACTTTTTTATTTCAACATATATTTTTCATTAATTTATATATGCATATTTATCGTGTTGCAAAAATAAGAATAAATAAAAATCTTAAGATTCTTGTATCGGGATAATTTTCTAAGTACATTAATTTCTTAATTTGGAAAGGAACAAAAATAATAAAAAGTAACAGTCCATGAAATAAGGCACCACTGTTTACATAAAGTTAGAACTTTCATTATGGTGTCCGAGGAATGAATATGAACTTTCAATTGCTGGTTTACTAATAACATGTAAACAAATCATACTATCGTTCAAGGAATGAAGACAAACTTTCAACATCAGCCGCCGCTATCGTCCGTTGTCGTGCAAGACAATATATAACTAGAAACTTCATTAAATGATAGTTGAAATAAGAAAAACAGACATTTGTGACAGTTATTCTTACAGTAATGAAAGTGATACATGCCCAGTAACTCTAGATACATAGAACAACGACGGAAATGGAGGAGGCAGCGAAACACAAGACAAGTTGACATCCCAATCATGGAAGCTATTCAACAATTTCTTTTGTAGGGATCACAACGTTCTTGTTTAGGTATTTTGCTCTCATCAGGAAAACAATCTTTATAACGGTTAACGCGGATGTGACAGGAAGATTCACGATTTGTTGTTAGAAAGAGGGTCTTACTGTTGATTTCACCAAGCATTCTGGCGAGGTGAGAGGCAGCGATGGTGGGGAACTCTGAGTCCAAGTGGCGGTGGTTGAGGCACTCCTCTAGGGAGCCATCGCAAACAGAAGTAGTGTCGTTGGTCTTCGCCGGATCTGAAATGCTGAGGCATGCGTTGACAAAAATGATCAGCAACCACATCACACCAGAAATGTGTGCTCTTTTCATTCCGGCTCCTCTGCAACTACAACAAAATATAGAGATATATCTCAACATGAAGCACCACTATATCTATAAATCCTACCACTGCATCAGCGTCGGTGTTGACTTTTCAAATGCTTAATTATCTTCCTTTTGCACATGTGTTGTTTGTGGGGCTACATGTAATTGCAATATAGCTGAGTGATAATGACACGTTCGGTCTAGTTTCCTCCTCCAAGGTCACACTAACCTACTTATAGACCATTTATTTCTACTTTCTTTTATAATAAGTCTTCCTTTAACATAGTGGAATAGATAGTGCTTGTATTGGTTGCAGTGGGTAAAAGAAACTCGATCCACAGTCTTTTTCTCTCTATGGGTACATTGCTTGCTACCACTGTAATATATTTCTTTCTAAAACTTCGTATTATACCTCTCTCAAATTCATGTACGATCACTAATCATCGTCCAACTGTTTTCTTACACTTCGTAGCTCTAAAATTGATGTTCGGTGATCTATATAATTATATATATTATTCAACATTTGATAAAGAATTTATTTCTTTGTTATCCTATACTTACATCTTTATCTATTTTTGTACTTTAAGACATGTTACATTTATTTTACACATATTATAGAAATAAAATAGTTATAAAATAAGAGAATATTTGTATTTATAAAAAAATATTTAATAATCAATGATAAATAATATCAAATAAATATTCAAAAATTTTAAGCATGAAGATATATATAAAAAACATATAAAATATTTCAATGCATTCACGATACAACTTGACAAAAGATAACTCTAAAAATATATGACAATTAGGCTGTGAGAGGAGAAAAAGTATCACAATATTTCTTTAATTAAAAAAAATAAAAGTTAAATAAATTGTTGTGGTGTTAATATATCAGTGTCATACTACCTACAAAAAAAAGTTAGAAAGAGATTTTCCTTATCTTCAATACACAAAAAGTAATCCTGGTTGACACAGGATGTGAGGGATAGACTATCACTCATTCCACACAAAAGTTGTCACTAATCAAACAAACAGAAAGGAAGGAAGGTTTAAAGCTCATATAAAATAAGGAAATGTCTTTTTTAACAACTCTTTTTTTAACAATTTTTTGACAACACTGACGTGGTGGCTTATGATGGGTTGGTTTCAAATATTTTTCTGGAAACAAATTCAAACAGACGAATAAAGCAATGACATGTGATTCACTGTCAAAATTGTTAAAATTTGTTGTTAAAATATCAGGATCTATAAAATAAACTTCTTAATACAACACAAACGACGTCTCTTAAATTCACAATAATTACTACACATCTCTTTCAATAAAAAAAACTTGCTTAGACTTGTGTATACACAAAAAAGTTATAAAAAAAATTGTTAAAAAATCATTTTCCCACACAAAAACCACTAAAAACATTTCCACCAAGTTGATTAATGTATACCTAAGACAATGACCAGCTACAACATGTGAGAAAGTATTCATACTTATTTATTTATGTATGTATATATATATTGAAGTTCTTACAATAAAGAGATACAAATTGAGTGAGGACCATTTTATCTTCTTTCTGCAACTGTATACATTTTTCTTAAATGAAAGACTTTCAATTCATTTACATAAGTATTTATCACCAAATGAACCTAACTTTCATAATTCTACTGGGTACAAGAACATTAATAACCCACAACAACAACAAAAAAAAGGAAAAACAAAGGAAGAATTTTGGTTTAATTTCCTAAACAACATTATGCTCTTTTTATAACATTAAGAATAAAATACAAAGTAAATTCTTCCAATTCCGTTCTTTTAATCAAATCTTCACAAACAATAACCCCTTTGCTAGAACTAGAGTTGTGAACCTTAGTGGGATGGCTAGTTCCACACAGTTCAAACTTTAATGCCCTTTGCTATAACAATTGGAACCATTTTTCTTGTCACCAAACTCTACTTGAAAATTGATTGAGTACACTAACCTCGATCAGCGTCCCTTTGGATCCTTAAGCTCAGAAAAAACATTCTCATTGATTAACCTATCAGATTCCTTATTCCCGAAGCTTGTAGTGTTCAATACATTGCTATTACTATGGGAACTGCTAAACATCTCCTCAGTTGTACTGCCTTCATAGTCCCTGCCACTCTCCCACACTACATCACCATGAGCACTGTCCTCCTGAAGCTGAAGCTGCAGAACAAACTCTAACACCCCAACGACGTCGTTCATGGAAGGTCGCTGAGTCCCATTCTCAAGCAAACAGCTCATCGCAACCTCACTAAATTTGCGCAAACAGAGAGGTGCTATCTGACCCTTCAGTGCTGGATCCACAATCTCACTCAGAGATCCCTTCTCATACCGATGCTTCGCCCAGTCCACGAGGGACACCTGTTGCTTCTCCACCGTTCGGAGCAAAGGCTGCCTCCCACACAATACCTCTAAGAGCACCACTCCGTACGAGTACAAGTCCGACTTCTCCGTCAAACGCTGTCGTTTGTAATACTCCGGATCTAAATACCCAACACTGCCCTTCACCTGAGTGCTCACATGGGTCATTGAAGAACCTGTGGGCCCAATTCGAGACAATCCGAAGTCTGAAACTTTCGCCACCCATTTTTCATCCAACAAGATGTTTGTGCTCTTCACGTCACGGTGAATGATCATCTGTTTCGCACCTGTATGCAGATAATGCAGTCCTCGTGCCGCCCCGATGCATATCTGAAGTCTTTGCTTCCATGAAAGCAAAGGGTTATCGGTGTCGTAGAGATGATCACGGAGGGCTCCACGATCCATGAAATCGTAAACGAGGATCATCTCGTTGCTCTCGTAGCAGTAGCCGATGAGGGAAACAAGATGGAGATGTCGAAGTTGAGAGAGCATTTCGATCTCGTTCATGAACTCGTTCAGACCTTGCTGAGAACCCGGTTTGAGCCTTTTGATTGCCACAGGTGTTGAATCGTCTATGTAGCCTTTGTACACGTTGCCAAAGCCTCCCACTCCAACGACGAAGAGTTCGTCGAAGTTATTGGTTGCGGCAATGATTTCTGAGATTGAGAAGTGACGACAGAGGTTGGTTGGTAGTGGTGATGACCCATCCCGGCGAGAATTTTCCTCTTTCTTACTTTCAACGGAGATGTTTTTCTTGCGTTTAACGAAGAAGAAAGCGACAATAAAAGAGAGGAAAAGGACACCGAAAACTGTCCCTGTCACGGCGGCGAGGGTTTTCTTGGAGGCTCCGTTTTTATTGTTTGACCCTTGACGGGATACCACTGCGGTTTGTAGAGGAGGGTCCTGATTTGGTCCAGCGAGACTACCTCTATAATTGCTGATTTTGAAGATTTCAATTGCATTTATTTGTGCGTCCTGGATAATGCTTTTAGGGTGAGGATGCATTTTTAGCGAAAGGTTAACTTTTTTCGGATTCTCTGAGATGATAACTACATACTCTTTAACCACGGGCACACCCCACTGTTTCGTCCACATGAAAACGTCTGCCCAATCGGTAGCCAACTGATCATGTATGAAGATGAAGAATCTCAGGAAACCAGCCTCGTGAACTCTCGGGTTAAGCTCACAAAAGTATAACCTTAGCAAGTAGGTGAAGCCGGAATCAACTGTAAGTTGCCAAGTGATGTTGTTCCTCATGTTGATAGAGGCATCTCTTCCCATATTCCTTACTGATCGGAATACTTGGTCTGGTGCCGTGTAGTTAGGAATCTTCTTAGTGAAGCTCAGATTAGTTGTACTCTTAAACTCAATAGATTCTTCACTTTGAGTGTCTAGGTACTTGCCATCGGCATCCCAAGTCCTGAACATTCCCGTGTCCTCAGAGGAGGAGATTGTATGTTCACCAGCTTTTAACCTGTACATGGTCTCAAGAGCAAACTTGTTCTCAACGACATATGGGGTCATGATGCCAACAAATTGCGGCTGCTCTGTGGAGTCGTCAGGATCGGTGTAGTAGAGATAAGGGGGCATCGAAACAATCTCGATCCCGTTGATGAAAGCGTAGGAATCTGTGGTGCTAGGAAGGAAGGTTATGTTGAGCTTGTCACCATCTTGGAGGTTGATACAATACTCTTTGAACAAGATGTCAGGGTGGCTAGGATCATCATCAACATCGGCGTTGAGTGAAGCATTGAAATGTTGAAGGAGGGTGTAGGGGCCTGCTTGGACTGAGAAAGAGGCTAGGGAGCGAGGGAAGTTTTGGTATGAAGTAGAGTAGAAGAAGAGACGAATGAACTTGGGGCCTGGTGTGAGAGGGAATGAGTAAGTGAATGGAGAGTGAGAGAGACGAGCATGGGTGTAGGGACCCGCTATGGTAGATGGTGTGAGTGAAGGAGCAGCGACTGAGAGGTTGGTTGGAGAGAGAAAGTGATTGTCTGAAGTCCAATTCCGAGTGTCGGGAGTGGAGAAGTTGGTGGATGAGCCACAGCTGATGCTAAAGAGGTCAGTGGGACGATAAATAACGTCTGCCATGGAAATGAAAGAGAGGCAGCACCACAGGAGGAGGAAGAAGATGGTTCTTAAAGCTGTTCTTGTGCAACTTGTGTCCATCGATAATCTGTCATCAAAGTAACAAAGGGAGCTCAACTCGAACACCATAAATCTACCAATGAATATATAAGGATTTCTGAGAAATTTTCTCAAAGCTCTGTAGTCTTTCTAAGAAAGTGGGACATTTCAAGTCTAAGCATATGTTCCCTCTGTCAAATCTAAAATCCTATGCAGGGTCGGTTTGCTAGAAAGGATTGATTAGAAAAATATATATAATTTTATTTATTGACATTTAATAACATTAAATTATTTTTAATAATTTATTGTTGTAACTAAAAGAGAATAAAATAATAAACAAAAAGCATGCTTATAATCAGTTGTGTCTATATTATAATAAGTTATGTATAATTAAATGAATAAAAATACTTATTTTTTAGTAACATAGTCAATTATTATATTTATAAGATTTTTTATTTTGTTTGTCATTCTCAAAAGATTTTCTTCTCTTTTATTCTTTTTTTTTCTTTCGTTTCTTCTTACACAGACGACTTGTCAAAATCACCTCTCTCGTCCCTTTTCCTAAAGCAAATGTGTTCCCTTCCCTTCCCTAGGTATATAGCTATGCTTTTATTTAACAAGCTTTGCAAGTTTAAATATTAATGATGTTTCTATGTAGTATTTTATTTAAAAATCTGAAATACTTATTTGTCTTGGTTTATTTAAATGTTAAATATTTATTATTTTTAAATACTTTTTAATTCAGATTATAAATTTATGATCCTTTCCATTTGCCTTTTTTTTTTCATTAAAAAACAAGTTTAGCTGAGTTAAAATTTAAAATTAAGGTAGACTTCTTAGTTCAAAGAGTATTTACAAAACTATTTATATTTTATCCACTAAAAATATAAAGTGTTGAAGTACTTTATTTTAAAATATCAACATAGTACTTAGTTTTTCACATTTTGTACATTTAAGTAGTTATATGTTGACATTTTTAATTAATGGTTTAAATTTGCCTAAATTAAAAAAATGTACAATGTCTAAATAAAATATAACAGTAAACAATAGATAAAATAATTGTCTTTTTATAGGCCTTTGGTCAATGAACAAGCCAATAAGCAAGTCATATTATTAACTATTAGTTTTTGGGTAGAAAGTAAACAAAAGACATTCCAATATTTCCACAGCCAGCCACACTTGATTGGTTAGATAGACTATAAATACATTATGGTGCGTTGTTTACGGGCACAAAGAGGAAGATTGGAGTGCACTAATAAGCAATAGCTATTTCCCACTCATGACGTTACTTTTGGCTTCCATTATCTTTCATTCCCACTTTAAGTCTCCCTCCACTACAAGGATAATTCCAAAAATAAATTTGATTTAACTAAACTTGGATTCAGTTTTGATTTAACTACTAACAAATACAAATTTTAGATTTTATTTTATTTATTTAGACAAACTATCACTACTAGAAATTCATTTACTTAATCATTTATTTTAGCGACCGAAATATGGTGATAATAAATAGTGACAGCATTAGTCACCGATTTTTGTAAGTGGCAAATTATAAATAGTGACAAAATGAAAAGTTAGTCATTCAAGAATATTTACCAATTGAATTAGTGATTGACATTATGTATTGCAACACTTCGATCGCTAGATCAATAACTGTTTAAAAGTAAAATAAAGGAAGATCGTTAGTAACTGAATTTGAAACTGAAAAATCCATCTACTCAACAACGCATTTGGTTTTGGTTGCAAAAATAAAACCAATTGGTGAATTAGTGATTAATTCTTTTTTGGTGGCTAAATTAAATTCTCCTTTGAAACATTTCAGCTTGCCTCCATCTTACTAAAACTATGTAACCTCCACAATCACGCTTTCGGTCACAAAAATAAAATCAACTGATGAATTCGTGACTTATTAAATGTCATTAGCATTGCATTTTCTGAATGTTATCATCTCTTATGTTTATACTACATTCAAAAAAATATGCAAAAAAATGTGTAAGCCAAATGCAAAATGTTATTCAATTTTATTTAGGCATGGGATATCGTCATAGGAGTATGGAAAAATGTCATGGATTGTGAACATGAATCAATTTTTGTTGTTTCATCGCTTACATCATAATTGTATTTCATGACTTTTATTCTTTGAATATATCAATAACTCTTGGATCATTCATATAATAAATACTTTGTAAAGGTATGAAAAAATCGAGTATGCATTTAGAAAAAACAACATCAAACATGTATGTTTTAATCTTATTTTATTTAGTTGTTTTTGTTAGATGTTTAATGATGATGTTCATATCATTTGTATTAGGGTTGAGTCTCCTCACTAGAGTCTAAAGAAAGTATTGGGTAGCAATATTAAGTAGCAAAATTCAAAAAATAATTCGACTACTTTACTAACTAGTCTTTGTCACATCACGAATGCAATATGATTGACATAACTTGTCAACAGCGTTGTATTATGTGGACCTTCAAGAAATTCACCTATTTCATGTTCTTCTTGAACAACACCTTGTTTATGAAGATCAATATGAAGTAATGCTACGACCACTCACTCTATCAGCATATATATAGTAGTAGGTTTTACTTTGTAAAGAACTCTCAAACCCGTATGTAGATGCACTTCATGTTCTTGTCATTTCTATAACCAACAAATTCATAAAAAATTAAAATCAATATACATAAAAAAAACTAATTTAAATAGAATAACAACATACACAAACAAATAAAATAAAATAACAAAATCATAACCAATTAAAAATAAATGAAAATAAAATTTTAAATAAAAATAAAATAGAAATTAAAAAGTATTAAAAAATTACAATAAAAATATATATCATAAACCCTAAAGCCTAATTATCCCTAAACCATAAACAAAAATGCAAAAAATAAATAAAATTTAAAAAATATTTTAAAAATGATTTTCTGAAAAATGATACTTTGAAAGAATCATTTAGTCTTCCCATATCAACACGTAGGTTAATTGTTACGTTAGTGTGTCTTCCAAAAGAAATAAGAAAGATCTCTAAGAGTTTTTTCAAAAAGAGAGTGTTTGGGTTCTCTCAATAACTAAAAAATATCTTATGAAACTATAATTGGAATTGAGATCTTATGAAACTATAATTGGAATTGAGATCTTTTTCAAAGTAAAAGATATCAAATATCTAGAGTTTCTTTATATATATTATATGGACTGGTTTTTGTGGCTTTTCTTATGTCGGATGGGCCGATCTGATATTTGTTCTTTTTTCTTTGGCAGTTGCTCCCTGCACTACTCCATACCAATTTTGCTCTTTTCTAAAACAGATGTCAACATCCATTTCACCTTCAACGGATATTGACATCCGTCCATTCACATATTTTATATTCTAATTTATTGTTTTTATTTATAAAAAAACTCTTCAACGGATGTGGCAACCGTTTTAATAAAATTTTTAAAACTATTTTGATTATTATTTAAATAATAATATATAAATTAAAATAATAATAATTATTTTATTAAATAAAATAAAATTAATTCATAATTAATTAAATAATAATTTTAAATTAATTAAATAATATTTATATATTAATTTAAAATAAAATAAAATAAAAAACTAAAAACTTTAAAAAGAAAAAAACTTCACGGATGTTACCACATCCGTTTCCCTTTTAATAAATTTTTAAAAAGTATTTTAATTATTATTTAAAATAATAATACATAAATTAAATTAATAATAATTATTTTATTAAATAAAATAAAATTAATTTATAAATAATTAAGCAATAATTAAAAAAAATTAATTAATATTTATATATTAATTTAAAAACTTAAAAAAAAAAACTAAACGGATGTGGCACATCCGTTGAAGAATTTTTTCTTTAACGGATGTCGACATCCGTTCAAGAGAAAAGAAGGAGGTGTAGGATATTTTAAAATATAAAGGATAGTTTTGAAATTTAAAAAAAATGTGGTGGTGCAAGGAGTAATGTGTGATGGTGTAGGGAGTAACCCTCTTTTTCTTTTTTATGGAGAAAGTTTGCACGTTATATGGCTACCTTTGCTTCATGTACCCCATGTGTGAATTGAACATTTTAATCGTAACGAAAAATAATGAAAACTTAAATTATCTTCAGATTCGAAAATATGCACAATTAAACATCAATTTTTTGAATTCAAAATGCATTTAAAAAGTAGTACTTTTGGAATTGTACAATTTTCAAATTTAGAAATACGTATTAATTTAGAATGTACATTATTTCATCTTCTTCTTCCTTCTTCTTCATTCCCTTCCATCTTCTTCGTTCAATCGCCACTCACCCAAAAAACATACTCAAACCTTCTTCCTCCACAATCTGCCTTCAAAGCTTAAAATCCCCTTCCTCCATTGCTTATGTCTCTCAATATCTTCTCCTCCATTGCCGCACATCCTTAACAACCACCATGGCCTCCCATCTTCCCCTGCATAGAATGAACTATGAATTAAACTAATTGTACTGATAGGTTCTCCCGGCATAAGGATGGCCCGCCCAGTAATCCGGACGTCCGCCAAATAGTCTAGGACTGTCCGACCTTAGAAACCGGACGACCGTCCAAGGACGTCCGCCCAGGAACCAGGACCGAACGAGCGGCCAATCATCTGAGATGTGGTAAGTCCGCCCAATATGGAGCGTCCGCCCAGTGTGAAGCGTCCGCCCGATGTGGGGCGACCACCCAATGTGGAACGTCCGCCCAAGAGCTGGACGTTCGCCCAAGTAGGACGATCGCCCGAGGACTGGACGTCCGCCCAAGAGCCGGACGACCGCCTAGGGTAACATCCCTGACCGACCCTCATTCCCAACCGATGTACTTCGCTGATTACACGGTTAAATGCTAATGACACATTAAGTCCTTAATAAAGATTAAGGTATTATTGGGCCGTTTGAAGGCCCCCAAAAGGTAAAAGCCCATTACGATCAGTATAAATAAAGGTCTCAGGTATGATTTCTAGACAGATTGCTTAGAACGCAACACATGCATGTATTATTCAACGCCTTGTCATATTTCTGACTTGAGCGTCGGAGTGCCTTTAGCAGGTACCCGGCCCCTCCCCACTGGGAGGGTGGAGCAGCGCTAAGGAGAGGAAGGACGCCCGCCCGGCTTGGAGCTGAAAGCAAAGGATCATCCGCCAGGAGGGGAGGACGCCCGTCCAGCTTGGTGCAGAGAGCGAGCGTCCGGATTGGAGGACGTCCTCCCGGTTTGGAGCACAGAGCGATCATCCATCTTGGTGCCGCCCGCCAGTGAAGCATGCTTCGGTTCGTGGGATCCGGCTGAAAGTGTCCGCCCGTTTCCGACGTTCGTGATCACTCATCCGCCCGTCTCCAGAATTCGTCATCCGCCCGTCCATCATCAACAGTAAGCTCGTGTGTTTTTACAGGGTCCGCCCGGACACAGTCGAAACATTTGGCGCCCACCGTGGGGCAGTGTAACTTCGGTTACCCAAAGGTGACCACGAGAAATGAGCACGGACCACCCCATCACCAGTACTTCATAGCCGCACGACATATGTCCTCGGCCATTCGGCCTCCACATATTTAAGAACGTTCGGCCTCAGCATAGTCTCGGCTGTTGGACCTCCTCATATTCAAGGACGCTCGGTCTCAGCATTGTCTCGACCGTTCGGCCTCAGCATAGTCTCGGCCGTTCGACCTCCACATATTTAAGAACGTTCGGCCTCAGCATAGTCTCGGCCGTTGGACCTCCTCATATTCAAGGACGCTCGGTCTCAGCATTGTCTCGACCGTTCGGCCTCAGCATAGTCTCGGCCGTTCGACCTCCACATATTTAAGAACGTTCGGCCTCAGCATAGTCTCGACCGTTGGACCTCCTCATATTCAAGGACGCTCGGTCTCAGCATTGTCTCGACCGTTCGACCTCAGCATAATCTCGGACGTTCGGCCTCAACCTATTCTCGGCCATTCGGACACATATTTTCGACCTCACAAGGTACGAACACACCCTTTAAGCTAGAAATACGATCATGTTTCCCTTATACTGCAGGTGACCAACCAAGCCGGACTGAAGCGTTCGTCCAATCCGGACCTAAGCGCTCATCCGCCCGGATTCAAAGAGTGTTCGTCCAAATCTGGACTCAAGCGCTCGTCCGTCCAGCTTCAAAGAGCGCCCATCCACTGAAGCGCTCGTCCATCACGCCTCATCAGGCGCTCGTCCATAAGGCCTTAACTCTCGGCCTCAATATATTATAGGCCCGCTCGGCCTCAGCGTATTGTTGATCGTTCGGACTTCGTATTTAAGGACGCTCGGTCTCAGCATAATCTAGGACGTTCGGCCTCAGCAGTCTCGGCCGTTCGGCCTCCTCATATTTAAGGACGCTCGGTCTAAGAACTATTTCGGCCGTTCGGCCTCGTCATATTTTCGGCCTCAGCCTATTTCGCCATTCGGCCTCCACCTGATTAAGAGCGTTCGGCCTCAGTACAGTCTCGGCCATTCGGCCCCAACCTTTTCTCGGCCATTTGGCCATACCATATTCTCGGCCTTACAAGGTACGGACACATCTTTCGTTAAACTTGAAATTCGCTATGTTCCCTTCATGGTACAGGTAACCGGCAACGATGGCGACAAAGCGAAAGACCGTCCGCCCTACCAAACTCCAAGCTGGTGAAAAAGAGTGTTCCAACGAGAACAACTCTCAGCTTGGTTGGGCGACGGAGCGAAAGACCGTCCGCCCTACTAAACTCCAAGCTGGTGAAAAAGAGTGTTCCAACGAGAACAACTCTCAGCTTGGTTGGACGACGGAGCGAAAGACCGTCCGCCCTATTAAGACCAAGCTGGTGAAAAAGAGCGTTCCAAAGAGAACGACTCTCAGCTTGGTTGGGCAAAAGGACCGTCCACCCCAGTAAGACCAAGCTGGTGAAAAAGAGTGTTCCAACGAGAACAACTCTCAGCTTGGCCGGGCAAGAAAGCAAAGAGCCGGCCGTCCATAACTTAGCCGAATCTGGCATTCAGGAATCAGCCGGCCATCCGTAACTTAGCCAAATCTGGCATTCAACGATCAGCCGGCCATCCGTAACTTAGCCAAATCTGGCATCCAGCGATCAGCCGGCCATCCGTAACTTAGCCAAATCTGGCATTCAGCGATCAGCCGGCCATCCGTAACTTAGCCAAATCTGGCATTCAGGAAGCAGCCGGCCATCCGTAACTTAGCCAAATCTGGCATTCAGCGATCAGCCGGCCATCCGTAACTTAGTCGAATCTGGCATTTAACGCTAATCTGGAGTAGGAGGACGTCAGTCAACAATCCGGCCATTTGTCCTCCAAGGTACGCCAAGTCGACCACCACATGGACCCAACAATTCGGGGACCATCCGAAAAATCCCTTCGCACAATCAAATTACGCTCGGGCTTGGGGGGCTTATGTACTGATAAGTCCTCCCAGCATAGACCGAGCGAACGGTTAACAAGGCCGCCCCCCAAAATGGCAATCAGGACCAAGGCCGCTCGAGCGCCACAAGGCCGAGCGTTCACCCCTGTTGAATACCAAAGTCGAGCGCCCACCCTGGACGACTCGCATAACACAAGAATCGGACGTCTATCTAAAGTAGCACGTCCGCCCAAAGATTGAACGAGCGTCCAATCACCCAAAAAAGGACGTCCAAGATGGAACGTCCGTCCAGAATGAAATGACCGCCCAAAGATGGCAATCTGGCCGAGCGTCCAGCCATTTGGACGTCCGCCCTAAGATGGCAGTCATGACGGACGTCCAGCCATGTGGACGTCCACCCAAGATGGCATGTCCGGTCAAAATGACGAGCGGCCACCCGTGTCAAGCACCAAAGACCGAACGCCCAAACAAACATTAGTCCGAGTTTGCATGGATCCAGCGGTTTTCCAAAATGACGCCCATCCAGGCACGGACAACCCCTTCGCACAATAAAATTATGCTCGGGCTTCGGGGGCTTATGTACTGATAGGTCCTCCCGGCATAAGGATGGCCCGCCCAGTAATCCGGACGTCCGCCAAATAGTCTAGGACCGTCCGACCTTAGAAACCGGACGACCGTCCAAGGACGTCCGCCCAGGAACCAGGACCGAACGAGCGGCCAATCATTTGAGATGTGGTAAGTCCGCCCAATATGGAGCGTCCGCCCAATGTGAAGCGTCCGCCCAATGTGGGGCGACCGCCCAATGTGGAACGTCCGCCCAAGAGCTGGACGTTCGCCCAAGTAGGACGATCGCCCGAGGACTGGACGTCCGCCCAAGAGCCGGACGACCGCCTAGGGTAACATCCCTGACCGACCCTCATTCCCAACCGATGTACTTCGCTGATTACACGGTTAAATGCTAATGACACATTAAGTCCTTAATAAAGATTAAGGTATTATTGGGCCGTTTGAAGGCCCCCAAAAGGTAAAAGCCCATTACGATCAGTATAAATAAAGGTCTCAGGTATGATTTCTAGACAGATTGCTTAGAACGCAACACATGCATGTATTATTCAACGCCTTGTCATATTTCTGACTTGAGCGTCGGAGTGCCTTTAGCAGGTACCCGGCCCCTCCCCACTGGGAGGGTGGAGCAGCGCTAAGGAGAGGAAGGACGCCCGCCCGGCTTGGAGCTGAAAGCAAAGGATCATCCGCCAGGAGGGGAGGACGCCCGTCCAGCTTGGTGCAGAGAGCGAGCGTCCGGATTGGAGGACGTCCTCCCGGTTTGGAGCACAGAGCGATCGTCCATCTTGGTGCCGCCCGCCAGTGAAGCATGCTTCGGTTCGTGGGATCCGGCTGAAAGTGTCCGCCCGTTTCCGACGTTCGTGATCACTCATCCGCCCGTCTCTAGAATTCGTCATCCGCCCGTCCATCATCAACAGTAAGCTCGTGTGTTTTTACAGGGTCCACCCGAACACAATCGAAACACTAATTCCAACTCTTTCATAAGTTTATATTCGATTTCGTTTAAATAAAATTAAATGAGTTGATTTTCAATTCAAAATTTAATTCTTAAATGAATTAATTGAATTTGATTTATACATGTTGAATCAGATTGGTTCATTAACCAGTTCAATATATATTAGGTTTAATTTGTAAAATTTAGGAAGAATCCGATTTTAATAATTTAAATTGAAAAAAAATACTTTCCGTCTATTAAATTAAAAAAAAATTGTTTTTAGTTTATAATGTTACATTTGAGACATTAAAATGATATTTAATAAGCATTCAAACGATAAATTTAAGAGACTATAAATAGGGTATTTTTTTATTAATTTGATAGCCAAAATGAAATTTATCTTGAACTTTAGAATTAATGAGAAAATATAAAATAATTTAACTTGCAGAGAAAATGAGAAAATAAGAAGTGAGCCTTATTCTCTATAATAAAAACTTAAATTTATAATAGATAAAAAAATTCTTCAAGTATACAAGTACTTTCCGTTTTATAAGGATGAAATTAGGAATAAGATTTGTTAAATTAATTTTATCATTTTTTTTCATAAGATTATTATAAATAGAGTTAAAAATTAAATTAATGTTTTTAAAATTATTATATTAAAGTTTTATCATATTTACTTTACTATATTAAAATATAATATATCAATATTTATTATAAAAAATTATTTAATCAAATAATTTTTTCATCCAAAACAGAAATACAAATTATACTTCCCTTCCTGAGATTTTCAACACAGTACATTGACATGAATCAGAAATCAAAAATAGACTCCTTGCCTCTGTAGACTAAGTCTCTGCAGTTCTTCAAAAAATAGTCACCACCACGCTTTTGAATTACTCATGCAAAATTCTACAAATCTTTCAAATTTTCTATACTTACACTTGTTTCTGTATTTAAAAATAACATAATTATTTATTGATATTGTTAATTTATTGATACTGGATGTTTGAGTATAGCGGTCACCTTGTTTTATTTATCCTGTTTAAGCTCTTTTGTTTTGTTACTTATTAATTAAATAGCTTATAATGAAAAAAATTGTTATTAATTAATTATAATTTGTAAAAAAATATACTATAATAACAAAAATTTAAAAAAATAAATTATAATGAAATATAAATCTTTTTGAATTTTTAGTTGGACAATTACAATAATTACAATTATAAATTATTAAATTGAAACGATTTTATAAGAAATTTAATTTAATTAAAAGAGCAATTAAAATGGTGAAATTTATTTATTTAATAATATTAAAAAATTTAATTATTAATTAGATATAATTTTAATTATTTTAAATACATTTAAAAATATTTTTTAGAAATTATAAATGATTTTAATTAATAAAAAAATTAAAAAGTAAAAAAAGTAAAATTGCATGGGATGCACGATTTCTTTATTAAAGTCGTCAATCCTATGATTTCGATTTTTTTTTATTTTTTACTAAAAAAGACGTAATAATCTATTACAACACCTAGTAATTAACTATTGTATATTATAGTTTAGTTGTTTTTAGGATGCACAGGGAAATTACAAAAAGGAAGATTGGAGTACACTAATAAACAATAGCTATTTCCCACTCATGACGTTACTTTTGGCTTCCATTATCTTTCATTCCCACTTTAAGTCTCCCTCCATTACAAGGATAATTCCAAAAATAAATTTGATTTAACAAAACTTGGATTCAGTTTTGATTTACCTACTAACAAATACAAATTTTAGAAATTATTTTATTCATCTAGACAAACCATCACTAAACCAAAATACGATGATAGCAAATAGTGGCAGAATTATTTACCGATTTTTGTAAGTGAAATATTAGAAATAAGGATGAAATGAAAAGTTAGTCATATAAATATATTTATTGCTTGAATTAGGGATCGAAATTATTCATCGCAACACTTCAGTCACTAAATCAGTAACAGTTCAAAAGTGAAATAAAGAAAGATTGTTAGAGACTGAATTTGAGACCGAAAAATTCATTTACTCAGCGACGCATTTAGTTTTGGTCGTAAAAGTAAAACCAACTGGTGAATTAGTGATTAATTCTTTTTTTATGACTAAATTAAATTTTCTCTCAAAAATATTTGAGTTTGTCTCCATCTTACTAAAATTATGTAACCTTCACAACAACGCATTTTTGTTTCCATCACAAAAATAAAATCAATTGATGAATTAATGGCACATTCTTTTTCATGACTGAAGTAAATTTTTTTCCTAAAACATTTAAATTTGTATCCGTCTTATTAAATAATGTCATTAGCATTGTATTCTCTCACTGTTATGGACTGTGAATACGAATCAATGTTTATTAATTGATCGCCTACATCATTATTATATTTTATAACTTTTATTTTATGAACGTGTCAATAATTTCATTTTATATAAAAAATATTTTGTAAAGATCTAGACAAATCAAGTTATGCATTTAGGAAAAATAACATCAATCATATATGTTTTTATCTTTTTTTTATTTAGTTATTTTTGTTAGATGTTTTATGATATTAGTCATGTCATTTGTATTAGGGTCGAGTCTAATCACTCAGGTTGAAGAAAGTATTGGGGAGCAATATTGTCTCTTTATGTCATCTTTCAAAGAACACTAATATTAAGCTCTTATCGACTTAATCATAAAAAATTTCTCATAGAGATTAATCAGAATTCATCATAAATTTTTTAACAGCTAAATGACATGTTTTATTTATTTTTTCATGAGAGACCAACTTGATCTCCCCTTGAAAAATTGCATATAAAGTTCAAACAATAGATCAAGGATCAAAATTCAAAAAATAATTTAACTACTTTAGTAACCTGGCTTTGCCACATCATGAATACAACATGATCAACATAGCTTGTCAATAATGATGTATTACGTAAACTTCCGAGAAATTCACCTACTTCATGTTCTTCTTCAACAAGATCCTCATGTTGCTCAACAACATGATGATGCTCCTCAATAACATCTCTGCTCATGAAGATCAGAGTAACGTAATGTTATTGTTTCTCCCGAACAACCCATTCTACTAGCAGATATCGTAGGTCTCCTTCTAGCTTCACCTTGTAAAGATCTCTCAGTCCGATATGTAGATGCATCTCATGTTCTTGCAACTTCTATAACCAATAAATTCATAAAAAAATTAAAATCAAGACAAATAAAAATAACTAATTTAAAGAGAATAAATAAAGGAAATAAAAACACACAAGCAAATAAAATAAAATAACAAAACCATAACCAATTAAAAATAAATGAAAATAAACTTTTAAATAAAATTAAAATAGAAATTTAAAAAATTACAATAAAATATATATATCCTAAATCCTAAAACTTAATTATCCCTAAACCATGAACCTTAAATCCTAATTCTAAACTATAAACAAAAATGGAAAAAATAAAATTAATTTAATTTTTTTAAAACAATTAATATATATAGAATTTCAAAATCTATTAATAGTCCAAATTGAGTAATAGTTTAACTGGATTTTAAAAATCGATAAACCTTATTTCCCGTAATCTTATACCAAATATCTCTATACGTATTAAACATTTACAAACAAATATAATCAAAGAAATGGATACGAAAATAGATGTA
Organism: Vigna angularis; assembly: GCF_016808095.1. NCBI lineage: Eukaryota > Viridiplantae > Streptophyta > Magnoliopsida > Fabales > Fabaceae > Vigna > Vigna angularis. Next base: position 3,079,278 of record NC_068971.1, on the reverse strand, counting down.
AAGTAAGGTTGGGAATGAGAGGAACATAGAAACTAACATTGTCAAAACGGATTACCCGACCCCACCAAACTCTAGCCAATCTAACTCGGTTCACTTATTAGAGTTAAAAAAATTTGAACACAACCCGGTCCACCAAGGGTTGGTAGGTTAAATGTAGGTCACTTAATTACAAGTTTTTCTTTTTCCAATTAAAATAAATAACAAAAAAAATTAATTCAAATTTAAATAAAGGAGAAAAATCTTAAATTATATTTATGATCAATCACACCTAAGATTTTATTCACATAAAAATATCACAAAATCTCTTTAACAAAAATTTTAATACTTCACAGCGATTCAAATTTGTTTCTACATAAAAATTGAGTTACTAAGTATAGATTTGTGATCTTATCATGTTGTTTAATTATTTCATACAAAAATGATTTCACGTGAGTATCCATTTCAATATTTGTAAAATGACTAACCTCACAAAAAGTACTTAATATTTTAGAATAACTAACCCAACAAAAAGTACTTATTAAAAAAATTAGGTGGGTTGGTAAACCTACCTGGCTCAGTGCAGATTCAACTCGAGTGAATCAGGTTCTTAGTAAGCCGGATTCAAAATTAACCCGCATTGAAATTTCAAATTTTTTTCAACCTAGCTCGATTTAAATCCATGGTAAATCGTATTGACTTACGACTTTCAATCCATTTTGACAATATTAATAAAAACTATAGTGGTATATGGGAATGGATGTGCAGCGGCTATATTTAAGTTAGAAAAAGTGAGTAAAACTGAGTAGGTAGAGATAATTGTTGGAGAGTGTCGCAACCGAAAAAAAATCACGACGGGACGACGATCCGTAAAAAGAAAACGGGTTTTTGAAAAAAGAGATTTGGAGTCGCCACCATAGTTTATTCTGGAAAACTACGGAAAAACCATAAAATGATAAGGCATGGTCTATTAGAACCAAATTCTTGGTTCGGGAGTCGATTACGTGTAGGGAAGGTATTAGCACCCTACAACGCCTGCCTTAAGGCAGTACCTTTAATTAAATATGCGAATATGAATGTGGTTTTCAAAATGTTTAACTTTCCCTTGAAATAAAACTCGAAAGAAACAAACAATATTTTTTAGGTTTTTGGGTCCGACAAGGATTGACCTTGCTCCTACGTATTCTCATTCAGAATGAGAAATCAGGGTTCCGTAGTTCGTTTTGGAGATTGCTTGAAAATTTGTTTGAGAATTGTTTGGAAATGATTTTGGATTTTTGGGAGAGTGAACCTGACAAGGACTGGCCTTGCTCCTACGTATCTCCACTTTTGATGGAGAATCAAGGATCACGTAGTTCTAGCTAGGCGATATTGTTTGAAGTTTGAAAAATAGATGTTTTTTAGTTTTTGAAGATTTTATATTTTTTTTGGTATTTTTTATTTAGGAGAATGAAAAGGTTTTTGGCACAAGGACGATGCGTGCGATCACACATGTGCCTAAACCTTTAAAACATATTTTTTTGTAATTTTTGAAGAAAGAGAAAAGGTTTTTAGCACAAGGACGATGCGTGCGATCACACATGTGCCTAAACCTTTGAAACGTATTTTTTTTGGAATTTTTTGAAGAAGGAGAAAAGGTTTTTAGCACAAGGACGATGCGTGCGATCACACATGTGCCTAAACCTTTAAAACATATTTTTGGGATTTTGAAGAAAGAGAAAAGGTTTTTAGCACAAGGACGATGCGTGCGATCACACATGTGCCTCAACCTTTAAAACATATTTTTGTAATTTTTAATTTTTTTTATTTTGTATTTTTCTTTTTATCTTTAATTTTTATATTTTAGTTTTCTTTTTATTAAGAAGAGAGACGAGTTAAAATGTCTATGACATAAAATTGTGAAAGAAAAAAAACATAAGATAAAATTGTGGTAGAAAATTGGATAAATTAAAAAAAATGATCAAAATGCATATAAATAGAATGAAAAGAAAATGTGTACCTCGTTGAAGATTTGAAAGATGAAGCAAAACTTTGCTTGTAATAAGTTGTAAGGAGAGATAGGTTGATGGCGAAGAAGATGAATTTATAGTAGAAATGTGGTATGGGATTTACTATGTATAGAGGGATTAGGAAATAGTAAAATGTGAGAGAAAAATGAAGTAGAGTTTTGGGATGGAATGAAGAGGTTTTGAGAGAGAAGAGATGAGTATTATGTAATTTTTTTTTTGTGTGTGAAGTGAAGAGAATGTAGGTATTTATAGAGTAAAGGATGAAGAAAGTTGATGAATAAAAATAATAAAATAAGTTGGTGGAAAATTTAGATGAAATAAAATATAATAAAAAAAAGATGAATAGAAAAAGTTAATGTGGAAAATAAGTGAAAGAAATAATATAAAAAGTTTGTGGAAAAATTAGGTGAAATAAAATATAGTGAATAGTAAAAGTTAATGTGGAAAATAAGTGAAAGAAATAATATAAAAAGTTGGTGGAGAAATTAGGTGTGGAAATTAAGTGGAAGAAATAATATAAAAAGTTGGTGGAGAAATTAGGTGAAATAAAATATAGTAAATAGTAAAAGTTAATGTGGAAAATAAGTGAAAGAAATAATATAAAAAGTTGGTGGAGAAATTAGGTGTGGAAATTAAGTGGAAGAAATAATATAAAAAGTTGGTGGAGAAATTAGGTGAAATAAAATATAGTGAATAGTAAAAGTTAATGTGGAAAATAAGTGAAAGAAATAATATAAAAAGTGGGTGGAAAAATAAGGTGGAGAAAAATGAATAATAAAAAATGTTGATGGAGAAGATATAATTAAAAAATGTAAGTGGAATAATTAGAAAAGTTGATATATAAAATTAATATGGAAATGATGTGGAAAAAGTAAATGGAAAAGGTAGATGATGTGGAATGAGATGTGGAGGGTGATGTGGATGGTGATGTGGAGAGTGGGGTGTAATAAGAGAAAAGAGGTGATGAGGAAGTAAAAAAGTAAGAGATTATTTTGGGCCATTGGATTAAGTGTTTAAAAGAAAATTTGGGGGTGCAAAAAGTAAAATAAATAGTATTTTTCATTTTGGTTTTTTTTATGTTTTTTATTTATTTATTTTTGTGATGAATTATATTTACCCGGACGAAATTGGGTATTGACAGCTGCCCCTATTTACTTAGATTTTACTAGATAATATGAAAACATATTATCAGAGTAAACAATAAGTAAAGATAGAAATATTAATTTCGTCCGTATTTCAAAATGAACGAGAAACAATAGGGAAATTTAAACAAAATGAACAAGATTGAGAGAATTGAGGTGCGTAGACATTGCGGAGGGTGTAACAACCCTATGGATGAAGTGAAATGAGGTGTAACAACCTCGTGGAAGGTGTAATAACCCTATGGATAAGTGAATGAGGTGTACAAACCTCGTGGAGGGTGTAATAACCCTATGGACAATGAAGTTGATGAGGTGTAGAAACCTCGTGGAGGGTGTACCAACCCTATGGAAGTGAATGAGGTGTAATAACCTCGTGGAGGGTGTACCAACCCTATGGATGAAGTTGATGAGGTGTAGAAACCTCGTGGAGGGTGTACCAACCCTATGGAAGTGAATGAGGTGTAATAACCTCGTGGAGGGTGTACCAACCCTATGGATGAAGTTGATGAGGTGTAGAAACCTCGTGGAGGGTGTACCAACCCTGTGGAAGTGAATGAGGTGTAATAACCTCGTGGAGGGTGTACCAACCCTATGGATGAAGTTGATGAGGTGTAAAAACCTCGTGGAGGGTGTACCAACCCTATGGAAGTGAATGAGGTGTACAAACCTCATGGAGGGTGTACAAACCCTATAGAAAGTGAATGAGGTGTACAAACCTCATGGAGGGTGTACCAACCCTATGGATAGTAAATGAGGTGTACAAACCTCGCGAAGGGTGTACCAACCCTATGGAAGTGAATGAGGTGTAATAACCTCGTGGAGGGTGTACCAACCCTATGGATGAAGTTGATGAGGTGTAGAAACCTCGTGGAGGGTGTACCAACCCTATGGAAGTGAATGAGGTGTACAAACCTCATGGAGGGTGTACAAACCCTATAGAAAGTGAATGAGGTGTACAAACCTCATGGAGGGTGTACCAACCCTATGGATAGTGAATGAGGTGTACAAACCTCGCGAAGGGTGTACCAACCCTATGGATGAGTGAATGATTTGAGTTTGATTGCTGGGCTCGACCATTGCCTTGCAGAGGGCCGAGACACCAATGACAGAAAGTAACAATTTTTTGATTGTTTTGAATTTGAAATTTGGATTTTGTTGAAATTTTGAGATGTTGAATTTTTTTTTATTTTGATTTTTTTGATTTTGATTTTGATTGATTTTTTTTTGATTTTTTATTTCTTGAGATAGAAATGAGTGTCCATATATATTTTTTTTTTTTTGAAATGAGAAACATGATTGATGTAAATTTGGAAATTACAGGAGAAAGCTCTGATGCATGTTGATTTTTTTTTGTCTTTTTGAAAGAAGAAGATTTGATGAATATTCACGAAAACAAATTCAAAGTTGATGAAAATATGTACATGATGTTGACTTTGATGATTTTTTTTTGAAAGTTTTGAAATCAATAAACAAAGTGTTGCAGTTTTGTACAAGGATTTGAAATCTTGATATATGAGAGAAATATGGTTGGTGTAAATTTTGAAATTTGAGGAGAAAACTTTGATGCATTTTGATTTTTTTGATTTTTTTTTTGTCTTTTCTGAAGGAAGAAGATTTGATGAAAATATGTAATTTTGAAATTGGAGGAGAAAACTTTGATGCAATTTGATTTTTTTTTGTCTTTTTGAAAGAAGAAGATTTGATGAAAATTCATGAAAATGTGTACATGATGTTGACTCTTGATCCGTGATGGAAGATTATGAAACTATGACACTTTTTACTGAGTCAAGTTGTTTTTCTTTGAAATCATCTGGTCTATGAAGATTTAGACTTTCATCATTTTTTTTTGGATGTCAAATTCTAAAGTCAAATGTTCAAACTTGTGCGTTCAACATTTTCTTTTGAAACATCAGTGTATGCATGCCTGATATCAAGGGTTGGGACAAATGTGTGAAAGCATTTGGAGAGTAATGGGTTGGCTACTTGGGCCTCTTACTCCTTAAAGCAGTTATAAATGCCAATATGAGGTTGTAGATACTCAGTTGCTGCTCCAGTTTGGAGCATGGTAAAAAGATAGGTATGGACAAATGTATCTGGGAATTGTGAGGGAATAAGTCATGAATCAGGGAGTGAGAATATCATGTGAGATTTACAAATTGCCCCAATTTTGGTGATGATGGATTTTTTAAGTTCGGGGCGAACCAAAATCATGGGAGGCCCAACAAGGGATGCACAAAGTTGCCCCATATTTTGAATGGGCCAAAAACACATGAAACTCACAAAATTGCCTTAGTTTTGAAGAATGGGCGTATGTAACACTTACAATGTTGCCCCTTAGTTTGGGAATCGGGGAAAGAATTTGAACGGGATATGAATTTGTGATAGATATGGAAAGGATTGGCTTGAAAGGATTGCCCCAATTGGCTTGATTTTCCTTCATATAATTTTGATCAATAGGGAGTTCCCTTCATCCGAGGACATTTATTTTTCATCATTTTTTTTACAACTGCATCGTTAGTCATTTATGTCTTGTCTGAAAATTAAGCTTCATGAAAAATTAAGCAACCATTATTCAATCTGTGTGGACTTTTATTGGGCTTGTAATGTGGCGGGGCTAAAGGGTGTTGAAAGAAATGATATAAAGGCTCAAATAAATTTTTGTGGGTTATTTGAAACAAGAGTTACCATCTGCACCTTGTATCAGTTATTCGTCAACACTGTTGACTTTCTTTGCTAATTTGCAAATTTCACTCTTTGTTTGTCATCACTTTGTGATTCTTTCCGTTTTTGCTTCACTTTTGAGGAATTCTCTTCATTTGATCACTAAGTGTGCTCCTTTGCAATTTGAGTTGACTTCTACTATGATGGTAACCCTTGTTTGGGTAAAATTTGAAAAGAAATTTCTTTTTGGCTCGAATTTGGTATCAAAGGATATATTTTTGTTTTTTGGATGAAGAAAAATGGCCACACATCATTTCAAATTTTGATTGATTTATTTTCAAAAGATTAATTAGGAGACAAGACTAAATGATCTCAACAAGAGTCATTCATTTTTTTTATTTATTCATTTTTTCCTTGTTTTTGTTTTGTCCTAACAGATTTAGGAATCTCCCAAATGAAAGCCAGTGGAGGTAATGGAAAATCTGCCCCAGTGTAAAACTTTGTGTTTATTATTTGGGCTCAACAACATGATGGGGCCAATCTCTAGGTATAGCGAGGGCTGAAGGATGATGTTTTCAAGCAATGCACACACAGATATCTCTTAAGAATATGTGATTTAAACATTTGACTACAGGAGATTATGACATCCATTACATTTTATTTGAAATCTCATAAAATGGACGATTTGCATCGAAAACAATTGACTCAACTTTTGCGTATTTTTTTTTATGCATGAAGAAAAGTAATATGAAATGAAAATGATGATACTAGTTGAAAAACAAAAAAATTTTTGTTTTTTGTTTTTTTGTTTTTTGTTTTGAAAATTGGGCTTTGCGGACCAGCCTGGAAACTGGAATTCGCAGGTCGATATGAAAAATAGGCTTTGTGAGCCATTGGGGAAATTGGGATTTCTTAGCCAACAGAAACTGGGCCTTGCGGGTCAGCATAGGAACTGAGCTTTGCAGGCCAGTATGGGAAATAGGTTTTGAGAGCTATTGTGGAAATTGAGATTTTTGGCCTTTATGGAAACTGGGCCTTGCGGGTCAGCATGGAAGCTGGGCTTTGCAAGCCAGTATGGGAAATGGGCTTTGAGCTATTGTAGAAATTGAGATTTTTGGCCTTTGTGGAAACTGGGCCTTGCGGGTCAGCATGGAAGCTGGGCTTTGCAAGCCAGTATGGGAAATGGGCTTTTCTGGGCCAATGTGAAATCTGAGATTTTTCGGCCAATGTGGAAACTGGGCCTTGGGAACCAGCATAGAAACTGGGCTTTGCAAGCCAGTATAGGAAATGGGCTTTTCTGGGCCAATGTGAAATCTGAGATTTTTCGGCCAATGTGGAACCTGGGCCTTGCGAACCAGCATAGAAACTGGGCTTTGCAAGCCAGTATAGGAAATGGGCTTTTCTGGGCCAATGTAGGAACTGGGCTTTTTTAATTCTTATTTTTTTTTTTGACAACAAATTCCAAGAAAATCATGCTGATAATTTGGAAGACTGTACTAAAACACATTGTTAACAATTTGTATCTTTCACACTTATGCTGTTTTTTTTTATTTGACAAATATATTACTGAAGGAAAATTATGCAATTTACGGAAAGAAATCTTTTTGTATTTTTTTTTTGACAGAGAAGGACAATTGGACTCAATGGGCTCCGAACCGATCTTTTTTTTTTACTTTCCGACACGGGAAAATCCAGATCGGATCGGACCTGAGGAGAAGTAACATAGAAGGAAGTTGGACTTACCAGGCACATTGACCCAATGTATCAGATGACCTGAGCCGTTGAACTTGACACAAGAAGATGACAAAGAAAACATTTTTATAGTATATGGAACAAGCTAAAAGAAAAAAAAATTTCATTTTTTTTGAGAGGATTTCACAAGATTGAACTAAAGAAAATTTTGCAACACTACTAGACTCAATGGGCCCAACACTATTCTTTTTACAACCATGACAAGGGTGTGAATTCCTCTATTTTTATTTTTTTGCACAAATACTTGTTCACACAAATGGAAAGGGAAATTATGAATTGAAAACACAAAATCTACATAAACATGTATTTTTTATTTTTCAGAAATTCAGATGCACTGGTTCAAGAGAAACCACATATGACAAAGGGGCCTAATGGGCTCAAAAACTGTTCATCTTTCATTCTCAGATTTTTTTTTTAACTACAAATTCAAAGAAAATCACACATTACAATCTTGGAAGATTGTACTCTAAAGACATTGTTGAAAATTTGCACTTTGATATTTTTTTTTTGAGATTTTTGGATTGACTTTTATTTTACAAGACTACAAAGAAAACTAGGTCAAGCTCGGACCTGAAGAAAAATCAAACCAAATGCGAGGCAGTCTCAGCTTAACGGGCCGGACGGACCCAAATGTAAGTGCGACACAAGGAATTGAAAATAATTTTATTTTTTTGTTTTAAAGAGAAGTTTGACATTATGTGAAAATTATGAAACATGATGAGGGAAATATTTTTTATTTTATTATTATTTTTTTTTTTTTGAGAAAACAAAACTAAGGAAAATATTACACTGAAAATGGGCCCAGATGGGCTCGACGATAACTATTCCTACTATCACACTAAAAAAATTGAAATCTAACTTGAATTTTTTTTTTGACAAATCTCAGAATGATACATCATTTAACAGCAAAAATGTGAAAACAAAATATTTTTGACATATTTTCAAAAGAAGTAGACTCGAGAGAAAACCACGAAGGCCATTGGGCCTAATGGGCTCGAGCACTGTTCCTTTTTTTCAATATTTTTTTTTTAGATTTGTAGAAGAAGAAGGAATAAAATCAAACAAAATGGTGTGATGTGAAATTACAAATATGCCAAAATAATTCTTCACTCAAATTTATACTTCAGAAGAATTGGGTTCAAAGAAGGTTAACCTGACAATGAGGCCCAATGAACCTGAAAAATGTCCTTTATCATGCAAATGAAAAACAATTTTGAACACTTCAAATTTTACATCACTCCATTTATTATTTTTGAAATTTTTCTATTTATCACATTTTTTATATTTTGTTTTATTATTTTTTGGTGAAATCGGATCATCTAAGAAGTCTTGTATTGGGCCGGATTGACCCAACAAAACCCTTATCCGTTTTCAGATTTTCAATTTTTTTTTTTTTTTTTTGATTTCAGAAAGACCGGGACTGTGGCATCAGACGGTGGCAACGACCGAAACTGTGGCTACAGTGGAAAATTTGGCTACAAATCGAGCGCTCCTTTGCGTAGGCCGACATTTCAGTCTGACCACTCTCTCTCTTGCTCTCCCTTTCTCTCTTCTCTCTCTTCCTTGAGCGTCTGGAATCTACGAAGAGGCTCTGTACCTGCGTGCCTTCGAAGGCGTCTGAGTCTTCCGGCGAGCTTCTGTAAGCAAGCCCTTCTTCTTCCGGGTAAGTCCTTTTTCCTTCTTTCTTTCCTTCATGCTTTTTCCTTTCTTCCTCCCCTTTCAGCTTTCTCTGCCTTTCTTTCCCTCTTCCCTTTCTGTTTTTCTTTTCCGCTTTCTCTTTTCGTTATGCTTTAATTTTACATCTTCACCTCCTTACTCGCACTTTTCATTGTCTTTTATTCTTCTCGCTCTTTACGTTCATGCACTTTACTTTTTTTACTTTTCGCTTTCTTTTCCTTATTTCCTGCTCGCTTCTTTATTTTTTGCTTTTATTCGCTTTCCTCTTCACCTTCTATTTTTCTTTCTTAACTTAAAACAAGAACACACTGTCTTAAACTAAGGGGTATATAGGCTGGAAACCAGACGTTAATCTCCCTTCGATTGAAGGTATGGCAGAGACAATCGGGTAGAACAACGCCACGTACCCCATAAAAACAGAAAACTTAAAAAGAGAATTTTATTTGTATGAACCAGACATGGACAATATGGACATAGATCCATTTAGGACCCTTTTTGCAAGGACCGTGAAACAGATCCGAGACCAGACACTGAAATAATAAAGACTGACCGGATAAAATAAACTTAAAAGGAAACGAAAATAAATAAAACACCGAACAAAGAAACTAAAAAAATTTGTTATGCTTTTGTTATGTTTTTGTTCCTTTTATTTTCATTTTTTATTTTTTTAGAATACTGAGAGGAAGGATGAGTGAGATGGAAATAGAGAGATACACCAGTCCGCGGTGGCGTCCTACTGACGATCAGATCAAGATGATGACCAACATCTATAATTACGGGGTCACACATCCCAGCAGAGCCCAAGTCGTCGAGATTACGTCTCGACTAAGGGCTTTCGGAGATGCCAGCGAATATAACGTGCACTGCTGGTTCAACAACCATGGCAATCGGGTCAGGCGCTGGCAAGCGGAGATAGACCCCACTGGCACTCACTTTTCACAACTGCCGCTATACATGTATGGTAAGAAACCTGATCACCTCTATTTTTGAATTTTACTCTTCCGTCTCTATTATTGACACAAAGTTTTTTTTTTTTTTTTTTTGAAAGAGTACGATTGGGTGATTATGAGGGCGCCGAGGCTGCTGGACCTGTTCCCCGTTCCGATCATCATCGACGACGACAGAGACGAACGACAAATCGCTCCACCCATGCTTCTCACCTTCCGAACCAGAGCTCCTTCGACGGAGCTCTCCCTTAGACCACCACAACCAGCTCGGGAATTTTTTCGTTGAATTTTTTATTTATTTATTTTTTCATGGTCTGTAATATTAACGATCAGCATTGATCGAACTCTGAACATCCTTTATTTGCCTTTGTTTTTTCTATTTTCTTTCTTTGTTTTTTACGGTCAGTGGTCGAACTTGGACGAATTCCGTTTAATGTTTCCTTTATTATTATGTGTTTTTTTTTTGTTTTAGTTGTTTGAGATCTAACAAGTTTTGTGCAGACTTTCATCTTACAAAACTCGAGAATACCGGCAGAAGACAAGAACTCCATAGATCTGCAAACATTATTTTTTTTTTGTAATTTTCTTTCTTAATTATTTATTTTTTGTAATTTGGTTTTTATGTTTCGGCCACCTGAAGGCCTTTATTTGTAGTAATGCAAAATTAAATGTATATTTTTTGTTTTACGTACATGTTCAAAAATATACACAAATTAATTTACACATATTATGCAATCTGGGTTCGTGGAACTCCTCTCAAAATTGTCCTTTTTTTTTTTTACTTGGTCCGAAAGAAAACAATTAATTTATCATTGAATTTGAAAAAAAATCTGAATAATCATGTATAAAATTGTTCAAGATTTTAAAAATGCTTCAACATTTTTTTTTTTGATAAACAGACATGAACACGAATTTGCCCCTAATCTGGAAAAGCTTATGCGCCCAGAGACTAAAAATTGACCAATATGAACTCACATTAAGACAGACGCGGAAATATGCCCCTACACAAATTTAACACAACTTGAATGGATGTAAATGGAAAATCAGATTGACACTTAACGACCATGAAAATGAATAACACATGTTAATGAGGGCCAAAATAGGCTTAGACAGACAGAGGTTTAAAAACAAAAATCAGGCTTGACATGGCTGGATTAGAACACGGACACGATAACAAAAACGATTTGGACAATGTTTAGGCTTAGGCACAGATGATGGGCCTAACATGACAAGGTTTAGGTTAAGACAGGGAGATTAAGACTGGCAGTGGATTACGATTTGGGCTTCAACAGGATAAACAAGGTTTACGATAAAAAACGTTTCTGCACCTAAAACATGAAGAAAGGGAACCAGTATGACAAGTACATCGGATGACAAAGAAATATGGGGTACAAACTGAGAAAAATGCCCCTGACACGGTGAACAAACTATAAATTTGATGGACTCTTGAAAAGTGATGATCATTGAGAAAACAATCCAAAAATGGCCCGCAAGCAAATCTATTAACACATTTTTTTATTTTTCATCAGGGCAACTTATTACACATTTAAACATTTTCTCATGAGTTAAAAAATTTAGAGAACAAACAACCAATCTATAATGTGTGCAAACTTTATTGAATTTTTGAAATAACTAAAAATGGATTGAATTACTTTAAAATTTGTTGACAAAATTTCATCTAAATATGCTTCATTTTCTAAATATTTTCCAAAAACATTTTCTTTGCAAATTTTTCTTTTTATTACATAAATTAGATGCAAAAATCATAATAATCTCCTTGTTCAAAGTAATTTCTAGTAGCAAAGGAATATATTTTCAATCATTTCAAATTATCATCATTTATTTTCCAGATGGTTTAATGAAAAAAAAACAAAATTCAGACGCGACTAATTTTCACAAATTATTTTAACAAAACTGGAACATTTTTTTTCATTTTTTAATAAAATTAGTACCAAAAGACGATACAATTTTACAAAACAAGTTCGCACATAAACATAAATCGTGGTTGTTTTATTTCTAAACATCTTAAATTACAAGAAAAATTTACAAAATATTGCCCCTATTTTTATTTTTTATTTACTTTGGTGAGAATTGCTTGCGATCATTTACGAATAAAGCCCCTTATCTGATGATTCCTCTCTTACGAACGAAAATGGGCGATGGATCAGTGGTCAAACGATGATCTTGAACATTTTCATATCATGAAAGCTGGATGAACATTTCAAATCAATGATAAAATTAAATTGAACGATTGGACCAAAAAATCTTTGTTTTGCCTCAAAAGCATTTTTTTTTATTTGACAATTTTATTTTTATTTTCTTGAGAATTATTCCATGAACTCGATAACAAGATAAATGCAAAACAAAATACATATGAATCAGAACATGTACATTTTTATTGTTCTAATTTTTTAATTTTTTTTTATTTTTATTTTTTTACATTTTTTATTATGGTACATTTATTTGATGTATACAAAGAAAAGATGAAAAAGAAATGACAAAACGATCTCCCTTTCGTGTCTTAATCGAAGGATGGTACTTAAAGTTCTAAGACCACATACATGCACTCACCAGGATGGTTTCCTAATTCTTAAATCAAGGTCACCAGAGCTATGGCTCTTTCCACTGTCTCTCCACAACAGTCAGAGTAATCAACTAGATGTGGAGACACAAATGAAGAGAACAGACTCTAGCTGGAATTCTCACGATAGCCAGACGGGAAGTACATCCCAGAGTGACACCGCTACACAACTCCTCTATTTCTAAGTTGCGCTCAGACCCGGGTATAGGGCCCCACTCATGATATGCATAAAGTGTGTGAAGGGAGATTATACTGTAAAACAACAATTGCAAAAATAAACACAGATAAGTAGAAACAATTATTTCAAACATAAATAAAAAGTAAAAGAAACTCACATGCAATTATTCCAAATATTAAACATAGATAAAGACAAAGGGAATAAATACACAAAGGAAAACCACATCGAATTCGCTTATCTAATTAAATGGCCTGACTCTCTTTCATTTTCCCCAGTGGAGTCGCCATCTGTCGCAACCGAAAAAAAATCACGACGGGACGACGATCCGTAAAAAGAAAACGGGTTTTTGAAAAAAGAGATTTGGAGTCGCCACCATAGTTTATTCTGGAAAACTACGGAAAAACCATAAAATGATAAGGCATGGTCTATTAGAACCAGATTCTTGGTTCGGGAGTCGATTACGTGTAGGGAAGGTATTAGCACCCTACAACGCCTGCCTTAAGGCAGTACCTTTAATTAAATATGCGAATATGAATGTGGTTTTCAAAATGTTTAACTTTCCCTTGAAATAAAACTCGAAAGAAACAAACAATATTTTTTAGGTTTTTGGGTCCGACAAGGATTGACCTTGCTCCTACGTATTCTCATTCAGAATGAGAAATCAGGGTTCCGTAGTTCGTTTTGGAGATTGCTTGAAAATTTGTTTGAGAATTGTTTGGAAATGATTTTGGATTTTTGGGAGAGTGAACCTGACAAGGACTGGCCTTGCTCCTACGTATCTCCACTTTTGATGGAGAATCAAGGATCACGTAGTTCTAGCTAGGCGATATTGTTTGAAGTTTGAAAAATAGATGTTTTTTAGTTTTTGAAGATTTTATATTTTTTTTGGTATTTTTTATTTAGGAGAATGAAAAGGTTTTTGGCACAAGGACGATGCGTGCGATCACACATGTGCCTAAACCTTTAAAACATATTTTTTTGTAATTTTTGAAGAAAGAGAAAAGGTTTTTAGCACAAGGACGATGCGTGCGATCACACATGTGCCGAAACCTTTGAAACGTATTTTTTTTGGAATTTTTTGAAGAAGGAGAAAAGGTTTTTAGCACAAGGACGATGCGTGCGATCACACATGTGCCTAAACCTTTAAAACATATTTTTGGGATTTTGAAGAAAGAGAAAAGGTTTTTAGCACAAGGACGATGCGTGCGATCACACATGTGCCTCAACCTTTAAAACATATTTTTGTAATTTTTAATTTTTTTTATTTTGTATTTTTCTTTTTATCTTTAATTTTTATATTTTAGTTTTCTTTTTATTAAGAAGAGAGACGAGTTAAAATGTCTATGACATAAAATTGTGAAAGAAAAAAAACATAAGATAAAATTGTGGTAGAAAATTGGATAAATTAAAAAAAATGATCAAAATGCATATAAATAGAATGAAAAGAAAATGTGTACCTCGTTGAAGATTTGAAAGATGAAGCAAAACTTTGCTTGTAATAAGTTGTAAGGAGAGATAGGTTGATGGCGAAGAAGATGAATTTATAGTAGAAATGTGGTATGGGATTTACTATGTATAGAGGGATTAGGAAATAGTAAAATGTGAGAGAAAAATGAAGTAGAGTTTTGGGATGGAATGAAGAGGTTTTGAGAGAGAAGAGATGAGTATTATGTAATTTTTTTTTTGTGTGTGAAGTGAAGAGAATGTAGGTATTTATAGAGTAAAGGATGAAGAAAGTTGATGAATAAAAATAATAAAATAAGTTGGTGGAAAATTTAGATGAAATAAAATATAATAAAAAAAAGATGAATAGAAAAAGTTAATGTGGAAAATAAGTGAAAGAAATAATATAAAAAGTTTGTGGAAAAATTAGGTGAAATAAAATATAGTGAATAGTAAAAGTTAATGTGGAAAATAAGTGAAAGAAATAATATAAAAAGTTGGTGGAGAAATTAGGTGTGGAAATTAAGTGGAAGAAATAATATAAAAAGTTGGTGGAGAAATTAGGTGAAATAAAATATAGTAAATAGTAAAAGTTAATGTGGAAAATAAGTGAAAGAAATAATATAAAAAGTTGGTGGAGAAATTAGGTGTGGAAATTAAGTGGAAGAAATAATATAAAAAGTTGGTGGAGAAATTAGGTGAAATAAAATATAGTGAATAGTAAAAGTTAATGTGGAAAATAAGTGAAAGAAATAATATAAAAAGTGGGTGGAAAAATAAGGTGGAGAAAAATGAATAATAAAAAATGTTGATGGAGAAGATATAATTAAAAAATGTAAGTGGAATAATTAGAAAAGTTGATATATAAAATTAATATGGAAATGATGTGGAAAAAGTAAATGGAAAAGGTAGATGATGTGGAATGAGATGTGGAGGGTGATGTGGATGGTGATGTGGAGAGTGGGGTGTAATAAGAGAAAAGAGGTGATGAGGAAGTAAAAAAGTAAGAGATTATTTTGGGCCATTGGATTAAGTGTTTAAAAGAAAATTTGGGGGTGCAAAAAGTAAAATAAATAGTATTTTTCATTTTGGTTTTTTTTATGTTTTTTATTTATTTATTTTTGTGATGAATTATATTTACCCGGACGAAATTGGGTATTGACAGAGAGAAAAATAAAATTACCTTTGTTCACAATGATAGTTTAAATATTAAAAAAATGGGCTGGCTTAGGTTAAGTATGGGCTGGTTTAGGTTAAAAAATTACGACCTATGCTCCCTCCACCACCTCATACCTATTTTGTTCTTTTCTAAAACGGATGTCAACATCCCTTTCATCTTCAACTAATATTGACATCCGTGAACGGATGTTGACATCTATTTACATATTTTATATTTTAATTTATTGTTTTTATTTAAATAAAAAACTTCAACGGATGTTGTCACATCCGTTTTAATAAATTTTTTTAATTTTTTTTTATTATTTAAATAATAATACATAAATTAAATTAATAATAATTATTTTATTAAATAAAATAAAATAAATTTATAAATAATTAAGTAATAATTTTAAAAAAATTAAATAATATTTATATATTAATTTAAAATATAACAAATTAAAAAACTAAAAACTAGAAAAATATTATAACGGACATATGTTTTAATAAATTTTTTAAAAATATTTTGATTATTATTTAAACAATAATACATAAATTAAATTAATAATTATTATTTTATTAAATTAATAATTATTATTTTATTAAATTAATAATAATTATTTTATTAAATAATATAAAATTATTTTATATATAATTAAATAATAATTTTAAAAACATTAAATAATATTTATATATTAATTTAAAATATAATAAATTAAAAAACATAAAACTAAAAAAAATGACTTTTATGGATGTCGCCATATGATGTGCCACACCATTTTAATAAATCATTTTAATAAATGCTTTAAAAATAATTTAATTATTATTTAAATAATAATACATAAAATAAATTAATAATAATTATTTTATTAAATTAAAATTAAATTAATTTATAAATAATTATTTAATAATTTTAGAAAAATGAAATAATATTTATATATTAATTTAAAATACAATAAATTAAAATACCAAAAATTAAAAAAAAAAAACTTAACGGATGTGCCACATCCATTAATGGATGTCGCACATTCTTCAACAGATGTCGACATTCGTTGAAGAATTTTTCTTTCAACGGATGAAGAATTTTTTTTTAATGGATGTAGACATCCGTTTAATAAAAGAGATGGAGGTAAGATATTTTAAAATATAAAGGATAGTTTTGAAATTAAAAAAAATGTGGTGATTGGAGTGGTGTAGGGAGTAACCCTCAAAAATTACCCCTGTTCTTTTTTCTATTTTGGGGAGAAAGTATGCACGTTATCTGATCACATTTTGCTTCCTGTACCCCAGGTATGAAATGAACATTTTAATAGTAATGAAAAATAATGAAAACTTAAATTATTTTCGGATTCGAAAATATGCACAATTAAACATCCATTTTTCGAATTCCAAATGCATTTAAAAAATAGTACATTTTGAATTGTACAATTTTCAAATTTAGAAATACGTATTATTTTTTCGAAATTTATTTTGGAACGTGCAATCCAATTATTTCATCTTCTTCTTCCTTCTTCTTCTTCATTCCCTTCCATCTTCTTCTTCATTCCCTTCCATCTTCTTCATTCATTCGCTAGTCTCTCACCCAAAAAACACACTCAAACCCTCTTTCCCCACAATCTTCCCTCAAACCCTAAAATCCCCTTCCTCCATTGCCTATGTCTCTCAATATCTTCTCCTCCATGGCCTCCCATTTTTCCTTGCCACCTGCAATGAATTAAACTAACTCCAACTCTTTCATAAGTTTATATTCGATTTCGTTTAAGCTGATTTATCAATAAAATTAAATGAGTTGGTCTTTAATTCAAAATTTAATTCGTAAATGAATGAATTGAATTTGACTTATACATGTTGAATCAGATTGGTTCATTAACTAGTTCAATATATATTAGGTTTAATTTATAAAATTTAGGAAGATTCTGATTTTGATGATTTAAAATGAAAAAAATACTTTCGTCCATTAAATTAAAAACATTGTTTACTTTACTATTTCGGAGGGTCGAGTTACTTCAAACACCTTTACGATTTCTTTGTGGAACCATTCGGTCTTCAACTCGAGTGTTCGTCTTCAATCTACCGTTCAGAGGTGTACTTGTCAAAGGTTCTCCGATGTTAAAGTCAATTAGTTGTCTGTTCGGTAGCTCAATGCAATAGTAATAAATGTACAGTAAAATGTGATCACCTACCTTTTACCTTTGACCTGTATTTATAATTTTTGGACGTGGGTCCGAGATTAGTGAAAGAGTGTTACTCCCTCCACCACCACACACTCATTTCTACACCTCTCCATTCCTTTTTTTGTCCCTATAAAATAACACTTAAAAGGATCTCGAAATTCATCAACGGATATCAACACCGTTAAAGGGTAAAGGAATGTTAATCCCGTTAAGGGCCAATAACAATGTGCATCTTGCTTCCACAGACAACGTTTTCTCAACACCCGGACATGGGTCACCTCTGAATACAATATCTAAGATTTTGATGGAGCAGTTGTTTTTCCCTTGACATTCCTGCAAAATATTAAAAGTGCCAAGAGGGTGTAAAACCAAAATCAGGCAACATGCTTACTATTGTTATTAGCCCCGTTTTTTCCCACCTCTCTTCTTTCAATGAGTCACAATATTTTTTTCATAAAAGCTTTACAAGTCTGCAACTAATTAAACAAGATGTAAAACGTTAATCGTAATACAAACTATAATGGCAACAATACTTTTCTAAGGCTAGAGATTATCCAACGATAATAATAATAACTTTTAACTGTAATACTTAAACAAATTATTGGGTTAAACATTTTGGAAAATGTCTTGCATCATAGCTTTTACCCAAGTCCACAACGCCAGAATCTTGTTGAGCATTTGCTTTCTTGCACAAAAATTGGCAACAATTTTACTTTTCAGAGTTACTAGACAAGGACTAGTGTGAAAAGGTATCCAAAATAGAGTTAGTTTACCTTGGAGACTATTGACATGGAACTAGGAGCATGGCAGTTTCCTCTAGAAAAGTTTTGACAACTACCTCGGGGGTACCAAAGCTAGCAAATGTTATGGGGGATATTGTATGTCCTTCTTGACAATATAATTGAAGTTCAGGTATCATATTATTATCAGAAACTTCTTCACGAATGAGATCCACATTTACCAACTTCTGCATAGGTGGATGGTTGGATTCTAACACTTGGGCACATATTATTCTGGACAAATGTACCTTTACACAAATCTCAAAAGGATTTCCTCCGGTTTCTTCCAAGAAAACGAGTAAATTGTAGGATGCTCTCAACTGGCACATGGTACCTCTAGACCAATAAGTCAGAAGTTAAGGAAAGCACAATACTAGAAATTTCCAGTATTTATGTAAGAGAGGAACAAGAGAATAAGAAAGGAAGAGAGAAAGTAAGATTATGGGGGGTGTGGTGTGCGACTGAGTGAATAAGAGAGTAAAAAAATAGGGTTTTAAGAAAAAATTAAAAAAAATAAAGGATAAAATTAAAAATGGTATTTTTGGAATTAAAAAAAATTGGAGAGGTATAGAGAGAAGTGTGTGGTGGTGGAGAGAGTAATTCAATGAAACTTTAATCACGGCCCAATCTCAGCCTAACACTTCTAATTATTATTTACCTTAATTTCGAGTGTAACATATTTTCTGCATGTTGTCGAACGTCCCTAGTTGACCGGTTGGTCGTGCTACATTCAGCTTTAACTAATTGCTTTATCCTTCTTAGGTTGTTCGGCTTTGTCGAGTATGAGGTGAATTGCATAGTCATCCGGTCCATAGAGATTAAAATAATATTTAATAAGTATTCAAATGATAAATGATAAATTTAAGAGACTATAAATGGGGTATTTTTTTTTATTAATTTGATAACCAAAATGAAAGTTATCTTGAACTTTAGAATTAAAAATATAATGTCAAATACATTTTTTATTTTTAAATATTTGTGAATTTTGTTTTATCTTTTTTGTGTGTATATTGTTACATTAATTAAGGTAAGTCTATACGTTTAATAACATATTGCTAATTATTATTAAAAAAACGAGACCACTTAATAGGGTTACTTTTCTTAAGAAAGAAGTTTATAATAAAAAACTAATAACGCGGAGTAAAATGATTGGGGTCAAATGCATACTGTATTGTATTTTAATAATATATTTTTATATTATTGAATTCATATTATTTTTTTTAAAGAACTATCATATGTTAACAATTTTTTATAATAACTTTTTACTATATATTACATATTATTATTTTGTTAGTGTGTTTGAATTTATTTTTAAAAAAAATATTTGAAACGGATATTGTAAAAAAAAGTTATTAAAAAAGTATTTTTGTTTAAAAATTAAAATGGGAAGAAAGAAAAATGAAAAGGAAAGGTTAGACTACTTGGGGTGCTAAGACTTGAAGTCTTCGAGCTTAGTCTCCTCGCAAAGACTTGGGTTCATTTATGATGTTTGAGTTCTCTGTTTTGATGTTTTGGTATTGTGCGCTGCTTCAATTACGTGTAATCCATGGAAACAACTACCAAACCAATAGCTTTGGGAACCATCCTTCTCCTATTGAGTTTCTTTCATCTTTCCAAAGCAGATGTTATTTTTGATCCCCCTGACCTTCTCACCATCAACTGTGGCTCTTCCACCAACTTCTCCACGCCCGACGGTCGGAACTGGATTGGAGACACCAACACAAAGCTTCTCTCTATAAGTCGGGGCTCAGTTCTTGCTACTGCTCTCACAGAATCAACCATACTGGGTCCTTACGCCTCTGCTCGCCTCTCCTTCTCTAATTTCACTTACTCAATCTTCAATCTCACCGCTGGCCCAATGTTCCTTCGCCTCTTCTTCTTCTCAACTTCATACCACAACAACTTTAATCGCTCCAAAGCCGTTTTCTCGGTCAAAGCAGGCCCATACACTCTCCTTCAACGTTTCAATGCTTCCCTCGATGCGGATTCTGTTAATGACCCTGCTCACTCCAACATCCTATTCAGAGAGTATTGCATCAATCTCCGAGAAGGACAAAACCTCAACATAACCTTCATTCCAAGCTCCACAGGTTCCTACGCTTTCATCAATGGAATCGAGATTGTTTCAATGCCCTCTTATCTCTACTACACCGATCCTAACGTCGACATCCATGGATTGCCGAAACTTGTTGGAGGAGGAACATATCCAATTGAAACCATTTTGGCTCTGGAAACAAAGTACCGGCTAAGACTGGGGGACCGAAATATCCCCGCCGCAGAGGATACGGGTATGCTCAGAACGTGGGATGTCCATAATGAATATATAACTAATCCAGGTGTAGAATCTCTTGATATTGACAATACAGCCAAGCTGAACTTTAGTAAGACTCCTAATTACACTGCACCAGACCAGGTATACCGTTCATTAGCGAGTATGGGACAAAACGAACTTGTGAACATGGGGTTCAACCTCACATGGCAGCTTCCTGTTGATCCTGGTTTCACCTACGTGCTACGGTTACACTTTTGCCAGCTTAACCCGATGGTTATTGGGTCTGGTGACCAGATCTTCCTCATCTTCATTCAGGATCATTTGGTTGAAGACATGGTAGACATTTTCAATTGGGGCGATAAACAGAAGGGTGTACCAGTGGTTAGAGACTACGTAGTCATCATTCGAGATAATCAGAAAAAGGCAAATCTTTCTGTGAAATTACACCCTCACGATAAAAGCATGATCAAGGACGCACAACTAAACGCAATTGAACTCTTCAAAATCAGCGACCCAACAGGTAACCTCGCTGAACCTAGCTCAGCCCCGCCTCCATTCCAGACCGTTCAAATATCAAAAAATAAAAACAACAGCACTACGAGAACCCCTGCCGCCGTTGCAGGTGCAGTTTCCGGTGTCGTTTTGCTCTCCCTTATCATCGTTTTCATCCTAATCAAGCGCAGGAAGAACGTCTCTTTCAGCAAGGGTCACATTAAAAAAGACAGAACTTCTCTGGGAAGTGGCTCATCATCGCTACCAACCCACCTCTGCCGTCACTTCACAATCGCAGAAATCAGAGCAGCAACCAACAACTTCGATGAGCTCTTAGTCGTCGGCGTGGGAGGCTTCGGCAACGTGTACAAAGGCTACATCGACGACGGTTCAACATGCGTCGCAGTGAAAAGGCTCAAACAAGGTTCTCAGCAAGGTATTAACGAGTTCGTGAACGAGATCGAAATGCTTTCTCAACTACGTCATCTCCATCTTGTTTCCCTCATCGGTTACTGCTACGAGAGCAACGAGATGATACTTGTTTACGATTTCATGGGTCGTGGAACCCTCCGTGACCATCTCTACGACTCCGATAACCCGTCCCTGCCGTGGGAGCAAAGAGTAGAAATATGCATAGGTGTTGCAAGAGGATTGCATTATCTGCATACATGTGTGAAGCAGGTGATCATTCACCGTGACGTGAAGAGCACAAATATCTTGTTGGATGAAAAATGGGTGGCCAAGGTTTCAGACTTTGGTTTATCCAGAATTGGGCCTACAGGTATTTCGATGTCCCACGTGAACACTCAGGTAAAAGGTAGCATAGGATACTTAGACCCTGAGTACTACAAAAGGCAGCGTTTGACGGAGAAATCTGACGTGTACTCGTTTGGGGTAGTGCTCTTGGAGGTATTGTGTGGGAGACAACCTTTGGTTCACTGGGAGGAGAAGCAACGGATATCAGTTGTTAAATGGGCGAAGCATTGCTATGAGAAGGGATGTCTGTGTGATATTGTGGATCCCTCATTGAAGGGCCAGACAGCAGCTCAGTGTTTTCACAAATTTGGTGAGATTGCTCTGAGCTGCTTGCATGAGGATGGTACTGAAAGACCCTCCATGAAAGACGTGGTTGGGATGCTCCAGCTTGTTCTGCAACTTCACTATAGTGGTGTTGGTGAGGAGGTGTCGGACAGTGGTTTGTGTAGTCAACATGATGCAGATTATAGTAAGAGCACCACAGCAAACGACGGAGATAATAGCAGCAGGGGGAGCAAGGAATCTTCTGTGTTAATCCCTGACGATGTTTTCTCAGAGATTAAGGATCCAAAGGGACGATGAGCTTCAACAACTATTCAGATTCACTCCCAGTTTCAATATACCACGTGATGTAATCAAGGGAACATATTTTTCGGATTTAAATGATGGTTATAAGACTAAATACGATCTGGTTACAAAAAAAATAATTATAATTGTTAATAACACTTCATGTTAAGTTCGTACTATACTTATATTTATTGTTGATGTAATTTGGTTATATGTTAGAAATTACAATTGATATTATTCTTAAAAAATTTATCAACAAATCTATTACCATTATGATAATTTGCCATTGCATCCATTCCGAAAAACACATAATGAAAAAAAATGTGTATAAAGTATATAATTTCCTATAATCTTAAAAATAGTATGATCGTTATAACAATTGTAGCTTTTTAAAAAATAATAATTTTGTTAAAACATGATGAATTTAGGATATACAATAGCCATAATACCAGATTAAGCTATTTACATAACTATTATTATTTTTATTTATATTTTTTACTTATTATTATTATTGTTCATATAAAATATGATTTACTTGAAATTTTAATATTATAATTCACAATAATAATTTAATTTGAAAATAACACCATAAAAAATTATTAAATAATAACTAATTTTATAAATAAAGGATAATTAGTTATTATAATGACTAATTTAAATATCATTAATATCTAAAATAATTCTATTGTAAATAAAAAATTATAATTAATTTGTAAATTATAATTAAATTGATTTCTAACTATCACGAAATCATTATTTAAATTGGTCTCTAACTTAAAATTAGAAACCAATATATTAATTCTAACTACTAAAACTATCTTAACTAATATTAGATATTAATTTAAATTCTAATTTATAAATTAGTTATAATTTTTTATTAGTTATTTTTAAATATTAATAATTTTTAGTATGTAAATTAGAATTTAAATTATTCCTTATAACAACTAAATGTTTTAAATATTTAAAATTAATTACAATAAGTAAGTTATCTATTAGTGATACCTATGCAATCAACATGTACACAAATCAGAGAATGGGTCCTAGTCAATGATAACTCTCAAACCTGGAAACGTGGCTTTAAGGCTTGGAATAAATTTCACCATTATTATTCACAACTAATGTTGCTTGACACGATTAGCCTCTCATTGTCACTGAGAATATGAACTGCCTTAATCATCTTCATTTAGAGTAGACTTAGTCTTAGAGGGTTTGATATGGAATAATATCCAACATTTTCTCTTTATTTTAAAAAAAAAATTCTCCTTAATTATAATTAAATATCCTTTTAATGGGAAAATATATAAAAAATTAACAGATAAACAAAACTCTTCAGAGTATAAAGGTATTTTCCGTTTAATAAAGATAAAATTAGGAATAAGATTTGTTAAATTAGTTATATTTTCTTTTATGAGATTATTATAAATATTTAAATACTATTTTAAGGATGAAACCCAAATTCTAAATATTTATATTTGTGTGCGTTTAAATGGCGATTTCAAGGAAACCATAATTATATCATTATACCTGTACACAGATTAACTAGTAACACCATAATGTTGTCAATAAAGAGTTATTTTTTGGGAATTTCGAAAACCTCGGCTAATTCTCGGAGAATTATGTTAAAAACCGCCTATATCTTTTTTTTTTTTATTTTTTAACTTTCCGACTGATTGTAACAAAAACCGTCCCTAAAATATATTTTTTTATTTTTAGAATACTTAAACGATCAATATATCTTCTCTCGATCAATATATCTTCTATTGCGGCCTTCTTCATATCCATCTAATCTAATTCTCTAAAAGTTTCTAAATCCTAACCTCGCTTTCCTCCTTCATCAAAAGTTCTCCCAAATCCTTCCATGCACCACAATCTTCTCCTGGCTTCGTGTTCATCTTCTACTGCTTGGTTGAGCTTCAAGGGAGGCGTTGAGGTGGAGGCGTCAAGGCATTTATAGGTTGAGCGAGGTCGAGGTGCTCCAACACGCTCACACACTGACTGTGTTTGATCTTGGCTCTCTGGTTTAGCTTTTCGAAGTCATCCACTGCTACCACCGCTCCTCCTAAATACGGTTGGTTGGGCTGCTCTGTTGGGATAAACTTAAATTTAGGAATTAATTAAAATCTTATTTTATTAGTTTTGGATTTAACAATATTTGGTTTGATTTCTATAAAGATAAAATAGATATAGGTAGTTTTGATTTTCTTTTTATTTAGGAGAGTATTATTTTATTTTATTGATATAAGATAAAGATAGATTAAGTAGATTTTATTTTAAGTTAGTTGATATTCTATTGTTAGTTTTTATTATTTGTTGGTCCAAGGCCCTATTTGCACCTATTTAAAGGTTGTCAAGGTTCAATGAAAAGTAACCCCAAGTGAATTGAAGAGTGTTATTATTTGTGTGGGTTACGTTTTTTCCAACAATGATATCAGAGCCAGGTTTCGGTGATTGGAAAGGGCTACTCGTAGTTGGAGTTGGTTGGGAATGCTTCCGTTAGAAGGATAATTTGAAAATTTGAAGGAGAAAGTGGCATATCAACTCGGCATAAATGGAGAGTTGCTGCCTGCCAGAGTTGTGGAGAAGAGTTTGAAATCATCAGTGCGTTGTCGAGGAGTCGAAGGACCTATCAAAGCTCGTGGTTGAAGACTTTGATAAGGTTCTAGAGACGTACCGTCAGCGGAGATTTTAGCCACTAGTTCAAGTGCTTCAGGAAAAGTTTCACCTGAAGGGGAGAAGTTCGAAACACTCAAGGCGTAAATGATCCTGGGAGTAGAGGTTGAGAATAAGGAGAAGAGGTCTAGGAAAAGAGGTCAACCAATCTAAAAGATAGAAAGGCTATAAGGAAAAAAAAAGTCAAATATGATTGAAAGAAGCAAACGGATGGAGTGGAATAATACACATGGAAAGCCAAAACTAAGGAAAGAAGACTTTAAGTTTATGAGAAAAGGAAAAATTTAAGTTTATCATGAAGTTTGTTGGAATAAACTTAAATTTTAGAAATTCATTCAAATCTTATTTTATTAGTTTTGGATTTAGTAATATTTGGTTTAATTTCTGTAACTCCAGCCGCATCCATTCCAACCATTAAAATATCAAAAAATAAAAACAAAAGCACTACGAGAACCCCTGCCGCCGTCGTCGTTTTTCTCTCCTTTATCATCGGTTTCTTCCTCATCAAACGCAGGAAAAACGTCTCTGTCAACAAGTGTCTGTGAAGGAGAGAAGTCCCACATCTAGTAAAACATTGTAAGGGACTTCCTCCTTTGGTTATAAAAGAGAGGTTAAGGTTTCCCTTTCCTCATCCCATTCTCTTCTCTTCCTTCTCTAGTTCTCTTGCTTTTAAGCAATTGAAGAATTCTTAAGAGTGTTGTAATTTCTCCTCTTAGTATAAAATTTCCAGTTATTTGCCTAGTCTAAATTTTCTCATCTTTATTCTTTGTTGTGTGTGCTTGTGTCGTATGACTGATACCCAACAGTGGTATCAGAGCTATAGGGTTGTATTCCGCTGCTATTGTCATTAGAATAGTGTTGGTAAAAATTCTGAGTATGCTCTGTGGTTGCGGTTTAATCCGATCTTCCGCATCAGAAAAGAGTTATTACTGGAAATGTCTGGTAGTGTGAAAGTGTTGTCTGGGAAAGTTCTGGCTAAGGAAAGACTTGGTACTTAAGAGTGTCCGTTGTGACCTACCTCTCTTTCCTGGGAACTTCTTAGGCTTTACTTTACGGTCTACCTGTGTAGTTCCAGTAGACAATACTATTCATAGTGAGAAGTGCATAAGCCGGTTCTGAAAAAAAAAATGACGACAAAATATGAGATAGAGAAGTTTAACGGGAACAATTTCTCGTTATGGAAATTGAAGATGAAGGCAATTCTGAGAAAAGACAATTGCATAGATGCAATTGAAGAAAAACCCGCAGAAATGACGGATCAGAAGTGGAAAGAAATTGACAACAACACTATCGCAAATTTGCACCTAGCAATGGCAGACTCAGTATTATCTAGCGTGGCGGAGAAAAATACAGCAAAGGAGATTTGGGATGTCCTCATAAAATTATATGAGGTCAAGTCTCTTCACACAAGGATATTTTTGAAAAGAAAACTTTACACACTTCGAATGAGTGAGTCTACTTCGGTGACGGATCATATCAACCACCTCAACACCTTGTTCGCCCAACTATCAGCCGCAAATTTCAACATAGTTGAAAATGAGCGTGCAGAACTTCTACTTCAAAGCTTACCAGACTCGTATGACCAACTCATCATCAACGTTACTAACAATAATATTGAAGGGCGCCTATACTTTGAGGATGTTGCCGGAACTATTCTTGAAGAAGAATCCAGGCGGAAAAACAAAGTAGATAGAGCGGAAACCACTAAACAAGCAGAAGCATTGATGATGACAAGAGGAAGGTCAATGGAACGTGGCTCCAGTGGGAGTAAAAGTAATGAAAGGTCAAGCTCACAAAGTAAGAAGAGTTTCAAATACAAATGCTACTATTGTGGCAAGAAAGGGCACACAAAGAAAGAGTGCTGGAAGAGGAAAAATGAAGCTTCAACCTCACAAGGTTGTGTTGCAAATGTCGAAGAAGATGGAGAAATCCTGGTGAGCGAAGCAGCAATCAGTTCTAATGGTGAAAAGAAATTTCATGATAGATGGATAATGGATTCAGGAGCAACGTGGCACATGACTCCACATCGAGACTGGTTTCACACTTATGAGCCTATCTCAGGTGGATCTGTTTTCATGGGAAATGACCATGCATTGGAGATTGCTGGAATTGGTACAATCAAAATAAAGATGTATGATGGTACTGTTCGCACAATTCAAGGAGTAAGACATGTGAAAGACTTGAAGAAGAATCTATTGTCTATAGGACAACTAGATGACCTCGGATGTAAGATCCATATTGAAGAAAGGATTTTGAAAGCCGTGAGGGGAAATTTGGTGGTCATGAAAGCTGAGAAGATCACAGCAAACTTATATGTGCTTATGGGAGATACTGTGCAAGAAGCTAATGCAACTGTTGCATCGACAAGCGAAGAAGAAGCAATACTAATGTGGCATCGTAGACTTGGGCATATGTCAGAACGAGGACTGCAAATTCTTGCGGAACGTAATCTCATACCCGGGCTCAAGAAGGTTGATTCACCTTTCTGCGAGCATTGTGTAACAAGCAAGCAACATAGGCTGAAGTTTGCTAGAACAACTACCAAAAGTAAACATATACTGGACTTGATCCATTCTGATGTGTGGGAATCACCAGAACTATCCCTCGGAGGAGAAAAATACTTTGTATCATTTATTGATGATTACTCTAGGAGATTATGGGTGTATCCTATCAAGAAGAAGTCCGATGTGTTTGCACAGTTCAAGGAGTTCAAAGCACAAGTAGAACTTGAAACTGGAAAAAGAATTAAGTGCTTGAGAACAGATAACGGAGGAGAATATGTAGATGGAGATTTTCAAGATTTCTGCAAGAAAGAAGGTATTGTCAGACAATTTTCAGTACCACACACACCGCAACAAAATGGTGTAGCAGAGCGGATGAACAGAACTCTTCTAGAAAGAACACGAGCTATGTTGCAAACTGCGGGTGTAGCTAAATCCTTTTGGGCAGAAGCAGTTAAAACTGCTTGTTACTTGATAAACAGGTCACCATCAACTGCAATTAAGCTGAAAACTCCAATGGAGATGTGGAATGGCAAAGCAGCTAATTATTCATCCTTACGTATATTTGGTTGTCCCGTGTACGTGATGTACAACACCCAAGAAAGGACAAAGTTGGATCCAAAATCCAGGAAATGCATATTCTTGGGTTATGCTGACAATGTAAAGGGGTATCGTTTGTGGGATCCTACTGCCCACAAAGTTATTGTTAGCAGAGATGTAGTCTTTGTAGAAAATGAACTACAAAGTAAGCAGACAAATGACAGTGAGAAGAAGGACAAAGTTACAGTACAGATAGAGAAGAAGCCTTCGGAAAGTTCTTCTGATTCAAAAGAGGAGCAAGAAGAACATGAGCCAAATGAAGTTGGTGATGGAGAACTCCGACGTACAACAAGAGAAAGAGTCAAACCATCTTGGCATTCACAATATGTGATGACAAGTCATGATGCGTATTGTCTCCTAAGTGAAGAAGGAGAACCTTCAATTTTTCAAGAGGCCGTGACTAGTTCAGATGCTTCTCTGTGGATGGCTGCAATGCAAGAAGAAATTGAAGCTCTTCATAGAAACAAGACATGGAATCTTGTGGAACTTCCAAAGGGTCGAAAAGCCATTGGTTGCAAATGGGTGTATAAGATCAAGAAAGATGGCAATGATCAAGTGGAAAGATATCGTGCTAGATTAGTTGTTAAAGGATATGCTCAGAAAGAAGGCATTGATTTTAACGAGATTTTCTCCCCAGTTGTTAGACTAACAACGATCAGAATTGTCCTTGCAATGTGTGCTGCATTTGATTTACATCTAGAGCAATTGGATGTAAAGACTGCTTTCCTTCATGGAGAACTTGAAGAGGAAATATATATGCTCCAACCAGAAGGCTTTGAAAAACAAGAAAACTTGGTTTGCAAGTTGAACAAATCTCTATACGGTCTAAAGCAGGCGCCAAGGTGTTGGTATAGGAGATTTGATTCCTTCATCATTAGCCTCGGATACAACAGACTAAGTTCAGACCATTGTACTTATTACAATAGGTTTACAGAAAATGATTTTATCATTTTATTGTTGTATGTGGATGACATGTTGGTGGTAGGCCCCAACAAAGCTCTAATCCAAGAACTGAAGGCACAGTTGGCTAGGGAATTTGATATGAAGGACTTGGGACCAGCAAACAAGATTTTAGGGATGCAAATTCACCGAGACAGAAAAAATAGGAAGATTTGGCTTTCACAGAAGAACTATTTATTGAAGATCTTGCGACGCTTCAACATGCAAGATTGCAAGCCAATTTCTACCCCACTTCCTATCAACTGTAAGTTATCCTCAAGTATGAGACCTAGCAGTGAAGCAGAGAGGATGGAAATGTCTCGTGTACCGTATGCATCAGCAGTAGGAAGCCTCATGTATGCCATGATTTGTACAAGACCGGACATTGCTCAAGCAGTGGGAGTGGTTAGTAGATTCATGGGAAATTCTAGTGGAGAGCACTGGAATACTGTTAAGAGGATCCTTAGATACATCAAAGGAACCTCAAATGTTGCATTATGTTACAAAGGATCAGAATCAATTGTCAGAGGCTATGTTGATTCAGATTTTGCAGGTGATCTGGATAAAAGGAAATCTACTACTGGCTATGTGTTTACAATTGCTGGAGGGGCTATAAGTTGGTTATCCAAGTTACAAGATGTTGTAGCTTTGTCTACTACAGAAGCTGAATACATGGCAGCCACTCAAGCATGTAAGGAAGCTATTTGGATTAAAAGGATAATGGAGGAACTTGGGCACAAGCAACAACAAATTGTTGTGTATTGTGATAGTCAAAGTGCTTTGCACATTGCAAAGAATCCAGCCTTTCATTCCAGAACAAAGCACATAGGAATAAGGTATCACTTTGTGAGAGAAGTAGTGGAAGAAGGAAGTGTTGATATGCAAAAGATTCACACAGATGAAAACCTAGCAGATGTCATGACAAAGCCGGTCAATACTGACAAGTTTAGGAAGACTCGATCCTGTTACGGTCTATTGGAAACATAAGCAACATGGATGGTAAATGTGGTGTGAAGATTTGATTAGTTTAATCAAAATCTTCAAGTGGGAGATTGTGAAGGAGAGAAGTCCCACATCTAGTAAAACATTGTAAGGGACTTCCTCCTTTGGTTATAAAAGAGAGGTTAAGGTTTCCCTTTCCTCATCCCATTCTCTTCTCTTCCTTCTCTAGTTCTCTTGCTTTTAAGCAATTGAAGAATTCTTAAGAGTGTTGTAATTTCTCCTCTTAGTATAAAATTTCCAGTTATTTGCCTAGTCTAAATTTTCTCATCTTTATTCTTTGTTGTGTGTGCTTGTGTCGTATGACTGATACCCAACAGTGTCCCAATGAAAAATTCGGAACTTCTCTTGGCAGTGACTTATCGTGGCTACCCACCCACCTCTGCCGCCACTTCTCAATCGCGGAAATCATAGCAGCAACCAACAACTTCGATGAACTCTTAGTCGTTGGCGTGGGAGGCTTCGGCAACGTGTACAAAGGCTACATCTACGACGGTTCAACACGCGTCGCAGTGAAAAGGCTCAAACGAGGTTCTCCGCAAGGTATTAACGAGTTCGTGAACGAGATCGAAATGCTTTCTCAACTACGTCATCTCCATCTTGTTTCCCTCATCGGTTACTGCTACGAGAGCAACGAGATGATACTCGTTTACGATTTCATGGGTCGTGGAACCCTCCGTGTCCATCTCTACGACTCCGATAACCCCTCCCTTCCTTGGGAGCAAAGGGTCAAAATATGCATAGGTGTTGCAAGAGGATTGCATTATCTGCATACAGGTGTGAAGCAGTCGATCATTCACCGTGACGTGAAGAGCACCGATATCTTGTTGGATGAAAAATGGGTGGCCAAGGTTTCAGACTTAGGTTTATCCAGAATTGGACCCACAGGTCTTTCGATGTCCCATGTGAACACTCAGGTGAAAGGCAGCATAGGATACTTAGACCCGGAGTACTCGTTTGGGGTAGTGCTCTTGGAGTTATTGTGTGGGAGACAACCTTTGGTTCACTGGGAGGAGAAGCAACGGGTATCAGTTGTTAAATGGGCGAAGCATTGCTATGAGAAGGGATGTCTATGTGAAATTGTGGATCCCTCGTTGAAGGGCCAGACAGCAGCTCAGTGTTTTCATAAATTTGGTAAGATTGCTGAGCTGCTTGCATGAGGATGGGACTGAAAGGCCCTCCATGAAAGACGTGGTTGGGATGCTCCAGTTTGTTCTGCAACTTCAGTATAGCGGTATTGGTGAGGAGGTGTCGGACAGTGATGTGTGTAGCCAACATGATACAGATTATAGTAAGAGCACCACAGCAAGCGACGGAGATAATAACATTAAGGATCCAAAGGGACGATGAGCTTCGAACACTATTCAAATTCACTCCCAGTTTCGATACACGATATGATGTAATCAAGAACATATTTTCCGGGACCCAATATTTTAACAATCTTACCAAATTATTTTAACGCTCAGTAAAAAAGTAAAAAAGGAGTGATTCTTCTTACACCTCATTACCTGCACCCTCAATTTTACTTCTTTATCTTCCTAACCGCACTTGGAAGTGCGTTTTCTAGTGGTCGCACTTCTAAGTGCGTTTTATATGTTTCCCCACTTTGAAGTGCCTTTCTTACATTCCGCACTTTATTTAACAAAAAGTCAAAACTTAATTAATGAATTTATTTTTGTTAACCACCAACCATATAAAAAAGGTAATTAATTAAGAAATCAAAAATATTCAAACAAATAAAAAGTAATCTAAGAATATAAAATTCCAAAAAAATTACATATATAATAATTAAATTATTACAAATAAATCCAAAATAATATTTAACATTACAGATAATAATTATTATTTAATTCAATAAACAATTTCATAAAAAATTAAAAAACTTAAATAAAATTAAATATATAATAAATAATATAGTACGAAAACAATAATATGTTGAAAAATAACAAATTCAAAGAAAATTTAACAAAAAAAAAGAAAATAATTCAAAATATATTAAAACAAAACATTTTATTTAACAACTAATATAAAAAATTAAATTTATTATAGTAACCTAATAAAAAAATTTAAAAACCTAATAAAAAAATTCATAAACTGCACTTTGAAATCCGGCAAACAACTAACGCACTTCCATGTGCGGTTAGTCTGCCGCCGCAGATCGAAATGCGGTGGTACTCTGTCCTTTCCGCAGATCGAAATGCGGTTTGCGCTTTCCGCAGATCGAACTGCGGTTTGCGCTTTCCGCAAATCGGTTGTTTTCCGCATATCGAAATGCGGTTCTATTTGCACCTTTCCGCACTTCCAACTGCGGACGTCTCTGACCGCAACTCCAACGGTGTTTAAGCTCTCCGGCGAACGAACGAACCGAACCGGCGCACGAAGCGAACACGCAGGCACACAGGCACGTGCATATGACAACAAACAAAACAAAGTAGATGCAATGGTACTAACCTGGACGCCAAAGATCTGTGAGGCCACGATAGGACGAACGCAAAGTGTGGCAAGGACGAACGCAAAAGGGACGAACGCAGAGTCTTGGTACGAAGGATGAACGCTTGCACAAGAGGGAGGGCGGAGACAAAATACAGTGGTGGTAGAGGATACGGAGGAGAGAAGAATGGCGGAGGAAGACGGAGAGAAAAAGAGGGAGGGATGATTTGGAAAGGGGGTGTAGGGTTTGAGTTTGAAATGCGGCACAGAAGAGTTAAAGTTTTAGTCAAACTTTTTAAAAATCAATTTTGACTGTGCAAAGGCTATACTTGGAATTAAATTATATTTTGGAGGTGCAGGACGAAGTGTGTGAGGTGCAGGGAGAATCACTCGTAAAAAAGTTATAAAAAAAAATTGTTAAAAAAACATTTTCCATTTAAATTATGGTTATAAAACTAAATACGATCTAATTAAAAATAATAATTATAATTTTTGATAACATGTTAAGTTCGTATCTAATACTTATATTTATTGTTGATGTAAATTTGTTATATGTTAGAAATTACAATTGATATTATTCTTAAAATTTTTATCAACGAATCTATTACATTATGATAATTTTCCATTGAATCCATAACAAAAAAAACACATAATAAAAAAATTATGAAAAAAGAGGCGTAAAAAGAATAGATTTAAAATGTAAAAAGTATATAATTTGATATAATCTTAAAAATAGTATGATCATTATAACAATGGTACTTTTTTAAAAAATAATTTTTTTTAAAACATGATCAATTAGGATATATATGAAACATAGGCATAATATTAAATTAATCTATTTACATAGTTATTATTATTTTTATTTATTTATTTCGTTATAATAATAATAGTTCATATGGAATATGATTTAATTGAAATTTTAATATTGTAACAATTAAAAAAATCATTAAATAACAATTAATTTTAGCGATAAAAATGAGTAAATACAAATTTATAAACTAAAAAATATTGATATCTAAAATAACTTTTATTATAAATAAAAAATTATAATTAATTTATAAAAGAAAGTATCATTTAAATTATCTCTAATTTAAAATCAGAGATCACTTTAGACATTAATTCTTTAACAATTAAAATTTTCATAACTAATATTAGATTTTAATTTAAATTCTAATTCATAAATCAATTCTATTTTTTATTTATTATTTTTAAATATATATAATTTTTATTAATTTATAAAATAGTATTTAAATTTCTCATTATAACAACTAAATATTTTTTATTTATAAAATTAATTATTATAAGTTATACCTATGCAATCAACATGTACTCTCAAAACTGGAACGTGTTTTTAAGGCTTGGAATAAATCTTACTATTATTATTATTCACAACTAATGTTGCTTCACGATTAGCCTCTCATTGTCCCGGAAAATATGGACAGAGGACTAACTTAATCATCTTCATGTAGACTTAGTTTTATAGGGTTTGATATGGAGTAATATCCAATATTTTCTCTTTATTAGAAAACAAAAAAATCCATTCTCCTTAATTATAATTTAATATCCTTTAAATGAGAAAACATATAAAAAATTAACTTAGACAAAATAAGAAAAAGCGAGTCTTATTCTTTATAATAAGACTAAAATTTATAACAGATAAACAAAACTCTTTCAAAGTATAAAAGTATTTTCCGTTTTATATTCGGAATAAGATTTGTAAAATTAATTATATCACTTTTTGTATGAGATTAAATATTAAAATACTATTTTAAGGATGAAAGTCCAAATTCTAAATATTTAAATTTTTGTGTGTTTAAATTGCCATTCCGAGGAAAAAATAATTATATGATTATACCTGTACCCAGATTAACTAGTATACATTATAATGTTGTCAATGGTCTTGATAATTTTTTTAAGGATACATGTTTAATAATAGTTTTATCGAAATTATATATGAGAATACATTTACTATGCAAGTATTTGAATAAATAACAATAAAATTTATTTAAAAAATACAATTATTAAAAACATAAAGCTGGTAGTTTTAAAATGTATTTAAAATTGGAAAATATATATATATATATATATATATATATATATATATATATATATATATATATATATATATATATATATATATAAATACATGGCAGCTCATTTTCTTTATAGAATTTTGAGGCTTTTATCATATAATGGAAGGAAAATATTTTTTTAATAATTTTTTTTGTTAACATATAATAGTTAATAACTTTTTTAACAACTTTTTTATCATAAATTATGTGTCATTATTTAATGGTCCGTATATTTGAAATGGATCAAGAAGTTGTAAAAAAATTATCAAAAATAAAATTATTAAAAAAATATTTTTCTTTTTTTCTTCCTATCTCCAAATATTTATTTTATAATTATAACTTTTTTTCAATAAATTTAATTTTTTATTTGAGAAAACATAGTCTATTTTCATTTTTGAAGTTAAATTTCATTTAAAGGTTTTAAATTTTAAACATTATGTTTTGTTTGGATTATTATATCCTGTTTCTAGAAAATAAAAAAAATACTGAAATTATGTTCGATTTAACGATTTTCAATAAAAATTCCGGAAGCAATATTATATAAAAATTTCAAATAAACTTTTGAATAAGTTTTCTTTTGTCCACAAATAAGATGTGAACAGTGTTTGGTTTAGCTCCTACTTATTTGTTTTCAATTGTCAAATTTCAAATACATACAGATTTTTCTATGATTTTTAAAATCCAGAACAACACATAAAAAGAAAATAAAAGTAAAATGAGTCAAATTTTTGAAAGTTAAATTATATATATAGATGTAGACATATGCACACATAAACAACGAGTTCAAAAAACACAAACAAGGAGTTCAAGAAATTGATTGCAGAAAAAACAATAGATATGTTCACAATCTCTATCTTCTCTGAAATTTGTCCCATGGACTTATTCTTGCAATAAAAAGAAAAAGGAAAACTGATCAGACATTTTTAGAAGAGTGGAAGGAAGAAACCAAAGCATGAAGAGTACATAAATTGCATTACCAACAAAATCAGAATCTTAGATCTTCATGAAGGAGGGCAATTCCTTTTGTAGTCCGACTGACAATTTTCATGAATCTTGTTGCCCAGTTTTGGATGTAAGGGCGGACAGTAACGATAACCTTGAGGATAGTTCTTACAAATGATGGCTTGCTTATATTTATTATTAGTATTACCGGTCACAGGATTGCCCTCAGCAAGCATTCTGGCGGTGATGGTGGGAAATTGTGAGTCCAATGGATGGAGAATGGGGCAGTCTTGTAGGGAGCCATCACACAGAGACATGGTCTCATTGGAGTTGGACACAGCTGCAATGCTAAGATGTGCATGCAGCGTAATCACCACAACCCATATCAAGAAACCGGTTGCTGATCGCTTCTTCATGCTTCTCCTCACTTCTACACTGTAATGGACATCCAATATCTACCCCTTAATATATATACACATGGTAGTCCCACTATTACAGCTGCACTTCATTATGGTGGCTGTTGCAAATAATAAACCTAATAACTTTCTCCCTCATTAATTCTTCTTTCCCATGTGCAGTGGGGCATAAGAACATTCTTAGGAGAGTCTTTTTATTGGAATCGGGATCAGCAGTTCAGTTCAGTTTTCAATAGCGCGAATCTTAATAATTCAGAGATCAAGCTATTCATCCATTTTTTCTTAATACACTG
Source organism: Vigna angularis (assembly GCF_016808095.1). NCBI lineage: Eukaryota > Viridiplantae > Streptophyta > Magnoliopsida > Fabales > Fabaceae > Vigna > Vigna angularis. The sequence goes on along the minus strand of NC_068971.1, from coordinate 3,042,855 downwards.
CACCATCATTCCTAATTCAATTCAATTCATGCTGCACACAAAAAATATTCCTAATTCTTTTAAACAATTATCAATTGAAAAAAGCTAACAACAGAGGTGTTCTGTAAATTATCGTTGGGATAGTTTTTTCGATATATTAGATTATTATATATTTTAAATGAATATTTTACTTTTATTTTTTATTTTTAGTTAATTTATTTTTATTCTTTATTTATATTTTGAGTTAAGTCTATATTTTTGTATTTTAAATAAAATATCTTGTGTATATATTCAACGCAAAAATAAAATTCTTACTGAACACTCTTAATCACAATCAAAATGATTTATAATTTTATACATCAGAGATATTTACTTATTATAAATTCAATCAGAGCATAATTCTCTTTATATATAAAAGCGTAATCCGATCTTTTGATAAATTTATATAAATATTTTTAAAATTTGTATATATTCATTCGTATACATACATACATATCGATTCTTTTTAAGTAATACAAAATGATTTCTTATAAAGTGAAACTATAAAAGTATTTACAGAACAATATTTTTAAAACTCCTAAGATTATTCAAAATATTTTTGAATGTTAATACAAAAATAAAAATACTTAAAATGACTAGTAACCATATCATCTTTGATGTTAACTGTTTAAGACAAAAAGTGGTTTTCGTGTTTCAATTTTCTTACACCTTTCTAATACTTAATAAAAATTAATATTTTTGTTTTTCTATTTAGTTTATTCTAAATTATTTTAAATATTTAAATAATAATGCTATTTTATTTGATGTTAGATATAGGTGTATAACCGAGAGCATATGTGTATCATAACTATTTTTATGATGAGGAGTAATTAATATATATATATATATATATATATATATATATATATATATATTATTTTATTATTTTTATCTATATCAACATTAAAAAATTTATATATTTTAAAAAAAATAAAAAATAAGAAAAGATATAAATGAATGTAAAAAATTTATGTGTATTAAAATATCATTTTATTCTGTTTATATTATTATCCATTAAAAAATTAATAGCGGAGTAAATTATTATTGGGATAGTTTGTTCTCTTAATTACAATTGAAATGATTCATAATTTTATACATTAAATTCAATTAAAACATAATTCTCTTTATATATAAAAGATAAAAGAGTAACATTTTTTTTACATTCGATCTCTTTAATAAATTTATGAAAAATATTTTTTTAAAAAAAAATTGTGTATATTCATTCATATACATTATACATACATACTTATCGATTCTTTTTAACTAATACGAAATAATTTCTTATAAAGTGAAACTATAAAAGTATTTACAGAACAATAATTTTTAAAACTCATAAGATAATTCAAAATATTTTTGAATGTTAATACGAAAATAAAAATAATTAAAATGACTAGTGATGTTAATTTTTTAAAACAAAAAGTGTTACATGTTTCCTTTTTCAATTTTCTTATATATATATATATATATATATATATATATATATATATATATATATATATATATATATATATATATATATATATATATATTTGTTAACTTTTGTAACCTGATATTAAATTTTAGTTAGATATAAAATATTTTTATTCATAAAAAAATACTTTAAATAGAAGAGTATTTTAATAACTTTTATTTTTAATTTAAAATAAAAAAATAGAAAAAAGAAAATATTATTCAAATATTCTTTTGTTTAAAATATGTCTTTTGTCATGCATAAGAATTTTTTTATCAAATAAAATTGAGAAAATGTTACGTAAATTATCAAACTTATTTATATATATATATATATATATATATATATATATATATATATATAATTTTATCTTATCGTATAATTTATAAATTTATTATTTTTATTCTGTCTATATCAACATTAAATACTGGTAAACTTTTTTCTTTGTACATAAATATGTTTCTTTTAAGATATTGGATTCTAAACAAAAAAAATCAATCGAAGATATTTTTGCCAAGGCTGAAATTTCCATGAATGATAATAATAAATACAGAGAGCGGTGGCACCCAGTGCATTAAAGCCTCCCATGTTTTCGTAAAACATATACAGAAATCTGATTAATAAAAGTTTATCAATAATATGTGTATTACTAGTGTGTCCAGCTTTGCTTACAGTTTATCAATGGGCGCTACTTACAGACCAATTGCTTTGCGAAACATCCTCTTCTTCCTCCTCTCCTTGTGCCACCCTTACTTTTCCATAGCAGACGTTATTTACCGTCCCGTTGACCTTTTCACCGTAAGCTGTGGCTCCGCTTTAAACTTCACTCTCGATGGTCGGAACTGGACTGGAGATAGCAATACGAAATTCCTCTCCGACAGCAAGGACTCAGTTGCTGTTCAAGCAGACACACAATCAACAATACAGGGCCCTTACACTTATGCTCGTCTCTCTCGGCTTTTGCACCAAAATAGGCAAATTTGCCTTTAATATTACCGAAATCGGCAAAGTCAACCAAAATTACGAAAATGGGGAAGTCGTGGGAGGCCAAAACAACTTTAATTGAAGAAGTCGTGCCTCCCCTGCACGACTTCACCCTGTTCATTTGACCAGGGTTGAAGTCGTGCACCCCAAAAACGACTTTAGGGTATGGTAATCGATTACCACACATGTTGTAATCGATTACCATACCGGCTTTAATTAAAAAAATAAAAAATTTTGAAATCGTAGGGGGTTCACGACTTCAATAATAGAAGTCGTGCACCCCCAACACAACTTTACTTTTTTATTATTTTTAACTTTTATTAATTAAAATCATTTACAATTTCTAAAAAATATTTTAAAATGTATTTAAAATAATTAAAATTATATCTAATTAATAATAAATAAATTTCAATATTATTAAATAAATAAATTTCATACTTTTAATTATTTTTGTAATTAAATTAAACTTTTTATAAAAGAATTTCAATTAAATAATTTATAACTATAATTATCTAATTAAAAATTCAAAAAAAATTATATTTTATTATAATTTATTGTTTTTAATTTTTATTATTATAGTATATTTTTTTACAAAATTATAATTAATTAATAATAATTTCTTTCATTATAAACTATTTAAATTAATAAAATTTTTAAATATAAACTAATTAAATTAATAAAAAGATTAAATAACTAAAATCTAAAATCGTGGAGGGGGTTAACGACTTCTTGTACTGAAGTCGTGCTCCCCCCACACACTTTCACTTTATTACTTTTTTTAATTTAGAATGATTTATAATTTTTAAATTATATATTTAAATGTATTTAAAATATTAAAAATTATATATAATTAATATTTAAAGTTTCTAAATATTGTTAAATAAATAAACTTTATACTTTTAAATTATATATAATTAATTAAAGATGATTTTAATTATTTTAAATACATTTAAAAATATTCTAAATTATATATAATTAATTAAAGATGATTTTAATTATTTTAAATACATTTAAAAATATTAATAATTAAAGTTTTTTAATATTATTAAATAAATAAATTTTATACTTTTAATCATTTTTGTAATTAAATTAAATTTTTTATAAAAGAATTTTAATTAAATAATTTATAACTATAATTATTATAATTATCTAATTAAAAATTCAAAAAATTTTATACTTCATTATAATTTATTTTTTTAATTTTAATTATTATAGTATATTTTTTTACAAATTATAATTAATTAATAATAATTTTTTTCATTATAAATTATTTATGCATTTTAATTTATGTAATTATAATAATAATAGTTATAAATTATTTAATTAAAATAATTTTAAAAAATGTGATTAATTTAATAACCAAAATAAGTTTATTTATTTAATAATATTTAGAAACTTTAAATATTAATTATATATAATTTTTAATATTTTAAATACGTTTAAATATATAATTTAAAAATTATAAATCATTTTAAATTAAAAAAAGTAATAAAGTGAAAGTGTGTGGGGGGGGGGGGGGGGAGCACGACTTCAGTAAAAGAAGTCGTTAACCCCCTCCACGATTTTAGATTTTAGTTATTTAATCTTTTTATTAATTTAATTAGTTTATATTTAAAAATTTTATTAATTTAAATATTTTATAATGAAAGAAATTATTATTAATTAATTATAATTTTGTAAAAAAATATACTATAATAATAAAAATTAAAAACAATAAATTATAATAAAATATAATTTTTTTGAATTTTTAATTAGATAATTATAGTTATAAATTATTTAATTGAAATTCTTTTATAAAAAGTTTAATTTAATTACAAAAATAATTAAAAGTATGAAATTTATTTATTTAATAATATTGAAATTTATTTATTATTAATTAGATATAATTTTAATTATTTTAAATACATTTTAAAATATTTTTTAGAAATTGTAAATGATTTTAATTAATAAAAGTTAAAAATAATAAGAAAGTAAAGTTGTGTTGGGGGTGCACGACTTCTATTATTAAAGTCGTGAACCCCCCTACGATTTCAAAATTTTTTATTTTTTTTATTAAAAACGGTATGGTAATCGATTACAACATGTGTGGTAATCGATTACCATACCCTAAAGTCGTTTTTGGGGTGCACGACTTCAACCCTGGTCAAATGAACAGGGTGAAGTCGTGCAGGGGGCACGACTTCTTCAATTGAAGTCGTTTTGGCCCCCACGACTTCATTTTGAGTCAAAATTTGCCCATTTTGGTAATAAAGATGACAAATTTGCCTATTTTGGTGCAAAAGCCCGTCTCTCTCACTCCCAATTCACCTACTCCTTCCCCGTCACCACACAAGGCCCCTTCTTTCTTCGTCTCTTCTTCTACTCAACTTCATACCAAATGTTTGACCGCCCCAAAGCCAATTTCTCAGTCCAAGCAGGCCCATACACCCTCCTTCAACATTTCAATCCTTCCCTATATGCTGAAGCTGATGACGACCCAACCCACTCCGACATCTTGTTCAGAGAGTACTGTATCTACCTCCAACATGATCAGAGGCTCGACATAACCTTCGCTCCAAGTACCACAGAGTCGTACGCTTTCATAAATGGAATCGAGATTGTTTCAATGCCCTCTTATCTATACTACTCCAACCCTAATTACACTGTTCCTGACGACATCACTAGATTGCCACAATTTGTTGGTCACATGAACCAAGTATATATCATTACAAATAACTCTGCTCTCGAGACTAAGCACCGGTTGAAAGTTGGAGGAGCACAAATCTCCCCGTCACAGGACACTGGCATGCTCAGGGCCTGGGATACGGATGAGAAATACCTAATTACTGACAGTGGACCATCTGCTGATTATGCGAAAAAAACTAGTCTCAGCTTCGTTCAGATTCCTAACTACACGGCACCGGACCAACTATATCGCTCCGTAAGGAATATTGGAATGAATCCCTTTAAGAACCTCACATGGAAGCTTCCCGTTTATTCTGGATTCTTCTACTTGCTAAGGCTACACTTTTGTCAGCTTAACCCGGAGGTTCAAGAACGCGGTGAACAAATGTTTTACATCTTCATTCAGGATCAGTTGGCTGAAAGAGGGGCAGACATTCTCAAGTGGAGCGACAACAAGAAGGGTGTACCAGTGGTTAAAGATTACGCAGTTTACATTCCGGGAAATAAGGAAAAGGTATATCTTTCACTGGAAATGCATCCTAATAGTAAAAGCATCATTCAGGATGCACAACTCAATGCTATTGAAGTTTTCAAAATCAACAACACAACAGGTAGTCTCGCTGAACCGAATCCAGACCCTCGTTCACACACCGCCAATAAGCAAACCTCAAAGAAGAAAAATAGCGGCACCAAGAGACCCCTAACTGCCGCAGTCGCAGCTGCAGTTTCTGGTGTCGTTTTACTCTCCTTTATGGTGGTTTTCTTCATCAAAAAACTCAAGCAAAACGTTGCCGTTTACAAAAACCAAAAAGATGGAACTTCTCGCGGAGGTGGCTCTGGCTCATCATCGCTACCAACCAACCTCTGCCGTCACTTCTCAATCGCAGAAATCAGGGCCGCCACAAACAACTTCGACAAACTCTTCGTCGTTGGAGTGGGAGGCTTCGGCGACGTGTACAAAGGCTACATCGACGACGGCTCAACACCTGTCGCTATCAAAAGGCTCAAACCCGGTTCTCAGCAAGGTCTGAACGAGTTCATGAACGAGATCCAAATGCTCTCTCAACTTCGTCACCTCCATCTTGTTTCCCTCATCGGTTACTGCTACGAGAGCAACGAGATGATACTCATTTACGATTTCATGGATCGCGGAACCCTCCGTGACCATCTCTACGGAACCGATAGCCCTCCGCTCTCATGGAATCAAAGGCTTCAGATATGCATAGGGGCCGCACGAGGACTACATTATCTGCATACAGGTGCAAAACAGATGATCATTCACCGTGACGTGAAGAGCACAAACATCTTGTTGGATGAAAAATGGGTGGCGAAGGTTTCAGACTTTGGGTTATCTCGAATTGGGCCCACGGGTTCTTCAATGACCCATGTGAGCACAAATGTGAAAGGCAGTGTTGGGTATTTGGATCCGGAGTATTACAAACGACAGCGTTTGACGGAGAAGTCGGACGTGTACTCGTATGGGGTGGTGCTCTTGGAGGTATTGTGCGGGAGGCAGCCTTTGCTCCGAACGGCGGAGAAGCAACAGGTGTCACTTGTGGATTGGGCGAAGCATCGGTATGAGAAGGGGTTTCTGAGTGAGATTGTGGATCCAGCACTGAAGGGCCAGATAGCACCTCACTGTTTGCGCAAATTTGGTGAGGTTGCGTTGAGCTGTTTGCTTGAGGATGGGAATCACCGACCTTCCATGAACGTCGTGGTTGGAGTGTTGGAGTTTGTTATGCAACTTCAGCTTCAGGATGGTGCTAATGTCAATGTCGTGTTGGAAAGTGGTGGGGATTATGAAGACAGTACTACTGAGGACATGTTTAGCGGTAGCCATAGTAGTATGCATGTTTCGGACTTCAGTAATAGCAGTGGATTGAACTCTACAAGCTACGCGAGTCAAGAATCTGACAGGTTGATCTCAGAGCTTGTTTTCTCTGAGATTAATGATCCAAAGGGACGCTAATTAATCCACTTCAATATGCTGTTACTAGTATTTAATGAAGATTATTACTTTTTTATTCAAAATATTTAGTGGTATTAACTCTTTATATGCATAATTGTCGTAGCACTATTTTATACTTATATATATTTTTACACTCTTAATATGGATAATTGTCATAGCACTGTTATATAGTTATTTTTAGACTCTTTTAATGTGTAATTTTCATAGCGCTATATGTAGTTATTTTTAGTCTATATTCAAATTCTCTTTCTTCTAAATTTTATTTTGTAAAATGTTATACCTTGGAATATCACCAATAAAGTGTAAATAGATTCTTCTAAAATCATACTGCAGAGGATAAGACCTAGATGATAATGTTACTTAAAGTAATCACATTTAAGTTAAGATAAACTAAACAATCTTAGACTAAGCAAGGAAACAATAGGTCTTATATGAATATCTCAACCTTTTGTAAGAACACATACTACCCTCAACAGCTTTTAGATTCTTGTAACAAAAAAATCACAAATACTTCAACATCCATTAGCGCAATTTATAAGTTTTTATTTGAAGGAGAAAATTATAATTTTTAGGTTATAAACTTATTTTACACGTTTGGATGCATAAGAATTTATACAAGTAGAGTACACTAATCAAGTCACTACTTACTACATTTGCACAACATGCAACGTTGAAAGAAAAGAAAATCACAAATGTTGAAATTCTCGGAATGATTTAAAGAAAGTTTCACTAGTTATATATCTAAGGATCATGAGAGCAAAAACAACTAGGCATGTGATACTCTTCAACAAGAGTTTAAATTCAAATGTGACTACGGTCAAACTTCAATATCTCAAGAGAGAGTTTGAGAATAAAAAAAAAATGAAAGAAAGAGAAAGTTTGAATTAATACTTCAGTTTTTTATTGTTTGAATTGGTGACTCAAAATGAATCGGATGGATAGGGCTGGGCATAATTAATTTAAATACCCTAAACTTTAGTTTATCTCATATATGACTTGTTCATCATAATCTCAATTAATGTGGATAAAATTCCCATTAATTTATCCTATGGTGGTTTTAGAAATTAAGGACTTGTTCATCATAATCTCAATTAAGATAGACTCATATGACTTTAAATATTAAGATAATAAATTTAAGTAAAGTATTTGTCACTGACTGTTTCACATAATGCATCATTTTAGTAGAATCCATATAAAAATTAAGTTTGTTTTTATTAAGTACAAAAGATCATTTATATATATATATATATATTGAATAACTTTGTACTTCACTTGAATATGCATTTTTATGTTATCAAAATACTAATTACTTTTATCTTATAATTTTTCTCTCAATATTCATCAATTCCATATAAAATTTATATGTACATATATTATATATTAGAAAGTTGAGTTAATCTGAATATCTATGAATACTTAATTTATAATAAATATAATTTATTTTTGCGAATTCATATATTATCACATTATTTTGAAGACTTCCTTAAAATTTTATTTTAATGTAGAAATTTGATAAGATTCAAGGTTTATTAATGTTTTTTTATATTTATAAGTAAGATAAATACACACGTTATATATATTACTCTTTTTTATGAATATGTTATTCTTTAATAAAATAGGAAAAAACACTTTTCTTCTACTGATAATTTAAATATAGTCCATTAAGAAAATTAATTTAAAAGTTCAATTTCAAAAAAATGATCCATCTTTATTAACAGTTTAAAAGAATCACTTTCAACTAGAAACTTTTACTTTTACATAATTATATATTATTAATATATTCTACTTATACTTTTACATAAATTCCGTCTATTGATAATTTTATTTCAAAATATGAACATGATTCTCATTATTTTTAAATGTAATATTCTTTTACATTTTAAATAGTTGTAATTCAGATTATAAGTTCACGTAAACTACATAAATATTACTACAAAATAAATTTAGTTTTTAAATATCAATGTCCATCAAATTACAATACTATTGGATAATTAAACTGACATAAATATGAGGAATTTTTTAACATATTAGTGTTTGCTCAGCTAACTCTAATTTAATTTTTTAAAATAAAAAAGATAAAAAAAAAGTAACATTACTATTTATTTTTATTAAATAAATATTTGTTTGTGTCAGTTTAATAACATTAATTAAAACTATAATACTAAAAATAAATAAAGTTAATGTTCCCTTAATACACTAACCTTATTTAGGTTTATCATCTTTATTTAAATTATAGTCACTTAAGGCCAAATGTTAATAAAATTATTAAAAATAAATAATTTATTGTTGATTTAGTAGATCATAATTAAAATAAATAAAATTGATATATTTTAAAGTGAGGCTAGCCTTTCTTATTTTTAATATTTATAGTTTAGTTAAGTAAATGTTAGTTTAATTGATTCTAAGTTATATATTTTGAATTTCCATGCATTATTGAAATGAATATAAATTATAAATTATTTTTAATTTAAAGATTTAAATTCAAAATTGATAAATTTCTTTATTCATAATTTTATGTTTCACTTTCTTTATAATTTTAGTAACATTTATTTTCTTGATTGACGTTCATAAATCACCTCGAATTTAACTTTTTACTCGTATCATACTCATGTTTTATATCAATATTAATCTTTTTTATCTACATTTTTTTTTTCTGATCTCCTTCATCCAAATTTATTTTCTTCATATACATTTTTATTTTTTATCTACACTCATCTCCTTTATCTATTATAATTTTTTATTCTAATTTTTTTCATTTATATAATTTAAAGATGAAAGTACTATACGATTTTTTTGAGTATCATTCTGCCAAACTGATGCAAAATAATATTAAAAATATATTTTATTTAACATTCGTTAAACCAATATTAAATTGAATAAATTTCAAAATAAAAAAAAAATATTAATATCGGTCAAGCTCACGATAAACTATTTTAATTAAAAACATAATTTAAAAATGGGCAAATAATAAAATTGGTTAAGACCACACTAGTTAGACTCAATCTTCAAAAGCCTACTTAACAAATTAGTATCAACGATTTTATAGTTAGGGACATGTACATGTGCAATACAAATTCATTATTAATAACTAATTGACATCGACTTTTATTTGTTACTGTCGATTTTTGGTTTACAATAAATATCTGTTTTAATGTACATGTTAATGAAAAATAAAATACTTACGGGTTATAATTAAGTTAAACCTCCCTCTCTACTACTTATAGTTTCGTCAATGTGTATTTTGATGTCTATAAGAATTTAATATATATCATCTAATCATTAAAAGAAAGTTAACATATTCTTGTAATAAAAATGTAAAGTTTATAATTAAAAATTATTAATAATATTCTACAAAGCAAGTAATTACTTGTTTTTGACGAATGCTTTACTAAAAGATCAAAATTGTTTAATTTCAAAAAACTGAAATATGTATGATATTTAATCTTTATAAAAGTAAAAAAGTAATACAAAATTATAGAGGTAAGAATTAGATTGAAAAATTTATATTTTTAGTTAGTCGACAAGTCAATGAGCAAGTCATGCAATGATATATTCATTAAATAGAGGAAACATTTGTGGATAGAAAGCATAATTGCTAACAATATATGCACTTTTCTATCCTTCTGGCATTGAAAGAAGATTATGAAAGCTTAATGATCAGTGTGAGAATGTTGAAGTTGAAAGAAAATAAGGAAGCATCCCATTACGTGCAAACAAATGTTTCTAATAATTTTAAGGAGTCTTCTTACAAGTCTTCCCCTTTGTTCTTTGGGTAGTTCAATATTTATTGTCCTTTCTTTTTCTCATTAAAGAAATAAGTGTTTGTGATTTAACTTTCTAGAATTAGTTAAATTTAGTGTTCCCACTTGGAATTCAACTTCTTTTAACGGAATATTTAATGATCTGAAATCTTTGATTTATTAATATATAAGATGAGGAGTGAAAAATAAGGAAGAAAATAACGTTTTAATAACTACAAATGAGTTATCGAGTTTAATATTAACAACTAAAATAGTCTTTAAGTAATTATTTAAAGAAAAGTAAATACCAGTGAAAAATCACACTTTATATATTTCAATTTGAATAAATGAAAAGTTATTTCTCTTTAATTTAAAGAAACGTGATCAATTATTTACCTAAAGCAAATAAAGAGTATAAATTTTATATAATTAACTTAAAATAGTTATTAAGATTTCAATAATTTTTTGTAATTTATCACATACAATTATCTATTTTATTATTTTTAAGCTTATAACAATTATTTCACATGTATAACTTTATTTCGTAGAAAATACAAAAGAATGGGTGCGATAATCAAAATGTTGTAATTTTAATTTATATACATAATTTTTAGTCTACAATTGTAATAAAAAATTTAAATATTTACAAGTTTTGTATTAGAAGGGGTGTCTGATAAAGGAATTGACACCGTTATTAAACTGTGGATTGTAACATCCCGATTATATAATAACAAATATTACATAATAAAGACGTCAACATTCCAATAAAGAGAACAGTCGGATCATGACGTGTAATTAAATGTAAAATTACAGTCATCCAGAAATAAAAGAAAACGGAAATTCAAACTTAAATAGCTTAAAGAGTCGAACACTACACGTGTTCAGATGGGAAACTCTAAGAAGACTACTCCGCAACCTTAGTATCCTCCAGCTCTTGCTCCAAAGAGATCTCCTCAACAACGTCTGCTCCCATCCAAGTGGATGATCATCGCCAAAGAAACATACCCAAACAGCACACAACACAAACAATGCAAGGGTGAGCTAGATATAAAAAGCATGTTATACCAATATCACAGTTAACTCATGGTATCATACATAAATTCATATAAAAGAACAATTATAGCATGCTCATTGAACCACAACTCACACATCTTTACACTCGCATAGTTCTGCTGGCACTCCCCAACACTATACAAGGTAAATCCACACATACGACTCATCCGGATTTGTATTACTGTCGAACCAACAGTCGTCTTTGCACTCGCATAGTCTGTTGGTCTTTCTCCAACACTAGCAAGGTAAATCCCCAACCTGCCTATCTCTGCCATTAAAGGCTATAGACGAGGACCTCCCTCTACTCTCACCACTGACACTGTTCTTCTCTATGTGAGCATGAACAATGCTTTGAGTGTAGGGATAGACAGACCGATCCTAGGTTCACTACAGTTATACTCAACAACCACAACATCACATAGTCACTTGTGGTCATCTCTCCCAGAGATGTCCACTTCATACTCACATACATCATTTATATTTACAATTATATCATTGCAGTAATTTATCATATTTCGTACATTCTCATGCATTCACATACTTTCACATAAATCCCATCACAATATACATTACAAACATTTGTACACATAGTTCAATTTAATAGAAAATGGATTTAGAATACATTTTTGGTAGAGTACTCATTGAACGAGCACTATTCACCGAACACCATGGGACGCACGTTCTGAACGAACGCCATTTGCGAGGCCGGACACTATTTGGACGAACGTCCTCATGTCAGGTCGAACGCTCATAACTGAATGCCGAATGCCATTTGCCGAACGCGAAAACCGAACGCTATAGTTGAATACTTGGCCGAACGCTAACGAGCACAATCTGAACGGACGCTATGAGAATTAGGCCGAACGCTACAAACCGAGCACCATAAGGCCGAACGCTATTAAACGAACGTACAAACACCAATCGCTCCTCATACGGATGCTCGTTACCTTAGATCAAGTAATGATCGAACGCTAATAACCGAACACTGGGATCGAACACTCCACGGACGTACACTGTGAGACTGAACGTTATTAATCTAAACACTCTCAGGACGAATCATTGCTAGGTAATCACTGTTTGGACGAACGAACAATAGATCATAAACACTGTTTGGTCGAATGCTCACTAGGACGAACGCTATCAGATTACTGCCAATACTGTTTAGATGAACGCTACACAGATCAAATATGATACGACCGGATAATCACTGTTTGGACGAACGCTCGCCCACAACAGCAGGCCGAACGCTCAACTGAGAACAAAGGCCGAACGCTTGATCGAGCCATTTGGACGAACGTCTAATGTGGCTCAAAACGGACGAACGTCCAATTTAGATCAAATTGGACGAACGCTCACTCTAGCATCGCGCGCTCAGGCGCGACATGCCAGGTGCGACTCTTCCAGAGATTGGGGCGCCTGGGCGCGACAGGGGCGCCCGGGCGAGAATTCTGCAGAATGCAGAATTCTGCAGATTTGAGGCCAGAACCTCGTTTTACCATTTTCAACCCTTTTATTTAACTTCTAACACCCTAAATTCATGTTTTATACTAGATTGGACTTACCTAATTGATTATAACCGTTCCTTATTCAATTCTTAAGGGATTCATACTCAAATTCAACCATAAAATACAAATTTTCATAACTTTGATACTAAAAATCCAATTCCACTACTGTGCACCTATTTTGATCAATTTGATAACTCTAACAAGTCACAATACAGTGGGTGAAACTGTTCCAAATGCTCAATAACACTCTAGACCCCAAATACTCAAAACCACTACCTCACTTCCTCTCCAAATAACTAAAAAGCTACAAAATCCTAATTTCCTTCAATTCCAAAACATAAAAGATTACATACATGAATCAACATATCATTTTCAGTCCAACCATACACACAACCTCAAATTTCCAGCATCTACATCATGCAACAACTACCAACATACAGAAAATCCAACTCCCCTTACCTCTTGAAGACTTCCTTGAATCTTTCTCCCAAAAGATTTGCAGAAAAGCTCTGGACGTTCTCTGTCTCACCTTTCCCAAATCTGCAGCAAGCCTTTTGCTCCTCCAGATGCAGCACCGAACACTCCACTCAGAGATATGGCAGCAAGAATTCTACTCTTCCCGAAGTTCAGAACCAATACCCCATGAATCCAAGGCTTTTTACCTATAAGGGAAAAGAAATTGGACCCTCCACAACTGGAAGAATCACAACCGTTCCCTTCCACTCCTTGGTGCAGTGTCCACTAACGAAGGAGATGATGGTGTCTCCCTTGGTGGATGAAGCAATCCAAAAGTGGAAAGACCCACCACCCACCAGCTGCACCACTCTGCAAACAGGGAGCCCCTCCACTTTCTCCAAGTGCAGCCGCCCACTTCCCCACTTCCAGAAACGTGCAGCCGCCCCTCCTTTTACCACTCACAATGTGCTCCTCTTCCCCCACCACTTCCTTCTTTTTTAAAATAAAAAGGACACTCGGTCCTTACATTCTCCCCAACAACAAAAATTTTCGTCCTCGAAAATTCGGCGTTACAAGAACAAGTCGAGGTAGGTTACTCCCACCTCACCTCTAATTTCCAGGTAGAGTCGCTTGTTCTACCATCCCAGATGACCTTGACTCGTTTGACAGTTTGTCCTTAATCCTTACTGGTTGCACTTGAGCTGACAAATCTTCTCCGACTTGAACACCCTTAACTTCAAGCACTGTCCTAAGGTGATCTTCATGCTTACGTGAAGGAGGTAAGCCAGAAACTTCTTCACGAAACCTACTGCGAGGTTTACACTCTGACTCTCCTGCGCCGCATGATCCGAAACTTGAGTCACTTCCATATGTGACAACACTAAGAAGCAACTAGCACCTTCCAGGAGGTCTTGCTTCACGACGCCGATCGACAAAGACATCTTTGTCTTTATCCGGAAACAACACCTTCTTATCATCACAGTTGATAAGGATGCTCTTGATGGATAGCCAATCCATTCTCGAAATACTTCTAATCCTTGCAAAGGTAAACTGATGAGATTTACCTTGAACCGACGTCCCTTTACGACATTCGGATAACGGACACACACAGAAGAAGTCCCAATTAATCCTGATGTTGGTGTAGACACCAACAGGTCATCGCCTAACTCTTCTACAGACATACCCAAATTTTTCAACACCTGCCTTCGCTATGAAGGAGTGTGTTGTCCCCAAATCAAAAGCACAACACAAAGCATACCGAGGAAGTAAACAATTACAGATGAGGATGTTACCTTAGCTGACTGCTTCTGATCCCACCAAGGCGTACACTCTGCCCGTCGTCGGAGTTCTGCCACCTTCCCTGGGTGGAGGCAAACCAGTCCTCTGCGCTTGAGATCCTGATCCTACTGTAGAAGTACACTCAGCAGCATAGTGCCCTTCTTTCCCGCACTTGAAACACTTCAATACTCTTCTTTCCACAGGGCAGTTGCTACGATAATGAGGTCCTCCACATTTAAAACATTTAACGTTGCCAGATGGCCCTGACTGCGCCGATGGTTGATAGGATGAACCCTTAGACCCAGAATAGAATGATGGTCTAGCGTATGGCGTCTTCTTAATGCTAATTCCATCACGAGATCCAGATGGTCCCCCACTCCTAGCAGGCTGATCCTGCTGTCCTTCAGGTTCACTCTTCGTCTTCTCTAGATCACGAGACATCTCCACCAATGTAGGGAACTCTCTGATGCGTAACCCTTTTACCAGCAACTTGATATCCTTCCTCAAGCCATTCTCAAATTTTCTGCACTGCCACTCTTCATCTACTGCCATAGTGTTGAAACGAAGCAAATGCTTGAAGCGGTTTGCATATTCCGACACCGATCCGTTGCCTTGCACCAACTCTAGAAATTCCACTTCCTTTGCAAATCTCACACTGTTTGGGAAGTACTCAGTGTAAAATTTGGTCTTAAACAACTCCCAAGTAATAGGAGTCCCACTCCTTTCAAGGATCATCTTCATGCTGTTCCACCAATGGCCAGCTTCCCCAGTAAGCAGATATTGAGTATAAGCTAACTTCTTCTCATCAGGACACCCCTTAGCTTCGAATATCCTCTCCATGTCTCCAAACCAGTGATCAGCTTCATCAGGCTTGCACTTGCCAGTGAATCTCGTTGGGCGATGTTGCAGAAAACTCTCCAAACTCCACTCTTGCGCAGGAATAATAACGGAAGAAACGCTTGGAGGAGTCCTAGCATTAGTCATAAATTCCATCAACTCCCTCTGAGTGTTCTCGGAAGACACTCTCGCGTTCTCTGCCGATACCCTTGCGGCTTCAAGATTTTGCAATGCAAAGGTATTCTGTTGAACCAATGCAGCATTCTGCTGTTGCAACGTCTGGAGCACCTCATTCAGCATCTGATTAGAGTCAAGTTGATCGACTCGCGGAGGAGAACGATGAGGAGACGTGGGTGCCATCTTCTGTCCACACGAAGGAGATGATGGTGTCTCCCTTGGTGGATGAAGCAATCCAAAAGTGGAAAGACCCACCACCCACCAGCTGCACCACTCTGCAAACAGGGAGCCCCTCCACTTTCTCCAAGTGCAGCCGCCCACTTCCCCACTTCCAGAAACGTGCAGCCGCCCCTCCTTTTACCACTCACAATGTGCTCCTCTTCCCCCACCACTTCCTTCTTTTTAAAATAAAAAGGACACTCGGTCCTTACATGGATCACTGATTAATTCCATAGATTGTATATATAAAAAGATTGAAAAATATGCAACTATCAAAAATGGATTGATCTCTAATTTAAATGTAAATTATATTGTTATTATAAATTAATATTACAAAAAAAATAAGGGGTTGGAAAATATAAATATTATAATAATTATATATTTACTATATTTTGCAGGTAAATATCAATGCAGCTGTTTGGTGATTATCATACATAAAATATTAAACAAATTTGATTTTAGTCGTTTTTTCAAAATTTGTTTTTATATTTTTAAATTGATGTATTCAATCCTCTCTCTTTTTAATATATTATTTTAGTTCTGTATATTTAAATTTAATATCTAATGAATTTTTTTGACTGTGACAAGATGTGAGGACTCTTTAAAAAAAATGCATAGTGGAGTCCACGTGGCAGCAG
The DNA here is from genome assembly GCF_016808095.1 of Vigna angularis. NCBI lineage: Eukaryota > Viridiplantae > Streptophyta > Magnoliopsida > Fabales > Fabaceae > Vigna > Vigna angularis. The sequence continues at coordinate 3,025,867 of NC_068971.1, read as the reverse complement.
GAGGACGAGCCACCTCAGTAGTGAACATGGCCGAAAACAGTGCCCGACAACCACTAACGGACGCCAGCTGCCGCACGTTCAGTTGAGTCAGCAGCGTCAGTGGAGCGCCGTCTGCCAGGGTGTGAACGTGCGTCCGGCAGTAGTGGAGTCCAGGTGTCCGCTCGGGAGTGGACGACCGTCTGTTATGGGCTGTCAGAGAGGCCGCGCAGTGCGATGCCAACATAGCTGCCAGAGTGGACATGCGTTCGGTGGCGAGTGGGAATTCTGAACATATTCCCCACTCACTCTGCACATCCCTCTCTTCCTGATTTCTGAACTCTTTCTTTCCTCCTTCTCTCTACACTCTCTGCCTTCTCTCTAAGGTGCCACCATTCACCTCCTCCGTTCTACACTCCGGCAACTTAGAAGGACGAACGACATCCGGGAATTTCACAGAAGACGTTCGTTTCAGACTAAGCTAGTAAGTTTTTCCCACTCTCTGGACGTTCGTTTTCCTGGCATGCAAACTCATTTCTGAGTTGTACGTTCGTTATTTCCTTTGGGTAGAGAAGTTGTTGGGGTTCGCTCGTACAGTGGATTAACGAGCGTGGGCTAGTGGAATTTGAGTGGAGAAGCGTTGTGTGCGTCTGTGAACGTTCGTTCATTTCCAGGTAAGGGAAGCTTATTTAATTTAATTGTTTTGATGTATGTTGTATGTGAACGTTCGTATGAGTATGATGTATGATGATTGATGAAATTGAATGATATGAACGTTCGTTATTTCGCTGTATGAGAATAATACATGCTGATGTGGATGTGATTTAAATGTATGAACGTTCGTTGGATTGGTGAAATGAAACGTATGAAAATTGCATGATATGAGTCGTATGAAATCTGATATTTTTGGGTGATTGGAACGAACGTAATTATGTAATTATGATGAGAAGTGAACTGAAAATGTAAATGAACTCCCCATGAAATTCACGTTCGTACTGGACGTTCCTTGACCGTTTGGTTTTTCGTAGTAAAATGTTTGAAATGTTGATTCGGTCATTTGAGTAAATTTGTGGTTGAGGACGAGCGTCCTCACTCTAAAATGTTCTATTTGAGCGTTCGGTCAAACACTGTTGAAGCTAATGTTTTGGATAAACTTCTATCTCTTTGTAATTGTCTATGTATATGCAACTGTTTATCTTAACCGTTCGAAAATACTTCTTTAAAAGTATCTTAGTTTATTTTTCAAGTTCTACCAATCTGAGCTATTAAACGTTCGGTCTTATACCGAGCGTTCGTCCATATATTAAACTGAACGTTCGTCCTAATCTTATATTGAACGTTCGTCCTAGTCTTATACTAAACGTTCGTCCAAGTTGGTGTTCAGTCTTATACTGAACGCTCCCTCTAATAGGCGCTCGGTCTCACACTGAGCGTTCGTCCCAAATGGCGCTCGGTTTTAATCTGAGTGTTCGCTCTAGTTGGTGCTCGGTCTCAAACTGAGCGTTCGTCCAAATAGTGCTCGGTCCTGAACTTAGCGTTCGTCCTTTAGAGTGCTCGGTTTTATAATGAGCGCTCGTCCTAATTGTTGTTCGGTCTTATACCGAACGTTCGTTAAAAAAAATGGTATTCGGTTTTATTCTGAACGTTCGTTCTAAAACAGGGGCTCGGTCTTATATTAAGCGCTCGCTCAAAATGGCGATCATATATCTAACGTTCGTTCTCCGATTCTTAACGAGCGTCCTCTTGGTCAAAGTCTGCAACGTCCGTCCTCGTATTCTTGGTGAGGGTAGGACATTTGGTTTTTGATGCTCATCCTTATAAATGATGAAAATGGATATGAATTAATGAATAGTGAATGATGAACAGTATACGAGATGAAAATGAAACTATGATTACTGAACGAGCGTTCCAGGTAGGAACGACTCAGATGAATGTTGAAATTCGTAAAGTATGACTGTGGGAAGTTAATGCTGGCTGTTCAATCCTGATATTCCGTGAGTGATCGTCCTCAAGTAGAGGCACACGTCATGCGTGGGAATGGCAGGAGGTCGTCGTCCTTAGAGGTACTTTGGACGGACGTACTAACCTCGGGTGGCAGCTGATGAGGATGCCAGTTACCACACCACCCGGGTGCCAGAACGCTTGTAACTACGCAGATTTCATACAGTCCGGACAATCAGTCGTGTTGAGTCTTATTTTGTGCATGCGTTATAATGCCTTGATGTGTGATGAATTATGTAATGAATTGTATGACTGATGCATGAGTTAAATTAAGTAAGCTTACCCTTTCGTTTCCTTGTGTTGTCTATTGTCCTTGTACGTCCGTCTTGTCATTGCAATGATCATCCGTGTGGATGTGAGCAGACGGAGACGAGCGTTTGGAAGAGGTGCTGAATGAAGAGAACCTGGTTGATGTTGAAGTAAAGACCGAGCAGTGAGGCGCTCGGCCAGTTATGTAGCCTGTATTAGAGTGGTCGTTCGACCATCTTGTCTTGTTATTTTAAACTATTAGACCGTTCGGTATGTGTGCCGTGTAAATCGTTCGGTCAAGTTTCGTGTACTTTCGGCTTTTTCATTTGTAACTCTGAAGACGTGCGGCTTTGCATGTCCGTTTTGTTATTATTGTAAGACTGTACTCAAGGACGGTCGTTCTTGAGCGTTGATTTGTTTTTAGTGGGAAAACTGTATTGAAATATTATTAAATGTGATTTTCTGATTTTATGGTTTTATGCTGTATTTTTGGGATGTCACATTAGTGGTATCAGAGCAGTTTTGTTCTTTTAAGGACACTGTAGGTTATGAGTACACTGTGTTTTTGCTGTGTGCTTAAATTGCGTTTAATGAGTTATTTTCGACTCTTTGAACAGGACTAACGTTCGTTCTTTTCTCCGTTCCAGAGAATCAATGGCACCTAGACTTCCTCCTCCTCCACCACAGACCAATGAAAACGATGTGCCCAACAACACCAGATTGTTGGAATCAGTGATCGAAAGGCTACAAGAGCAGAATGTTGTTCTGATGCAGCAAAACGCGACTAATTCACAAAATCTCGAAGCTGCTCGCGCCAATTCTGAAATGACTCAGAGGCAGCTGATGGAGATTCTTGCAGCTACTAGGGGTACGCCAGGAGCATCTGCTTCAAACACTACTCATCAGGCTGAGTGGAGTTTGGAAAATTTCTTGCAGCATCGTCCTGCAAAGTTTGATGGGAAATGCCTTCCCGACGGAGCTGATCAGTGGATAAGGGACATGGAGCAGATCTACAATGCCAAGCGATGCCCAGAAGACAACAGGTTAGCGTATACTGAGTATCTGCTGACTGGGGAGGCCAGTCACTGGTGGGCAAGCGTTAAGATGATACTAACGCAAGATGAAAGTCCTATTTCCTGGGAAGTGTTCAAGGAAAAATTCTATGAGGAGTATTTCCCGGACAGTGTCCGTTTCGGCAAAGAAGTGGAGTTTCTCCAGTTGGTGCAGGGCAATATGTCTGTTTCTGAGTACACTAACAGGTTCAAGCACTTGGTCCGTTTCAATACCATGGCTACTAGTGAAGTGTGGCAGTGCCGGAAGTTCGAAAATGGGTTGAGAAGTGATCTGAAGGTACTAATCTCCAGCCTTTGCATTAAGTCTTTTCCTGCCATGGTTGAGAGAGCAAAAGTGTTAGAGAAAAATGTGGCTGAAGCAGAACGACTGAAGAAACAGCAACAACCAACTAGAGGGCCGATCATGTCCAGGCCGAATCTGAATCGGAACAGGTTGCCATATGCTCGCCCAGCACAACCATCTAATTCCCAGGCTATGGTTGTTGGCGGACAGTCTGGACGGCACGGATCAGTCAAGTGTTTCCAATGCGGAGGACCACACTACCGGTCGTCTTGCCCTCAGTTATTGGGAGTGAAGTCCTACACTCGTTGTGGAAGAAATGGTCATATAGAACGTGAGTGTAGAATGGGTGGACGAGCGGTAATGAGGCCGCCAAATGCCGGGAGGATGCAACAGGATCGGGGTGGACGAGCACAAGCTGTTGGTCGAGTGTATGCGATCACGGGCGCCGAAGCTGCCAGCTCAGGTACGCTCGTCACCAGTACTTGTTTGTTGTTTGGAATGTCTGTTTGTGTGTTGTATGATTCGGGGGCAACACACTCCTTCATTTCGAAGGCGTGTGTTGAGAAATTGGGATTAGCCGAACGCGAGATGCAGTTCGACTTGGTAGTATCAACCCCAGCGGCTGGTGAGGTTAGGACGTCTACTGTATGTGTTAAGTGTCCTATAGAGGTTGAGGGGCGAAATTATAAAGTGAATCTCATCTGTCTACCCTTGAAAGATTTAGAAGTAATCTTAGGAATGGATTGGCTGGCTGCCAATCGCATTCTCATAGATTGTGGTGCAAAGGAATTGGTGTTTCCGGATGAATATGAAGTAGAGCTATCTGTGATGCTCGGTCAATTGAAGGAAGATATAGTGGATGGCGCCAGTTGTTTTCTGATCATGACGCATTCGGACGAACGAATTGAAGATTTGAATCATGAGCGATCGTCTAGTAAACCGAATGGAGGACGATCAGTCGTGGATGAATTCTCTGATGTATTTCCTGATGAAGTGCCTGGATTACCTCCTCCACGCGAGGTGGAATTTACTATCGACTTAGTGTCGAATGCTGGACCTATCTCTATTGCACCTTATCGGATGTCGCCAGCAGAGTTAGCTGAACTCAAGGAACAGATTGAAGAGTTAATGGATAAGCAGTTTATCAGACCTAGCGCATCACCTTGGGGAGCGCCGGTACTCTTAGTGAAGAAGAAGGATGGTAGCTCTCGTCTCTGCATTGATTATAGGCAGTTAAACAAACTGACTATCAAGAACAAGTACCCTTTGCCTAGGATAGACGACCTACTAGATCAATTACATGGCGCGGTCATATTTTCAAAGATTGATTTACGGTCGGGATATCATCAGATTCGGGTGAAGGAAGAAGACATCCAGAAGACAGCCTTCCGATCTCGATACGGACACTACGAGTATGTAGTAATGCCGTTCGGTGTGACAAACGCCCCAGCAATATTTATGGACTACATGAATCGTATCTTCAGACCGTATCTAGACAAGTTCGTGGTCGTCTTCATTGATGACATTCTTGTCTACTCCAAGAGCTATGAAGAACATGAGGATCACTTGAGGATCGTTCTAGGCGTGCTAAGAGAAAAGGAGTTATATGCCAAATTCTCTAAATGTGAATTCTGGATGAAGGAAGTGCCATTCTTGGGACATGTGGTTTCAGCTGAAGGAATCTCAGTAGATCCGGCTAAAGTAAGAGCAGTACTGGAATGAGAGAGTCCACGCTCAGTTACCGAGGTTCGTAGTTTTGTGGGACTCGCGGGCTACTATAGACGGTTCATTGAAGGATTTTCCAAAATAGTAGCTCCGCTTACTCAGCTGACCAGAAAGGATCAACCGTTCGCTTGGACCGATCGGTGTGAAGGAAGTTTCCAGGAATTGAAGAATAAGTTAACAAGCGCCCCGGTACTGGTCATACCTGACACGGCTAAACCCTTCGTGGTATATTGTGACGCGTCTCATCAAGGTTTGGGCTGTGTACTCATGCAAGAAAAGAGGGTGGTTGCTTACGCTTCTCGGCAACTGAAGGTTCACGAGAAGAACTACCCAACTCACGACCTGGAGTTAGCAGCGGTCGTCTTTGCTTTGAAGATCTGGAGACACTACTTGTATGGATCAACATTTCAAGTGTTCAGTGATCACAAGAGTCTCAAGTATCTATTTGATCAAAAGGAGCTGAATATGAGACAGAGACGTTGGCTAGAGTTCTTGAAGGACTACGACTTTGAACTACTCTACCATCCGGGAAAAGCTAACGTTGTAGCAGACGCTTTAAGCAGAAAGGTAGTTCACGTCTCCTCCATGATGGTTGACACGACTGTCGCGGTCATACAAATTTGATGTGCATAAATTAATGCAGTATATTACTAGGAAGTGACTCCTAGGTCGTCTCTCAAGGATCAATTTGGGTTCAGTCTCAGATTTTACACGAAAAGGGGGGGTTTTGTGATATGGTTTTGTGCAGTAAAATTAAAGTGGACTGGAATTTAAACGAGACAGAATTTAAAAACACTGAAATAAACTTTAAAGACAATAAAAACTGGACGATAAAGGACGATAAAAATGGAACAGTAAATATGCAGAAACGGTAAAAACATTGTAATTAAAATTTTCCAAAAGCATTAGTAAAAATAAACGATAAAAACAACGTCTGAAAATAAGATGAACAGGAAAATACATTGACCGAATTTTAACGTTTAAGAAAATAGTAAACGGTAAAAATAGAAGCACTTGACTAAAAATAAAATTCATCAAACATTCAACACTTTGATTAAAATTCTTGAACGGTACAACTAAAAATGAAACGAGCAAATGTGACAGGTTCAGAAATGAAAACTACACACTGCTGAAATTAAAAACACAGGTAGCTTTGAAAAAGGAAGAGGCGAGAGCCTCCTCCCAGACGTGGATGCTATCCTAGACTACTCCTAAAATCTGATGAATTTCTTCTTTGCTGCTGATGCTAATTTATAGCTATTTCTCTGGAGAAACTCTCGTGACTTCTCATCTTCTCATTTTGCCCGTGAATCTACAAATCCTTAGATGTGCCAAAGTCAAGAAAGTGGGGCCTTGCTTGTCTTCTTCCTCATTGTGGCCGTGACCTCTCCATTCTCATCCAAAATCCAACACTAGTGCCATTTCTTTTTCTTCTTTCTTCTCCCTTGAACGTAGCTGCTGCCAAGCTGGATGGTTTTTCTAATGCTAGACCAGAACTGTAGAGCTTGCTGGACTGTGAAGACCGTGAGTGCTTCTGCCATCTTCCGTCCAAGCTGCTGCTGCTTTCCACCGTGTGAAGTGTTGGGAGTTCTCTTCTTTTCCCAGCAGCTGAAATGAAAGCCGTGAGCCTTTCTCTATAAATCAACACACCCCTTTTTCTCTGTTTGAAACTGCTTCACGTGGCTGGACTGCTGTCCTTCATTTCTGGATCTGCAACCAAGCTATTATATTGGACCAGCCGTGACTTCTTTTCTCTCAACATGGTGGATGCTTGCTTCCTTCCTTGTGCTTGTTCCGTGAACATACCATTCCAACGTTAGCCTCCCAAAACCGTGATCTTCAACTCCTAGGTGGTGGCTGGATTACAGCACCGTTTTCCATTTCAGTTTTCACACGTCCAGCCCCTCTTCTTCAACCATTTCAGCTGCTTGCTTGGGCCACTTTGCTGGATGAAGGCCGTGAAACTCCTTCTTTCTCTCAACATCATCCTTCTTCTTTACTTCCAGCAGCTACCGTGGACTTCCATGCCTCTTCTTCTTCATTCTTCCAAGTGCTTGCTAACATTGGTGGCTGCTCCAACTCTAGGCCGAGAAGGTGGTTGCAGCTGGAAGTATGGCTTCCTTCTCATTGAAATGTGTGGTGTGTTGTTTCAAAGCAATTCTGAAATGAGTGATAGTGGACATTTTATTTTTCAACAAAACCGTGACCTCCACTAAATGGTGGCCCCTTATTTGATTCCAACTAAGGCTTTTCATACAATTCTCTTGTCATGAAATAGATTGTTGTGTATGTGCTATTTCCAAAGCATGGTGGTCCCTTCATCATTTCACTTTAAGTCTTTAATGTTTTGCCAACGTGAATTCACCAAGCTATTCTTCCAAAACATTTGATAAAACCGTGTAAATAAGTGGTGGCCCCCTCTTAGATTCCAACTTAGATGCTTGCCAAATTGAGTTGGCCGTGTGGTGTTGTAGTTGCACTTCACCTTCCATTTCATTTAATATTTATGCCCAGCTTTGTAAAAGAAAAAAACCTTGTGTGTGTGGCCCTGACTTTTCAATAAAGGTGGTCCCTCTTTAATTCAACATATGTGGTGAATGCTTTGCCCAAAATAATATGGGGTCATGTGTTTTTATGAAGAATTAAAAGCATAGCATTTTGGAGTTCTTACACCTTCACGTAAACTTTTCAAAGTGGTGGCTCCCATGTTGTCTAGCCAAAAACAAATGGAGATAAAAACAAACCATTCATCATTCCATTTTTTTCATGTGTTGGACGTTAGCTTCAACCATAGTGGCCCCCCTCCATTTTGCCAAATGCTTTGCCAATTGCAAAATCATTGTAAGATGCCGTGTACAAAATGAAAATAAATTTTTCATTTTATTTCTCATTTTAGTTTAAATTGTTCTTGATGAGAAATTTCTCTTTTGAGTCCCAAAATGTTATCCAACAATTCCCCTACAATTAATAATACTAATAATTAGTCTCAGATAATTCAAATTAATTGAAATAAGAATTTCTGGTCAATTTAAGCACATTTAGTAAAAATGGGAAAATACTGGACATTTAAGCACAATTCCTTGATTAAATTCGGTACAATAAGCTAAGTGAAATCAATAAAATATTGACTCATCAATGGTCCGAGAGTTAAGTTTGGTGGAGAGCTTTAGAGATCTAAGGTTACAGTTCGACTTGGAACCGAATGTTATTAAATGCTGTGCTCTTAGAATTTCCAGTGACGTATTTGACCGGATCAGAATGAAGCAGCGAGAAGACGAAGAGTTGGTGAAGATCTTGAACGCACTCGGTACAGATCAGGCCAAGGAGTTCAACACTGGAACAGATGGTTGTCTACGATACATGGGTAGGACGTGCATTCCGAATGATGGTGAGTTGAAAAGGATGATTCTTGAGGAAGGACACCACAGTCGTCTTAGCATACACCCTGGTATGACTAAGATGTATCAAGACCTCAGGAAATCTTTCTGGTGGCCGGGAATGAAGAGTGATGTCGCTCGTTTTGTGACATCATGCTTAACGTGTCAACGAGCCAAGGCTGAACATCAAAGGCCAGGCGGTCTACTTCAGCAGTTAGAGATTCCGGAATGGAAGTGGGACGGCATTGCAATGGACTTCGTGACACACTTACCTCGAACGGTCAGAAATCATGATTTCGTATGGGTAATTATAGATCGACTGACGAAGAGTGCCCATTTCCTAGTAGTCAATCTGAAGATGTCCATGACGAACCTGGCTAAGCTTTACATCAAAGAAATTGTTCGTCTACATGGAGTTCCGTCTAGCATTGTTTCAGACCGAGACACGAGATTTACTTCTCGGTTCTGGCGATCATTACAAAGTGAGCTTGGTAGCAAGCTACATATGAGCTCGGCTTATCATCCTCAGACGGATGGCCAGTCCGAGAGAACCATCCAGACGCTTGAAGACTTATTGAGGACGTGTGTCCTAGATCACATGGGCGTTTGGGATGAAGTCTTACCTTTAGTAGAGTTCACCTACAACAATAGTTTCCAAGCCAGCATAGGAATGGCTCCCTTTGAAGCTCTGTACGGTAGGAAATGCCAAATGCCATTGTGTTGGTTTCAAGAAGGGGAAAAAGTGTTAACAGTGTAACACCCTAATATTTTAAAGGGTATTACTGATAGTAGAGACTAAATTAATTTGATATCTCATATAAACAATCAAACTTTATTTCAATTACTCCAAAGTACAATACCAAACTTACACACTTTAACAATATAGTCTTCACCATTGAAATTTCAACTTATAAGTTTTACACAACATAATCTTCCCAATACAAATTTATTCTTTTTACAAAAATCCCTGAAAGTTTTTCCCCGCATCTCTCTCATCTCTAACTTTTTCAACCGCATCTGCAACATTATCTAATCACATATAACATGAGTTATATGATCATAGTACAAACAAATAAGGGTAAGCCAACCATATCATAAAATCATTAAACTTGTAATAAAAATATTATAATCATGTATTTCTGCAATTGATAAAATATCATTATTCCGATGTCATTAATTCATCATTATCAAAATCATCTTTTCCATTTCCATAAATCTTACAAGTGTACCATGCTTACTCATGAAGCCTTATGGTCCGACCGCTCTCTGCCTGCTTCCTTAAGCCTCACTTATATACTATGTCTTACTTTCTGAAGCCTTATGGTCAGACCCCTCTCTGCCTGCTTCTATATAACTTACGAATCATATGTTTATGTCAAAGCCTTATGGTCAGACCACTTTCTGCCTGCTTTCATAAACCTCAGGTGTTACGTTGCTCATACCAAACTCTCATGGTATAACTCGAACACACTACTCCCGGTAGTAAACATCATTTCATAAGTAATGATTTCTCATATCCACTCCAACATTTCATAAAACCAACAATTCATACCCTCTTATCCACCTAACTCAATCATGTTCATTCTTTAATCATGAATTCATAATAACCCGTTTTGGTATCAATAAATTAAACATATTGCCATATATCATGCTTCATATTATAAACTCATTTTTCCCATAACGAGTATAACTCAACATATTTTCACCAAACAAAGATCATGGATCAACCAAAATATATCAACATATCGTAGGAACTACATATTAAAGTCTGGGCTCAATGTAATGATAAATAAAATATATATGAAATTTTTACCATGATAATATTATGTGTAAGATCCTTGAAAATATTTGTAATTTAAAAAAAAATGAATAGTAAAATGTGAATAGTAAAAATAAAAAAAAATAAAAAAAAAATTTTGGAAAGCATAAGTGTTCCACGTAGCTTTGAGATAGAATTTATCAAATTGCAAATAAAAAATTATTTTTGTAATAGTAAAATGAATAAAATAATGAATAGGTAAAATGAATAGTAAATTTTTTTGCTATAAATAACCAAGGGAGGAGGCTGAAAAATTTACACCAAAGAACTTAGAAAATTTTTGAGAGAAGAGAGTTGGAAGAATTTCAAATTTTGCAAAGGGGATATTCTGGAAGTTTTCAGAGGACGAGGGGATTAAGTCTGTAATAGAGGTAAGGGGAGCTAACTTTGAGTAATTCCTTTTGTATTATCTTGAGTCTTGAATATGTTATATTTTTCTTTTGTCTGACCTTAAATCTTGAATATGGAATATTTTGTTTCTGTATGATCTTGAATTTTAAATGAGAGTATACTTTTGTGTTGATATCCAAGTGTGATAGTTGTAAAATGTGATGTTGATTATGTTATGCCATTTGTATGTTATTAGTTGTTTATTTTTGTATCTTGGAAGGATTAGAAATTGTCTAACCGGCTCTGCCAGATTCAATTTCTTGTTTCCCCAAACATTTTATTGTTTCCTTTATTTATTGTATTTTGGAAGGATTAGAAATTGTCTAACCGGCTCTGCCAGATTCAATTTCTTATTTCCCCAAACTTTTATTTCTTTACTTATTTATTTTATTGCATTTTTGGAAGGATTAGAAGTTGTCTAACCGGCTCTGCCAGATTCAACTTCTTGTTTCCCCAAACTATTTATTGCTTTACTTATGTATTTTATTGCATTTTTGGAAGGATTAGAAGTTGTCTAACCGGCTTTGCCAGATTCAACTTCTTATTTCCCCAGACATGTTATTGTTCTTGTTATTTAATTATATTGTATTTTTGGATGGATTAGAAGTTGTCTAACCGGCTCTGCCAGATTCAACTTCTTGTTTCCCCATGAATTTTTATATTAAGATTATTTTTATGATTGTATTCTTCTATGACCATTTATAGTAATATTTTATTTTTGTTAATTGTTTATAATTATCTTGTATGAATTCTATTATGGATGTTTATTGTGATGAATTTATTGAATGAGTTTGTTGGCTGAAATTGATTTTGTTGGAAGGTTTGGAGTAAGGGTTCTGTAATAAATTTGTATATGGGTATTAAATAGATATGCATATACTGTTTGAGGTTGTTGTGAGAGGAAGTAAAATATTAAAATTAGGCATTTTAGATTTAGAGCATAAGAAAACAAGGTAGATAAATTAAATAAATAAATTGTTAATTATTAAGGACCTCCCTTTGTTGGTAGGATAGAGGAACCTTAAAAACCTGAGTTGGCACATCCCTGATCATAGAGCAGCCCTGGCCTGGTCCAGTCAGTTGTGACTAGTCATATGTGTTGGCGTCGAAGGTGAGTTTGATGCGTTCAGACATCTGGGTCCTCTCCGGTGACCAATTGGGGTAAAGAAAGATCTCTAATAGGATGAAAATAAAATAAAATAAGTCAATTGTAGATGCATAAAGTTATCATGGTAAAAAGTTCATATATATTTTATTTATCGTTACATTGAGCTCAGACTTTAATACGTAGTTGCTAAGATATGTTGAAATGTTTTGACTGATTTATGAATCTTTGATTGGTGAAAATATGTTGAGTTATACTCGTTATGGTCAAAATGAGTTTATAATATGAAGTATGATATCTGGCAATATGTTTAATTTATTGACACCAAAATAGGTTATTGTCAAATTATGATTAGAGAATGAACATGATTGAGTTATGGGGAGAAGAGGTTATGAATTGTTGATTTGTTGAAATGTTGGAGTGGATAAGAGGGTATGAAATATTGATTTGATGAAATGTTGGAATGGATATAAGAAATTATTGCTTATGAAATGATGTTTCCTACGGGAAGTAGTATGTTCGGTTATACCATGAGAGCTTGATATGAGCAAAGTAACACCTGAGGTTTATGAAAGCAGGCAGCAAGTGGTCTGACCATAAGGCTTTGACATAAATATGTGGTTCATAAGTTTTATAGAAGCAGGCAGAGAGAGGTCTGACCATAAGGCTTCATAGAGTAAGACATAGTATACCGGTGAGGCTTAAGGAAGCAGGCAGAGAGCGGTCTGACCATAAGGCTTCGTGAGTAAGCATGGTAAAATTGTAAGGTTTATGAAATTGAGGAAGATGATTTTGATAATGATGAATTAACGACATCGGGGTAATGATATTTTAGTAATTGTAGAAATACATGATTGAACTATTCTTATTTCAAGTTTAATGATTGATATGATATGGTTGGTTTACCCTTATTTGTTTGTTCTATGATCATATAACTCATGTTATATGTGATTAGATAATGTTGCAGATGCGGTTGAAAAAGCTTAGAGATGAGAGAGATGCGGGGAAAAACTTTCAGGGATTTTTGTAAAAAGAATAAATTTGTATTGGGAAGATTATGTTGTGTAAAACTTATAAGTTGAAATTTCATTGATGAAGACTATATTGTTTAAAGTTTGTAAATTTGGTATTGTACTTTGGAGTAATTGAAATAAAGTTTGATTGTTTATATGAGATATCAAATTAATTTAGTCTCTACTATCAGTAATACCTTTTTAAATATTTGGGTGTTACATTATGGTATCAGAGCAATGGTTTTCGAAAGTATTTTGGGACTATGGGGAGTGAAATTATTATTCTTAGTAAAACTATTAATTGTTATGATGAAAATGACTATTGGAGGAAATTGATATCATATGCTAAATTGTATTGTTACCTTTTTGAAGAAATCATTTAAACTCGACAAAGATGCAGCAACAACAAGTTGATCAAGTACCTCAAAATCATTCTAGCTTGAATGACTTCTTAAGGCATGATCCAACTAAATTTAATGGGGAGGCTACTCCTGATGAGGCTGACTCTTGGCTAAGGCAGAACGAGAAGATTTTTCGGGTAATAACTTGCTCAGAAGAACAAAAATTAACTTATGCATTATTTCTTTTGGTGGGTGAGGCTGAATATTGGTGGGAAAGTATGCAACAGTTGATGACGGTTCGTGGTGAGGCTGCGAATTGGGAGAACTTTAAGATAAGGTTCTTGGAAAAATATTTTCCAAACAGTGCAAAATTTGCAAGGGAGGCGGAGTTTCTGACCTTACAACAAAGGAGGTTATCAGTACAAGAGTACGTAGTAAAATTTAATTATCTCTCGAGGTTTTATACTCAGAATATCACAGAAGAATGGAGATGTCGAAAATTCGAGGGAGGACTAAGGCATGAACTGAAGAAGGTACTTATGCCATTGGAAATACAAGAGTTTCCAGCATTGGTAGAGAAAGCCAGAATGATAGAATTGTTGGAGTTTGATCCAAGTAGAGTTTCCAGACTTGCAAAGGGAGAATCTTCAATGAAATTCAACAAAAAACCTTATGAAAAACCACAATTATCATATCGGGGAACAGTGAAGTGTTTTGAGTGTGGAGGGGCAAATTTCAGACGTGACTGCCCTAAACTTATTGGGGAAAAAGTTGAAGGGAAGAGATGTTTCATCTGCAATGATCCGGGACACTTTGCTAATGTTTGTCCAAAGAAAAAGAAGATGGGAGAACCACAACAACAAGATTCTGCTGAAGTAAAGCCCCGGGCAACAGGAAGAGTATTCGCAATGTCTGGAGAAGAGGCTACTAAGCCAGGTACATTAATCTTACACACCTGTATGTTGTTAGGAGAATGCGTATATGTTTTGTTTGACTCTGGAGCCACACACTCCTTTATATCCCTAGCATGTTTAGAAAGACTCGGATTACCGATGCTTGACCTAGGGTGTGAATTAGTAGTTTCTACACCAACATCGGGACCAGTTACGACCAGTTCAGTCTGTGTCGGATGCCCAATCCAAATTGCAGGACGCAAGTTCAAAGTGAACTTGATCTGCTTACCCCTTCAAAATCTAGACATTATTTTGGGAATGGATTGGTTGACTGCCAATCACGTTCTTATTGACTGTGGGAAACAAAAGATAGAGTTTCTAAATTTGAACGATTTAGAACTAAGTTCAACTCGAGTCGTTGCGAAGGATATCAAAGATGGAGCTACCTGCTATGTGATGTTAGCTCAGGAGAAAAGAGAGAATACTGAAGAACAAATCATCGGAATACCTGTGGTAGAAGAATATGTTGATGTTTTTCCAGAAGAAGTACCAGGTTTACCACCTAGTCGAGAGATCGATTTCACAATAGATCTAGTGCCCGGAGCTGGCCCGGTTTCTATGGCTCCATACAGAATGGCTCCTGCCGAACTAGTAGAGTTGAAAAAGCAAATCGAAGATCTGCTGGAGAAGAAGTTTATCCGTCCAAGTGAGTCTCCATGGGGAGCTCCTGTATTGCTGGTGAAGAAGAAGGATGGAAGTTCAAGGTTGTGCGTGGATTATCGACAGCTGAACAAGGTTACAATAAAGAACAAATATCATTTACCAAGAATCGATGATCTATTAGATCAGTTGAGGGGAGCATATGTGTTTTCAAAAATTGATCTCAGATCTGGGTACCATCAGATTCTTGTCAAGACGGAAGATGTGCAAAAGACGGCTTTCAGATCTCGCTACGGACACTTTGAGTACGTGGTAATGCCGTTTGGCGTGACGAATGCTCCAGCGATTTTTATGGACTACATGAACAGAATATTTCGGTCATGTTTAGATAAGTTCGTGGTAGTATTTATAGACGATATTCTTATTTATTCAGAGAATAAGGAAAAGCATGCAGAACACTTGAGGGTGGCGTTGGAAATTTTAAGAAAACATCAACTGTATGGGAAACTGTCAAAGTGTGAGTTCTGGATAGAGAAAGTACAATTTTTGGGTCATGTGATTTCTGCTCAAGGAATCTCAGTGGATCCAGCAAAGGTGGAAGCTGTGCTAAAGTGGGAGCGGCCGAAAACTGTAACTGAAGTACGAAGTTTTGTAGGATTACCCGGTTATTACCGACGTTTTGTTGAAGGGTTTTCCAAGATTGTAGGTCCTCTAACTCAGTTAACTCGTAAAGATCAACCATTTCTGTGGACTGACAAGTGCGAAGCCAATTTTGAGGATATGAAGCAACGACTAACGTCAGCACCAGTATTAATCATTCCAGACTCTAGCAAATCTTTTGAGGTGTACTGCGATGCGTCATATCAAGGATTGGGGTGCGTCCTAATGCAAGGAAGGAGACCTGTAGCTTATGCATCTAGGCAGCTAAAGGCGCATGAGAAGAACTACCCAACGCATGACATAGAACTTGCAGCAGTAGTATTTGCATTAAAGACATGGAGACACTACCTCTATGGGGCAAGTTTCCAAGTTTTTAGTGACCATAAGAGTCTAAAGTATTTGTTCGATCAAAAGGAGCTGAACATGCGACAAAGAAGATGGATGGAATATATGAAGGACTATGATTTCGAGCTTTTATATCACCCAGGAAAAGCCAATGTGGTGGCAGATGCATTGAGTAGGAGACAAGCTCACATAACAACAATGATGGTGAAGGAATTAGAACTGTTAGAAAAGTTACGTGATATGAACTTGGGGTTGCAGTTAAACCCAGATCATATATGGTGTGGTCATTTAGTAATCACTAGTGACTTCTTAGAACAAGTGAAGGTTGAGCAGTGGATGGATCAAGAGTTGTAGCAAAAGATCAGGTTGTTGGACACCGATCAAGCTAAGGAGTTTGTTCTAAGTAAAGATGGCATTCTTCGATTTAAGAACAGAGTGTGTATACCTACAAAGAGTGAATTAAAACATTTAATTTTAGACGAAGGCCATAAAAGTCGTCTTAGCATACATCCAGGTATGACTAAGATGTATAAGGACCTGAAAGAGTCATTTTGGTGGAATGGGATGAAGAGGGATGTGGCCGAGTTTGTAGCAGCCTGCTTGGTGTGTCAGAAGGCAAAAGTGGAGCATCAAAAACCGGGAGGGATGTTACGACAGTTAGACATTCCTCAATGGAAGTGGGACAGTATTTCGATGGACTTTGTAACACATTTACCAAAATCATCAAAAGGTCACGATTCC
Organism: Vigna angularis; assembly: GCF_016808095.1. NCBI lineage: Eukaryota > Viridiplantae > Streptophyta > Magnoliopsida > Fabales > Fabaceae > Vigna > Vigna angularis. The sequence goes on along the minus strand of NC_068971.1, from coordinate 3,009,216 downwards.
ATCTGGGTTATCGTTGATAGACTAACCAAAAGCGCTCACTTTTTGCCCATTAATCAACGTATGTCACTAGAAAAGCTGACGGATTTATACATCGGAGAAGTAGTGAGGTTGCATGGCATACCTACAAGCATTGTGTCAGACAGAGATCCAAGGTTTACTTCAAGGTTTTGGCAGACGCTACAGAAGGCTCTGGGAACACAGTTGAGGATGAGTTCGGCTTATCACCCTTAGACTGATGGTCAAACAGAAAGGACTATTCAGTCTTTGGAGGATTTGCTAAGAACTTGTGTATTAGATCATCTTGGAAGTTGGAATGAGATACTACCATTAGTAGAATTTACTTACAACAACAGTTATCATTCTAGTATTGGTATGCCACCATATGAAGCTTTATATGGAAGAAGATGTAGAACCCCGTTGTGTTGGTTTCAAGATGGGGAAGCACTAACAGTAGGACCCGAGCTATTACAGCGAACCACAGAAAAAATAAAATTAATCCAAGATCGGATGAAAGCAACTCAAAGTAGACAAAAGTCATATGCCGACAAAAGAAGAAGACCGTTAGAATTTGAAGAAGGAGATCATGTATTCTTACGAGTAACACCAACTACAGGAGTCGGGAGAGCTATCAAGATGAGGAAACTGACACCAAAATTTCTCGGACCGTATCAAATTCTCAAAAAGATTGGGCCAGTGGCTTATGAGGTAGCATTACCACCTGGATTGGCAAAGTTGCACAATGTTTTTCATGTATCCCAATTGAGGAAGTATATTCCAGATCCAAAGCATGTGTTAGAAGTTGATGAAATTCAGGTCAAGGAAAATTTAACAATGGAAGTTGGACCAGTGCGTATACTAGATGTTCAAATGAAAAAGCTAAGAGGGAAGGATATTAGCACAGTAAAAGTACTTTGGAATGAAGACACACAGGAAATGACTTGGGAATTGGAAGAATTTATGAGAAAGGAATATCCATATCTCTTTTGTAAGTAATCTTTTGTTAAATAGTCTTTGTTTAAATAAATAATTTTCGAGGGCGAAAATAATTGTTGTTGGGGAGATTGTAAGATCCTTGAAAATATTTGTAATTTAAAAAAAAATGAATAGTAAAATGTGAATAGTAAAAATAAAAAAAAATAAAAAAAAACATTTTTGGAAAGGATAAGTGTTCCACGTAGCTTTGAGATCAGAATTTATCAAATTGCAAATAAAAAATTATTTTTGTAATAGTAAAATGAATAAAATAATGAATAGTTAAAATGAATAGTAAAAAATGAATAGTAAATTTTTTTGCTATAAATAGCCAAGGGGGGAGGCTGAAAAATTTACACCAAAGAACTTAGAAAATTTTTGAGAGAAGAGAGTTGGAAGAATTTCAAATTTTGCAAAGGGGATATTCTGGAAGTTTTCAGAGGACGAGGGGATTAAGTCTGTAATAGAGGTAAGGGGAGCTAACTTTGAGTAATTCCTTTTGTATTATCTTGAGTCTTGAATATGTTATATTTTTCTTTTGTCTGACCTTAAATCTTGAATATGGAATATTTTGTTTCTGTATGATCTTGAATTTTAAATGAGAGTATACTTTTGTGTTGATATCCAAGTGTGATAGTTGTAAAATGTGATGTTGATTATGTTATGCCATTTGTATGTTATTAGTTGTTTATTTTTGTATCTTGGAAGGATTAGAAATTGTCTAACCGGCTCTGCCAGATTCAATTTCTTGTTTCCCCAAACATTTTATTATTTCCTTTATTTATTGTATTTTGGAAGGATTAGAAATTGTCTAACCGGCTCTGCCAGATTCAATTTCTTATTTCCCCAAACTTTTATTTCATTACTTATTTATTTTATTGCATTTTTGGAAGGATTAGAAGTTGTCTAACCGGCTCTGCCAGATTCAACTTCTTGTTTCCCCAAACTATTTATTGCTTTACTTATGTATTTTATTGCATTTTTGGAAGGATTAGAAGTTGTCTAACCGGCTTTGCCAGATTCAACTTCTTATTTCCCCAGACATGTTATTGTTCTTGTTATTTAATTATATTGTATTTTTGGATGGATTAGAAGTTGTCTAACCGGCTCTGCCAGATTCAACTTCTTGTTTCCCCATGAATTTTTATATTAAGATTATTTTTATGATTGTATTCTTCTATGACCATTTATAGTAATATTTTATTTTTGTTAATTGTTTATAATTATCTTGTATGAATTCTATTATGGATGTTTATTGTGATGAATTTATTGAATGAGTTTGTTGGCTGAAATTGATTTTGTTGGAAGGTTTGGAGTAAGGGTTCTGTAATAAATTTGTATATGGGTATTAAATAGATATGCATATACTGTTTGAGGTTGTTGTGAGAGGAAGTAAAATATTAAAATTAGGCATTTTAGATTTAGAGCATAAGAAAACAAGGTAGATAAATTAAATAAATAAATTGTTAATTATTAAGGACCTCCCTTTGTTGGTAGGATAGAGGAACCTTAAAAACCTGAGTTGGCACATCCCTGATCATAGAGCAGCCCTGGCCTGGTCCAGTCAGTTGTGGCTAGTCATATGTGTTGGCGTCGAAGGTGAGTTTGATGCGTTCAGACATCTGGGTCCTCTCCGGTGACCAATTGGGGTAAAGAAAGATCTCTAATAGGATGAAAATAAAATAAAATAAGTCAATTGTAGATGCATAAAGTTATCATGGTAAAAAGTTCATATATATTTTATTTATCGTTACATTGAGCTCAGACTTTAATACGTAGTTGCTAAGATATGTTGAAATGTTTTGACTGATTTATGAATCTTTGATTGGTGAAAATATGTTGAGTTATACTCGTTATGGTCAAAATGAGTTTATAATATGAAGTATGATATCTGGCAATATGTTTAATTTATTGACACCAAAATAGGTTATTGTCAAATTATGATTAGAGAATGAACATGATTGAGTTGTGGGGAGAAGAGGTTATGAATTGTTGATTTGTTGAAATGTTGGAGTGGATAAGAGGGTATGAAATATTGATTTGATGAAATGTTGGAATGGATATAAGAAATTATTGCTTATGAAATGATGTTTCCTACGGGAAGTAGTATGTTCGGTTATACCATGAGAGCTTGATATGAGCAAAGTAACACCTGAGGTTTATGAAAGCAGGCAGCAAGTGGTCTGACCATAAGGCTTTGACATAAATATGTGGTTCATAAGTTTTATAGAAGCAGGCAGAGAGAGGTCTGACCATAAGGCTTCGTGAGTAAGCATGGTAAAATTTTAAGGTTTATGAAATTGAGGAAGATGATTTTGATAATGATGAATTAACGACATCGGGGTAATGATATTTTAGTAATTGTAGAAATACATGATTGAACTATTCTTATTTCAAGTTTAATGATTGATATGATATGGTTGGCTTACCCTTATTTGTTTGTTCTATGATCATATAACTCATGTTATATGTGATTAGATAATGTTGCAGATGCGGTTGAAAAAGCTTAGAGATGAGAGAGATGCGGGGAAAAACTTTCAGGGATTTTTGTAAAAAGAATAAATTTGTATTGGGAAGATTATGTTGTGTAAAACTTATAAGTTGAAATTTCATTGATGAAGACTATATTGTTTAAAGTTTGTAAATTTGGTATTGTACTTTGGAGTAATTGAAATAAAGTTTGATTGTTTATATGAGATATCAAATTAATTTAGTCTCTACTATCAGTAATACCTTTTAAAATATTTTGGTGTTACATTATGCATCTACAATCAACTTGTTTTATTTTATTTTCATCCTAGTAGAGATTTTTCTTTACCCCAATTGGTCACCGGAGAGGACCCAGATGTCTGAACACATCAAACTCACCTTCGACGCCAGCATATATGACTAGTCACAACTGACTGGACCAGGCCAGGGCTGCTCTATGATCAGGGATGTGCCAACTCAGGTTTTTAAGGTTCCTCTATCCTACCAACAAAGGGAGGCCCTCAATAATTAATCAATTTATTTATTTAATTTATCTACCTTGTTGTCTTATGCTCTAAATCTAAAATGCCTAATTTTAATATTTTTACTTCCTCTCACAACAACCTCAAACAGTATCTGTATATCTATTTAATACTCATATATAAGCTATTACAGAACCCTTACTCCAGACCTTCCAACAAGATCAATTTCAGCCAACAAACTCATTCAATAAATTCATCACATCACAACATGTACAATTTAACAGTTTCAGTTATAACACCCAATATAATAAAAGTCATAAAACAGTTTCGCAAGAGAACATCAGTTCAACATTCGTATATTTATAAATTCATACAAAAATAATTAGTTGCCCTTACCATCAAAATAATATTAATATAAAAATTCAGGGGAAACAAGAAGTTGAATCTGGCAGAGCCGGTTAGACAACTTCTCATCCTTCCACAAAGATGCAATAAAGAGAATAGATAAAACAATAAAATTTCTGGGGAAACAAGAAGTTGAATCTGGCAGAGCCGGTTAGACAACTTCACATCCTTCCAAAAATACAATATAAAGATATAAAAAAACAACAACAAAAGCTTTGGGGAAACAAGAAGTTGAATCTGGCAGAGTCGGTTAGACAACTTCTCGTCCTTCCAAAAATACAATATAAAGATATAAGAAACAACCAAAGTTTTGGGGAAACAAGAAGTTGAATCTGGCAGAGCCGGTTAGACAACTTCTCGTCCTTCCAAAAATACCATATAAAGATATAAGAAACAACCAAAGCTTTGGGGAAACAAGAAGTTGAATCTGGCAGAGCCGGTAAGACAACTTCTCGTCCTTCCAAAAATACAAAAGAAACAAATAAATGTTCTCATTCAAAATTCAAGACCATACAGCAACAAAATACTACATATTCAAGATTTAGGATTAGAGAAAAGCAAAGTATAAGAGTGGCTTCCCTTACCTCTATTACAGACTTAATCTCCTCGCTCTCTGAAAACTTCCAGAATATCCCCTTTGCAATTAGAAATTCTTCCAACTCTCTTCTCTCAACATTTTTCTAAGTTCTTTGGTGTAAATTTTCAGCCTTCCCCCTTGGCTATTTATAGTAAAAAAATTTACTATTCATTTTTACTATTCATTTGTACTATTCATTTTTTTTATTCATTTTACTATTACAAAAATAATTTTTTATTTGCAAATTGGTGAATTCTGATCTCAAAGCTACGTGTAACACTTATCCTTTCCAAAAATAATTTTTTTTACTATTCACTTTTTACTATTCACAATTTACTATTCACTATTTTTTTTATTAATAATTTTTTTTTTATCTAGTATCTAACTTACAAATATTTTCAAGGATCTTACAAACAGGACCAGAGCTCATTCAACAGACGACTGAGAAGGTGAAGATGATTCAAGAAAGGCTGAAGACGTCCAGGAGTCGACAGAAATCCTACGCTGACAAAAGAAGAAGACCCTTGGAGTTCGATGCAGGAGATCATGTTTTCCTTAGATTGCATCCGACCACGGGAGTTGGGAGAGCCATTCGACCCAAGAAGTTGTCTCCCAAGTTCATCGGACCTTATCAGATCTTGAGGAAGATCGGGTCAGTTGCGTACGAGTTGTCTTTGCCGCCTCAGTTATCAAACTTGCATCCAGTCTTCCACGTTTCTCAACTTCGGAAGTACGTATCCGACCCTTCTCACATATTGGAGTTAGAAGATATTCGTCTTCGTCAAGATCGTACGTTGGAGATGCAGCCGGTTCGCATTGAAGATAGCAACACCAAATACTACAAGAGGAAAGCAGTCAGATTGGTGAAAGTCGTCTGGGACGAGAAGACGGGTGACTCTACTTGGGAAGTGGAAGATGCCATGAAGGATTTGTATCCTCATCTATTCGAGGCTCCGTCCTAATTTTCGAGGACGAAAATTTTTGTAGTTAGGGGGAATGTGAGGACTCTTTAAAAAAAATGCACAGTGGAGTCCACGTGGCAGCAGGAGGACGAGCCACCTCAGTAGTGAACATGGCCGACAACAGTGCCCGACAACCACTAACGGACGCCAGCTGCCGCACGTTCAGTTGAGTCAGCAGCGTCAGTGGAGCGCCGTCTGTCAGGGTGTGAACGTGCGTCCGGCAGTAGTGGAGTCCAGGTGTCCGCTCGGGAGTGGACGACCGTCTGTTATGGGCTGTCAGAGAGGCCGCGCAGTGCGATGCCAACATAGCTGCCAGAGTGGACATGCGTTCGGTGGCGAGTGGGAATTCTGAACATATTCCCCACTCACTCTGCACATCCCTCTCTTCCTGATTTCTGAACTCTTTCTTTCCTCCTTCTCTCTACACTCTCTGCCTTCTCTCTAAGGTGCCACCATTCACCTCCTCCGTTCTACACTCCGGCAACTTAGAAGGACGAACGACATCCGGGAATTTCACAGAAGACGTTCGTTTCAGACTAAGCTAGTAAGTTTTTCCCACTCTCTGGACGTTCGTTTTCCTGGCATGCAAACTCATTTCTGAGTTGTACGTTCGTTATTTCCTTTGGGTAGAGAAGTTGTTGGGGTTCGCTCGTACAGTGGATTAACGAGCGTGGGCTAGTGGAATTTGAGTGGAGAAGCGTTGTGTGCGTCTGTGAACGTTCGTTCATTTCCAGGTAAGGGAAGCTTATTTAATTTAATTGTTTTGATGTATGTTGTATGTGAACGTTCGTATGAGTATGATGTATGATGATTGATGAAATTGAATGATATGAACGTTCGTTATTTCGCTGTATGAGAATAATACATGCTGATGTGGATGTGATTTAAATGTATGAACGTTCGTTGGATTGGTGAAATGAAACGTATGAAAATTGCATGATATGAGTCGTATGAAATCTGATATTTTTGGGTGATTGGAACGAACGTAATTATGTAATTATGATGAGAAGTGAACTGAAAATGTAAATGAACTCCCCATGAAATTCACGTTCGTACTGGACGTTCCTTGACCGTTCGGTTTTCCGTAGTAAAATGTTTGAAATGTTGATTCGGTCATTTGAGTAAATTTGTGGTTGAGGACGAGCGTCCTCACTCTAAAATGTTCTATTTGAGCGTTCGGTCAAACACTGTTGAAGCTAATGTTTTGGATAAACTTCTATCTCTTTGTAATTGTCTATGTATATGCAACTGTTTATCTTAACCGTTCGAAAATACTTCTTTAAAAGTATCTTAGTTTATTTTTCAAGTTCTACCAATCTGAGCTATTAAACGTTTGGTCTTATACCGAGCGTTCGTCCATATATTAAACTGAACGTTCGTCCTAATCTTATATTGAACGTTCGTCCTAGTCTTATACTAAACGTTCGTCCAAGTTGGTGTTCAGTCTTATACTGAACGCTCCCTCTAATAGGCGCTCGGTCTCACACTGAGCGTTCGTCCCAAATGGCGCTCGGTTTTAATCTGAGTGTTCGCTCTAGTTGGTGCTCGGTCTCAAACTGAGCGTTCGTCCAAATAGTGCTCGGTCCTGAACTTAGCGTTCGTCCTTTAGAGTGCTCGGTTTTATAATGAGCGCTCGTCCTAATTGTTGTTCGGTCTTATACCGAACGTTCGTTAAAAAAAATGGTATTCGGTTTTATTCTGAACGTTCGTTCTAAAACAGGGGCTCGGTCTTATATTAAGCGCTCGCTCAAAATGGCGATCATATATCTAACGTTCGTTCTCCGATTCTTAACGAGCGTCCTCTTGGTCAAAGTCTGCAACGTCCGTCCTCGTATTCTTGGTGAGGGTAGGACATTTGGTTTTTGATGCTCATCCTTATAAATGATGAAAATGGATATGAATTAATGAATAGTGAATGATGAACAGTATACGAGATGAAAATGAAACTATGATTACTGAACGAGCGTTCCAGGTAGGAACGACTCAGATGAATGTTGAAATTCGTAAAGTATGACTGTGGGAAGTTAATGCTGGTTGTTCAATCCTGATATTCCGTGAGTGATCGTCCTCAAGTAGAGGCACACGTCATGCGTGGGAATGGCAGGAGGTCGTCGTCCTTAGAGGTACTTTGGACGGACGTACTAACCTCGGGTGGCAGCTGATGAGGATGCCAGTTACCACACCACCCGGGTGCACGAACGCCTGTAACTACGCAGATTTCATACAGTCCGGACAATCAGTCGTGTTGAGTCTTATTTTATGCATGCGTTATAATGCCTTGATGTGTGATGAATTATGTAATGAATTGTATGACTGATGCATGAGTTAAATTAAGTAAGCTTACCCTTTCGTTTCCTTGTGTTGTCTATTGTCCTTGTACGTCCGTCTTGTCATTGCAATGATCATCCGTGTGGATGTGAGCAGAGGGAGACGAGCGTTTGGAAGAGGTGCTGAATGAAGAGAACCTGGTTGATGTTGAAGTAAAGACCGAGCAGTGAGGAGCTCGGCCAGTTATGTAGCCTGTATTAGAGTGGTCGTTCAACCATCTTGTCGTGTTATTTTATTCTATTAGACCGTTTGGTATGTGTGCCGTGTAAATCGTTCGGTCAAGTTTCGTGTACTTTCGGCTTTTTCATTTGTAACTCTGAAGACGTGCGGCTTTGCATGTCCGTTTTGTTATTGTTGTAAGACTGTACTCAAGGACGGTCGTTCTTGAGCGTTGATTTGTTTTTAGTGGGAAAACTGTATTGAAATATTATTAAATGTGATTTTCTGATTTTATGGTTTTATGCTGTATTTTTGGGATGTCACACAAGATTTACAGAAAGATTGTTGAATGAAGTGAGAGTTTTAAACCTTATAAGCCAAAAGATATTTTTTTTAGTTAAACCAAATTGAAATCCTTAACTGAAGAAAGCAATCCACCGTAGGCACAGTTTTAGCATTGTTTTCAAATATTTATCTTCAACGGGAGATGTTCCGCAAAACTAATGGTCCATTGTTTCCCACAATTATTAGCCTTTCATTGTCATCATAACTACCCTAATCAATTGCATGTGGACTTAATCTTATATGGGACATTTCATATATGGAATAATATCCAATATTTTATCTTTATTAGAAAAAATGAAATATTTGAGAAAATAATAATAAGAAAAGTGAGTCGTTAATCTCTGTAATGAAGGTATTTTTGTGTGTTTGTTGTATAAAGATATCAAAAGATCTTAAATTGTCAACATTTTTGTTTTCTGTTAAAGTATACAATATAAAAATAGTTGTACATAAAACAACGTATTCAATTATGTTAACTGTTTTATGTTTGCTGTGGTTGATATTTTCAGACATATTAAATAAGTTTGTTGGTAAGTATTCTTTTTTTAGTACGCACTTCTTTCGGATATCTCTACCTTGTGTGGCTTATGTTTTTAGCATTTTTATTGTATCTAAGCTGTTATTCTAATTAGTTTAGATTTCAAACTGAATTAATTCATGCTTGAGCCTAATGGAAATAAAGTCGATTAGTTTGTCATCTATTGTTAATAGCGAGTTCCAATATTCAAGAGTGTGTGTTGATAGTGTAGTAAATTTGCTGACAGAATCACGAATAAAATTTCCTGAGACGTGTAGAGTCACTATCCTTAAGGACTTATCCGCGATGTATTGCGCAAGTTCCCTAGTATACAACAGGAACTTCCCAAAATATATCTGAGGATCTCAAAACTAGCAAAGAAACTCTTTAAAGTATATACCCAGGATATGAGATTTAGACTACAAGATAGAAGGATAGAAAATAGAGATTGAAAATATGTTTTTGTGCTCCCTTACAAATGAGATGGAATGCTATATTTATATAGTATAAAGAAAGAACCGTTGCAAAATTATAAACGTTGCATTATGAACGTTGCATCAGACGTTGCCCAAGGTATTAACGTTGCAAAAACATTATGAACGTTTGCAGATCTTTCAATTTGCAATAAAATAATAATATTTTATAACAATCCCCCACTTATTGTAAAAGATGTAATGCATCAGAGCTGGTATAGTAAACTATATGAACCAGTCTTAGACCGAGAAACTTAACACACAATGTAATTGGTATAGCAAGCTATATGAACCAAAGACACTTGACGTGTGTTAGAGGTTTATCAATCACAATACACCCCCAAAATTCTTGTTGTTATCACTGTGTTGCGCTAATTAGGCCATGCGCGTGCCCGGTATTCATGAGTGCTCTAGAGATCATGCCAATATCTCATACAAGCAGCCCCACTTGACACTCATATAGGTGATTTCATCAAGTGTATGCTGCAAGTCATACACTACCAGTAAGGGATATGAAGATCATTAAAAACTTTGATTAATTACAAAGTTTAACCTCTCAATAATGCAGTCTCTAACACTTTCACACACACCATAGGATGAGACATAATTGATTAAAATCAATTTAGTGCTATCAGAACTAACAAATGACTTCTTTTTACCCATATGAACCTTATTCATGGGATCTCCAATCACAAAGGTTAGGTTACCATCACTTTTTTGTTTGCTAGTGGCTTAAGTCCCATTCCCTTCGATGTTTCTAAGATCATATTTCTTCCCAAGGGTTTTGTTAGAGGATATGCTAGATTCCGTTTTGACTTCACATAGTCAATGGAAATAGTTCCACTCTTTAGCAGCTGCTTCACCAAATTGTGTCTCAATTGAATATGTCTATTCTTTCCATTGTAATTTTTGTTTTTGGTTATACCTATTGCCGATTGGCAATCACAGTGTATTGACACCGATGGGGTTGGTTTCATTTCTAATGGAATGTTTGCTAAGAAGTTTTTCAACCACTCAACCTCACTACCAGTCATCTCAAGAGCGACAAACTCAGATTCCATTGTTGATCTTGCAATAATAGTTTGTCTGGTTGATCTCCATGTAATCGCACCACCGCCAAGTGTGAATACATAACCACTAGTGGATTTTGTCTCATCTGAATCAGAGATCCACTTAGCATCACTATAACCTTCTAATACAGGGAGAAATCCATTATATTCAATGGCATAATCCATTGAACCTCTTAAGTATCTCATAAGCCTAGAAAGTGCATCCCAATGTTCTTGATTTGGACATTGAGTATACCTACTCAGTCTACCTACTGCATATGCAATATCAGGTTTAGAAAAGCTCATCAAGTGTAGTAAGCTCCCAATTATCTAGGCATACTGAGACTGAGATAATGATTCTCCTCTATTTTTCATTAATTTAGAGTTAGCATCATAAGGGGTACTCACGGGTTAAATCATAATACCCAAACTTCTTAAGAAGTTTCTCAATGTATTGTTCTTGGGATAGTAATATACTATCTCCTTTCCTTATGATTTTAACACCTAAAATTACATTGGTTTCACCCATGTCTTTCATTTCAAAGTTCGATCCTAGAAATAATTTAGTTCTAGTAACAATCTCATTGCATGTACCAAAAATTAACATTTCATCCACATACAAACATATAATGACGCAATCACTATTTTCAAATTTAGAGTACACACATTTATCAGCATCATTAGGTAAAAAACCATTACATAGCAATACATTATCTAGTTTTTCATGCCATTGTTTTGGTGCTTGTTTCAATCCATACAAAGATTTTAAAAGTTTATATACCTTATTCTCTTGACCAGGTACAACACACCCTTCAGGTTGAGTCATATAAATTTCCTCCTCTAAATCACCATTCAAAAAGGCAGTTTTAACATCCATTTGGTGTATCACTAGTTTATGGATAGCTGCTAGGGCTAACAACACTCGAATAGAGGAAATCCTAGTCACAGGGGCAAAAGTACCAAAGTAATCTATGTTGGGTTTTTGAGTAAAACCTTTTGCTACTAATCTTGCCTTATACTTCTCTATGGATCCATCAGGATGATACTTTTTCTTAAAGATCCACTTACAATCAATGGGTTTTGCTCCTTTAGGCAAATCTATTAAAGTCCAAGTATTATTTTTCTGAATTGATTCAATTTCAGTCCTAATGGCCTTATTCCACTATTTTACATCAGGAGCACTAATGGCTTTTACAAAGTTACATGGATCATTATCAACAAGATAAGTATAAAAGCCATCTCCAAAGGAAGTTTCCTTTCTCTGCCTTTTGCTTCTTCTCAAATCCTCATTTAAGGTATTACTATTATCATTATCATCAACAGGTTGAGAAATCTCATTAACCTTTAAGGGAAACACATGTTCAAAAAATTCAGCATTTTTTGTCTCCATTATAGAATTTCTCTCAAGTATATCACTTTTAAGAACTAGAAACCTATAGGCAGCACTATGTTCAACATAACCTAAGAACCTAATATCAGAGGTTTTAGAGCCTATTTTCCTTTTCTTAGGATCGGGTAACATCACCTTAGTTAGGCACCCCCACACTCTTAAATATTTAAGGTTAGGTTGATAACCTCTCCAAAGCTCATACGGAGTTTTAGCAGTTTTCTTATGAGGTATTCTATTTTGTAAAAAGCACGCAGTAAGCAAGGCTTCTCCCCAAAGGTTTTCAGGTGCACTAGAACTAATAAGCATAGCATTCATAATCTCCTTAAGAGTTCTATTCTTTCTCTTAGCTACTCCATTAGACTCAGGTGAATATGGTGGAGTTACCTCATGGATGATTCCTTCTTTAACACAATAGTCATTAAAAAGCACATACTCACCACCTCTATCTGATCTAATCCTTTTAATTTTCTTATTCAACTGATTTTCTACTTCTGCCTTATAGGTTAAAAATACATCAAAGGCTTCATCTTTATGTTTGATTAAGTAAACTTTGGTATATCTAGAATAATCATCTATAAAGGTCACAAAATAATTTTTACCTCCTCTAGACATAGTTTGTTTCATATCAGCTAAATCAGTATGAATTAACCCTAACAGTTCAGTTTGACGTTCTACAGAGAAACATGTTTTCTTTGTTATTTTAGATTCTACACATATATCACATTTACTACTCTGTTTATCATGCATATTGATTAATCCTAGTTGTTTTAATTTCATAACATAGGAAGAATTTAGATGTCATAATCTAGCATGCCATATATCATACGAGTCAACAATATAAGCAGAAGAAGATGATTCATTAATATTTTCAGAAATATTTAGAATGAAGAGTCCTTGATCACAATATCCCTTCCCCACGAAAACATTATTTTTTGTCATAATGATCTTATCAGACTCAAATGTCACTTTAACCCCCACTTTTCCCAGTAGTGCTACAGAGATTAAATTAACTCTGATTAATGGCACATGTAACACATCACTCAAGGCCAGAGTCTTTCCAGATGTGAGTTTGAGAAGAACTTTCCCTTTTCCCAGAACAGGAGTGGTCCTGGAATCACCGAGGTAGACGTGTTCTTCTCCATCCCCTACACTAGTGTAAGAGGTAAAAGCACTTCTGTTTGCACATATATGCCTGGTAGCACCAGAGTCTACCACCCACTTGCTCACATTGGTCATCAGATTTACTTGAGAAACGACCGCAACAATAATGTCATCTCCTTCGACTATATTAGCTTTAGGAGGATTGTCGTTTCTTACTCTACGCCTGCACTGCGGTGCATGATGGCATGGCTTCCCACATACGAAGCAATTTCCTTTCTTTTTAAAGGTGGGTTTAGATTCATGGGGACGAGATTTAAGAAAATTATTTTTCCTTTTGTGATCAGGTTTGTATTCGTACCTTTTTGGAACAGGTTTTCCTTCTACCATCGCAGATAAAGCTTTGACCCTTGTAGTAGCAGACTCCTTCCTATTGGTATCTTCAATTATTATGTGTGTAGTGAGTTCTAGTAGAGACATTTGCTTGTGCCTGTGTTTCAATTGTTGTTTGTAATCTGTCCAGGATGACGACAATTTCTCGATCAGTAGTTCTGAAACGAATTCATCCGGTAGTAGAATGTTTTCTGCTTTGATGTCTTCGAGCAACTTGTGGTATTCGTTGATTTGAGTTTTTATGTCCTTGTCTTCAATCATTTCCCAACGGTAATAATTTCCTATGACGAATCTTTGTCTGACGACATCTTCGGCAGTGTATTTGAGAATCCTTATAGGAACAATACACATCGAACAAATCATTAGAAAGTGCACTAAGCAGAGTGTGTCGGCATACCTTGTTCGCGTAAGTCCACTTTTCAACTAGTTTTGAGTTTGAAGGAATAGTGGAGTCGGGCTTCGGAGATGAAAGAGCAGCAACAACTCCATACATGTCTAAAAGGGTGGAAACACGTTCTTGCCAGCGTCAGAAGTTCTGTCCAGAGAAAATCTCGATTTTTGACACGTTCGGAAGAGATTTTGCGAAGACCGTCTGGGTTCGGGAAGCAATGGTTTGGCTCTCTGAAGGCATGATGTTGATGTCAGCCATAAGTCCTTAAGATTGTAGTAAATTTGCTGACAGAATCACGAACAAAATTTCCTGAGGCGTGTAGAATCACTGTCCTTAAGGACTTATCCGCGATGTATTGCGCAAGTCCCTCAGGATACAACAGAAACTTCCCAGAATATATCTGAAGATCTCAGAACTAGCAAAGAAACTCTTTAAAGTATATACTCAGGATATAAGATTTAGACTACAAAATAAAAGAATAAAAAATAGAGATTAAAAATATGTTTTTGTGCTCCCTTGGAATGCTATATTTATATAGCATAAAGAAAGAACCCTTGCAAAATTATATACGTTGTATTATGAACGTTGCATCAGACGTTGGCCAAGGTATTAACGTTGGAAAAACATTATGAACGTTTGCACATCTTTCAATTTGCAATAAAATAATAATATTTTATAACAGATAGCGCAGAGTGGGGTTGAGAGGGGAAGAAACAAACAAAAAAGATTCAAATTATGCCTAAACGCAGTCCTAACTGACCATTTAATATATGCCAGATGAAGGAAGAGAAAGGGAAGAAATCTCATATGCACTATTCTGCAACACGTTTTGATCTTCTTTCTCAAAAGGGAAACGCGTAAATGAGACCAAAACAGGACAGTCTTAGCTATAATGCTTCTGGGCAAGTGACTCGACTAGTAATTACTCAAGACAGTATCACGGACTTGAACCATGTTTCTCAAATGTGTGGGGTTCAACCGTTCCAAGCACACAAGTTCATCTCAGAGAAAGTATCCAACGATAATAGAAGAGCTGTGCTGTCAATTTTCTCTCGCCGATCTTAGAAAATCAACCAACAATTTCGACTATAGACACAAAATAGACTCTCGTGATCGAGTATACAAAGGTATTCTTGAACATAATGGCGTCACTGATTATGCTGTTGCATTAAGGCGGAGATATGGGACAAAAAACCCTGGAATCATTGAGTTCAAGAAGGAAACAGAGTTGTTGTGTCAGCTTCATCACCCTAATCTGATCTCTCTTTTAGGATTCTACGAGGGAGAAAAGGAGACGATTCTTGTATGAGTACATGTCTAATGAATCTCTAGATCGACAACTTGAAAGAGGGGAACTTTCGTGGAAGAAAAGACTAGAGATTTGCATAGGAGCAACACGTGGACTACACTACCTTCACGCTGGAGCCAAGCGCACCATCATTCATCGCAACATCAAACCTAGCAACCTTTTTTGAATCATTGATTCAAGCTTTGTCCATAACTCATACGCATTGATATAAGTCGATACATGCTCAAAGAGACTTCTGTCGATGTATTTCCGAATCATAGCCACTGCTTTACGATTCAGAATCTCCCAGTCTTTTTCGGTCTTCCCTTCTGGAATTTCCGGATTTGTGATCGGCTCATATAAATCCTTGCAGTATAGATGATCTTCCATCATCGGCTTACAGTAGGAATAATTATCCGCAGTTAGCTTGAACATGTCTCCTTCCATCTTGAGTTTCACAGGACCGTGATTTTTCGAATCAGTAGCTCTAATACCACTGTTGGGAAACAACGGTACTTGTTCCCTCCTCTGTGAACCCCAAAATGGGCATTGTGTAGAAGCGTAGAAATAGAAGTGTATGCGTAAGAAAAATAACACTGGAAAATTTTAACCTGGAAAATCCTCTCGGAAAAAACCACGGGACCTAGTGCAGAAAAATATCTCCACTATGAAAATAGGATTACAATATTTGTCTCACTGAGGATCTCTCTGTGTAAATCTCACCCTCTCTGATGGTATACAAAACTCTCACTTTTCACTCACACTCACAATAACAGACTCTCTCTGTATAAATCTCTCACACAACCATCTCTATTTTCTTACTTCAGCGTGACTTCTCTTCTTCACAATGATATTCTTTTTCTCTTCACAATGATATTCTTCTTCTCTGATATGTAGCTTCACTTCTTCTATTGCACGCTGCATCTCAATTTATAAATGGAGAAAGTGCATGAGTCCAAAACAAGAGGCACTCATTTTCCGTAAAACCAGCAAGGAGTGGAATAGCAACTTTTGGATAATGACATTATTGGTGGAGTGGAAAACATTGACTTTTGAAATATGGTGGATGGATCCCTTTGTTTTATTCCAACACTTTCTAACGAAACGCGTTGATTAATCAAACCAACGACAAGCTTATAGCTACGAAAATCGAAGATGAACAGAGGTGGACAGTGGTGGGTTAGAGGCAAGTGTTTGAAACTATGTTTCTCAAATGTCTGGGCTTCAGCTGTTCCAAGAACACATCTCAGAGAAATTATCCAACAATTATAGAAGAGTTGAGCCTTCAATTTTCTCTCTCCCATCTTACCAAATCAACCAACAACTTTGATCCAAAAAGGGTAGTTGGACGTGATTCATTTTGGGAAGTATATGAAGCTTCTCTCCAACATAGACACGGCTCTCCTTATACACTCACAATAAAAAGATTTAATGTAAAATACAATGGCAACTTCAAGAATGAAATAGAGTTGCTCTGCCAGCTTCGTCACCCTAATATCGTCTCTCTTGTAGGATTCTGCAACCACAAGAAAGAGAAAATTATTGTGTACGAATACCTGTCCAATGAATCTCTAGATCGACAACTTGAAAGAGGGGAACTTTCGTGGAAGAAAAGACTAGAGATTTGCATAGGAGCAGCACGTGGACTGCACTATCTTCACGCTGGAGCCAAGCGCACCATCATTCATCGCGACATCAAACCTAGCAACATTCTTTTGGATGCAAACATGGAGCCAAAGATTTCAGGTTTTGATCTTAGCGTACAGGGACAGCGTTTTATGTCAAAGCCAAAGCCAATTAAAGTAGATTCTGTTGCGGGTAATAATGTTTTATTTTATCATATTACTTACGTACTGCCATGAAATTTTGGGTTGTTTTTACCATTTTGGTAATGGGTTGGTCACGACTTTGTATAATAAAATCACTTTCAGCATCCAAGGTTATCAGATACCATACAGAGTTGGCACAGCAGAAAGCAAAGCTAACTAGAAACAACAGAAAACTAAAAATGATATGTCCTAATAAAGGTTCTGCTTTGTTTTCATGTTAATCACGACTTTCTTTACATAAAGTCGTATTTACAAAGCACATTTACTAATTCCTGCAAATTGTTTTGAAATATGGAACCTTCGAGGTGAAATTCCAGCGGAATGGTAACAAATCCAAGATTTTGTCAGTTAAAATAAGACATTGCTTTCATTTATAGGTACTATTGGCTACGTGGCTGCGGAGCAATTTATGAACCTGACCATCACAGATAAAACCGATGTTTATTCATTTGGTATGGTTCTATTCGAAGTTGTGAGTGGAAAGACATATATGAGTTTAATAGAAGAAGAGGAAAAGTTTGAAATGCCGGTTGAAGAGAAAGTTGATCCGAAAATCAAAGGAAAGATTACACCTGAGTCTTGGCAAGTCTTTATAGATATCGTGCAAGGATGCTTGAAATACGAAGCAGATGAGCGACCAACAATGGGTGAGGTAGAGGTGCAACTTGAGCATGCTCTGTTGTTGCAGGAACAAGCAGATATCACAAACATCCATGGTGATTATGTTTTATTGTCTAAAACCATTATTAACCTAAAGGCTAGTTAGAAGATGAAGATATCGGTATAACAGAGGACAGTGACTAAGAAGACATGTTTCATAGTTAATTTTGTGAGCTCAAATAAAGGCTTTTAGCTTTTTCAGACAAACAAAGCTGTTATCTTAACTTTTGCAATAATTCAGTTCAATTATGATATCTCTAGCTTTTGTACCAATCATGGTTCAAGCATTTTGATGAATGCTGAAGTATATAAATCTGAAGAGTGAAGAAATTGCTGTCTGTTTTTACTTCTCGTGTTTATTCTGAACTCAACTTCCATAAACTATTCTTCACAATTTTTGTTTTGTTTTTCAGAATACGTACCTGCTTTTCATGATTTTTTTTAAAATGCAACATATTTTTTTTTATATTTTTAAGTATTTTTATTTCAGATTATAAATTTACATAAACTACGCAAATACTTGTTAATAATCAACACTTGCTAGTTATAATTAAATTAAATCTTTCTTCTACTCCTCATAGTTTCGTCAATGGGTAATTTTTGGTTTCTATAAAAATTTTATATGGTCTCTAAGGGTTTAAATTAAACAATTTTAGTTCAATATAATATATCATCTAATTTATAAAAAAAAATCTAATATACTTTTGTAATAAAAATGTAAAGTTTATAATTAAATACGTACTACTAATAAATTCTAGAAAACAAGTAATTAATTTTTTTTGTGGTGAATGTTTTAGTAAAAGATCAACATTTAATTTGAGAAAACAGAAACATGAAATATGATATTCAATGATATTTGAGAAAACAACAAATTACAAAATTATATTTATAGTAAAAAAGTCAATGAGCAAGTCATGCAATTATATATTTATTAAGCAGATGAAAATTTCTGGAGAGAAATCAATATGTGTAACTTTCTATCCTTCTGGCTTTGATAGAAGATGACAAAATGTTGAAGTTGAAAGAAAAGACGTATATATGGAAAAATCCCATCACGTCCAAATAAATGTTTCTAATAGTTTTACCAAGTCTTAGCCTTTGTTCTTTGACGGTTCAATATTTATTGTCCTTTATTTTTCTCATAAAAAAACAAATTTATGTTAGTTTAAATTTCTAGTTATTAAATTAAGTTAGTGTTGTTACTAGGAATTCAACTTTTTTTTAAGTGGAACATTATTAATATACAAGACAAGGTGTGGAAAATAAGGAAGGAAATAATTTTTCTATTAACTAAAATAGGGAAGAAAAATAAGTTTAATTTTAACAACTAAAATAATATTTAAGTAACTATACAAAGAAAAGTAAATACTATTGAAAAAATTACTTTTTATACGTTTCAATCAAATTGAATAAATAAAAACTAATTCATTTTAATAAGTTAAATAAATGTGAACTATTTATGTAAAGTAAATAGAGTGTATATAATTTGTAAGGATCTAAAATTTAATTTGTAGTAATAATTGATTATTTTATTAATAAAAGTTAAATTATAAATAAGATTTTGTATTAATAAAGTTTTATTTTATAAAAATTATTATTTCTTTATATTTTTTTTTTAAATTTCTTTGCCTACTCTCTAATATGTGGTTTTATTTTTTATTTATTTTAAGATTAGAGATATCGGAAGGATTTTTATAAACAAACTAACTAATCTAATCAATTAAAATTAAAAATAGAGTAAGTTTACTTTTTATTTATATTTTAGTTAGTTTAACGATTTAAGTTTAATGTGCTTTTCTGTTTTTGTATGTGACTTAAAATGTGTTATAATTTTTTATTGAAATTTTCCAAACGGAATTAGAACATTTTGAGACCTAGAATATTTAGGAACAAGTATAAGTGAATGTTTTCTCCACCAGGTAATAGAAATCTTTAATTGTATATTTTAGCTTGTTTGTATGAATTAATGTCTGATTATTGAGTTCAATTGTATGATAAATTTTACTCTGTGATACTGGATGTACACTTGTGAAGATTGAATTATTCGGAAAAGTACAATTTTCATTTTTTTAGTAAGTTAAAATCAAATTACACATACTTAAATTTCTGTAAAAAAAGAGGTATGGTCTAACTTTTTCAAAAGCTTAATTACAAAAATTAATTTGAAATTGAAGATATAAATGAAGTGATTATATATTTTGTTTTATTGCCCTTAAAATACCCGTGGAGAAATTTGAGGAAGAAGACCATACTTCATTGACTTGTACAGCAGCCAGTCCAAACAAAAAGAAGACAAAGAAAGTATAATCTTGAACTTTACAGGTAGTTTAAAATAATAAAAATATATATATAAAAATTTGACCATTAGAAATAAATATTTTCTACCTAGACATGAAGTTGATTAGTGAAAAAAAGAAAGAAAAAAGGGTAGGCCCTCTGGAATGTTTATATAAAAAATAAAAATGCAAAAACTTATTTACAATATCACTTTTGTAGTGATAAATAGAACTATTACCTACTTATACAAATTTTATCACTCAAAACTTGTTTGAATAGTAGATATGAATATTAAAAAATAAATTAGGATATATTTTCAATAATAAAATAAGAATAATAGCAAATAAATTAAAGGGTTAAATATGTTTTTAGTCCCTAAACTATGTGTCATTTCTGGTTTTCGTCCCTTTTCCAAAGTAAGGTACACTTTAGTTCTCATCCTTTTCCAAACTTTGGTTTGAGTCCTCCAAAACTAACACCGTCAAAAATATGCTGATGTGTCTAACGTCTCTTTCCACGTGTAATTGATTTTTTGTTGACGTGTGTTAAGTCATCTGGGGATGTCTGAGAAGGACTTAGGTTGGGATTTTCACCTCCGGAAGCTCTCTGTCAGTGGCAGAGACTCTAACACCGCCAACGATCCCGCTTCTGATCCTTCCCTTCTTCCTTCCGTAACTCTTCAAATTCTTACATTTTCATTCCGTTATACTCTCTCTATTTATTGTTAAATATTAACTTTGTTCTTGCTTTAATTTTGATTAGGTGAAAAAGCTTCATGCTTTATGCAAGACCGAGAATTCCGAGGACTTGGTGGCTAGGGTTTATACCTCCGCCGCGCTGCAGATTCCCTCTCTCAATCTCGAACCTCCAATGGCCTTCTTTTGCTTGTAATTTTTTTTTAAATAAGTTGTTGATTGTATCGTAAACCCTAATTTAGAATGAAATTGGTACTCGAAACCAGTACCCTTCAACAAAACCCTACATCCCCAAATCCATCCATCATTTTAAACCAAAACAAAGAAAAATGTGAACTTACGTACCCAACTCCACCAACGCCCAAGAAGGTAATATCCAAGCTTCAACCTTCTTTCCACTTTGTCTTTGCTCGAATCCTTCACACAACACTTTGCAATGAAACTAATAAACCAAAGTTCACCAACGCTGGATTAACTTTGCATTTTAGCTGTTTAAACACGTGGAAAGAGACGTTGAACACGTGCAAAAAGACGTTAGACACATCAGCATATTTTTGATGGTGTTAGTTTTGGAGGACTCAAACCAAAGTTTCGAAAAGGATGAGGACTAAAGTGTACCTTACTTTGGAAGAGGGACGAAAACCAGAAATGGCCCATAGTTTAGGGACTAAATAAATTAAAATATATTTATCTCATATAAATATTGAAGAATTTTGTCTTAATGAAACTAATAAATATGTCTCGAAACCCATTTTAAAAGAAATTTAATATATCTTAGTAAAAGTAAAGACATAAAATATTTAATAATTCTAAAAAGTAGTTAATATTAACTTATTAATATTAATTTTTAAGTTGATTTATGGTGTTTGAGTTGAGCTCTCTTTGTCGCTCTGATTACAGATTATCGATGGACCCAACTTGCACACGAACTGCTTTAAGAACCAGTCTCTTCCTCTTCCTTATGTGGTGCCTCTCTTTCCTTTCCACAGCAGACGATATTTATCATCCCACTGACCTCTTTAGCATCAGTTGTGGCTCATCGACCAACTTCTCCACTCCCGACACTCGGAATTGGACTTCAGACAATCACTTCCTCTCTCCAACAAACCCCTCAGTCGCTGCTCCTTCACTCACACCATCTACCATACAGGGTCCCTACACCCATGCTCGTCTCTCTTACTCCTCATTCAATTACTCCTTCCCTGTCACACCAGGCCCCAAGTTCATTCGTCTCTTCTTCTACTCTACTTCATACCATAACTTCCCTCGCTTCCAAGCCTCTTTCTCAGTCACAGCAGGCCCCTACACCCTCCTTCAAGATTTCAATGCTTCCCTCAACGCCGACGCAGATGATGACCCTAGCCACTCTGACATCTTGTTCAGAGAGTATTGCGTTTACTTTGGAGACGGTGAGAACCTGACTATAACCTTCTTTCCCAGTACTACTGATTCATACGCTTTCATCAACGGGATCGAGATTGTTTCGATGCCCCCTTATCTCTACTACACCGATCCTCACTCCACAGAGCAGCCGCAATATGTTGGCAAAATGACTCCATATGTCACTGAGCACAAATTTGCTCTCGAGACCATGTTCAGGTTAGTCGTTTCCGCTGAAATTCCTTCCTCAGGGGACACGGGTATGCTCAGAACGTGGAAACCTGACATCAAGTACGTAACTACTCAATATTATCAACCAGTTGATTATGAGAAAATTAAAAGGCTGACGTTCATTACAACCTATAACTACACGGCACCAGACCAAGTGTACAGAACCGTTCGGAGTATGGGACTTAATGCCTCTATCAACATGGGTTTCAATCTCACATGGCAGCTTCCTGTTGATTCTGACTTCACCTACATGATACGGTTACACTTTTGCCAGCTTGATCCGAGGGTTAACAACACTGGTGGCGTGATTTTCAAAATCATCATAGCGGATCAGTTGGCAAGCAACTGGACAGACGTTCTCATGTGGACTGATAATCAGAGGGGTGTACCGGTGGTTAAAGACTACGTAGTTTCCATCTTAGCCCCAGATAATCAGAAAAAGGCATATCTTTCTGTGAAATTACACCCTCACGATAAAAGCTTGATCAAAGACGCCCAACTAAACGCAATTGAACTCTTCAAAATAAGCGACCCAACAGGTAATCTCGCTGGGCCGAACCCAGACCTGCCTCCATTATCAAAAACTAAAAAGAGCAGAACCCCTGCCGCCGTTGCAGGGGCAGTTTCGGGTGTCCTTTTGTTCTCCTTTATTGTCGCCTTTTTCCTCATCAAACGCCGGAAGAATGTCGTTGACAACAAGGGTCCCAATAAAAAGGAAGGAACTTCTCGGAGCAGCGGCTCATTACTGATACCTACCGCTCTCTGCCGACAGTTCTCAATGGCCGAAATGAAAGTCGCAACCAACAACTTCGACAAAGTCTTCGAGGTTGGCGTCGGAGGCTTCGGCAACGTGTACAAAGGTCACCTCGACAAAGGCTCAACTACTGTCGCAGTCAAAAGGCTTAAACCGGGTTCTCGCCAAGGTATTCGCGAGTTCAAGAACGAGATCCAAATTCTGTCTCAACTTTGTCACCCCAATATCGTTTCCCTCATTGGTTACTGCTACGAGAACAACGAGATGATCCTCGTTTACGATTTCATGAATCACGGCAACCTCAGTGACCATCTCTACGACACTGATAACCCGTCTTTGTCGTGGAAACGTAGGCTCCAGATATGCATAGGTGTTGCACGAGGATTGCATTATCTGCATACAGGTGTGGAGCAGGTGATCATTCACCGTGACGTGAAGAGCAGCAATATCTTGTTGGATGAAAAATGGGTGGCGAAGGTTTCAGATTTCGGATTATCCCGAATTGGGGGGCCCAGTGGTTCTTCGATGAGTCTCGTGAGCGTGAACACTGAGGTGAAAGGTAGTATTGGATATTTGGACCCAGAATATTACAAGCGATACCTTTTGACGGAGAAGTCTGACGTGTACTCACTTGGAGTGATGTTGTTGGAGGTGTTATCTGGGAGGAAGCCTTTGCTCCCTGGGGAGGAAAAGCAACGAATTTCACTTGTTAATTGGGCGAAACATTGCTATGAGAAGGGAACTCCGAATGAGATTGTGGATACAGAACTCAAGGACCAGGTAGCACCTCAGTCTCTGCGCAAATTTATTGAGGTTGCATTCACCTGTTTGCTTGAAGACGGGACTCAACGACCTTCCATGAACGATGTCGTTGAGCTGTTGGAATTTGCTCTTCAGCTTCAGGATGGTGTTGTTAATGGTGCGTTGCAGAGTGCTCTTAATTATGAAGATTGTAACACCCCCAAAAACAGCATTATTTAGGCCTCTAGGCTTTACTAAATCCTACGCTTTCAACCACATCTATCTTCAGCATTCAAAGCAGAGTTTCCAGCAAACAGAGAACTTCACCATGTTCTCAGACAAAATCCAAAACATTGAAGTCCAAAACAGAGAACTAAATATAATATTATTTTAATCATATTTGTTTTATATTTTAATCTAAAATTCTAATATACATTATTATATTATTATAATGGGTTGTAAAGTGGAAATAAGAGAAAAATATGAGAATAATAATTTTTCATAGTCATATTACACTATTAACTTAGCATGGGTCAGCATCTATTCAAGACTTCACTGATTCACCATTTTCTATCAGGTCTTTGACTGAGCATAGATTTACCTACTGTTTCAGGTTTTCGGAAAAAACAACTTTATCTAAGTGAAGGAAAAACTATACATTTTTACCCAAAAAAATTATAAGAATTTTTTGTCCTATTATTTTTAATCTCTATATTTTTAATCAAATTTGATCATGAATCTGTAAATTTTCAAATTAGTTTTCCTTTAGAAGAAATTTGTGACTTTTGTTCTTCTCTTCTAATTCCATCAATGATCTAACTGACCGCAAGGATAATTTAGTGATGTTTATGATTTGTTGCTACCTGTATTAATGTGTAATTGTTTAAAGTCCTACAGATATATGGCGGCCAAGAGTTGCTTTTTGTGTTTGGTTTCTTCGTTTGTTTTGCGCAAAAACTGCCAATAAAACCTAAGTTTAATAATACTGCAAACACAAATTCAGGGAGCTCTAGGCCACTAAAAATTATATTTTAGATTATCTCAAATTAAAAAATGTTAGCAAATAATTTGTTGTTTTCAACACTAACATAGTTAATGAGAAAGGATGAAAGTCTTAATTTATCTTAAAAATACAGAACTACTTACGGATTCAAAGATGAATATATCAAATTTTATTAATGTTAGTTTATTTTATTATCTAGAGTGATCAAATGTATGCATTTTAAATTTAAATAATCAATAGGAGTGGACTTATTTTATTTGTCATTTTCTCCTTTACATCTCCCTTATCAAAAAAAATAAATTGAGTGGACATTTATATTTCTGTATTAATTAATTGAAATGCTTAAAGTTGAAGTTAAATGACCGTTTTTTACATGCCAGTGACCAAGTTAATAACCATTTTCTTCATTCTAAGTAAACCTTACAATTCACAGGAGGCCTGGCTTAATACTTATTTTAGTCCGTTAGTTTTGTTTAAAGTAGTTTTTGACTTTTTTCAACATTCAATTTAGTTTCAAGCACAGTTTGTCATTTCGCGAACGTGAAGATATCAGTATCGCAGAAGACAATTACTTAGAAGTGATGTTTCATTGGTAATTTTGTGAGCTCAATTGAAGGCTTTTAGCTTTCTGGGACAAACAAAGCAGTTGCTGTATACTTTGTGCAGTAGTTAAGTACAATTAAGATATCTCTAGCATTTGTAGCAATCCTTGTTTTAAGCATTTTTATGAGTGTGATTGTATCTGAATTATAAATCTGAAGGCAGTGAAGAAAATCTTGCTTCAGCCTATATTGTTTTTACTTCTCCTCGTGTTTATTCTGAATTCCACACACTACAAGAAATTGAATGAGAAAACAACCGTATAAAGATGTATCTTTAGGCCCAACCTTAGAAAATAATTGGGAGATATCAATAGAAAAATATTACATGTTTCTGCGTGCTAACCGCAGGTCAAACCTGTGTCCCAGGACAGGAAAGTCAGCCGTGTTATCTTAACAAATGTGACTAATTTGTATACTCTCCACACTCGACTCTATATACCAGATTTAACAAATCACAGTGAAAACTATTATCTTTTATCCTATAGTGTCATGTTGGCCACAAGAAACAGTAGGAGTAAGAACAATATGCACTCAAACAGTTATTCCTTCACAGCTTTCAAATTATAGTAATTAAAGATAATTGCAATGATGACATCTTTAGATACAGTGAGATTAAAACAGCTACAAACAAGGATCACTACAAAAGCTAGTGATATCTCAATTTAGTTTAACTTCTGAAAAAAGTACATACACATTGAATTTTTTAATACATTTGGTAAGCGTGAGTAAGGAAATGCTTTATCAGAATGGTAGCTCCCTGAATTGATTAGGGCTCACCAAATAACTAAAGAAAGATGTGTTGTAAGCCCTGTGATATCTTGCAGAGACAAAGGATGTTCCAAATCCCATTCTGGTCTAATTAATAATGGTTTTGGACAATAAGGTATATTCAACATTGGTATTTGCTGTATCTGCTTGTTCCTGCAACAACAAAGCATGCTCAAGTTGCATCTCTACTTCACCCATCGTTGGTCGCTCATCTGCTTCATATTTTACGCATCCTTGAATGATTTCTACAAAGACTTGCCAACAGTCAGGTGCAATCTTTCCTTCGATATTCGGATGAAGTTTCTCTTCAACAGGCCTCAGAAATTCTCTTTCTGTTACCCTTTTCACATATGACCCTCCACACACAACTTCTAATAGAACCATACCAAATGAGTAAACATCAGTTTTATCCGTGATGGTAAGGTCCACGAGATGCTCCTTAGCCAGGTAGCCAAAAGTACCTATAAATGAAAGTATCATCTTAGTCTAACTGGTAAAATTTCATTAATAAGCAACGTCATGAAATGAAACATTACCAACAACAGAATCTACTTTAATCGGCTTTGGCTTTGACATAAAACGCTGTCCCTGTACGCTAAGGCCAAAATCTGCAAGCCTTGGCTCCATGTTCCCATCCAAAAGAATGTTGCTAGGATTGATATTACGATGAATGATGGTGCGCTTTGCTCCAGCGTGAGATAGTGCAGTCCACGCGCTGCTCCTATGCAGATCTCCAACCTTTTCTTCCATGACAGTTTCCCGCTTTGTATGTGTTGATAAAGAGATTCATTGGACAGGTATTCGTACACAATAATCTTCTCCTTCTTGTGGTTGCAGAATCCTACAAGAGAGACGATATTAGGGTGACGAAGCTGGCAGAGCAACTCTATTTCATTCTTGAAGATGTCATTGTCTTTTACATTAAATCTTTTTATTGTGACTGCATAAGGAGAGCCGTGTCTATGTTGGAGAGAAGCTTCATATACTTTGCAAAATGAATCACGTCCAACTAACCTTTTTGGATCAAAGTTGTTGGTTGATTTGGTAAGATGGGAGAGAGAAAATTGATGGCACAACTCTTCTATAATTGTTGATAATTTCTCTGAGATGTGTTCTTGGAACAGCTGAAGCCCAGACATTTGAGAAACATAGTTTCAAACACTTGCCTCTAACCCACCACTGTCCACCTCTACTCATCTTCGATCTTCGTAGCTAAGCTTGTCGTTGGTTTGTTTAATCAACGCGTTTCGTTAGAAAGAACTTTGTCAACCGTCCAAAATATCTTGACAGTTGGCGGATGGAAGAGGATGCCAAAGTGTATATTTTCAACTAAAATTTGAATTTCAATTTTATGAAAGAAAAAAATAATCAGTCAAAAAGTTCTCCTAAAAAACAGTCATCAATAACTGGTTGATAGTTTGCAAAATTTGAAAATTGTCGGACGGATGCTTGTGAATGCACCCATAATTTGGTTTAAGAGATACGTCAGTGGTGATAACTTTTTATTTATATTTTGAGAGAGATTGATAAATGCGTTATATACTTAATATTTAGAGTATTTATCAAATTTTGTGTTAATTAAATTTCATGTTAATTAAACTATTAAATAGGAGTAGGTTTAATATTTTATCTTGAACATGTTATGAGAAATATAAATTCTTTTTGTAGAAAAAGAAGAAGGAAGAATTAAAGAAACTAGCATAAAAGTTTTAAAAATATGAAGTCAAGCTTGCTCCAGAAGCAAACTTTGAGTTTAAAAGTCAAACTAGCATTCTTGATTTGGAATTTTGAGATTGAATGAGGGAATTTTGAGGATCAGCATGAATTTTCTTAACCTTGGGTGAGACGTGGCTTTAATAAGTAAAGTAGTTGGGTACCCCCTCAGAGCAATTTGTGAAATGGAGTTTCTCAAATTGAATAGTTTCAGACCTAAACTTTGGAGAAAAAGTTGGGTAGACAATTAAAAGGTTTTCTTGTGCTTCCATCACTTCAATGTAGTTTTTTCATTGTTGTATAATCTTTTCTTCTTCATTCATCGATGAGTAGCTAACTCTTCTTTTTGTTAGGATATTAGATGTAGTAACATGAAACTTGTATTTTGATGATATACATATAATCCTTTTTGTACTTCAATATTAGTGTTTAATTGAAAAATAATTTCAATGTCTTTACTTGAAGTAAAAGACTTGATGAATTATTTATATCTTGGTATCAGTCATGGTTTTATTGATCATCTTCTAATCGTTGAACTTAACACAGATTGTTTGTTGAGTTACACAAGGAATTGAAACTTATAAAAGGAATTTAGGTTATTTTCATGTAAAGAACTAAAGTTTTGGACCAATTTGATGATGGATGTTAATATTCAAATTCAAAGTATTTGATTGAATAAACGTTGTAAGAGCGATGTGTTGAAGTTATGTCTAACCATTAGAGTTTTACTCCTTTTGCACAAACTCTCAATACTACAAAAAATTTGTAATTATTGATAAATTTAATTTTTAGAATTTAAATTATTTATATATATATATATATATATATATATATATATATATATATATATATTTGTATTTATGTATATATATTTGTATGTATGTACTACTTATTGGTAATAAATTTGACACTCAATTTCGTCGATAACTTATAATTTTAATTTTTGACGAATTTCTCATTAATAAATCTATCAATAAATTTAGTGAAAAATGTTACACCAAGTCTAATGGAATTTTTTTTTATACATTAAGATGAGATTAGTGCGAAGGAAAAAAGAATAATAGAATAAGGAGAAAGAGGAGGTGGGAAAGGAGGAGGAGAAGGGTGAGTCTATGGCAATAGTGGAGGTGCAATGACTTGATGGGATGTGAAGGTGCGACAATGACATGAACGTGCAACAATGATAATTGTTGGAGTTAGAGGAGGTAGAGAAGAAGGAGAATGAGAATGAGCCAAAGTTCACCATCGTTGACATAGTGGTGATGGTAACAATAGTGAAGGCGCGACGAATTGAGAGAAAGTAGAAAAAGAAAAAAAAGGAAGAAAAAAACTTAATTAAAATTTTTACCAACAAACAAAATCTAGAATATGTCAATAATTACCGATGAATATTTAGAGATAGATTTGTAATCATCAGTAGTTACCGACATATTTTGTAATTCACCAATAAAATTTATTGACAAATTTTTATTGTCGTTACACTAGTAAAAAAACAGTTTTTTAACGCGTTTAATATGCTTCGATTTTCACAAAATCGAACCATATTGAAACGCGGTGGCGATTTTGTAATTAAGGTGAACTTATACGCCTCGGTTCAGTAGGAACCGGAGTCTATACATTAGACTGCCTCGGTTATTTTACGAACCGGTGTCATTAAACATTTATGTTTTCGGTCTACCTTCTAACCGAGGCATATAGGTTAATTTGGAATTTTTTTTAGCTCTTTAGGCATCGGTTAGCAGATGAACCGAGTTAGTAACTATTTTCAAATTACACACCTCAGAAAAACTATACACATTTTTCTTCTTCCCCTTCCCCTAGAGCGATCTTCTTCCCCTGCGACCTCCACCACCACTGAGCGAAACCCTAGCCACCTTGCTGTTAGCCACCTTGCCGTCAACCACCTTGTTGTCAGCCACCTAGAATCGCGTCTTCACCAGAATCGCGCCGGCGCTATCTTCCATGCCCATCTTCACGAAGCTCCGACGTTAGCCTTGCAACCTTCATCTTCATCACCTACAAACCTTGAAATCAAAAAATCCCAAATTCTATGAACCCTAAATTGAGTCGTTGTTCAATCTCGCAAGATTCTGATCTTCAGAGTGCGGCCACGGGATTCTAAGCATCGAGAATCCTCTCATTCTACGGGGAACACGCCAGATCCGGCCACCGTCACGCGTTTCTCCCCCAATGGCACGTTTCTTCCCCAACGGCGAGTGGATCGCCTCCGCCTCGGCCATCATCGCGCGTTTCTCCCCCAACGGCGAGTGGGTTGCCTCCGCCTCGGCCACGCGCGTTTCTTCCCCAACGGTGAGTGGGTCGCCTCCGCCGATGCCTTCGGTACCGTCAGGATCTGGGGCACGCGAAACGACTTCGTTTTGAAGGAGTTCAGAGTCCTCTCCGCGAAACGACCTTTAGTGGTCCCCTGACGGCCTCCGAAGCTTCTCTTTTGTTGATGATGTCTTTTGTTGATGATGTTGTATATTATGCAATGAAGAAGGTGCGATGAAGCTTCTCTGTGTGTTGTGCGATGAAGCTTCTCTGTGTGTTCTGCGATGAAGCTTCTCTGTGTGTTGTGCGATGAAGCTTCTTTTGTTGAGTTTTGACCCTCCACTCCTGAAACAGGCTTATTGGTTGGCTGACGGTGAACAGATGATGCCTAAGCCAAAGGAGGAGCAAGAAGTGAGGAAAGTGGTGATTAGGAAGGAAAGCTTGAAGGTAGAACCGGTTAGGAGATGAGGATGGCTGAGATTGAAAAAATTAAAAAAAAAACAAGTTACTACCTCGGTTACCTAAAAATCGAGACATAAAACCTACCATTTTTTACCTCGTCTGTATATGCCTCGGTTGTAGAACCGATGTCTAAAGCAAAAGTAACCGGTGTCATTTTCTCTTACTGCACTAGTGTTAATTCTTCTGTAAACTTGAATTACCAATTGATTTTTACTATTATCAACAAATATTTTCATCGTGATTTTCTAATGTGTCAATTTGTTAGAACATTTGTTTCTCTTATTTAACAATTTCACAATATAAAAGTTGTATAGTTCAATTAGTTTAAATAATAAAAAGTTATATATTCTGTTAGTATTACGCTTAAAAAACATCATATTTGGACTTTTTATTTCATGTATAATTTGGTATGTTTGTCAAATAGATAATAGAGACGTGATAAACTTTATAACATCAAGTTTATATATTCTTTATCATTAACTTGCAACTACTTTCTTAAGAATGGCATAGCCTTGAACAAAGGTTTTTTAAGAATGATATAACTTAGATTTGCCTAAAGCTTTGAAATTGACCAAAGATTTTGTTACAAATTATATAACTTTGATTTTCATAAACTTTAGAAGAATATGAAGTCCTTCAAAGGGTTCAATATTTTAAAGACTTAGGTTAGGGAGCTTAATCAATGAAAAATATCTTCACAAAGTAAGATTAACATAGAAAATGACTAAGAACGGCAAAACCAGCAAGAACGCAGGAAGCTTCAGACTAAACGCGCTTCAAGGAATATCCAAAACACTTTGCTAAAAGCCACGTGGGTGTGACACTTCACAAATACATCGATTTAACGTACAAAAGAAGTTTGGATTGGAGTTTATGAAGTTAGCATCACGATTAAGGCAAAGACTAGAAATAGGATTGCACCCATACTTCTTTTTCTTTACCTAAAACGCACGATATTGTCTCTGTTATCATTTCATTGGCTAGACATGTTCATTTTTAGTGAAAGTCAATGCACGTAGGGACAGAGAAAATGAATATAGAATGAAGACTTTTTCTAAAATGAGAAAATGAATACTATAGAATTTTTCCAAAATGCACGGTTGAAAGTATGAACAGTGAGATCTAACGAGAGAAAAGCAACTTGAGTCTACTCAAAATATATACTCTATGGGAACACAATCAGCGTCTTTGGAAAAGTGTTATGTTAACTAAAAATCATTTATAAGAATCAGTGATTGAAAATCAATTTAAGATTAATTTAATCATATCTAGTTTATTAACTAGTACTTCTTCAAATACTTCAAATAATGATAATTTGATAGTATTAACCACTCGTATCACTAAGAAAAATAGATTTTTTGTTTTTTTTTAATTATTTTTGTGATTTTTTTACTCAAAGAGACTTGACGCATGAACTAAAGAAATTAGATTTTTTTTAACAGAAAATAGAAAATAAATAAATAATTTATTAATTGACATAAAACATGTTATTAATGTTGATTGTAATCTTTTTAAAAATATCTAATTGAGTCAATTTTTTAAAAATTAAAACAAAAAAAAATTAAGTGTAAGACAGCTTGAAACTTTACCAAAAAACTGGGGACTAAGCTTATAATTAAGTCAATTAACAAATATACTATAAAGGCAATACTATGTTATGTAAAATGTTCTTTATTAAAAAAAAGTTCATTACTAAAAGTTATATTTTTTATATTGTTTGATGAAAAGAAAATTATTGTTTTTTATATTATGTCACGGTAATGCAATTCTTGATTTAATTCCATCTATTATTAACTAATATGGTATAAAGTTTATTTGAACCTTTATCTAGAATGTTACTTGATGAAAAATAAGTGTTTTTTTTTTAATTTACTATCATTGAAAATATAATATAATGTTATTTGAATGTTTCTTATTACTACAAAGTAATTTTGAACATGGACATAGATAGAGCACCTAAGTGATTTGGGATTTAGGGATAGACTCAATAACTTGGTCATTTTTAGCATCAGACTTAATGCAAATTGTATGTTAAATTGACTAAGGCATTAGCATTTTGATATATAAATTTAGAACTAGATGCTAAGGGATTAGGACTAGTATGTCTTGATGTGAATGTTTGAATGAAATAATGATATATTGTACAGAGTTTTATTTCATGAAACCCAATTCCAACAAAGTTTCTTTTAAATATAATTCCTTGCACACTGTTTCATAAAACATCAAAAAGAGTTTCTTGTGTTGTTTTGTGCATTTTGATGTCTAATTGAGTTATAAAAGAAGAATTGTCATGTATTGCACAAGTCCTTGAGAGAACAATACTCTAAACTTACTATATATTACTTAGAACGATTTAGTATACTTACCAAAAACGTTATCATTACTTTTCATTATCTTCCAACAACTTTTATGTCCTACCTAAGGTTTTGGGTTGTGTTTATCACTATATTTTAAGTAGACCCAAAGTTATTTTTATTCATATTCTTAAAATAAATAAATATATATATATATATATATATATATATTTATTTATTTATCGAGACACATAAATTTTTATATTTATTTAATATTATTCTTTTTTTATTTTTTATTTTCTCTTTTCTTAAAAATATATTTTTTTTCTTTTATAACTGTTTTGTTTTTATATTATATGTCAAATCACTAGTAAAACATTGGGTTTTTACAACGCACATTATGCCACGGTTCACTAGAAACCGCAGCATAATGGTGCGCGATGGCAGTTTTGTAAATAAATCGAAGGAATATGCCGCGGTTCAGAGGGGAACCGCGGCATATACGCCAGTCAACCATCCCCTTTGACGCCACGTCTGAAAAAAAAAATTAAATAACAGCGTATATGCCGCGGTTCTCTGGAAAACCGCGGCATATACCCCTGCCAATTTATTGCAGGGGCTGACTGAGTCAGAGAATTTCAGAAGTTACAGGGGTATATGCCGCGGTTCTCAGAGTAACCGCAACCTATTCTACTACCTGAAATAAATTTAAAATGAATTTGAAATATTTAGAGGAATATACCGCGGTTGCCCGCCGAACCGCGGCATATAGTTTAAAAATAATTTCAAAAATGTCATCTTATACCGCGGTTAAGTAGTGAACCGCGGTAGATTCCCCAGTCAGAGTTAAAAAATAAAACTTTGGAGGAATGTACCGCGGTTGCCCGCCGAACCGCGGCATATAGTTTAAAAATAATTTCAAAAATGCCATCTTATACCGCGGTTACGTAGTGAACCGCGGTAGATTCCCCAGTCAGAGTTAAAAAATAAAACTTTGGAACAGTATCGTCTTGTTCGCGCAGACGCTCGCTGGACTTCGAGTTTTCTTCTCCTGCCGACCACCCATCTCAGTTCCCTCGTTTCTTCACCGTTTAAACTCAAAATTGTTCGGTCATTTCCCATTTTTGACGATAAGAAACAGTTTTAGCCGATCAAAATCGTTTGAAACGCCTGTCATTCCTCTCCGCTGCCATTCCCCTTTGTTGCACCAAGCTTTTTCGCCACCCCTGTTCCAGGTATTTATGCCCTTTTGCATTCTTAACATGATTTCTTCATTAGTTTTTACATAATAACAATTGCTATAGTTTTGGTAATGTATGAAATTACTATAGTTTTGGTAACTTTAACAAATTTTGATTTTTTCCCAAATGTTGAATTCATATACACTAATTAATATGAATTGTCTTTATATGCAGGTCTGTTTTTGTGGTAGTGGATATCACAAAAACAGACTTGCAATTTTAAAAAACTGTAGGGGAATATGCCGCGGTTTTGGTTACAACCGCGACATATAGTGGACAAAATTTTTTTTTACAAAAAAAGGATTTAGGCAGCGGTTCCTTGGACAACCGCGGCATATTCCGCAACCTATATATCGCGGTCATAACCGCGGCCTAAAGTCTCTGACTTACTACCGCGGCTGAATATGCCGCGGTTCGTAAACCGCGACGTATAGTGAAAAATAACCGCGGTAAAAACCCCTCGCTGCACTAGTGAATCGTACCATTTCAACGGTACGTTTCGGGAAACATCTTGATTCTATCTTTATTTTGAAAAAAAAAGTTAGTTTGACACTACTTTTAATAATACATATTATTATTTTAAATTAAAAACATAATATAATTATAATCA
This sequence comes from Vigna angularis, assembly GCF_016808095.1. NCBI lineage: Eukaryota > Viridiplantae > Streptophyta > Magnoliopsida > Fabales > Fabaceae > Vigna > Vigna angularis. The sequence continues at coordinate 2,974,387 of NC_068971.1, read as the reverse complement.
AAATATTATTATTTAACTGCTTATAATTTCATTCCACGGATAAAAGTAGAATGTGACCCATTCAATTTGAAAAGTTAAATTTTGTAATGGGAAAATGTTCTTTTAACAACATGACTAGACATGTCCATTTTTAGTTTCTGAGGAATATTTAAGAGCTTAGATGAAGAGAGTGATGAGATGAATGTTTTTAGCAAGTGACAAGTAATTAAGCAAGCAAGCGTCACAAATTGGAACCATGCTTCCTAAATGTTTGGGTTTCTGCGGTCGGAAACAGTATCCAACCGTAATACAAGAGTTGTGCCATGAATTTTCTCTCTCTGATATTGAGAAATCGACAAACAACTTTGACCGTAAGAGAATAATTGCAATTTCAAGCTTTGGTGGTAAAGTATACGAAGGTTGCCTCCAACACCACGATGGTTCTCAATATTCAGTTGCAATAACGCGATTGAATGAAGATGATGAAGACATTGAAGGACGCGACTGGTTTGAGAAAGAAATAGAGTTGCTCTGTCAGTTTCGTCACCCTAATTGTGTGTCTCTTATAGGATTCTGCAACAACAAGAAAGAGAAGATTATTGTGCACGAGTACATGTCCAATGGATCTCTAGATCAACACATAGTACGAGGTGGGGATACAGAAGCACTTTCATGGAGGAAAAGGATAGAGATATGCATAGGAGTAGCTCGTGGACTACACTACCTTCACGCCGGACTCAAGCGCACCATTATTCACCGTGACGTTTGTCTCAGAAACATTCTTCTGGACAGCCACATGGAGCCAAAACTAGCATCTTTTAATCATTGAACTTAACACAAATTGTTTTGTTGAGTTACATATTGAAACTTATCAAAGGAATTTAGGTTCTTTTCATGTAAGGAATTAGGGTTTTTGACCAATTTGATGATGGAAGTTAATATTCAAATTCAAATTATTTGATCGAATATAATATTGTAAGAGCGATGTGTTCAAGTTATGTCTAATCTCAAAGTTTTACTCCTTTTCACAAACTCTCAATACTACAAGAATTTTAAGAATTATTGATAAATTTTATCTTTATAATTTAAATTATCAAGGATATATTTTTCGATAATAAATTCATTGGTAAAAATTGTCAATAAAATTTGTTTGTAAAATTTATTAGAAAATTAGAAGTTATATTACCCATATATATATATATATATATATATGATAACAAATCTGACTTTTCATTTCGTCCATAATTTATAATTTCAATTTTTGACGAATTCTTTTTTAGTAAATTTATCAATAAATTAAGTGACAAATTTTACACTAAGTGATCTTTTTATATATTAGTGCGAAGAAGAAGAAAATAATAGGACAAGGAGAAAGAAGAGGTGGAGGAGAAGGAGGAAGAGAAGGGCGAGTATGTCATGACAACAGAGGTGTAGTGACAACTTAATGGCGATGTGAAGGCACCACTGCAACAGGGACGTGCGACGACAATAATTGTTAGAGTTGGAGGAGGTAGAGAAAGTGGAAGAGAAAAATAAAGAAAATGAGGATGAGTCAAAATTGACAGTAGTCGACATAGTGGTGATGGCAACAACAATAGAAGTGCGACAAGGATGAAAGGAGGTAGAAAAAGATAAAAAAGATGAAGAAGAGAATAACAAGAAAAGGAGAAAGATGATTTTTACCAACAAACAGAATCTGTCAATAACTACCTATAAATATTTAGCGATAGATTTGTGATCATCAATAAATACCAACATGTTTCCTAATTCGCCAATAAAATTTATCAAAAACCACTTTATTGACATTTTTGTTGTTGATAATTCATGATAAACTTAAATTACTAATTGATTTTTACTGTTATCAACCAATTATTTCCATCAATAATATATTATTTCTTACGAGTCAACTTGTTAGAATATTTGTTTATCTTATTTAACAATTTCACAATAATTTGTTTATAAAAATTGTATAGTTCAATTAATTTAAATAATAAAAAAATATACATTTTGTTGCTATTATGCAAGTTTATTGAAATTTTTATTTCACTACTTGTATAATTTGGTATATTTGTCAAATAGACAGAGACGTGAGAAACTTTATGATATCAAGTTTATATATTTTTTATCATTGCAAATACTTTCTTAAGAATGGCATAGTCTTGAACAAAGCTATTTTACGAATAATATAACTTGGATTTTCCTAAAGTTTTGATATTGACCAAAGATTTTGTTACAAATTATATACTTTGATTTTCATAAAGTTTAGAAGAATATGAAGTCCTTCAAAAGAAGGGTTCAATATTTTAAAGACTTAGGTTAGGAGCTTAATCAATGAAAAATATCTTCACAAAGTAAGATTAACATAGGAAATGACTAAGAGATAAGATCATAAAGTCATGGTTGAATGGAAGTTAGACATAAAAGCATAGTGCCAGCAAATGATCATTTCCACGTACGACAGAACCAGCAAGAACGCAGGAAGCTTCAGACTAAACGCGCTTCAAGGAATATCCAAAACACTTGGCTAAAAGCCACGTGGGTGTGACACTTCACAAATACATCGATTCAACGTACAAAAGAAGTTTGGATTGGAGTTTATGAAGTTAGCGTCAGGATTAAGGCAAAGACTAGAAATAGGATTGCACCCATACTTCTTTTTCTTTACCTAAAACGCACGATGTTGTCTCTGTTATCATTTCATTGGCTAGACATGTTTATTTTTAGTGAAAGTCAATGCACGTAGGGACAGAGCAAGTAATGGGAGTGGCCAGCAATTAACTGTTCAATGTGATGTCTTTTGTTTCTGATCACCATTTTGTCTTCCCTTTCAAATTGAAACAATAAAAACACTTTAGCTTTTCAAACTGAATGGTCACTTTGTACCTTTTTCCGTGGAAAAAAAGATGAGAGAAAATGAATATAGAATGAAGACTTTTTCCAAAATGCAGGGTTGAAAGTATGAACAGTGAGATCTAACAAGAGAAAGCAACTTGAGTCTACTTAAAATATATACTCTATGGGAACATCTCTGACGTTTTTTTTCTGAAAACAATCTTGATACTTCTCCATTTAAGAATTGGAACTTATGTTTTATCAATCAAATCTCCATTTCAGATATGCTGAATGAAGTAAGGACGAGTTCAATGTAAACACATCACAGTAGCTTGAATTTAAGAGTGAAGCTTTTTGGATTGTAGATGATCAAGTTGGCTTCACGATTAACACAAAGACCAAACTAGACCGGCACCCATAATTTTCTTACTCAAAATGCACTACACAATTATGCTTGTCACTGTCATAACTAAACATTTTCAGTCTTGATAAAGGTCAATTCAAGTGACTAGATATTCTGCATACACAGTTGATACTTGAGTATAAAACCACTTGGTGCATCTGGCTTTTTATTTGCACATTTCAACCTACAAGTTATTGAAACATATAAAACAATGGGGTTTCGTTGGTCTCTTGCTCTGTCAATCCATTTTCTACTGCTTTATTCACTGTTTTCATTCTCTGTTACTAATTGTCGTCTTTCTGTTAATCATACAAAATGCCATGAAGATGAAAGCTACGCCTTGTTGAAATTTAAGGAAAGTTTTGTCATTAGTAAGTCTGCTTCTTATAATCCTTTCGGTTATTCTAAAATAGCTTCTTGGAATGCAACCATAGATTGCTGCTCATGGGATGGTATTCGATGTGATGAGCACACAGGTAATGTCATCAACATTGATCTTAGTAGCAGCCACATCTATGGTACAATGGATGCTAATAGCAGCCTCTTTCACCTCAAACACCTTCAAAGCCTTGATCTTTCTGATAATGACTTTAATCACTCTCGAATTCCATCAAGGATTGGTGAGCTTCGACAGTTAAGATATCTGAACCTTTCTGGAGCCAATTATTTTGGTCAAATTCCACAAGAAGTTTCACATTTGACCAAGTTGCTGTCTCTTGATCTGTGTAGTTTATTCTATTCACCGGATCCTGTCAATCTGTTGAGTTTCAACATATCCACTCTAAGAAGCTTAATTCAAAACTCATCTAATCTTGAAATTATTCGTCTTAACTATGTGTCGATTTCATCACCTGTACCTGATATATTCATAAATCTTACTTCTTTAAAACAACTCAGTCTTTACAGTTGTGAACTATATGGGGAATTTCCAATTGGAATATTTCATCTTCCAAGCTTGAGATCTCTGGATTTGGGAAATAATTATCACCTCAGTGGTAAACTTCCAAATTTTAATTCAAGTGCACAAATTACCATGTTGCAACTCACTTCCACAAGTTTCTATGGTACACTGCCTGCGTCCATTGGGAATCTTAAGTCTTTGAAATATTTACTAATTTCACAATGCAAATTTTTAGGTTTTATCCCTTCCACATTTGGGAACCTCACTGAGCTTACTTATCTAGATGTTGGATACAACAATTTCAAGGGTCATCTTTCTTCTTTATTGGTAAATCTCACCAAACTAAGCATGCTGAGAGCAGGTTTTAATGAATTTTCTACTGACACCATCTCATGGATTTGTAAGCTGCCAGGAATAACTGATTTAGAACTAGACTTTGTAAATATTGGCTTCGATAGTCCACTCTGTTCTGCAAATCTCACCCAGCTATCTGTACTATCCCTACGTTACACCAATTTAAGTGGACAATTTCCATCTTGGATAATGAACCTAACCAGCTTAGGTTACATGGATCTTTCAGGAAATAATCTTCAGGGTGAAATTCCAAACTCTCTCTTCAAACTTGAGAACCTAGAAACTCTTTGTCTGTCCAGTAACTTGTTGGAAGGAGAATTAGAGCTTAATAAGTTTCTAATGCTCAAAATGTTGTTTTTTGTTGAATTATCTTTGAACAAGTTGTCATTAATTAGTGGAAAAAATTCATTCAATGCGAGCCTTTCTCACATTCAATTGTTAGGTTTGGGTTCATGCAATTTGAAAGAGTTTCCAAAATTTCTCCAGAACTTGTCTGAGCTGTCATATCTTTACGTGTCAGACAATAATATCAATTCATTCCCCAGTTGGACCTGGGGGAAAACAAGTCTTCAGAGGTTATATGCTTCCTATAACTCATTGATAGGAAGTATATCTCCACTGATATGCAATTTGAAATCTCTTATGCATCTTGATTTATCATTCAACAACTTAAGTGGCATGGTTCCCTCGTGTTTGGGAAGTTCTATGCAATCTCTGCAGACATTGGTGCTCAAAGGAAACAAATTGTCTGGCCCCATTCCTCAAAGATATATGGTGGCAAGCAGTTTGAGAATGATAGATCTAAGCAATAACAATCTGCACGGTCAACTGCCAACAGAATTGGTAAAGTGTAGAATGTTAGAGGTTATTGATTTCAGCCATAACCAAATTAATGATTCGTTTCCATGCTGGTTGGGCACTCTTCCGGAGCTGAAAGTTGGAGCTTTAGGTCATAATCATTTGTATGGATCTATAAGGTGCCCTGCAACGTTCTCATTTCCCAAACTGCACATCATTGATCTTTCTCACAATCAGTTCTCTGGAAACTTTCCTTGGGAAACAATCCAGAATTGGAAATCCATGATGGCTTCCAACGAGAGTAGATTGCAGTATGAGCTTCATTCAAACATCACGTTGTCGGGAAGGGTCAGTTGGTGGAGTGATGGTTATAGTTATTCGCTGACAATGTTTAACAAAGGGAGTGTCTTGGTTTATCAAAATCTCCAGGAGCTTTACTACTTGATAGCCATTGATCTTTCAAGCAATAAATTCTCTGGGGAAATTCCTCTTGTTATGGGAGACTTAACTGGACTTGTTTTCCTCAACTTCTCCAACAACATGCTTAGTGGCAGCATTCCTTCTTCCTTAGGAAAGCTTTCATACCTTGAAGCATTGGACCTTTCTTTCAATAGATTATCAGGGAACATTCCCCTACAGTTGGAAGAACTGACTTATCTCTCATACTTGAATGTGTCCTTTAACAACCTCTCAGGACACATACCACAACATAATCAGTTTGCTACGTTCCAAAATAGTTCATTTATGGGTAACCAAGGACTGTGCGGGAGTCCATTATCCAAGAAATGTGAGAATGATGCAGGGTCACCGTTTATTCCACATTCTACATCTGATGATGATGATGATAAAGATTCAGGATTTTTTGTTGGATTTAACTGGAAAGTGGTTCTGATTGGGTATGGTGGTGGACTTCTTGCGGGATTGGCACTGGGATGGACTTTCAGTCAAGAAGTACTTGAATGGCTTAAGACTGTTCATTTGAGTTTTTATTTTTTCTTAAAGGGATGGTTTTGAGCTCAGTCATAATATATAGGAAAGTGGAATTTACTGTACAACTTTTTCTTTTTAGGTACTTCTGAGTGTAGACTTTATTTCCCTTCGGATGTTGTGATTTTCACACTCTCTTGTTAACAAGAGTGTTTTGATTGTACTTTTACTTTTGGAATTATTAGTTAATGTAATTAGGAAAGACAACGATTACAGCAAATCAGGAGACTAACACTACCTATATGTAAATAATCTGGACCATCAAGTAAAGACACAATTAGAATTTTCCTTATATTTTCTTTGAATCAACGTAAGATTTTTATGTATGAATAACTGCCACTAGACCGAAAGTATATTTGATACAGACAATCATAAAAGGTGTTACAAATACATTATAGCTATGCTTGGTGCCATGTTCAATAACCTTGTCCCATAGAGAACAATAACATGACTATTGGAGAAGATTAATCTATGAACATGTGCTTGTTGTAATATAAAGAGACATAAACCTTCGGGCTTAATTCATATGATATGAATATGAATGAAATTTTTCAGTCAAGAACGCTAATTTCTGTGAGATGCTCTTCCAGAATGGTACTGAATTTCTTCATTTGACTCTTTTCAAGTGCTAACCCAACTTCAATTCGACCTTCTTTGTCTCTACAGTCAGAAAGGGAAATTGATCCAGAATTATCTACATGAACCACTTCACTCTTCTCGGGCTTTCCCCACCCGAAGTCAGTTTCATACACTTTAAGACTTGGAAACCCTGCAATTATTGTCATGTGCTTCCCCAACGTGGCAAATTCAGTAAAATTAGACATCAATGTTTCAGCCCCTTCAAATGTTCCTCGCTGCAAATGTCTAACCTCACTACCAATAGCAATGGCTGCCTCCAAAATACCATTTTCTCCAACAAGCTTGCTCCTCTTGACTTCAGCATTGCCACAAACCAAACAATTTCCAAAGTATTCCAACGGAATGGAAAATTCAGGACGATTACGACAATCTGCCATAAAGGCCAAGATGTAGGACTCATCATTATTGAAAAGTACAGTACCAGCTTTAATCTCTTCTGATTTCACCTTACAAAACCAAATCAAAGAACATGTCACCACAAAGGTTGTTATGTGTGGCAGTTCTAGATCATGGCTTTTGCATTTAATGGAGACCCATTTCTTGAGTTTCTCAACATGATCATGACTCAAGACAAACGTGTGACGCACCATGTCAGTAGGAACATCACGTATTTCGCCCTTGGACTCTACATTCTCTGGTAAAAAGTTCAACAGTTCCTGCAAGAAAATGTGCTTAAGACCTTTCGGGTCTTGAATGATATCCCTATTGTGCAATGGTATAGCAAGGGAAGCCAAAGTCAAGTCTCCATTGAACTTACAAACAGAGGCCCAGAATTTCATGAAGTGATGAAAAGATTTTCCATCAGCAGCCACGTGTCTGAAAGTGATGCATATGGCGAAGGCAGAATGGGGCATAACAGTGACCTGAATGGACATGAGAGGGATCAAAAAGGTGCCATCTTCTAAGGTTTGTGGTGGGGGCAAGACAGGAACAAAAGGGTGCAAAGCTGTGACATCTTTTGGGGAATCAGAGACAAAGGTGTTGAAATCTGCTGATGACTCAGCTACTGTGAAGGAGAGAGAATTAGATTGTGTGTAGAGGATGTGAGGTTGGTTTGGCTTTGGAGGGAAGAGAAGGTTGGAAGAGAAAGGGAAGAAGTGTTGGAGAGTGAGGGAAAGAGAGTTCTTGAGAGTTGGAAGGAGAGTTTGGAGGAAATGTTGGGTGGAATAAGGGAAGTTAAAGAAGAAGATACGTTTGAGAGGTGGACAACATAGCCATGGAAGATCGAAGAAAGTAAGAGGGATAGAGGTTGAAGGAACAGAACCTGGTGGAGGACGAACTTCACACTGTTCTATCACCTTCACTGTGTCAGCCATGGACTACAGGGTTGAACTTCGATTTGAATGTGTGAATTTACAGATAGACAAGAACAAAGATAAGAATGACAGACACTGTCCAATGAAACAAACAGGTTGAGTAATCCAATTTACAATTGAATCTTAATTCGCTAACTCAGTTTCTGACAGCTGATGTCAACTATTGTTTTTTAATTAGCATTAAATGAAATAAATTATTAACCAATTGTCTTAATTTAATTTTTTTAAATAATGAATAAAATAAATGTAAGAAATCATAATACTTCTTCCTTTGTTCCTCATGCTAAGGTATTCTTTTGAATTTTTCTAGTCTTTTTTTTTATGAAATTCTTCTTTTATTGTCTTCTATATTGATAATTTTTTTATTAAAAGACTAGTTACTTTCTTGATTCATAAATAATAAATATTATAAATTATTTTTTCTCTTACAAAAACTTCAGAAATAAAAAATTTAATTTTAAGAATTAAAACTGTACTAGTATTATTTTTTTTTTTCATACTTACCTACTTAGAGAATTTTTTAAAACAAAATAATAATTTAATATTATTAACTAATTAACCAACTTTATTAAAAGTGTGAATTAGTCATCAATTTTACACATTTCCGAGTAAAAAGAGTATATGTCGATTATAATAATTGTTGCTTATTATATTATTTTAACATTACAATATATAAACTAATAATAACAAAAATTTCAAAAAATAGTTCTTGAAAGGGCGAGTCTTCATTTGTTTTTACATTCTATCTTCTTAACCACTATTCATAATTTTATATTATTTAGTTCTCTTTTTCTAATGCATGGTATTACTTATCATAATTATAGACGTCAAACACCAATTTTTCGGATAAAGAATACAAACATTATTTAAGATCTTTTCATTAACTAGTACCCTAGTACTATAATTATAAATTTTATTTTATATCAAATTTATAATTGAGAATAAATACATACATACATATATATATATATAATATTTTTTAATTTAAATTATTAATAAATAAATATTTTACAGACATAAATTATATTATGAAAAAATATTCAACAATTTATACTATTAACAATTTCTGTGAAATATTAAAGTTTAATTTAAAAACGAAAAGAAAAGCTATGAATTAAAATGGATAAAAGTTAGTAGTAAAGTAATCATTTTAAAAAAATGCTCTTGAATAAGAATTACAAAAACTATTCAATATAGCTATTTAATTTATGTATGAAGAAGATTTAGCATAAAATGAAACAAATGACAAATAGAAGGACTGGTGATGGAGAATTTATTTTTCTTCAGAGTGGAGATTTGTTTCAAATAAACATATTGAAAGATGGTTCAATAAGATTTAATAGTTCAAATTTATTTCACATTTCTTTACAATACATCTAATTGCAATCTATTTCCTTCCCTTCCATAATACAGTACCCAAGCCAATACTGTAAAAAATACCCCAAATCCAATATAACTAATAAAAAGAATGATACAATTCATTGTCTACTGGGAATTTTTCTATATTTATAGCCAGCAGGTGTATGATGAGTAATCGTTAGCATAGGTTTACTGCAAAAGTTTAACTCTCGAGTCAGACTGATAAATGTTGAACAGTCACTCCAATGCTGAAGAAGTAGCCGTGCAGGGTTATTAAGCTATTGTGTGCTTAGCCAACATCATCATCCTAATCTTGGTTAATCAATCAGTAAAATACAAGCTTTCAGATAAACTGCATCTATTCATCTTTTGCGCAGACGCGTTCTGCACAAAGAAAAAGTTGAAATGCTTTTAGGTTAGCTATATATGGATACAGAAAACAAATACAATGATAAATGAGGATTCATAGTTTAGCCTATTTGTTCCAAACTCGATAACCAATAACTTCACAATAGATGCTGCAGCAACAGAAAAAAAAGTAACTTATTCAATAAATATGCAAATAAAACAAGCATGAGAAAGGAAATCAAAAGAAAAATGCATGCAATCGGAAGATCAAATTAGTTTGTTGACATAGATTGTGTTGTGTCACAGCTAAACAATTTGTGAACTATTTTCTATAAGGCCAACAGGGATGACATGTTGAAGAGCTTTCACTGGGAACTTCGGGGAATATTCCAACAAACAGAACTATGTATGATTTCCCTTTGTTAGAGAAACTTATAACAGATAGCTTCTCAAGAACATGTAAACAGATCATTTATAAAAGCCAAAGTAGTTATTAATTGGCATATGTAATAAGAAGCGTGATGACCAAACCTTTGGCTACATTAAAGGAATACTAAAAAAGGCTCTATACCGAAAAGTGTTTATCACAAAGAATACAGTTCAATAAAAAGAGCAAAGGAAATATCTTAATAAACATTAGGTGAAACATTAAAAGAACTTTTTTAACTATATTACTTTAATAAAAGTTAGGTTTTTTAGGAGAACTCAATGATGTAAACTTATCCACACGGGTGACCACCTGGTAGGCTAAAGTTTGGTTGTTCTATGATATATGGGCATTTTGATAGAAAGGGAATGCATGTGACTCTAAATATGTCTCTCTTTCTTCCCTGCCAATGTTCTTAGATAGGATTGTGTTAATGTCCTCTCTTTTGTTATTTGTTCATGTTATTCAAAAGGAAGGAATTCCTATTGCTGATATGAAAAAATATTGGACAGCTTTGCAGTATGATGCATGCTTTAGCTACTCTAGCCCACTGTTTTCTTTTCTATTTTCTTCAATTAACGGGGGATTTCTTATGCTCCCTCCAAATTTACTTCCTCAAATATATTGTTCTTCCACAATTTGAAGAATAAAGAACATTCTACTGTAACTAAATTTTATCCTTTCTACAGTAACTGCTTTTAGGTTCAGTTTCGTTTCAGTTGCTTTCTCAAGTGCAACATTGGAAGTAAAAGAACAGTGGGAGGGGATCTAAATATAAGCACTAGGACAATGACATTAGATGTCATTAATTAAACCCTTCATTATACCAAAGCTTAAGTTGAAAAATTATTCCAATATTTGCTTGCACTAAACCAGAAAACACAAAAAGATAATACACATAAAAAATAAGTGCACATATACATAAATAAAATGTAATAACCAGAGAGGAAGAGTTTCTTACTCAGATACTCATAAGTCAATATCATTGAAGTGCCCCACGCTGACATGCTAAAGAATCTTGGGCCAAACCCTCTATAAAAGCCTTTCCAACCATCTTCGTTGATTAAATCTTTAGCAACTTGTTTTATAGACATTTTATTTTCATGACCCATTACCTGGAGTGCAGAACTAGCCACTCAGAAAAATTTAAATAGGTGGTAATTGGAATAAAAAATACTTTTGTAAGTTAAATGAAAACACTATGTTCATGATATGTTCGTTTCATTATTTTATTCTCCTTTTTAGTCTTCTTTGGAGAATGAGGGTGCAATATACCATTCACCAGAATAGTTCAATGAGCTAATTCTGTGTATACTCTGAAGCAATAAGTATATTATTATCTCTCTTAATCTTTACAATCTAAAGAGAAGATGCTATGCACATAAACAGAAGATGATGAGAGCAAAGAAAAGATTGATGAACAGAACTATACAACAAGAGAAAAACCTGCTGTGGAGGATTTTAGTGATCAGTGATCACAGAAAACAATGAACTAAAAAACAGAAATCATCCGGTTCAATGAAATTATGCAAACCTGTAATCGTGTCTTGATAGTATCCAATGGGGTTGTTATGCAGGATGAAGATGCACCAGCAATAATCCCTCCCATAGCCTGAACCAACATTATTTTCTGCAGACTAGGAGTGTGTTCATCATATTTGGTATCATGACCCAGGAACCTGTTCATGCAACCAGGTGCTAACTGTTTTTAATATAGAAAGTTTTCCTGATAACAGAAATGAAAATAATATAGCAAGCACGTGTACTAAAAGTGCATTACCATATTATTTACAAAAGTCACCACGATAAACAATAGTGAATCAGAAGTCTACAGCAGAGACTGCTATTCTTTTGGCAGGGTTTCTCAGCCAAGAAGAAAATCTACCTTTCCTGACTTAATATAATTTTGCTGTCAGCCTGCAGAATGGCAGATGCAATTACAGCATCATACACTTCAATTGGTGTAATTCCATGATTACAAACTGAATGTTACGTTATCTGACCAAGCTCACATTGGACTTGAAAATATTTATCAGATTTCAATAGTACACAATGACAGCGCTTTTTTCCATTTCCACATGTCCTAGGAACACAATAGGCTTCCATAATGGAAGACATACCTATAAGCTATGTTTGAAACTCGTGCATAGAGATAATAAATTTTCTTATCATTTGTCAATTGATACAATATAAAAATAACTTAAAAGGTAATGCAACAAAGATTCAGTTCTAAGACATATTATCATATCTTACCTCCAAATGACCCGTTGGCTTGAACCATAACTTGCCCACCATACTGCACTAGAAGGTGAATAAGTCATAACAGACAGACCAAACCCTCTATACAATCCCCGTATGCCATCAGATCTTAAAACCTTGCGAGCAACATCCAAACCCCCGCTGTACTGGGCATGGCCTGAGTATCCTTGCACCATCAACTTTTGGCTAACCTTAATATCATTCAATGTGAATTAGATATTAGAATTATCCAATGATGTAAAAGAAGAAAAAATCATCAAGAAAAGAAATGAGACCAAACTAATAAATAAGGAACTTCTTTACCACAAAAGAAAGGGAAAAAATAAAAAATAGCTTTCTGTATGTTTCAGAGAATCAGCCATCAGAATGCTTTAAAAGAAGCACCAGTAGAAAACCATCACAGACAAAATATATTTATAGCACAAATAAACTAAAAAGTTTTCGATTTATAAGATGTCACATCATTATACAATGGAATACACCATAGGTAGGAAGACTAACACATCACTGCAAAACATAGCTTTCCATACTTCATTCAAAAAAAAATCTGAGCTTTAAAGAACAAACTTTGCATTTTGTGTCCTACGCTGTGAATTCAATAATATTACTTTCAAAATCTTAAACAAAAATGAGAACAAGAAACACTTATTTTGAATTGATTCAATTGAATCAGACATGATAGAAAATTAGTAAACTAAAGAGTTCCCAACTTGCCAAAATGTGTAATGGATTGTTGAGCTGCCGAAAGAGCATGTTTAATAGCAGAAAAGATGCATTTGAATGTATCATCATCATGTGCATATTATACATATAGAATGGCTGAGTTAGTCCAAAACAAAGTATTTTGAGTTCAACGATATAAACACACAGTAAATCTCAAGGTTACGCAAATTGGATTATCATACCACATCAATTGGTACAAACACAGATTGAGCAAAAATCGATGATGTCATGCCTGCAACTCCATTTGCAATGGCAGCTTGGGTAGTTTCAGATAGTCGAAACGGTTCAAGCATTCTGAAAGCAGCCACCTTTGTGGTCTCTAGAGTGGAGAGGAAAATTATTCTGGCAGGAATAGCACCAGTGATAACTGTGCCAAACCCTCTATACAGACCAGGGACGCCATCTGTTTTAAGTAGTCCTTTTACAACAGAAAACACACTTCTCTCTACGGCATCTTTTGTGGCAACCTGCAGCCTAGTTTTCACAACCGAAATGGGGTAAAGTGCCACCGAGACACCTGTAAAGAGTCCAGCTCCTACGACATAGAACCTAGTTTTATCTAGCCTGCAGAATTGGGAGAAATTCATTAGGATAAGCTTGTAGATGCAAATTTCATACCATGACCTCAAAAATGTCAAAAAACATCTGCAAGATATGTTCTTGATAAATCAAAGCAAGAGCAAGAAAGAAGATGGCCACAATATGTAAGGTACATTTTTCACTTTTCAGTGGTTCCCATCAAATATGGAACATCAAAAGATTTTTTTCCCTTTTCCTTTGATGAAAAATAGCTTACCCTTTTATAATTTTCACTCGATTCAGAGAATACAAACACAGAAGAAATCATAACTCCCCCACCCCCAAAATAATTAGTCCAAAGGAAGAAACTTTAGTGACCATGGTCTATCAATTTATAATTTCCGAATGATGGGTATGTCGAAACACAGAAAACAAGAACAAAAAGAATAAAACAACAGCATCATTCAGAATATGAAAAAGGAGAAAAAGAAGAAGAACCAGTACTTGTCCCAGTTAATCTCGGTCTGACCAAAGGACTGGGCCATTGGAAGAATGCAAAAATCTCTCTCAGAATAGAATCTAAGAACACGATCCGAGGCAGGCTTCTTTGTCTTGTAAAATTGTAAATTGTAATTCAAAGAAAACTATATTTGCAAATAAGGGAAATGATTTGTTGAAAATTTGGTGAAAAGGCTGCGCGTACGCGGGGTTGTGTCTATGTTGTGGGAGAAGCACGCATCCCAATTTCATTTCCTCCATTTTTATTTTACTTTGACCATTCTCTATTTTCTTCCTCTGAACGCCAAAATGGAATAATTTAATTTAATGTATAATCACAGACAACTTATCTAGGTAACTGAATCTTTGTGTAGAGGAAGAAGATTTCATTCAAATTACTTTTTACTAAATATTTTTGTAAAAGAATTTACAATATTCTGTATACAAATTAAACTTTATTCGTTTTTTCAACTTTATTTACTCAAATAAATTATTGAAATGTTATTTTCATTTTCATATTATTTGTCCTTTAAAACAATATAAATTTGTTAATCAACTACGTAAATTATAATAAAAATAATATTTATTGCAATATACTCGAAGTGGGGATTAAATTTCAAAACTAATCAATGACTTCAACTAATCAATTGCATCGTGACATCATTACCCCTAACCACGATGTAGAACAAGGGTGGATTCTTATTGGACATTTGAATAAAAAAATTGAGGAAAAATACAAAAATTAAAACTCTACTTTTAATATATATATATATATATATATATATATATATATATATATATATATATATATATATATATATATATATATATATATATATATATATATATATATATATATATATATATATATATATTAGGAAACGTAGCTAGTGTGCATTGGTCATTATGTTCGGATTTGAATGAGATCACAATCATAATATTTAATATTTTAATAATATATTTGATTATTTAATTTATGGGATTTATCAACTGTTCCAATTGCTATTAATTTGATAAAAAATATTATATTAAATTAAATATTTAATAAAAAAATATTTTTTGTTTAAAATGAATTTTTAATTAAAAAATAACATATATAATTTTAAATATAATATTATAATAGACTATGGTTTTATATAATTTACTACAAATTTATTATATTAAAAATTAAATTTTAAATTTGTATGAATTTATAAATATTAAAATATTAATTTAGAGTTGAATATTCATAAAATTTTAAAATCTTAACCTTTTATCTGTATTCGATAACAATTATTTATTTTATTTATTAAATATTACTTATTTATCCAATGGAATATCTTGTACTTCAATTTATTTTGAAATTCTTTTATAGATTTTTTTTTTCACCCGGCCATGTTTCAAGTAACATTTGCAGATTTAAAAGTTAAGCTTTACATTGATGGAGGTATAGAACCATGATAGCAAAGAGGATGAAATTAAAAAAAATAAAACACATCAAAACTTATAAAATAAATTGTTTCTAAATTAATATTTTTAAAAGATATAAAATAAAAATAATAATCACCAATTTTACATTTCAGTTTAAATTTAAAGAATTCATGGTAAAAAAATTGAAATTTACGTCAATTAATTGTTTCCAAAGTTCTTATTATTATATTTTGAAAATAGAAAATGAATAAATTATGCTATTTATTAATTACTTTTAGGAGAACAGTAACAAACAGTGATTGAGAGATAATTAAATTCAAATAGTTGAAAAAATAAAAGAAGATAAATGTTATTTTTTGATAAAGACTAGTACTCTAAAGAAAATTGTGGCATGCAATTTCTAAAATTTAGATATTACTCCTTTATTATTTGTATTCTTGAAAGTAGAAATATGTTATAATCTTATAAAAAGAAAAGTATACAAGAAATCTCAATTTCTAAAACAATATCTAGCAAATATTAATAAGGTCATTTTACAAACTACTCTTATGTATAAATTTTATATAAAATAACTTACTGTAAAAGGTAAAAGTTAGAAATAAATATGTCATAGTCTAGTATTTAATATAAAAAATTACTATTTATATAATAAAAACTATAGAAATGAATATTTTACTATAAATAAAAATAATATTATTTATATTCTTGAATTTTTAAATAAAAACACTTATACTACTAGAGAAAAAAGTACTTTATGGATCCATATTGTTTTAAAATTTTCAAAAATTATATATGTGTAAGTTTCTTTCCACTACGTTTTAGGTTTTTTTTTCTACTCTTTATTTTTTATTTTGTTATATATATTTCTTTAATTGAATTAGTATTCATTATTATAATTTTTTTACTGACACTTTAAAATATTATTGAAAAAATAGGAATAGATTTTTGTATGTAGAAGAATTTATTATATTATATTGTTATAAGATGACTTATTAAAGGAGTTAACTAATTTAACTATATTTCTGGACTGATATTAATATATATATATATATATATATATATATATATATTAAAATTTAAACTAAAAAATTCAGGGCCCAATCTTTCAAGGAGCTCCGTTTCTGCATTTATAAGCTCTATCTTCGAGGAAAGTTACTCTGCAGATTTTGTTGACTTTTATATAATTTGTACGAATTTTAAAACGAGCTTGAGTTTCTTCTACTAAAAATAAGAAAATTTAAAAAATAAAAATTGAAAAAATTATCTTTAAATTTTAGATTTAGATGGGAGGTAGTTTATTAATAATGAATCTTCCCTAAGTAATGGATAACACTAAGCACTTCGTATTTCAATATATATAGACGACAGCTTCTGCATCCTCTTATTATGCAATGATGTGTTTCTACCAAAGTTAGTCTTCAAAAGTTTGTTGACTTCGAGGTCAGCGCTTGATCTGCTTCTGGTGCAAAGGTGTTGCTAAAAAAATGGCCTTCTCTCTGCTACCAAAATTAACTCCTTGCATTTTTTTCTTGGTTCTGTTATCTTCAACTTGCTTCACTTCAACAGGTTCACCCCATTGCCATTGTTTTCTTTCTTCCTCGTCTATTTCTTCAAATTGTAATTGCTTCCGTGTTTTTTGTATAATTGGTTGTTCAGATTTCCTTAAATGGACAATCTTTATAATGTGGTATTCTTTAATGCTGTATGGACCTTACGTTTTGTGGATTTTGATGTACATATTTATGCCTGAGAAAGTTGCTACATTTCAACTTGATAAGTTAAACGTGGAAACTTTGTATCATTTATTAACTTCTGGCAGCTAATCTAGTTGATACCAAGTATATTTAGTTTGAAGTGAGTCGTTTAACTTGATTTGATTCAATGAAGATCTAGATATGGAACAAAAAAATTATATAAGCTTGTGTTCTGATTATGTTGTTATAAGAATTGTTGCTTTGGCATTTGAGTTTTCTTTGAGCCATCTGAGAAGTAAATTTATGATTTGCTTTATTGTTTTCCCCTTTGGCGTTTGAAATATGTTTCAAGTTGAAGCTTACACAAGATTTGTCCAAGAACTCCTGCAACTGGAAAAGCTGCCCGTGAGTCGGTGGTCACCAGTAGAGATTTTTTTTTTTTGCTGTAAATGGAATAATTCGCCATGAATCATTCTATAAGAAATAAATATGCAAAGATGAAGAACTATAACTTCACCCATAAAAAATATATGTACCTGTGCTTACTTCTTGCCTTTGTTTTAATGACTACATAAGCAAGTATAGCAATAGCCCGTAGAGTAAATTATTGGAATTTTTAGAGGTTCAACATTTACTTTGCTTACTTTCTTTTCCTTTTAATCACTTTCCACATGATGTTAGTTGTTTATCTTTCAGATGCTTATGATCCGCTTGACCCAAATGGGAATATCACAATCAAATGGGATGTTATGTCCTGGACCCCTGATGGATATGTCGTAAGTACATTCTCTTACAATATCACCCATTAATGTGAGAACATATGTTGAACATTCTGCATGATGCTGAAATGTCTTTTTTGCTTTTCTTTCCACTGGTTTGGTTCCATCTTTTGTAATTAATTTGCTTTGGCTTAATTTTGTCCGATGAGTCACTCGAAATTCTAAGAAAGAATTGAATGTACAGGCTGTTGTTACAATGAACAACTTCCAAAGATATCGTCATATTACTTTACCTGGCTGGTATCTAAGGTGGACATGGGCAAAAAAAGAGGTAATATGGAGCATGATGGGAGGGCAGACCACTGAACAAGGAGATTGTTCAAAATTTAAGGGAGGTGTTCCACATTCTTGTATGAAAAATCCAACAGTTGTAGATTTGCTTCCTGGAACACCTTACAATCAACAAATTGCAAATTGTTGCAAAGGTGGGGTGCTTAGTTCATGGGTGCAGGATCCAAGCAGAGCAGCAGCATCTTTTCAACTTAGTGTTGGTAGAGCTGGAACCACAAACAGAACTGTTAAACTCCCAACAAACTTCACCTTGGAAGCACCTGGACCACGTTATACTTGTGGACAAGCTAAGATTGTCAGACCCACTAAATTCATTACTCCAGACAAAAGGAGAGTGACCCAAGCACTGAGTAAGTTTTAGGATTTTTAATCTCATTTTCACATTTGTGCAGTCAGTATGATCATCTATTTTCATCCTTTATCAGCCTCATTTTCTGTTGTTAGCAACTAGTAATTAAGGATCCAGAGTTAATTCTTATTCTCCCTATAGATGTGGGTTTGATTCTTCTTAAAACTCTTTAGTCTTAGTGAGCAAATTTCTCCAGGAAGATCTCCTTGTTTCAAGGGACTAGTTGACCAATTGTGATTGAGTAAACTGCTTGTGATTTAAGTTTGTGAAGTAGTCCTTTGGTCGGCCATTATTGGTAGCACCAAACATGTCTGCGTTTGAAAACCTAATGATTTAAGTGTTGTGTTAAGGTGGTCATTAGCTTGTGGTTTTTAGTAAAGATATGTTTCAAGTGTTTCTCCTCCTAGGATTCCCAAGATACTACTTCTGTTTACGAATCTCATACTCTCGATAATTAACCACATCTAGGACACAAGTAGCTAATTCTCTGATTCAATTTAAAACCAATTGAAGCTTACAGTTGTTATAAAGAACTGTCAGCAAATTGCTACAAGTTATTGTATCCTTAATATCATTATTATTTATTGCAGTGACATGGCAGGTGGTATGCAGATACTCACAATTTCTAACTCATAAAACTCCCACTTGCTGCCTCTCACTTTCATCTTTCCATAATAATACTATTGTGCCTTGTCCAACATGTTCATGTGGCTGCCGAAGTAACTCATCTCAGTCAGGGAAATGTGTAAAGTAGGTTTCCAATCTCCATTGTGCAGTATCGTGATTCATGGATACCAAGTTGTAGTAAAGTCATTTTTTCTTCTGTGGTTACAGTCCAGGTACACCACATTTGGCCTCATTTGTTTCTGGCTTCGGGAAGAACGAATTTTCACCTACGGTTCAATGTACCAATCACATGTGTCCAATCAGAGTCAACTGGCATGTTAAGCTTAACTCCGAGAAGTACTGGCATGTGAAGATTACTATTACTAATTTGAATTATAGGATGAATTATTCTGACTGGAACTTAGCCATTCAACACCCAAACTTTGACCATCGGACTCAAGTGTCCGGTTTCACCTACAAGCTAATGACTCCTTATGCTTCAATAAGTAAGTGTGAAATGATCCTAATTGTTTGTTTCAAAATTCTAGAGCAACACATTTTCTGAAATGCTGCTAAATATTTGTCAGTTCTTTCTTCATCATAAAATATTAAAATTTTGATCTTGTTTTTGGGAAAGTAGAAGGTAATTAGCGATTCTAAAAGTTGGTTTTAACAGATGATGCAGCAATGTTGTGGGGAATGAAGTCCCAGCATAATGATGTTCTCATCCAAGCTGGCCCGAATGGGAAGGTTGAAGGAGATGTAGTCTTCCGAAAGGATAAAGCAACTTTAAGGTTTGATAAGGGATGGGCTTTCCCTCGAAGGATCTACTTCAATGGTGACACTTGTATTATGCCACCACCCAGTGCTTACCCCTTTTAGAGTATTATGAGATTGCAGTCTTCGATCAACAAGAGACAATGTCAGAAGACTTTGCTGAAAGTTCTTCTGCATTACTTCTTTTAAGACCATAGTATTTTCTTGTTGCTTTAAAAGGTCAATAATGTTGGTATTCGAATATAATTATGCAAGCATCGTGTAGTGCTTCTAATTTAGAAGACAAATCAAAATTTCAATAAATAATATTTAAAAAAATTGAAATGTTTTGTTAGTATTGAAGAACAATGTCAAACACCAAGAGAAGTTACTTTCATCATGATATTGAAGATGCTGATATTAGAGATGTATTGAGTATTATAACATTATATATATTTTAGAAAGTTTTAGGCCTTGTTCACTTGAATGGATTTGTGGAAGAGTGATTGAGGGAATTTGAAATGATTTGAAAGTAAATTTTTTTGTTGTTTATTTGAGTGAATTTGGAGGTAAATGAAAGTGGATTTGGAAGTAAATTTTTTTAATCTGTCATGTCAATTAAATCCTACACTAATTCTGACAAACTTTACTTCCAAATTCACTCTCACTTACCTCCAAAATATCCACTCAAATAAACAACAACAAAATTTACTTTCAAATTCTCTCAAATCTCCTCAATCACTCTCCTCCAAATCCATTCAAGTGAACAAGACCAGAAGGATTTTAATCTAACATATACTCAATCTTAAAATTAATCAATAAAAATTGTTTAAAAAGGCTAAAAACATGTGAAAAAAGGTTTTGTAATTATGTTAATGGACTAAGATTTTATATAATCAAAAGAATTGATTTTTAGATTTTTAGAACAAGATAATCGACTATTAAATGTGCTATAACATGTTAAAATAGAGAATAAAATTATATATTTTCAAATGTTTTTAAGAATTAAACGATTAAATTCTTGCATAATCTATTATATTTGTTTTCTAAATTAGATTCAAAACTAAAATACATATCATGATTGTTTAAAAAAATAATTATTTTTCAAATTTTATTAAGAATATCAATTATCAATTTAAGTTTTTAATTAGTGTTTCCAAAACTTTATAAATAAATAAAAAAATCATTCACTCTTTTAAACATCTAAAACTACTTTGAAAAGCAAAACAAATTCAAAACCTTCGTCGATGTTGTGCTATTAAAACTAACTAATGATTTGTTTCTTTTGTGAAATTTCATATATATTCTTTCTTTTACTAAGTTGTAAGAGTGTTTCTCATTAATATTTTTTTTGTATGATTTTAGGTTGACATCCTCTTATAATATTGTTTAAAAGACATACATTTTGAGTATCTTCAAGAGTTAATTTTAAATAACTTGTTGATTATTAATATTGTTGTTGATCAACCCTTATTTAGGTTTCATCTTATAATCGTTTATCGGTTATGTTTTTCTTAGTGACATTCTTCTTACTGTAATACATATATATGTTAGTATTTCTTCCAATTGTGAATTAATATAATAAGTTTTTTCTGGTTTGTTTTCTCTTGTCTGTCATTCTTTTCTCTATTCATGTGTCTTGTTTGTACTTGCGAGTGAACAAAGAAGCTTTGGCAATATGTCATGGAAGAAGAACTTGGAGCACTAAAAAAGAATAACACCTGGAAACTTGTAAAGTTATGTAAGGACCAGAAGGTGATTGAATGCAAATGGATCTTCAAGAATAATGGTGAGATTCTAAGGGTTCAAAAGGCTCAATTCAAGGCAAGATTGATGGCAAAGGGGTTTACCAAAGTCAAAGTGTGGACTATAATGTGATTTTTGCACTTGTGGTAAAACATTGCTTAGCGAGAATTTTGATGTCAATTGTAAACCAGTTTGATTTATATATGGAGCAATTAAATGTCAAGATTGTTTTCCTACATGTAGATTTGGAGGAAACAATATGAGCCAACCATAAGGGTTTTCTCTTGATGATAGAGTATGTCTCCTGCAAAAATCCTTATACGACTTAAAACAAAGTCTCATGCAGTGATATAAGAATTTTGATGACTTCTTAATGAAGTTGAATTTCAAGAGATGCAGCTATGACAATTGTGTATACATAATAGAAAAAGGAGATTGCTTGTACATATTGTTGTATGTAGATGATATTCTAGTGGCAAGAAAAAACCAAGGATGATTAATGATGAAAAACTTACTCTGAATTTAGAATTCGAGATGAAGGATCTTGGAAAAAGCTAGCCAGATCCTTAAAGTAGACATCATCAGAGATAAGTTGCAAGGTACCTTGTTTTTGTCTCAACAGGTTTATTTGAGAAGTTGTGGAAAGGTTTAGGATGTATGAAGTTAAACCCATGAGCACACCTCTAGCCCATCATATGAAACTTTCAAAGAGTTAAGACATCACGTATGATGATGATAGGAAGAAAATGGAATCTATTCCTTATGCTCGTGGAGTAGGCAACATTATGTATAGAATGGTTTGCACTAGACTAAACCTTGCACATGATGTTAGTATTGTGATAAAGTTAATGGCAGAACTCATACATGCATATTGGGAAGCCCTGAAGTAGATTATTAGATACTTGAATGGATCCTTAACTTCTGGACTCCTATATTAGAGGAAGACTCATTTTAAATCCATCATTGAGGTTTTGTTGATGCTGATTATGCCAGATGTCTTAATACTAGAAAATCTCTCTCAGGATATGTGTTTACTCTACTTGAAACAATTGTGAGTTAAAAGGCAAATCTCCAATTTGTTGTAGCTTTGTCCATCACAGAAGCATAATATAATGTATTGGTTGAAGGGAAAGCTCTTTGAACTTGGATTAGAACATAAGAGTGTCCAAATCTTCTGTGATAGCCAAAGTGTTATCTATCTAGCTAATCATCAAA
Source organism: Vigna angularis (assembly GCF_016808095.1). Lineage (NCBI taxonomy): Eukaryota > Viridiplantae > Streptophyta > Magnoliopsida > Fabales > Fabaceae > Vigna > Vigna angularis. The sequence goes on along the minus strand of NC_068971.1, from coordinate 2,951,199 downwards.
TGTATCATTCAAGGACCAAACATATTGATGTTAAACTACATTTCATTAGAGATGTGATTGATTATGGTGTCATTAAAGTAGTGAAGATTACTTCTAATGACAATCCAATATATATATTAACCAAAGTGATACCTAAGAATAAGTTTGAAAACTGTTTAAGCCTAATAGGTTTAAATCAAATTTGAAATTATAGAAATGATTGTTTTTAAACACCATCTTATAAGTGTCAAGGTGGAAATTTGTTGTTGTTTGACCCTTCATATAGGTTTCATTTTATTATCATTTTAACGGTTTTGTTTTCTTAGTGACATTCTTCTCATTATAATACATATATACGTAATGTACTCCTTCCAGTCATGAATTAATACAAATTAGTTTTTTTTTCTGGTTTGTTTTTTCTTGCCAATCATCCTTTTCTTTGTTCTTGTGTCTTGTTTTACGTGAATCTTAACAAATTTTTGTTAGTGAGTATTTATACAAAAGTTGAATAATTAAAATTAGATATATATATATATATATATATATATATATATATATATATATATATATATATATATATATATATATATATGATCATTTATAACCCACACTATTATAACTTGTTTTTTTTAATCTTTCTTTTCCTCTACCATCCTTTTGTTTTTATTTATCTTTTATCAAACTTAATTCGTAAATCAATTATATTTAACTTTTTGATTGAAACAATGTTCATGATTTTTTGAACCAAGCTGGCTCTACAGGCCATGTTCAAGCAGAGCTGCTCTTCCCACATGATAACGTAACTTGTACAGCAGTTCGAGTTTTCCTCGAAAGATTTATTTGACAATTGTTTGAGGCCACCACTCAGTTATTAGCTGTTTTAGAGCATCATAATGAGTTTGCAGAGCTTGTCGGAAAATTTTCTTCATTTTTTAGAGTAGGGTTAAGTATCAAGCGGTATGAACGGTTCAGATTTAAAATGGCTACCCAATACCAATTGACCTTGACTTTCTTTGTATCCGATATTATTGTTACTACGTCATTTGTTTAAAATAAACTATCAATATTATTTCGCCAACATAAAAATAATTTTTATCATATTTCCTTGATAACATTTCACACTTGACGATATTTTACTCAAAAGTGCGAAATTGCAATTTTATAAAAACACCAACAGAAATACTTTTCTTTGAAATAATGCCACATTCTTTAAACCTTCCCAGAATATCACCGAAAATACGCCCTAAAACCAATAAGTTTATGAAATATTGAAAATTTCTAAAAACAACATTCCTAAAAGATTGCATGCCTGTATGCATAATAGTTTTATTTCCATCAAAATAATTGAAAAATCAAAGCATGAAACAAAATAATTAAAAAAGGAAAAAGCATGCGAGAGACTTCACCGCAATAACAGCTGGCAATGACATTGGTGTTTCTTATATTCTTACACTGTCAAACATAAGATGACAACTTGAGGACACAACAATTCTTACCTCACACTCTCAGTTGCCAGTTTTCCAGACCTTCCCTGCCACTATTTCTTTCTTTGTTTGGTTGGTTTTGGTTGTCTCGTGCTTACCAAAACGACAACAATAATAATGTTCGATATATCATTCTACTCTCTTATTTTTGGGCTTATCAAACTACAATAATACAAACCACTGTGTAAATATTTTTAGTTCAAATATTCAATCGCATGTTTGTGCTATCAATTTCCCAAAAAAGAAAGAACCACATTTAAACACCCCTATAGAAGTGGGTCTAATATATTTGTGTCGGTAAAGCATATATAAGTACAAACACATTAATATATTAATATATAGATTTAATAGCCAATTTAGTCCTCACTTTGGTTGAAAAATCTCAATTTAGTCTCTCGTTATAAAAGTGTTTTAAATTAGTCCTAATTTTTAAAATAGTGGGTCAGATTGGTCATTTCTGTTAAATATAAGTTAACAAAATTAATAGATGATGATGTGACATAACTTAAAGCTAACGAGGGACCAATCTAACACATCAGCTTTAAGCTGTGTCACATCCATTAATTTCGTTAACTTATATTTAACGAAAGGGACCAATCTGACCCACTATTTTAAAAGTTAGGACTAATACAAAACACTTTTATAATAAGGGACTAAATTGAGATTTTTCAACCAAAATAGAGACTAAATTGGCTATTAAACCTAATATATATATATATATATATATATATATATAACACAACCCTACTGTACTGCATAAAATGCCCCACCGACACAAAAAAAATCCATTCTGTTCACACAAGTGTGTCCAACCACAAGACGGCACGTGTAATTGTACTTGAGAGAGGATCGATTTCTTTAATTAGGAAAGTAAATATGAAGCAGAAGAAATTATGAAAGAGCTGACCAAATGGGAAGGGTTGCTTTCGTGAATCTGCAGACTTAGTTGGTTTGATAATGACGGGGATTAGCAATAGCTGTTTATATCATTAATTAATTTGCATTAGCCTACTTCTTTTTGTTCTATTATGCAATTAAAAGCCATTCATATGGTAGGTGCAACTAAAGTTTTTTATTTTATTTTTATATTTATATTTGGAAAACATTGCTAAAGTATATTAATTTAGGTTCGCAGCAAACAAAATACTAAATAGTAAAACATGTTTTACAAAATAAAAACTGTTGCGTTTGGTGAAGCAATTGTTAAGCAATAATAGTTATATACTTTTTATATTAAATAATTTATTCGACTAACTGGGAGGAAATTTTACATTTTTGCTTATACACAGATGAAGCCAATTTATTGAACTTACCTTTTGGGTTTGGAATACTGTGTATTACCAAAATAAGAAGAATTTTTTTATGAAGTGACAAAAAATAATGGCATATTTGTGCTGACTTCTTTATTGGAGTCTTTTTGTCTTTAATTACAAGGGATGTTTATGGATATAGTAATTGAGCATTAGTCCTATTTTATTCATGCTTTACATTATTTTCAAAGATTAAATATAATTAATTAAATTATTTTTTTATTGGATAAAGAAATTTGCAATGATTTTTTTTGTCATATATCCATATATAAACTTCGCGTCTCTCACTTATTATATAGATAGTTTTTAAATTTATTTTAAAATATAAATGCAGTTTAAACTTATTTCTTTTGAAAATTAAATGCAGATTAAACTTGGAAAATATTTTTTAAAAGTAATTTAGATTTGAAATAAAATACTTAACATATAAATTAAAAATAATTGATTTAAGATTTTGAATTTCAAAATTTTAACATAAAAGAAAAATAACTGAAAAATAAAATTAAAATACTTACTAAATAATAGTAAAAATAGAAAATATTAAAAGTGGTCCTTATATCAAAAAATGAATACTCATATTTATAATGTATGTATTAATCATGATTAGTGTAGTATTAACTAATCCCTAAAAATGCTCATTGATTAATAAAAGACAGACTCAATTAAAGCTGTAATGAACGTCATCCTACAAGTCAATAAATATATATATATATATATATATATATATATATATATATATATATATATATATATATATATATATATATATATATATGTTGCCATGTCAATGCCACATTATTATATTTTAGACACTGTTATAATTGATTGCATTATATTTTAACCATTTGACTTCAAAGAAATAAAGCACATAAATTTAAATTAATTTTGTGCGAAACATGAATTTAATTTTAATACAGTATTCCTAACATTGTTTGTCATCAACAAAAAGTATTTACAGTTACATATTTGAGAGAAAATCACTTCTAAATGAAGATAAGTATTAAATAAAAAAAATCATTAAAAATTGTAACTTTTACCAAATTTCAGTTAATAAAAGAGTAAGTATAGTTAACTTTTCTTCACATTATAAATATAAAACCTTTTAAATTTATTTTAAATATAATTATAAAAATAATCATTATATACTTAAATGACTTTTTTATTTTCTACCTCCTAGGTAATTGGATTGTTCTCATCATACGGTAATCATATGCCTCTTCTACCATAGCTTTTGCAGAGCATAACAAGCTTCTCTCATTATTATCTTGTGAGGAAAATCAAAACTCATTTTGTTTCACATGGCAATCTTTAGTTTTCGTAAAAGGTGAATGAGTTTGTCATCACAAATTTGCAAGAAAAAACATTTTTTTATGTACAAAAAGCATTAGTTCTGCTTTATTTTAGAACACCGTCAATAATGAGTTTAGGTACGTGCGTAGTATTTTATAGATAACAATTTGCATATATACCTTTCTTAAACACAAGATGATGAGCCAACTGGGACAAACTAGATAGTCCGTTTCTGCCGCTTATTTTTTCCACTCTCTCTCTCTTGCTTTTTTTCACTCTCTCTATCTCTCTCCCCTTCTTCTTTTTCTTTATTTCTAGTCTTCTCTGTCACAGATCTTGAACTGTTCAGGCAAGAACTCAGACCACTCACCTTCTTGTGGCATCCAAAATGGGTTTCTCTCTGTTACCAAAAGCAACTCCTTGCATATTGTTCTTGGTTCTGCTGTATTTTACTTCCTTCACTTCCACAGGTTCACCCCATTACTGTTTTCTTTCTCTTTTTTCTTTATCTGTGTCTTGGAATTTTCATTGGTTCTGTGACTTTGTTCAGTTTTCATTAGATGCTTAGCATTTTCTATTTTCTGGTGGTCTTCATTTTATGCTGCGTGGACATTACGCCCTTTTCGTTCTTTAAATGAAGGCTTCTGAGTTATGAAAGATGCTGCCTTTGTGCTTTGAATTTGATAAAGAAAGTGGGTTTTGTCCTGTTGTGGAAAATTTTTATCCTTTATTAGCCTTGAAGGGTAATCTTGTTTCTGCCAATGTTTTGTGCAGAAAATATGCTGTTTACATTGTTTTGTTACTATAAAGATTTCATTTTTAACAGGGAGCTTAATGAAAGTTGTGTTCCGACTATCTTTTGATTAGAATTGATTTCGCATTTGAATTTTTGTTGAGTCAAATGAGAAGTGAGTTCACGGTTTGTCTTTTTGTTTACCTCACGGTTTTGAGTTGAAATTATGATTGCTTCCACGAGATTTGTGCCTAAGAACCCTGTAATTAGGGATACTCTGCATGAGGACTTGAGTAAGCAGTCACCGATGCTGATCAGTTTTGGCTGTTTATGGAATAATTCATGTATAAAGGTCCATGCATATTTTAGATCCCAGATATCTTCCAGTTTAATTGATGGAATTATGAATCATACATGCTAAAATATGTACTGATAAAAAAACTATAACTTCACCTGCCGTTGACTTCAACAATGTATTTGCTTATTTCCTCTGTTATTTTTGTGACTGCTTGAGCAATTATGGCAAATGCGTGTCTAATCATTTCTACCGTGTGTACTTTGTAATATACTATATGGATATTTAGAGGTTCGACATTTACTTTGTTTTCTTTCCTTTCCTTTTAATTGCTTTCCTCTTGCTGTTGGATGTTTATCTTTCAGATGCTTATGATCCGCTTGACCCAAATGGGAATATCACAATCAAATGGGATATTATAAGTTGGACCCCTGATGGATATGTAGTAAGTATACTCTTTTACAATAACAAACATTAATGTGAGAAGCAAAACAGGTGTTATGCATGGATTTACTCCTTTTCTTTCCACCGGTGGCTCACCGTCTTTTGTGATGCATATGCATGTTCTTGTCAGCTGCATCTCATGTAATATATCAATTCTTGGATAATAGAGTTTTGGATAAAGTAATTTTATATCAGCTAGAAACCTGACATGGTCCGAGTTTCATGTCACAATCATGAGCCGTGTTACAACTATATTATGTTAGTGTTCATTTACTATTGAAGTTTTAATTAATGAACAAGGTTGATAACTCAATTATACAGATGAATTTATTTAAATTAGTGATTATATATATTTAAAGTGACTTTAGCTTAATTTTCTTCTGTTAGTTATTTAGATATCTAAGATACCACTGAATGTGCAGGCTGTTGTTACAATGAACAATTTCCAACAATATCGTCATATTGCTTCACCTGGCTGGTCACTAGGATGGACATGGGCAAAAAAGGAGGTAATATGGAGCATGATGGGATCGCAGACCACTGAACAAGGAGATTGTTCAAAATTTAAGGGAGGTATTCCACATTGCTGTAAGAAGGATCCGACCGTTGTGGATTTGCTTCCTGGAACACCTTACAATCAACAAATTGCAAATTGCTGCAAAGGTGGGGTGCTCAGTTCTTGGGTGCAGGATCCTACCAATGCTGTTTCATCATTTCAAGTTAGTGTTGGTAGAGCTGGTACCACAAACAAAACTGTCAAAGTCCCGAAAAACTTTACCCTGCATGCACCAGGACCAGGTTATACTTGTGGTCCAGCCAAGATTGTGAGACCCACCCAATTCATTCAAGCAGACAAAAGGAGAGTGACCCAAGCACTGAGTAAGTTGTAGGACTTTTAATGTCATTTTCATGGTTGCCAATATGATTATTTATCTTTCTGCTGCCTCCTTCCAACCTCAAACTCTTCTTCAACTGTGCCATCCGCCAGATGTAGGTTTTGTTGGTAACAAAATCTGAGACTAATGTTAAGAATTCTCTTACAGTTAATTGAAGTTTACAGTTGTCATATAAGTAACTATATTCATTATATAACTCTTGTTTATTGCAGTGACATGGAATGTGACATGCACATACTCACAATTTCTAGCTCAGAAAACTCCCTCTTGCTGTGTCTCACTTTCATCTTTCTATAATGATACTATTGTGCCGTGCCCAACATGTGCATGTGGTTGCCAGGGTAATTCATCTCAGTCAGGAAGTTGTGTGAAGTAAGTTTCCACCATTAAGTGAATTGTCATTTCCTTCTAGCCACCAAGTTGTACACTTATATATTTCCTTTCTGTGGTTACAGTCCAAATACCCCACATTTGGCATCGGTTGTTTCTGGCTCTGGGAAGAATAACTTTTCACCTTTGGTTCAGTGTACCAGTCATATGTGTCCAGTCCGAATCCACTGGCATGTTAAGCTAAACTACAAGGAGTACTGGCGTGTAAAAGTTACTATTACTAATTTTAATTACAGGATGAACTATTCTGAGTGGAACATGGTTGTTCAACATCCAAACTTTGACAATTTGACTCAACTATTCAGTTTCAACTACAAGTCATTGACCCCTTACGGTACAATAAGTAAGTGAGGCAACTTCTTTGTTTTAAATTTCTGGGCTTAGGAATTTTCTTGAATGCTGTGTATTTCTTATTTCTTCGAAATAAAGCATCAAACTTTTACTCCCTTTTTACACAAATTTGAAAGCAAGTACTGATTTTTAAGTTCCCTTTACAGATGATACAGCAATGCTATGGGGAGTTAAGTTCTATAATGATTTTCTCAACCAAGCTGGCCCTAATGGCAATGTTCAATCCGAGCTACTCTTCCGAAAGGATAAAGCAACTTTTACTTTTGATAAGGGATGGGCTTTTCCTCGAAGGATCTACTTCAACGGTGACAACTGTGTCATGCCACCACCTGATGCTTATCCGTGGTTACCTAATGCTGGTTCTCGGCAAGAGGTTTCCTTGTTTGCCTTAGTGATAGCTTCTTTGGTAGCCTTGGTGTTTTATGCCCACGCATAAAGTTCTTTTTCTGTGGTACACTTAGCCTTGTAACAGAAAATTTTCAGTCAGATCAGTTTTGACTCATTTGTGACGTCAATCTGTCATTTGAAGCATGAGGGAGGAACGAGGATGACATCTAGTGGCAACTCAAGATAAGCTTCACATGTCCGATGGTTTGTTACCGAGGGTTCAGCACATTGGTGGTAGAACTTGTTTTTTGTTTGTGTTTGTTGTAATTCAATGATGTATGTATCGTTATTATGATGTAACTGTAATTATAATAAATATACGCACCAACATGTCACATGAAAATATAGACTAGAATCATATGTGGGTTTGAAATGATAGTGGTCTTTTACTTACAGTTTCCTACACAGAACTATTTTGTATCACACTCGATGCGATCTAAACAGTACCTGAATAAAAGGAAGAAGTGGGATCCAATATCCATTACAGCATTGCCATATAAGCATTTACACGATTCAAACAAAATCATTGCATGGAATTATATTCGCTATTCAGCACCCGATCAGCGCTCATGGATCGGCTCACAAATTCATGAGTTTAGTTTGGTGTTTTCAAACAATTCCTATAGAAGAATCTTCATACCTGATGCACGTTATGTGGGTGTAAGAAAACTTGGCTTCAAAATTTCACAGAAAAAAAATTGAATCTTGCTTATGTGCTAGTTCACAAAACAGCTAGCATGACAAGCATTGTGAATATGAATTTTGGGAAGTTCAATAGGTTCAAAGGGGCAGAGTTAGGAAGGATCGGGTAGGTATCTGGCGGTGGCAGCATGCATTCTTCGCCATTAAAGTAGACCTTGCGAGGAAATGCCCACCCCTGCTTGAGAGTGAATGTATCCTTATCTTTCTGAAGAAGAATTTCTGATTGAACATTCCCAGTCGGTCCAGCTTCCATCAATAGATCGTTAAAGTATTTCATTCCATAGAACATACCAGTATCATCTGCACACAAGATAATACATATTACCACTCGTTCTTAAAAGGTTATTGATTTGACTTATAAAACACACTAAAAAGATCTATTTCTTGCCACTCACTTATGGACTCGTATGGAAGTAGAGGCTTGTAATCAAAGCTGAAAACTTGGGTGACATTGTTAAGATTTGGATGCTGAACAGCAAGAGTCCAGAGGGAGTAGTTCATCCTGTAGTTGAAATTTGTTACGGCAACCTTGACTCTCCAATAGTCCTTGTAGTTGAGCTTCACGTGCCAGTGTACTCTTATTGGGCACATATGATGAGTGCACTGTAGCAATGGTTCATTGTCTTTCTTTGGAGTGTGAATCCCCACCATGTTGATACGTTTAGAGTCACTCCTGCATATCATACCAACACGTAAGAGAATGATTCTAGTTGTTGGATATTAAGAGGTCATTCATTGTTTTGAAAATCAGACTTTACTTGACACAGTTCCTCCTGTTCTGGCATCCACATGCACAAGAGGGACAAGGGGTAATGGTCTCGTTGTAAAAGGATGACAAAGATACACAGCAACCTGGGTTCTTTCTTGCCAGAAATTGTGAGTATGTGCAAGTAACATTCCATGTCACTGCATGATATAAAACCAAAAAGAAACTAAGGAAACAATTGAATGGAATATGGACAGGAAATTGATGTCACAAAGTTAAAGAACTAACTCAGTGCTTGAGTCTTGCGGCGCTTGTCAGGTGTAAGGAAAACGGTGGAAGGAACAACCTTGGCAGGACCACAAGTGTAACCTGGTCCTGGACCCAAGAGAGTGAAGTTCTTGGGAAGTTTAACAGTCTTGTTTGAAGTGCCGGCTAACCCAATACTGACTTGGAAGGATGAAACTGCTGCTGAAGGGTCTTGGCCCCATGCTGCCACCACTCCACCCTTACAACAGTTTGAGAATTGTTGATTGTAAGGTACACCAGGGAGCAAGTCTACAACTGTGGGAGTTTTCTTGCAGCAGTGAGGTACATTGCCTTTGAACTTAGAGCAGTCTCCTTGCTCTGTTGTTTGAGCTCCTACCATGGACCATATTACTTCCTTCTTTGCCCACGTCCACGACAAGGTCCACCCGGGATTCATGATGTGCCGAAACATTTGGAAATTGCTCATCGTTACCACTGCCTGGTAAAAAAATGAAACAGGAGATTTCATTAAATGAAAAATTACTTTTCTATTTAGTTACATTCATTTCCTGGATGAGTAATGGCAAAAAATGATTTTTATCTAAATAGACTAGGAATAAATTCGTCAATATGAAATCAAACATATGAAAAATTGACTTAAAATCATGTTAATTAGGATTTCAAGGTGATTAAGGAAAATAACACAGTTGAACAAATAAGAATTCAGTTTGTATTACTTACTACATAGCCATCTGGTGTCCAAGACACAACATCCCATTTGATCGTTACGTTTCCATTTGGATCCAAAGGATCATACGCAGCTAAAATAAGAACATCATAAATCAGTTGAATGTGTGTGTAATGTAAATGAAAGTGAAGCAAGTTCAGCATAGAGGGTAACTTGTAATCTCACCTGCACAAGAGAATAGCACTAGAACACATGCAGCTGATATGACAAGCCTCATTCCCTGATGTTATCAACTATATGATACGAGTGGTGCCGAGAGTTAGCAACCTTTTTTCAGTGAGATTGGAGTAATATGAGCTGAATGGTATGGAATTGGATGTGTAATATTGTAGAAAAAGAGCTCTGAAGGGAATTTGTTCTAAGTGATGGCTCACCTAATGGTTGTTGGTTACCTTAACATTTATATTTCTATCATTGTCTGAGCCGTGAGATTTCCTTTTGAACTTCCCATTTCTTAAAGCAACGGCCACTGACTAGAATAGGCGGGAGATTCAAGACTGAACATTACACGTTAACCGTTGTGTTTGAAGGACCATTTCTTCTCTGATGGCTTAGCCTCACCATACCATCAACTTACAACTATACCCCTTATTAAGTCTTGCAGAAAAATGTATATCAGTCCAAAATGATATCCGTCCCCATGTTTATCAGAGATTAAATTGATGAATGCTCAATACTTTAAGAGCTACTTACATAATTTTATCCATTTAAAGAGTATCCAGGAAAGAAAATAACATTTCAACACCATATTGATGGTTTATTGAAAAAACATGGTGGTTTGCTTCTGTTGGCAATAACTACCCTCAAAAGGGCCATTTTCTTCATTTCCCTTTTACCCTCTTTTTAAAGGTTGATCTGGTCTAAACATTTTCATTTAGGTATTCAATATGTAGTGTTGTGGCTCAAACCCAATCTTATGTAGTGTTAAGGGTCTCCATAGGACTCAATACATCCAAATGAATATGATAGCAGTAACAGTGTGTATGATTTTCTTTTGTATCTGTGGCATTCCTATTCTTTTGAACCTTTTTTTAGCGAGAATGATAGGAAGAAAAGTGTTGAACAAGTGAGGGATGAGATGAAAACGTGGTACTATGTTGTGTCCACAAGTTGATCATTGAATTAGGTAAAATATGTCACTTCTCCAGACCCTGCCAACTAATTTTGTGAACTATTCTTTATGGTCTTGCTTTTGACACCACTTTGAATAAGAGACATGAGTTTGAAGCAAGCAAGCTAAGTAGGGACTAGGTAGTGAGTTCCTTTCTAGTCAAAAGGACACTCTATCCGCTGCATGCATCTCCACAAAACCTTCATTGCTTCAAGCCTAGAACAGAAAAGTTTATCAGCCAGATACTAATTTCTGTCCTGTTCCCTTAAGAGTTGTTCATGAAGTTTTTGATATGCAAATGATCTGTTTTTTGCCCCATATCAATACAAACTAATACCAGTCTAGCATTCAAAACCGAAAGGGTCGTTAGCTATGATACTCAACCCTATACATGCAACGTATTATGAACATTAAGAATAATATAAAATTATAAGCAAATAAATATTATAAAATTCAGCATATGAATGAATATGTTCCAATATGGATAGAGTTTGATATGAATTTAATATACGTTAAAATTCAGATTAGGAAAAATTTATCCCACCTACAATTAAACCCTTAATCACCTACTATATTAATGAAAAAAAATTGTACAAGAATCTGATTTCAAGATTGGAAAAAGTTCCTGTGAACTGTAATATAAAATTTGAAAAAAAAATTACATATATTTCTTAGGAACTTTATCGCCAAATAATTTCATTTGTTAATATAATGTAATGCTAAGATGAATTTACATTGAATTCGTGGGTAATCTTTTCTTTTACATTTAAACTCATTTGTTTTTAACTAAAAATTAAAATATACAATTTAGCAACTGAGACTTTCATTCTCTCAATTAGACAACGTTCACTACCATGTTTGCTTGTTGAAGAAGGCCCATTTTTAATACATTCTAGATAGCTGGATGGTATAGTTGTGCCTCAGTTTGGTAGTGTCACTTTGTTGTTCCATGCATTGAATCTAGGAATTTATTTAGTTGAATATTTTTTAATTTATTTAGTTGGATTAAATGTTTTGGAAAGTATTTTTCAAATCCAGAAATATATTCCCGAACAATCAATCAGGAAAATATAAAAAATAAAGAGGTGTAAGTGATTCTTATTATAATTTTAATAAAGAGTAGTTTGGGAATTACAATTTTTGTGTGGGTGATGAAAGATAAAAGGTGGTGCAGAAAGAAAGACTCATGCTATTGCAGTCTATAGATGGTTAATGGGCTTGGACATTAAGCAGAACAAGGTTTTTTCATCTTGCATTACCATGATTACTAAATGCACCTCCATAAAGACTAGAACACCTTCTCTGTTATACCATCTCATCATCACTGTCATGATTGCTACTATTATTGTCATCACCATCACCATTACCATTACCATTGCTACTATGCTCTTAAGAAAGAGAAAGAAAAAGAGAGAAAAAGTGTAAAATGGTAGGTTTGGTTAGAAACTTATTCCAGAAAGTTAGTTACAAAAGATATTATATGTATTTTGTAAAGTTTGTTCTAGAAATTTTGTTCCAAAAATCTTGTTCTAACTTATTACGTATGTTTGTAAAAGTTTGTTCTAGAAAGCTGGTACTGCAACGTTCAATTTGGAAAGCATCTCATATATTACGAAAAACTTATTATGGAAAGTCAAAAACTGTTTTGAAATGTATTTTATATATTTTGGAAAGCTTTTTCCAAAAATCCTATTTGAGAATAAATAATTCGGAAATAATCTTTACAAAGGGTAAAATAGGCATTTTCAAAATTAAGGGGGATGCAGTGAGAAAAATATGCAGTACATTTAACTTGCAATTTCGTGACCTTATAAATATCTTCACGTACCTCTTTCATTTCGTGACCTTATAATAAATGTTGTTTTTGTATAATAATTAGAACTAATTAAATAAGTGTAAAACAGATATTGTACTTTAAATATGGATGATGAATATGATGATCTTACCATTAAACGATCTTCACTAAAATGAGTTAACGATTGTGAGATTGATCATCAACTTCATAAATCTATATTTAATTTCCAAATTCCAAAATTAATATATAATATAGATACATGAATTAGTATAAAATAATTTGTATACCTTTTGTTCATCTCATTCATAATCCTTCTAAAGGTGCAATTTCTTTTAAACATTTTCAAATATTTCTTGTAAATCATATTTCTTTGATTCAAATTCAGTATCTTTGATTTTTTTTCTTTATTTTCATTCTAGAAATCGATAGGACATATAAATGGTCATGTATGAATACTAGACGTAAAAGATAAAATACATTTTTAGAGACAGATTAATCTATGATCTTGTTTATTGTCATCCAAAACGTAAACATATAAAAAATGATCTTCTTTAAAACTTGAAAGGCCATCTGGAATCAAATAAGATTAAGTTCATTCTTGAATAACACATTTTTCCACATCATTACTTATAACCTTATATTATTATAAAGACCGTTTGTTTAATTAATATTTCATAAAAGCATGACAAGTATACTAACTTTTAATTTAATTTTATGATTGGAAATATCTGAACATTTAATATCATTCAAAACTTTTAGTGTAAACCTGAATATCTTGCTCTTTATCAAATTGATAAGATGTGTCTAAATTTAAATAAGTTTATACTTCACCATAAATAAGAGATAAAATGAAATCATTCATTTGTTAGGGACTTAGTTGTAGGACAAAGTATTACACCATCAATAAAAAACTTAAGGCAAAAAAACCAAGATAAACAAATTCCACCAAAAACATTAAGATGAATCATATCTTATGGTATTTTAATATTATCTTCACCATTTTCATTCAAATGCATGTGTTAATCTCAAATTTTTAGAATTCAATCAACAAATTTTATATTTGTTGCACTCTCGTCTGATTTTGTAGGCTTTAATCTCATGTCATGAACAAGCTTTAAAAACTTTCCAGTATTTCCATAATTCAAAATAGTTTATCGTTGACTTCACAATCTTGATCTTTTTTACAATAGGCAAAATTTGTCATCACCTTCCAATACAACATTTTTTTTTTGCCAAATGGTTTTTGACATTTATCTTCATTTTGAGCTCTCATAATATCTCTCAAAGTTCTATAAAAAAACTTCAAAACAAAATTGATTCATCATTGTGCTTCATTCCATATAACCAATTTGGTTTTCATCAAATTTTTTTAGCAAGAATACTTTCTTGACTTAGTTGCAAGTTGACTCATCATTTATTGACAATGGTACGCAAAAAGTAAAATATGTTGTTTTGCCTCCTAGAAACAATAAAGAAACAATTTTACTTGAAGCTACATTCCAAAATAATTACTCCCTTGGATCTAATAATAGTTGATAAAATTCTTCACATAAATATTTTTTTGTTCCACCATAATCTTATAAGAAAAAAAAAATCCTCTAAACTTCTGAAATACGATTGTCATGATGTCTTGATAGACAGGTTGTCATTGTGAAATCTTTTAGGAACTTACCATTTGAAATTAAGAGTTCTTATACTTCATTAAGACAAAAATTATGTAATTAAATCTCTCCAATTTGTAAATTTACATATAAATTTTGAAACAAGTAATTGATTGAAAAATTAAATAAAAGTATTTATTGTAAAGAGGTACAACACACATAATATCTCCAGGATGATAAGAAATTGTTTGTTTTGGGCCAAGCCTTAAGATATTGTTTGTTTTGGGCCAAGCTTTTACAGATTTGCTTTTGGTACCATTCCAAAAGACCTCTTAACAATGGAGATATGTTATGTGTATATAAACTCATGCTCATCTTTTATTTTATCTGATGTGGAACTTTGTTTGTACTCAACATTTATTTGGAATGTAAAGTTCCATTATGCACGAGCAAAGATTTTTATAGGATGTAAAGAAAAAGAAAAAACACCCTAGTTAACTTTAAGTTACAAACAATTGTTCTATTGAATTTGATAGTTGTTACAGTATAAACAAGAAACCGAAATAATGAATAACAAAATTTATGAATTTACAAGTTAGTAAGTACAAACATGACCACCACAATTTCCCTGAAGCAATAACTTCCATGCCTAACTGAATGATGAAGCAACATTTTAAGGAATTACAAAGTTGTATCACCCAATAAAACCAAAATAAAACAGCTCTGCAGCTTCAGCTTTCAAATGAAAACCATAATCTAGAAGCTCCAAATGTATGGGGATGTCTATGTTCGTATGTCAGCCACACTACAACATGTTTACAGTCGCGTGCATTCTAATATGCTACAACCAAACGAAGACACTATCATTTTGGTCATCATTTTCACTTCAGCATTTTTTTAATCTACACAAAGGACTTTTGTTGTCTGATGAAATTTTGTATTAATGAGGGATTTTAACTTTTGATGTGAATATAGCTTGAAAGTTTACTTGTATAAATCATTATATTATCTTTTTCTTTAGCTTGTGCTTGTAACATACGAGAACGACCAGATATGAATTACAAATTTTCAAATTGATTGACATTCATTTTGCATATTGCGGTTGTTTATGTAAGGACTTTAGGTTCAGGTTTCCAGCAGTTCTTCTGAGTGATTGTAAGTTTTCATTCAATTGAATTTAGTTGTTTGTCATCTATTTGGAAAGAGACTTGTATTTACATAATAACATGATGGACAAAGCCCTCGTAGATTTTGATGTTTTTCAATTTCAAATTAGTATAGATGTTAGGACAGTGTTTTAGTGGCAGATAAAGTACCAAAGAAAAATCCAAAGCTCTGATCTCATCGGTTAAAAATTGATCACTATGGAATCTATACTCAGTATTAAACAAGGTATACATCGATATCTGTCCTATTATTTCAAATGTAACCAAAAGCCGCCATCTGATCCCTAATCATCAAACAAGAATCAAAAGAAAATAACACCCTATAACATGTGCTTCTTATTTCTTCTAATAGAGTTACAGCTAATAGTGCTGCAAATTTCAAGAGGAGAATAACAGCTAAGTTGAAAATACATACTAGACAAAATAATACAGTATAATTAATTTGGGTTGCAAGTTTTGTGGCTGTTATGCAGTTAACCAAAGCTGATTCATTTTTTGCCATTGGCCAGTGATGCTCCAGCAGGGTTAAGTTCATCCCAAGCTTCAATCCAAGTGACCATGGCATCTGCCAACTTGTCAAAGTAAGGATCTATCTTGGAAAGCTTTTCCTTGACTTGCTTGGCAAGTACAAGGTAGCACTTCTGAACAGTGGTAGCTTCTTTTGGCAGAACAATGCTCTGGAAGAATGGGATAATGTCTTCTTGCCAGAATATGCCTTTGTACTCTTTCCTCAGGTTCACAAATGGGTTGCTGGCCTTGCTGTGATAGATATAAGGCAAACCAGTCTTGATTCCCAATCCTAAGTGATCACAGATTACCTAAACAATCATTCACCAAAATATCTCAGTTGCTTTCATGCAATGATATTCATATAAAAGAAACTATCAATTGATTGCAAAGATTTGGTACCTTGCAGCACCAACCAGCCCACATGTCATCGTAGCGTCCAATAGGCTGACCATCACCCATCAGACCAAAGTACATTGCTGGTCCTATGAGATCGCGATCAAAGGCCAGGTTCATTCCACACATGGGAAACAAAGTGCCCTTTGGTATGGTCATAATAGCATCCACGTACCTAGTAAGAATCACAATATTCACAATATAACACACTCACAAGTTTTTTTTTTTTTTTAATTTTTCAAAAGGTCACAAGGGTAGAAGGGAAGGAGTACCTAGTGTTCCTCTCAAGAGGCTTCACAAGCTGAGTAGGAGCATCGTAGTCTGGGATGTTGAGCCAAAGACCATGAGAAACTGCAGTTGGCACACCTTCCCGGAGACTGAAGGGGTAACCGCGAACAAAATCTGCACCTTCTCGGTAAGGTTCATAGAGAGTGTTGAAAAAGAAAGGTGTGGATGGACAGAGAATATTTTTTATATGCTGCTCAAGTGCATTAATCTGTTGTCCAGATGGATTGGTGGCAACCTAAGTCAACAAAAAATGATAAATCGTAAAATTTCAAATGAAGAGTACAAAGAAATATTCCTTGATGAAATTCAAAAATGTATTAGAATCTGTGCCCAACACTATATATATATATATATATATATATATATATATATATATATATATATATATATATATATATATATATATATATATATATATATATATATATATATATATATATATATATATCAAACAAATTTCGGCATATCATGTTATTATTAACCAAATGCAGCAATAAAGCTTGCCATAATTTCAAATTTCACTCCAACATTGGTCAAAGATATCAAAACGGGTGACAAACCACGTTTACATCGTGGACCAATATCAAAGCTTTACAGTAAAAGAATAACACAACCTTAATGTAGGCAACTCTTCCAATTTTCATCTCATCACATTGCGAGAGACTAACCATTTCCATTAGACCCAACTCCATAGATTCAAAAATCACCAGTTACATTGTAAGAAAGCCGACATTCTGTTTCAAACAGATCATAAAGAAAAAAGGAATATCCGATCCATGCAATGGCCAGAAATAGCAGAAGCAAGACCATCAATACACTTGCAAACAACAACACTAACAACCAACATAACAAAAAGATCAAAATTTTACACGGCGAAGGAAGAGATCGTCCTTGCAAAGCAAACCATGTCAAGATCTAGCGAAGACCAAAGTCAGAATGCAAAAACGAAAAAGATCCTAACAAATGGGTGATGAGATTGAGAGAAAAGAAAAACAAAACTCACAAAGCAGTCATCATCAATGGTGTAGATGTATTTCTTCTTGGAGACCATGTAGCCAAAGCAACGGCATGCAGAGTCCTTGAACGAGATGCAACTGGCCTTGGGACCAAGAATCCTATTGATGTCATTGCGGTTGTAGAGCTCATAATCAAAGCCTTGAGGGACCTTGATGGTCTTTGAAGGGTCACCATCTTGCACAATAATGAGATGGTAAGGCTGAAAGAATGGCCTCCACATCTCCAAGAAATCGAGGTTCCTGATGGTGGGGATCACGATGTCGAGCTCATCTTTCAAAAGGGGTGTTGGTGCTGCCATGGCACTCAATCGGAAACTAAACACAAGGTGGTGTGCGTTTTTCACAAACACAGAGTTATGTTATGTGTGCGTTCGTTTGAAGATGCAGAGGGAAAGGACTACAATATAGACGAGTGGCACGTGCGAATCCACTGTTTTCGGCACGAGTTGGGGAGCTTCCATGGAGACGTGTTTAAATGTTTAACCTGAGAGGACTCCTTCAATTTCTAACGTTGTTGGTGTGTGTTTGCCTTACGTTGATAACTAAATCTATAATTTTATTCAGATTACATTCTGAAGTTTAGAAATAATCCTGATTAAGTAATAATCCTGATCTTACCAATATTAATCTTATATTAAAAAAAAACTGAAATATATTATTCTCTAATTATTAAATGTATATGTTTTGTCTAACTTAAACACTCACTAAATATACTTAAATTTATTCAAGTTTAATAGATTAGACGGTTAAAACTATAATAAATGTGTAATGGAAACTTTCATAATTATATCTTTGAGGTGGATTTATAATTTTTTTTTTAAATATTTATTAGGATTGATTTAATCATGATCCAATTTTATTTAAATCTTATTACTAATTTATTTAGATAAACTAAATAATTAATTAATTCTGATAAAAAACAATCAGTCTCTTCCAAACTTTAGATTATTATTCATGATATTTTGATTGATATATACCGTTATATTACAATATATTTATTTTGTTTATGAAATGTATGGGTTGCTATGAGCTCTTTTATGGAATTTTTTTATGAAGAAAAGTCACGCAATAATCCAAGACTCATATTTGATTCTTTCAATTGATATTTAGATAATGAGAGGGGATAAGAAAAATCAATGCCTTTTTAATGGATAAAAAAATGTCATTTTCTAACTAAAGAAGAAACTTATGGTGATGTATTGGTCAAATTAGTAGTTACAAAAAGACCCGATCTTTGGATACTTTGAAAGTGATTTCTCTGGAAATCTATCAGCTGCGTTTTCATTTTCTTTTCTTTTCCATTCAATTTACACTACTAATGGTCAAAAGGGTTTGCGATGATTCTGCCAACCCTCTTATCACGCTGCTAAGACTATTCTCAACTCTTGAATTCTTCAATTACAAAATATAATTAATTTTCTTCAAATTCAGGCAAAAAAAAATCTAAAAGTTTATTAAAAAGAGTAATTTTTATTTTTATATTTTAGCTAATACAAAAAGTAAAGAAAACCATTTAGTATATAACGTGTTAAGTTGATTTGTCTTTAACAAACTTCACAATTTTACGTAGTTTTATGAGTTTTATACATGAAGAGCATGTGAAGGTGAATATAAAAGTTTGAAGTGGCTGATTATCGTGCTTAATGATTGTAATAAAGTAACTTTTGTAAGATATAATATATTTTTCTTATTGTTTATGCCATAACTTGTGGGTTCAATTTTTGTGTGGTGTCTTTTGATGCGGAGATAGTAGCGGAAAAGGGAAATTGGGATGCGTATGCGTGCAATTAGGGAAGTTTCTTTGCTTTCAAAATGAAAAAGAAAGGCACATTAATGATGTGCTTCTTTGTGGAAAATTGTGTGCATGAATAATGGTGATGGAAGAAATATATTTGCATTGATTAATATAAAAATGTTGTCATTTCTTAATTTCTCACAGTATGATAAAACATTATTTCAACTTTTTTTTTTTGTTTAGATATGCTCATATTTTTTACTAGTTTGTGTTTCATTGTTATTTGATATTTTCCTTTGTTTGCTTTCTTGACAATGTTAGGTTAACATGATATTAGGCAGAATTGGTGGAAAATGCATATGCTTTTACGTGGTGAATGGGGCACAAACCACATTGATCATCATTTACTGGGTTAGGCAATTTTTAAGTCTGAATGGCACCATGATTAGGTCACTGACCAACCATTTCAGTTTTTTTGGTCAATCTTTTGCCATTTAGTTACAAAATGTCACATTCACAAGCACACTGAAAAATTCTCTCTTTTGGGGTCAAGAATGTAGGTTAAGTGAGAAACACAGGGTCAACCATCAACTTCCATAACAACACACTTAAAAAGGACTGATTTTGTAAAATTGTGAATTATAAGGTCTAGAATTGTAAAAAAAAAAAATAGGGAGAGCCAATTGGTTGACCAAGAATTAAATGAAGACCAAATTATAGTTCAGCATAAAAATATTTGAAAAAGTAATTTCGGCAATATAAAAAAGTGAGACGACTGAAAAGAAAGGCAAAAGGGCCACAACTTTCTTCCTTTTTTTTCTAGGTTTAAATTAAAGCCCAATCTTGCAAATTTGAAAACCCAATAGTGCAACAAGTGTAAATGAGTCAAGAGGGTTACTCCCTACACCACCCCACTTTGCTCCCTCCACCACCACATTTTTTTAAAATTCCAAAATTATCCTTTATATTTTAAAATATCCTACACCCCACCTCTTTTCTTCAACGGATGTCAACATCCGTTGAAGAAAAAATGCTTCCACGGACGTGCCACATCCGTTAACGGATGTGGCGACATCCGTTGCCTTTTTTGTTTTTTAGCTTTTAGTTTTTTTATTTTTTTTGTTTTAAATTAATATATAAATATTATTTAATTATTTTAAAATTATTACTTAATTATTTATAAATTAATTTTATTTTACTTAATAAAATAATAATTATTAATTTTAATTTATGTATTATTATTTAAATAATAATTAAAAAATTTATTATAAATATATTAAAACGGATGTGGCGACATCCGTTGCATTTTTGTTTTTTAGTTTAACTTTTTTATCTTTTTTGTTTTAAATTAATATATAAATATAATTTAATTATTTTAAAATTATTACTTAATTATTTATAAATTAATTTTATTTTATTTAATAAAATAATTATTATTAATTTTAATTTATGTATTATTATTTAAATAATAATTAAATTTTTTTTTCTAAATATATGAAAACAGATGTGCCACATGCGTTAACGGATGTGGCGACATCCGTTACCTTTTATGTTTTTTAGTTTTTAGTTTTTTAATTTTTTATATTTTAAATTAATATATAAATATTATTTAATTTTTTAAAAATTATTATTTAATTATTTATAAATTAATTTTATTTTATTTAATAAAATTATTATTATTATTTTAATTTATATATTATTATTTGAATAATAAATAAAAAACTTTTTAGAAATCTATTAAACGGATGTGGCACATCCGTTAACGGATGTGACCACATCCGTTAAAGTTTTTTTTTTAAATAAAAATAATAAACTAAAATATAAAATATGTAAATAAATGTTACAGATGTCAACATCCGTTGAAGGTGAAACGGATGTTGACATCCGTTTTATAGAAGGACAAATAAGATATGGGGAGGTGCAGGGAGTGGTTGGTGGTGGTGGAGGGAGCAACTCTCATGAGTCAATGGACAGTTCAAGTGTGGAGGAGTAAACTGAAATAGGACAACACCAAAAAGGCTTAAAAGAACCATTATATGGTTTTTTCTTCCTGCACCCCTATAAGTTTTTTAAAACGCCATTTTACATATTGAAAATGTGATTTCGGGAGTATCTCTGTTCTAGAAAGATTCTGAAACAAGTTTTCCAAAAATTCTGGAATAGAATTTTCATAATAAAATGTTTGAAAAAAAAAATTCAAATCAAGATTTCTAGAAAAACAAAACGCCTTTTAGATTGAATTTTTCAAAACATAATTTTCAGAAAAAAAAAATTTAATGAAAGTTCTTCACAAGTGCAGCATTTTTGTAATTTATTTAATAATTTTTTTTGCATTTTTAAAATTTTCTGATAATTATGTCTGATACTCCTGAGTTGATAAGCCGTTAACGATATTACAACAAAGTATAAAAAGTAACATAGGATGACACATATCATTAAAAACTCTTACAACGACAAGCACTAAGTTTGACTCATTTAGTTTCTTTTTCATGGTTCTGTAACCATAACATAGTCAGTGAATTCACGTGACTTACAAATAGTAGCAAACCGAACATATGTGTGAGAGCTTTTTCACGAATCACACACTTTTATACAAAAATTCGTTCCCTTTGCCATCGAACTAAACTTCTCAACATGCTTATTCACATCTCATTTCTCATTATTTCTGTTTCTTTAGTCTTTTGATGGTCGTATGAAAGCGAGGGTTGAAGTATGGCAGAATAAGAATATGACTTTACTTGGGCTGAAACTGAGTCTGCAATTTGAAATGGGTGTTGCTCCCTCCACCACCACAGCCTTCTCCCTCCACCCCTCCTTTACTATTTTGCGTAAAATTTTATTTTTAGAATTATTGTCTTTTAATTTTACTCATTTATAACATATTTCACTGATAACCTACGTAGTTCCTTGTATGAATAAAATATTTTTCTGCAAAGCTCAGTGATCGTGAAAAGAATTATCAAGCAATCTTCCTCTTGCTTTCGGTGCAGTACGTGGTGCAATGCTTTTGTGGTGTAGTGTGCTTGTCGTGGTTCCTCTCCAGGTACGTAATCATAATCCTTCCAATAATCCTAAACCCTAGACCTTAAACCCTAAACCCTTCCAATAATCCTTCCAATAATCTTTCCAATAATCCTTTAACCCTAAAACGTAAAATGAAAACGAAGGATGACATCCTTCAACGGATGTCAACATCCGTTTAAGGCAAAACGGATGTCGACATCCGTTTCGCCTTAAACGGATGTTGACATCCGTTGAAGGATGTCATCCGTTTAAGCTTTGTTTTAATTTTATGTTTCTGTTATTATTTTATTAGATATTTTAATATTTTGATTTATTATTTTTGAATATCTTTTTAATGTATTTTAATAGTGTATATTTATATTAGTTTATATTTAAATATTAAAATATTAAAATAATAAAATAATAAAAGTAAAAAATTTTAACTTTAAGGATATAATTGAAATTAAAGATAATTGGGGAGGTGAAGGGAGAAGGCTGTGGAGGTGGAGGAAGCAACACCCATTTGAAATGGACATGGGCTTTGAAAGCCGAGCCCAAGAGTTTATATAGGGCCTAGCCCATGTTGACCAAGTGTGCAACATTTGAAAGGGAAAGGAGCATCTTAGAGTGTGGCACACTAGCCTCTAGCTTTGACCAAACCATGTTATACTCTCAAAGCTTTACTTATTAAGCATGGGCTAGGCCTCAGTACTGACAACTCAGGCCTATAACACTCCCCCAGATTTGTTCATTGCACCTTAAAAATGTTGCTCAAATTAAAGGAAGAAGGAAAACAAGAATGGAAAAAGAAGCTAATTTTGATTGATTTCTCTACTTGTTAGAGCATATTATCATACAAAGGAACCCTTGGAGCCTACTATTTCCTATATCTCAGTACTGTACATGCGCAAAGCCTAGCTAGTAAAAGATGAGACCCTTATGTGCAGTCCATTTGGTGCGACAACTCTAGGAAACTTCATTAGTTTATCTCCTCCTACTTCTTCCCACCTGCAATCAACATTAAATATCACATGTCAGAAACTGCATGTGTTTATCAAAACAGACAAACCATTGTTTTATTAATGTGTAGGATCAGTAACATCAAACAAACGAATTTGGATGTGATGGATGCTGATCAGGCAAAGAGATCAATTCTCTCACCTGTATCTTGTTACAAAGTAGTGCAAGAAAGTGGAAATTTCTGCTATCCCTAACTCCTTCCCTGGACATTGTCTGGTGCCCCCTCCAAAAATCAAGAAGTGGCTTTGTGACTCCAGACTGTTACCCTGCATTTTGCAGTTCCTCATTAATTATGCTGCTTTTTCACTTTGCTACCCTTTATGTTAAAACGTTAATTACAAACGGAAAAGGTGTAGGTTGTGTTACAAACCAGCCATCTCCATGGATTGAAGGTCAGTGGATCATGATACAGAAATGGATCATAGTTGATCTCTCTTGTATATACATATATCCTCCACCCTTTAGGAATCAGATACCCTGAAAACAAACAGAAAAAACTCCGATAAGTCTCTTCATTTCAATAAGAATATACCAGGTGACACGTACTGCTTTTGAAATAAAGTAACATTTTTTTTGTAATGGCATCGTTCTTCATTTCCATTGTGACTCAAACATTAAAAAGTTTAAAGTGGTTAGGAAGTTTGTCTCTCGGGTAATACCATGTGTACAATTACATTATCCTAGGAATAAATTTATTTGCCGGGTGCTTTGTAAGAAGTTTTGTTGAAGCAGAAAAAGTTGACCCCAAAAGTCAAAAACTGCTTCTTGAGCCCATAAACCTAACTCTATACAACAAAAGCTTGAGACATACTACATAACATAACCCACCGTTTAGCTCCATGTCGTGAGTTGTTTTTCTTAGAACCCCGTTAACTATTGTTGCTAATCTCGAGGTCTCGAAAATCACCTGCAAAAGGGCAGAGATGACAAACAAACAACATAAATACTGTGATCAAAGATTCAACACGGTTACTGAAAAGAAAAACAGAAAAGACAGATCAAACAATGACATTAAATGAAAAGATAGCAGCATCTCACCGCACGAGTAAACCTCATTGACTTGAGATCATTACAGTCAATTGGATCCTCTGGCTTTTTCCTTTCCCTTATGGCAAAATGCTCTTTCTGCATTCAGTGTTATCACAGTCAGGTCAGAATATAATAAAGCGAAAACAACATACCTAGAGAACATGGGAATTTTTGCACTCACTCTGATTTCTTCAAGAACTTTGGGATGGTCATGGAGATACTTCACTGCCATCATCGATGTGGTTGAAACAGTTTCGTAACCAGAATACATAATAGTAATAACTAAATCAATGATTTCCTCATCAGTTAGTTTGTATCGGTTTTCATCTCTATTCATCAAGCAACCCAGCATGTCCACGTGGGATTCTTGGGATGCTATCCTTTCCTTCAGCAACTGACTCAGAATGCTGATAATACTTTTCCTTGCCTACAAGACATTAAAGTGCACATATCAATGTATGATCTACGAAATAGAATGCAATGTGATTACAGAATGTTGTTATATATTCGAAAAATTTGAGTGTTGAATTGTCAAAGTGATTTTGTACATAACTTCTGATTAAATTTGACTTTAAATAAAGAAATTATGTTTTATTTTTAAATGGTTTAATCATAAAAATTCAGTATTGTTTTTCATTGGATGCTTTACAAAAGTTTTTTCAATTTTCAACTCAGATAAATTTGAACCATATTATCCTCTTAACATGAGACCAAACACATAAAAACATATACCAAACCAAAAATATCAGTAGATAAATTCAATGTGAAATCAAACAGGGAGCAATATCAAGCACCAATGGTTAAAGATGAAGGACCATACCTGCAATCCACCGCGATAATTTGTGCCAGGAAGGTTAATAGGCAAAGAGAGTGTTCCCAAAACTAGTTTGAAGAACTCTGTCATGAAGGGTTGAGCTATTGAGCTGGATTCCATACCAGCAATCTGCTTCAGGGAAGAGAGAAAAGCCATCTGTTCCAAATATTTGAGTATCAGTACTTGAAAAAATTCTGATAACTTTTCCTGTTAAACATTGAAGTCTATTGAGTTTTGAATTGATGGTGATACAAACCTCTTTAGTTTTCTCCTGGATGTTTATGACTTTGTTATCCCAATCAATCAAGTGGGTTCTCATGAACTCATCAATTTTTGGTAAAAGCTGATCCCTGATCAAGGTGGGGCTAATAATTGAGAGCAGTGCCCCTCTCATGTACTTGTGAGTGGAGCCATGAACAGCTGCAATATTGCGTGTGCCTAAGATATCTAACATGGATTGTGGGTACCCAGGAACAAGCCCTTTTGCTTCATTCATCAGTATGAATCTGTTCAGCTCCGGATCCATGCATACAATGGTAGGACACCCCAGAATGTGAGATTTGAAAAAACTGCCATACCTGCCATTCACAAAACAGAAGAAAAAAAAAAGTTGTAATCACAACCAATTAGGTAAATGACCAAAAGTACAAGAATGAATAGTATTTACCTCACCCAGTTTAACTAGTTTGAGGAAAAATATTACTAAGATCATGTTCTGTCCAACAGGTATGCTTTTTTTCGTGCTATTCCTATTACACTTTTTTTAACAATCTCCACAATCTTCTTTTTTTTCCATATCTCCATCACATCAATTATATATCTCTACTTGTTCTACAAAAACAACTATACCAAAAAAAATTGTTGTGCATATCCAATGTCTCCTTTTTCATTTCACACGTTGATGATGTGAGTGCCATTCATCAGGGACAGTGAGAGTTTATCTTTCCCTGGATCTTCACGTCTATGCTTTATAACCCTACCCGACTTTCCTCTTCTCTTCACTCCCAGAACTACAACGCAAGTAGTAGTTCACTGATTTTACTCTGAAACAACGTTCATCGGCATCTCTTAAACCACTTCATGAGTGAACAGCCACAAGCTATTCCTCATGAAAATGCAAGATGCCAGGCGCAGTACATGCCATATCCTTAATTACTTTGACAAAATCACAGTGTCATGCAGGGGATGCTGATGAAACAGCTTTCAATGAAAAAAAGGCTAAAATATGAAACAAATCATGCTCACTCAAAAAGCACAAGACTTGCTCAAACTTTCACCAACGAAACTTTCTCCACTTACACAAACGAACCAAACAAGACTTATTTGAACACATGCACATAACTACGAGGAAACAAGAACATATGAAGTTACCTTGCCCTCTTGTTCTTCATGAAGTTTGGACCTTGCTTGAGAAACTCAGTTGTCTCCCCAAAAACTGGCCAACCCATTGCGCCAGGAGGCAAGCCTTTCCTCCTGTATCTCACTCCATTCCACTTCAAGAGAACAGAGCAAAAACAGAGCACCAACACAACAACGCCAAGAATTGCCATGAACAAAGCCATTGGTGCCTTCAAGAAGAGACTTGAAGATAGCAACAGCCTGCTTCAGTTGAAGTCACGAGAAGTGCACCAACATACACACACATATATATAGGTCCTTGAGCTACCATTTGCATATAACAAGAATAGCTACATAGAAAAAAACCGCCACTCTATGGTCTAGTGGCATCCCCTATTGTAGGCCTTGAAGATTAAAAAAATTGAAAAGTGAAGACACAAAGAAAAAAGAAAATGGATTGGAGATTATAGGGTTGGAAAAAAGGAGTTGCCTTTTGGAGAGGATGTCAGGGGAGTGCACAACTCAACTCAGCAGACATTAGCAACCTACGATGATTTGTGTATAAAAAATACAGATTTTAAGCCAGAAACCTTTGCTGCCTTTATAGAAGGAAGAGAAGAAAGGAAGGGTCGGTTGGAAGGATGTTGATTGATGATTGTTCAATGAAGTATATAACAGTAAACTATTTACTGAGCCAAGCTTCTTTTTGTATAAGGTTTTGTTGGATTTGGGTTACATTGGATGGAAAAAGCCTTTTTTTTTCTTTCTTTATCTTTTGAATTATGTAACCCAGAGGAATAACATTATTGCTACTTTCATTTTGACTTTATTTTCTCTAAGTTATGAGTGTTCATTCTTAATTATAACAGTCTGAGGATTATTTTACTTTGTCGATAGTTTTAATGTTATATAACAAACCATGTTAAAACTTACATGATAAATTGTCATATGATAGGTTGATATATATAGTAGGTGGTGATTACGAATTTGTATATATCATGGAGATCTCCACAAATAATTGTAATATCCCTTTTGCGAATTAGCCTTTGACAAAAATAAAATCAAGAAAAAAATAGTAACTTGTCTTTCTAAAAAATTGTTAGTTTCTTACAAAACTAGAATTATTCAATTTCAGTCAATCAAAAATTGCTTTTTGGACAACTTTAAACTTGTCCACGTTGAAATTTCATTTTTCTTCTCGTGCTACTGTAATTCCTAGAGAATCATTCAACTGTGTTCTTCGTCTTTTCGATTGTTCAGTCTTGTGATATTTCAGAATGAGTAAACAAGTACAATCAGATGCATCATCTCAATCATGTTCATGAAAATAATAAAGAAATACGAAGAGAAAAATAAATTCAGGTTTAGGACGTATATATCGTTTAATAAATGAATTTATGTTTAATTCAAACTCATATAATTACGTCCGTTTATATATTATAATCTGATTTTATTCTTAATCCATATAAGATCTTCCATAGACACATCTACCTATTAAATATTTACATGTATCACATAAGTCATAATCAATGAGAGATAAACCTTGCCATTTATATCTTAACCAACATGAAGTTCATCACGAAACTTGTTACCGTCCCAAGAAAGAAACATTGTAATATATACATCCATGACTGATGATTTTTATCTCAATTATGTGATTTGTCCTGTAAATAGGAGCAAAAAATTAAGCATTTGTAGCTACATAGATAAGTACTTAGTTTTCTGCTAATCACGTCTGGCTGAATTAACATATAATTTTTTATAGATGGTTACTGATTACCCTTTACTGTTCGATTTTTGGCTCGTTGTAGATTACGAAAATTTGCATGGTTGAGATAAATGAATTTGATTTTTAATTTTCAAAGATGCTTATCGATTAGCTATTCAGTTTTGGACTTCTTGCAAAAATTTGCATGGTTGAGACTTGATAGGATGCACAGTAAGGAATTTTTTGTTACCATTTATCTAGGGCCACTAATTAAAAAATGTAAAAGAATTTTTTATTTGAAATTATTAAAAAAAAAGTTTACATAATAATAATAATCGTATTTTTATGTATTTTAATAAAAATAATTCTACTTCTGATTTCGTAGTATCTTAAGAACACCACTTAACATTTGTCTTTCGCTTTAGATAATGATATAATAACTAATGAATTAGTTTTTGTTTCGTACTGTACATACTATTGGATCAATTCTTCCATATTTTTGTAAAAAGTGTTTGGAAGTTAAAATAGTTTTTATTAATAATATTACATAAAACCTGACAGTTTGTTCTTAAAAAAACAAAAGGAAAAGAAACAATAGAAAACCGATGCAAAAAGTACAGAAAACGATCGAAAAAGAACATCAAAATAACTGTCGATGTTTTAGAATAAGAATAAATAATGTACGCAATAATGTTGTAAAATATTTTTATATATAGTGTTATTCAATAATAAGTTGTAAAAATAATTTATAATAATTTTTTACTTTTACATAACTATCCCAAAACTTCTTTTTTTCTTACTGGCTGCTTTCATAAAAGCTTCACTATCACATACCACAAATTTTTAACTCGGACCAATTTTATTATTATGTCACTGTTTTTTAACAATCTTATATCATTAAGATAAAAAAAAGGAAAATAAAATATATGATATAATAAAGAAAAAAACTTACCAAAATGTTTTTCAAATATAGTTCAACGCTTTTTAGAATATTAAAAACATTGCAATTTAAGACAAGAAACATAAACAAGTCCATCAAGTTAAGTCTGACAATTGGTCAAATAGATTTATATAAATTATAAATCAATAAATTATATGCTGATTTTAAGAACGTGGAAGAAAGAAACTAAAGAAAAGGGAAACTTTTAATAAAATGTGGGAGAATTTTTTTAATATTTTTTTATTAACATTGAAATAACATGGTGAGAACCCTTAAACATATGAAGACTGTTTGAAATAGATTTTTATCCTTAAAATCGTGAAAATTAGAAACCTTAAAGAAAATGAAGAAAGAAGAAAGAGTTTGGTCCCTGTACACCGACTGAACATTGGACATTAACCGTACAAAAGATGGTAGCCAATCAAAGTCATTCGATGAAGATGAGATGAATAATGCCATGCCATCCTATAATAAAAACTGTCACTTTCTTCTTAGTATTGTTTTTTCTTTTATATGTTTCTCCTTAGTTTTATTTGTAAAATATGTTCAATACTATTCCCTCTTCAAAACACTTCAATCACAAATCAATAAGTATTGCTTGTTAAGGAAACCATGGTACTGGATCTCAGGCCAACCATGTATCACTAGAAAGAAACACTTCTCCTTTTATTAATTTTATTGTGTTTTTTTAGTTTCCTTGTTTATCATTCTCCCATCCATATTAATGGAATTAGATACACAATCAATGCAAATCCTAGGGATAGTTTCGCACAAATTCTTCATGGACCATATTTAACATTTGCTTACTATCTTAGTTTTTAATTTTCTTTTTCATTTCCATAAATAAATCATGGATTTTTAGAGAAATGTTAACTAAATAGATACAATATTAATGAGACATAAATTCAAATTACATAAAGAAATCTGACACCACTTTCGATGCAAAACATTAAAGCAATGAATTTATGATTTTTCTTCTTTATTAATTTTATCATATTTATCCAATATGAAACTTAAAGTCACGTTTGGATGGAGTTTCTTCTGCACTAATATATTACCTTTCAAGTGAAAGTATCCTCAACCATACATATTTCTTAATTGTACCGTTATTCATTTTAACGGGGCACACTTACTTAAACTCTTTATTAAGAAGATTTTCGATACAAAAATTATAGTACTCATATGACTTAACCACCAATATTAACTCTCGATCCTATGACCATTTACGGGTCCTTAAAAAAAAGATTTATTAGAAAAATACAATACCAATAAGATTTGAATACAAATCATATAAATGATCAACAACATTTTTAACTCAAAATATTAAGATAATGAATTTATTAATTTCCATCCACATCCAGTGCTCATACATTAAATGTAATATTTGTACTCACACTTACGTTATCAACATTATATTTGATTTTGAACGATCACTAAATTATAGTAAGACACACATAATTGAAAATTTATCTTTAATGAACATGAAAGAAAAAAAATAGTTTTAATCAAATAACATATATATATATAAATCAAATGTAATGTTTTCTTTTGTCTTGCTTGCGTATCAAATTATTAGTGACTAAAACCACATGTTACATATGAGTAAGAAGTTATCGTTATTGAGTAGAGTTTGATGATTGATATTCTACGTAGAAGTACGAGAGGATCACGGCTCTAACATGATTCCAATAAGAGGTGTGATTTTCTGGTTAACATAGATTTCTTTGCTCAATCGTGGTATTGTTTTTTTTGACTAAATTTGCACGAAGAAGAGGACATGTCTTCAAGTGGTATAAAAAGGTTAGATTGGATGGTGACCAAAAGAAAAGTGTGGATCCACGTAGAAAGATTTGACACCAAACAATGAACATCTTCTTCTCTCATATCATAAATTACTGTATATAATCATTTTCTTTTTTCTTTTCATCTTTCATGTGTTTCATATTCTTGGTTTTCTTTTTGAAAAATTAGACATTTACGTCTACCTTCAAATATATTAATGTTAATTCACTAATAGTTGTGCATATGAATTACATATTTAATATAAAGAATGTTTTAATATTGTTCACAGATTGAAATTTTATTCTGAGAAGAGCATTTTCGCTGGGAATAATTTTGTTAAAACAAGTTACAACCAAAGTAAAAAAGTTCGGAGTTATAGTAAAAATAAAAGTACTTCATTTTAAGTTTGTATTTGTGCAGTTTGCACGCACAAATTACCATGACGTATGTTGCTCCATGGAATAATGATTATCATAAATTTTAGTTCTGTGTATATGATGATTTAAGCGAAGTGGATTAGAATATAAATGTTAATATTTCAAATTATATTTTAAAGATATAATTAGGTTTAGTTTTTAGTTATTTGTTTATGAAGGTCACAATTATATTTATAATATATCTTTTTTTATATTCTTTCCAACTTTTTAAAGTGGATTTTTTTATCAATTAGATTTCATCAATGAGGAATGAGGAGGTGATTAAGTATAGACTTTTTCCAGCTAATTAATGAGAATTTGATTTTGAATTAGTCCTTCTTTTCCTTTAAAGACTCTTAGTTTCTTATCCTTGTGCTCCTATCTTGATTATATTTGTGAGTATTTGATATTTTGCCATTTCAATCAATTAAAAAAGTTGTTATTTTAATTGGTCCAACTTTTTGTTTATGTTTTGATTTGTTAGGTGTAATTTTCAAGGTCTTTATGAAAATTTGGTATAATTTCATCTCTTTTTTCTTAGAGTTGTTATTACTCGAAAAACGTGAAATTATTAGTCATGAGGTTAAGTCGTATTCTTTTGTGTGCTTTTTAAAATTTTTGTCAAAAGGACCTTTAATTGTTTGTCAAAATTGTGAATTATTGAATTTTGAGATTGGTTTTGGATTCCTTAGATTTAATATGGATTAAAACAAGTGTATTTGGCCTAACTTAGATGTTCCTATTGAATATGTGAACTAGTTGATAAATTTGTCCGTTTTATTGTAAAAACAAGTTGCATTTAGTGTGTAATACATGTTAAATATATAGGAATAATTGAATTTGATTTGGAATTCTTTTATTATTTGTTATTTTGTTTATTGTTTTGTTGTTTAAGAGTTGGATTAATTATTCAGATATGTTACAAATTATAAGAAAAAAATGAGATAAGATGGAAAGTTTTGATGAAATGAATGATTGCGAGGAATATATGAGCAATTAAGTTTATAAACAAACATTCATTATGGAGTATGTACACTTTCTCTTTATATCTTTGTGAATGTGTGCATTCCTTTAGACTTGTCTACGTATATGTGTGTGAATATGGATATGACGTTGATTGCACTAACAATAATTCTTTGTTAGCATTAATCTAAAAATCAACAAAAATCTAAAGATAATTATTTGATTAATAAAAATCCTGCTTATTACATATGATTTTTTTAGGCAATCATTATGAAACATATTTTCCCTTTTTAAGAATTTATATCGTTAGATGTAACGTGTCAAAAAATTATGTAAAATTAATTAATATTTGCAAAACTTAATTCTTAAATTTGACCTTTTGTTTAAAAAATTACTGTTCTAATTTGTTGTTTAAGGTGGATCGCGAATTGAGGGTAGTGAACTACAGAAAAATAGGTTAAAAATAGATAAAGAATATTAAGGTGAAAGAAAAGCGTCGAAATAATTGGTTTGGTTGAATTGGTTGGGCGATGTGGGCCATGGAAATGGTTGCAGAAATGAAAGAGAGGAATGTCTACCCACACGCATGCATCAAATTTAGACCCTTTCTTTTTTTCATTTATATTTCTCATTTAAACCAAAGTTTCAGCTATGCATCTTTTCTTTTTTTCTGTCCCAAAAGTTTGTGATGTACATTGAGACAACTAGTTTGCACGAGGGTCTCTGTTCTGTTTTCTTGTGCTTTTTTGTGCTCCTTTTCGTTCGTCAATTTCCTTCTCCACTCACATTACTTTTATCTCAGTAATCACCATTTTGGGAGAATTTATTTCACAGCAAAAATGCAATTTCTTCCTCAAACATAAAAGCTGAAGTCCATAGGAAAATTTTTATTCAATCAAAAGGTTGTATGTTATATACACTTACACGTGACGTGTGCAGTGATGAATGAAGTTATGTAATTGAAGGAGCAATTGTGGGTGTAAGTTACAGCAGAGAAATTCAGATATTTACTATAGTCCCTCGAGCCATTTTTGGGTGGTTTATAACTTTTTTTTCTTCTCTGTTTTGGTGAATTGTAGTGAGGTTGTCATGTAGTTCTTCATGATGTTTGGCTCCATATTTTGAGTGATCTCAATCGTGGATAGCTTGGTGAATATACTGGTAGTTCTACTACATGTTATGTTATATTATATTATATATGAAAAGTTTCAGCACACAGCATAATGGGATTGGTGAGGAACATTTATTGATCACTTTGTCTGAATAAAGCCAATGCATACCATTTTGATCACGGCTCTGTTTTTGGCTGATTCTATCGACCAGTGGCTGTCAAGAAATTTCAATCTTTTTTCAGCTCTTCGTTTTTCCTTCGATAGGTGTACTATAATCATCAACTTTTGTTATCTTCTTTTGCTCCAAAAATGTGCACGATTGTTTGTATTTTTGTTTCGACGTGATCATTCATGAACCATCTCATTCAGTTTTTTTCTTTTTTTTCTTTTCCACCAATGAATCCCTCATCACATCAATCTTTCTGATTATGTGGTGCATACCTTCTTTTCACTTTTTCACCATTAAGGCCTTTTTTTTTGTTTATATCAACTCATCATATACCCCCAATCAATCCTCACCTTGCACAAAAACTTTTTTTTTATCCAATTTTAGCTTGTTTATTTTATCTTATTACTTTTTAAAAAAATTCAAATCTATTTTATTTTCTGTTTTTAAATGACTATATGAAAAATATTAAAAAAGTTGTTATTATTTTCACTGTTTCTAACATAAAATACTAAAAATAGAAAAATCAAATTATATTTTGAAAGACATCATATATCGATTCTATTGTTGCCTTCTTTTTAAACAGTGTGTTTGAGTACAGAAAATAACAATAAAATTTGCATATGTTATTTGATACATATATACCAAAGAAATAGTTAATAATTCATTTTTTGCAATAATTTTTATTGTAGACTAAATTTATTACAAAAAAAAAATTTAAATTTTTGTGAGTGTTCTTATTTAAGAAGTCTCTTTCATGCTTTTGTAATTTTTATTAAATTGTGAAAAGTTGTAACTGATGTAGTCTCGATTTAGTATGTGTTCATTAAAAACATGAAAAAGATGGTATATCTTCATTAATTGCTTCCTTGTTATCTTGAAACCGTTAAATCAAGCATCTGGGACCATATCTTAAAACATAAAATGAGATATTATCCAAAGATTCCAATGAAGATATCTGAAATGTTGGCAATCTTTTTTCTCTGGTTCTCTTTTAACTACCATAATTATGTCACCAAATCTTATACGTGTCTGCACACGAGGATATTGACATGTTTTCTTCTTTTACTTACATCTATTGCCCCAACTTATTCCAGAATACGAGTATTTACTGATTTCTTTAATACACTGTTTATTTTAATTTGCAAATTTTATAATCGGATAAATTTAAACACTTTTAAGAAAATCATTTTAATATTAATATTTTTATAGTGCTAGAGTGTATTTTTTAATTATATCAGCTATGTTCTTGATGTTTGAGTTAAAAAACAAAATATCAAATGCATAGTTGAATAAAGTGGTGAACAACCCAAACGTAAGGAGGGTGTCAGGAGTCAGACTTTTGTATTTAGAACTGGTGTAAGGCATTCCTCCTATATTACCACGCCTTACGGGTAGTATTTAAGCTATCTATTCAATTCTCGTGTTTTGTGTTATTAAGGTTAGGAGTTTTGCCTCATATAAATAAAAATAAAGTGAGACATTTTTATATTTATTTAACATATAATATAATATAACAATAAAAATAGTAATAAAAAAAAAATTTATATTTAAAAAAAATAAAAAAATGATAGTATCAAATAAATATAAAAAATTTAAATATAATAAAATATCATTTTTTTAAAATTATTTTAATGAATAATGTCGCATTGATGAGAGGTTCTTGTTTTAACAAGTGAAGCCAAGAGATTACAAAGTGTTTTAACGTGTTGTAAAACATGGTTATAATGACGTGTTTAAAGATCCTACATAGTGTGAGTCACAATTAATTGATACAAAATCTAAAGACATTCACTTAAGAGGAGAACTATTCTATGGTGAAGGAAAGTGGAAGTGCAGCTGAACAAGCAACAATAGTCAAAAGCAATCATAAAATAAGTTTTATACATTTCTACATTATCGCATGATTGTTATAAAAGAGTCTTTCGATAAAATTGGAGAGAAAATTTCTTTGAAGTTAATATATTTCTTTTGGATATAACCCTTAGTCATAAGACGAGTCTTATATCTTTTCATGAAAAGATATAAGACTCGTCTTATGACTAAGGGTTATACCCAAAAGAAATATATTAACTTCAAAGAAATTTTCTCTCTAATGAGTTTTGAAATTTTGCTTAGTCATAAATATTCATTGGCAACCAATGAGTTTTGTACCTTTTGAAAATGGAACAAGTTTCAAAATCTTGTTGTGTTGCATAAACTTATACTTCTCATTCGTTATTTAATCTATATTTTAGAGTTAGAATCTTGCATGGCTTGATTGAAGTTGATGTTGTCATCTTTTATAATTCCATTAATTTCTTCATGTTCTAAGAAAAATACCACATTATAATCTAGAATAACTCTTATCCTTTCTCTTGTGAATCTTTATAAAGATATTGGCTCATGAAACATAGGTTCTTGAAGATCTTGAGTTTGACATTAAGTTTATTTTTCTTAATCAACCAAATTTTCTTAAGTGAGAATATTTTGTAAAAATTTCAAACTTGCTTTATAAAAAGCAATTGTATAAATATAAAATTGCTTACTGTTCTTTTAAGGACATATATAACTGATATCACTTCTTTATACATTACACTAGTTAATACAAACATACATAAACACATAACTTACGACAACAACAACACTATATTTCAAGACAGTATCATTTGATCAACCTCATCAATATAAACCCATTTCATTGGAGTAAAATGCTAATATTCTCTTAGATTCTCCTCGTCTCAACAATTACCTTATTACTTAAGAATTACAAGTAATGCTTAAATACCTTCTCATATTTATAAAACATCAACAAACAAATTTCAAGGAACTCTTCTATCACATTTGATCACTTTAAATATTCACCCAATATAAAATCATGTGTTATGTATTGCCTCAACCATAGTTAAGTATTTAACAAAATGCTTAAGCAATAATTGATATGACTTGAAGACACTCTCAAATAGTAGTTAAGTATATATTTCTAAATGAGAGAATTATTTCAACCTTTCTCTTATTTTCTCCTAAACTATAAACCAATGTTTAAATCACGTCATTTGAATACCGTTTTAAATAACACTAGACAACTGATATATTTAATTCACTTTGGAGTGGTGATATTGAATCCAATAACAACTATAAACAGCAAATTTTAAAAATTAAAATTGTAGAATGAAATAAGAAATGTCATAGAGCTTATTATTCTCATTTCAAACTTTATTATTAAAATTATTTGGATCTTATAATTTGATATATAAATAAATTCAAAATATATATATTGTTAATTTATTATTTTATTGTGAAGACTTTTTATGATGGATTTGGCAGTGAGTGATAGGTGAGCATGCAGCTTTGTTGTCCTAGAGATTCTCCAAAAACTGAGTTAAGAACTTAAGAAAAAAGAAAAAAAAAAGAAAATAATAGAGGTTGGTTGTGCAGACCTAGAAGGATAGCACTAGCAGCTAGACTCAGTTCTCTTCAGAGGTCAGACTCAGACAACAATGTTCATTTGTTTTCTAGTTCTTTTCTTTACAACCTTTTTATTCTCATCACAATTTCACAAACACATCTTTTTTATAAACAAAGAATGAAAAGAGGTGAAAAATCCGCATGATCATTGAGTACACGTGTGGCAGGTCCTATCCACGTGCACCTGTTTCTATTCTTTCAATCCATCTATTTGTCGCTTCTTTATCATATCTTTTCTACTTTTTCTCCATTCCACGCTTCCATCAAACCATATGTAATTTTCTTTACCTTTTCTATAGTTTTACTATTTTTTAAATATATACACGCATTTCTTTTTAATCTTTAATTTCAAAAACCATTATTTTACTTCCTCAACTCCTCAGAAATTCCTATGCTCTCGTGGAAGACAAAAGAAAATAAATAATGCAAAAATACTGTGAAAAACGAAAGAAAGGATGTGAGTAAACTTACTTACATATTACATTAATTAACATATACAATAAATGTAATATTTATTTGAGTTCACATCTTACTTAGATTACTTGTGTAAACAATGTAATATTTCTTTTAGAAATTTCAATTTTATCATTGTTTTCGATTTTACTGCAATTTCCTTTCAATTGATATAATATCTTGATATAAAAAATGACTTTCGCATTAGTGTAAATTTGTGATGATACCTTCCTTTTATTATCAAAGTAAAATTTGTATTTCATTTATTATTTTATTTGTTTATTTCAAGTTTTTCGAATACATCCTTGTTTTATTTAGTTAGCTCAATTATCTATCCAAATCGACACAATTAAGATCAACTTAAATTACTTCAAAAACTATTTTTCATTTGATTGGATATTAAATTAGAACAAGATTAATATATGATCACAATACATTACTACTAATTTTAACAGTTATTGTAATTAAAAAGTAAAAAATCTCTCCAATTTCCCCTTCCCTTCCCCTCCCCATTTTCCCATTTTTAAATTTTTCACTTTTTATTTTTTTTTCAATGACACACTTTTTTGTTGGTCACAATAATTTTTATTGACATAACATTAATGATGTCACTTTTAATTACATGAAACATAATAATATCACCTTTTTTTATTAATGTGATACTTGAAAGTTTCACAATCAACGTCTTTATCAATTTTGGACCTTACTTAAAAGTGCAACGAATCAGAACCTAGAGTTAAAAAAAAATCTGTATAGTGTTTTTTTTATTTGTAAATTATTTCATATAACTTTTATAAACAGATTGAAATTATTGTTTCTTTTGATTTCTCATTTTGTTGTATGTATATTAAATTGTGTTACGTATTATTTAATTTTTTCTGGTTTTTATATATATAGTTTTGATGTGTTGCATTCATACTAATTCTAACTCATCGTAATTTATCACCACGTAACGAATTAATGATGATTGCTTATTTTTCTAACAACAGTTACGTCAAAATTCAAATTATAAAAGAAATAATACTAAACGTTGATGTATTGTTAAAAGTGTACACGTGGAGTCTAAAATAATTCAAAATGCAAGTAATAACCATTGAGTTATTAATGTAAAAGTTAATGGATTAGTGTAGTTTATATGTAACAAATTAATTGGATGAATAATTATATCCAACATATATATTTGTAATCCTTTGAATCAATTAATTCAAAATTCAGTGGTCGAGCCCAAGTTTTGAAGGGAGAGTTCCTTGTATTGAACTGTGTATCAGTATTTGAATTTCCTTTTATGAAATTACTTTTAGGAAAAAATAAGCTGGAATATACATGGAATGAAGGAATTTTATATTAATCTATAAAATTATAAAGAAAATGATAAATATTTATAATCCATCCTTTGTAATGAATTGAAAATCTATCAAATCTCTATGACACTCTGCTTGTCACTGCTACACAACTGTTGAGAACTCTTGAGTATTGAGTATGAAAGATCTGCATGAAGTCTATGAGAACTGACACGTGATTTGTTATCCTTTTCCTTAAATATATAAAAAATACAAATTGAATTTTTAATCGGTGAAAACGTTCATATTGTTTTGACCTGAGTAACATCTTACTAGAGTTATAGTTTTCATATTTTATATAAATTTCTTAGGAGTCCAAACTCACCCATGATGTTGTATTTTCCCATGTGGTCGATAAAGTATTAATAGAAGGATGGATTTGAGTAACACTTTAGAGAAGTGTATTAGATTTAACATTAGAGAGTTTAAGAGTTATTTGGGGTTAGATAAAGGGTATCTGAATGAGAAGAATGTCTGAAATGAAGATTGAAAGTTGTAGTGATTGAAAATGATTTGAAGATAAATGATTGAGTGTGATGAACTTAAGGATGATATAATAGAGAGTTGGAGATAGAAGAGTTTGGCATTAATAAGGTAGACTTAGGGGTATGTGGTGGGTGGGTCCAGTTGAGAATATGAAAGAGGTGAAGCCATGTGTAGAAGGTCCCCTATGGGTTTGTTTGATAGTTGAGGAGTGCTTTTGTCTTTGCTGTTGTTTCTTTCATTCCCACTGATGCAATTTGTATTAAAATCTTTCATTCTCTTGCTTTCAGGCCACATTAGGTAACCTTATGTTAGAAAGGAGTACCAAAACCCATGTGATCTGGTGTGTGCTTGGTCACATTGAGGATGAAGCTCAAGAACTTGTGGGGCTGCCCTGGGACAACTCTTGTGCCACAAACAACAAGGGAAAATGATGCCTGATTGCATGTTACCCCCTCGTGGGAATATCGTACCTTGGTACAAAAACAAAGCTTTTGACAAGTACCAGACAGTTAACTTGTGAGCCCCGTTACCAAGCCTCTCTTCCCATTCAACAAATCAAACCTCTCAAATAATTCACACTCCATTCTTCCATTTTCCTTTTACATTCCACACTATGCATGCTTTCGATTAGCTATCAGGTTTTTCTGATCAATCAAATCTCTTCAAGACACTTTTCACAAATCATGCCACAAAAACCGTCCACAAACCACAACCCCTTTTCTTCTTTCTTTTTTCTGCAGTGAGTTACAGTGTCCCACTACTATTATAGCACCAAATGATCTCGGAAGAGAAAGCAAGCATTAGGTTAATCATCGGATCCTGTATTCTATATATAGACACAATATTTTGAGAAAAAGGTCAAGATGGATTACTTTTTTCTGGTATATTTTAATTGCTGCAATATTGTAGCATGTGTGAGGCACTTACGTAGTAATCTACCTAATCACATGCTTCATAACAAAAAAAACTACACGGGGTGAGAGTAAACGGACTAAACTGTTACTAATAGAGATTACATAAATGATTGGCAGAAGTTGAAATCGTGAAGCATTGAAATGTGTGTTGAATGATGAGTGTAGATTCAGAAGCTGAGGTTGACTTGGTGCCTCTTTTTGCTCACAATCTTATGGGCTCCCTCTGACCCTGACTCTCTGAATATGTGTCGGTGGATGCATTTACTATACTGGAATATGAATGGAACGGCTCTTCCGATGTGGGAGTATCACATGTCCAACTTAAAGGTTGGCCCCAAGATATGTGTTTAATCTCATTGCAAATCCTACTTTCTTAATTAAAAAATGTAACAAGTTTCCTTTGTTTTCCAAATTCAGATTTCAAAATCCTGAAAAGCTTTGTACAACAACTAAGTTTTTCTTCCAATGAAATGATCAAGCAAAATAGAAAAATGATTCCTTCAGTGAAAGTGATATATTTCACATGCTTTTGACGATCATGCTTTCAAAGTGCTTTTATTTGTTTATCTGGAATTGCTTTGAAACAGATGGTGTTGCTAAAGAAGTAAAAGAAAGAAAATAAAAAAAAGGGGTAGCTGAAAAGGATTAATTAAAGAAAGGTAAACGAAAAGGATTAGATTTGCATGGTGATATACAACTAAGTTGTTATGGATTTAAGGCACAAAAAGCTTGACCATTGATGTTTGTCTAGATTTAAAAACTGATAAGGTGTGTGTGTCGGGTCATAGGGTAGCCAAATCAGTACCCAGTGCCAGCAAATGGTGTTGGGAGTTAAATGGATATGTGTAATTTTTTGGGATTATCTTTTTGTTCTTTGATTACTTTCGCTTTAAATCATTCTTAAGTTGCAACCCATTATTCATACAGCAAAACATGGGAGCAGCATAACTCTGTGTGTATCTTGTGCTATCATTGAATAGCATCCAAAGAATCATAATGCATAAACAAAGAGGATTCTGGATATTTTCAATTGGCTTCTTCACATGTACTTTCATCCCTTCTTTCTTAGTTGCTTCTCATGCACGTGGCCCTTTATTTCATATCAACATACCCATCCATTTCGTTACTCCTTTTTTTCTTTTTTAATATCAATATGCAATTAATTTTTTTTTAATTCCATTCTATTCAATTATCCTATTCATAGTACATTATTTTTCGCTCAAAAGAATGACCGATACAAGTCAACGGCAGCTGAGCCCAAGTTCATGTTTCGCACTGGGTTATTTATCTGGGCTTATACAAAGATCTTTCCTTTTGCACCCCTTTTCTCTCCTTTCGTCCCCTCATGTCATTTTGATAATTATTATGGTTTATACTTGGTGTAAGCCCAACTTTAATTTTTCTTCTTTAAATTTTGAGAAAGTAAGAAAAATAAAAGGATTCTTTAGAATTGCCCTAAAAGAGATGGCTATGTGTCATTAATTAAACACTGTTTGTTTATAATTCTCTATGAAACTTCATGAAATTATTATTAGGGTATTTATGATTATGTGCTTTGTCCTTACAGGTAACGCTCCGGCAATATATAAGGAATATTGTCTGTCACCACACAACTCCAGGCTAAGCTCGCTTAACCATGGAATTCTTATGGATTAGGCTACCGAAAAACAAATGTATTTTGGTGATATGAGTAGCCAAATCAATCCCTTTAAGCTATCCTTCAACATAGTCTCATACCTATACAATCTCTAGATCCCTCTCATTCCGGTGTATCTTTGATTCATCATGTTCCACTGGAAGCCTGTCAGGAGCCGCTCCTTGTTAGTGTCCCTTGTACTTCGTGCCTCTTGTATCACTCCCCGCCCTCGTCAGTGCCCGGATGTCACATCAATTTTATATTTAATGATCGATAAAATCTGGCCAACTTTATTAATGATTGGTTAATTGAGAGCATAGAATCTGGTCAACTTATAATGACGATTATAGTTCTATAATAGGGTTAATATTCTGGAGATTGTTCAATTGACCATGTGTTGGTAATATTGATTAATCTGAATGCTGATTAATCTATCTAAACGTAAACTATAACGATTCAATTAAAAAAAAAATTCATTGAAGTAAAATAATTATACATCGATTATTACTAATGAAAACATCAAATACTCATCACTGGGCGACAAAATAATGAAGGATCACTAGAGATAATTAAGATAGAACAAGAGAGGTTTACATTCATAAACAAAATTCCAAAAGTTTTATAATTAGTAGTTTATTTTGCAGAGAGAAACTGATAAACTTGATTTTTGTTTCATTTATCCTGGCTGAAGAAGTGGTTAATGGTTGGCATAATCTCTGGTGGTCGAGTACGAAGAAACTTCCTCAGACTATGCTCAGCATATTTCTCTCCCTCTTCTCTGTTATCCAACACTGCCATGCTGCGTCGTGTTTTGTTAATCCTACACCAATTTTCCAACCAGAATTAATCACCAAAATACTGCATTCAATCCATTATCATATCATTTCATTCAAATAATAATCTGATTACAAAACGTTCAGTTCTTATCATTGGGAGTATGTTCGTAAAATATTCATAGGGTTTTATAACGTAGGTCCATCTGTTTTCATCCGAAATGTATTTTAAGGAACACCCACCTCAACAAAAAATACGTTGACTATGTAAAAATCCTTATACTAATTTCATGTGAAAATTAAGCTCTTAGTTAAAATTTGACTGAGTTCAATAAGCTTTACCTAACATCAGGGTTTTGGAGCACATTTCTTGTTAGTTGGAAGACACACATGGTGGTGACAAAGGTCATTGCAGCCAATAGAGGGTAGACCTAAAAAAGATACAAGAAAGTGAGAAAGCACATGATAATGATTAGACTGATAAATGAAGTAAATTAAATTATGCATGGTAGTACGTACCTCTGGTTTCATCCAGCGTCCCATTAATTCGAATAATGTTCCTCTCGTGAACCTTGAAGGTGTTTTTGATACTCTTACAAAGAACAATGGTGGTTTTGATCTTGATTTTGTTACTTGGAATGTCTGTGTGCCATCTGTATAAATAGTAGCTGTTAATGCAGAATTTGGAGGGCTAGTTTGAAGAGTTGGCATGCAAGTGTGGCATACAGTGGGCTGTGTGAAAACATAAAAATATTTGACTTTTGGAGAAAACTAGGGGCTGGCCTCATGTTTTCTGGATTTTTTAAGGTAAGAATTTGCCAGGAATGACCCAAATAATAGGCAATAGGGTAACGCAGTTATTCACGACAGCTTCAATCAGATATAAAGGGATCACGACGTGGAAAATTAATATCACACTTTCTTGTTTCAAGGGACGAAGAATTGACCTGCTTGGTCAGACTCTTATCTTTTCTAGTTTTTTTTTTTTTTTCTGAACTATTAAATTGTTAA
The DNA here is from genome assembly GCF_016808095.1 of Vigna angularis. Taxonomy (NCBI): domain Eukaryota; kingdom Viridiplantae; phylum Streptophyta; class Magnoliopsida; order Fabales; family Fabaceae; genus Vigna; species Vigna angularis. The sequence continues at coordinate 2,907,272 of NC_068971.1, read as the reverse complement.
CTATTTTTATAACCCTGCTTTAATACAAATGACGTGAACTCAATTAATGAATTACTTATTTTAACATTTAATGGATTATTTTAAAGTTTAATTCATCATTGTGAACGTATAAATATAAATACATAAAAGTTTCTGTTAATTGGTTTGCTTATATTCTTAGCATATTTGTATCATAGTATCTTAAATACCGTTTTTAATAAAAGAATAGTTTATATATATATATATATAAATATATATAAATAAATAAAATTACAAAAGATCATATAATCATTAAATATTTAAAATATTATTATTCAAATCATTTCATATTATATATATTTTAAATATTTAATGATTATATGATTTTTTGTAATTATATATATATATATATATATATATATATATATATATATATATATATATATATATATATATATATATATATATATATATATATATTCATTTTGTAGCACTTGGATGTTCCAACCTGTATAAAAAAGTGTATACATTTTTTTGTTTATTTATTTCATATTTAAGATTTATACATTTGATAGGAAAATCTGTCCAAATTAAATATTTAATAGTTATATGATTTTTGTATTTAAATATATATATATATATATACACTAGTACAGGAAACGGAAATGACACCGGTTAATTTCGTTTATAGGCACCGGTTGTGCAACCGAGACATATAGAGACGAGGTAAAAAGCATAAGTTTAATGCCTCGGTTGCGAACCGAGTCAAAAAGAGATCGGTTTTCGCCTCGGTCCTCCTTTGAACCGAGACCGTATCTTAGAAAATTCAATAAAAAAAATTTCAAAATACTGCTGAACCTACTGGGATTCATTACAGAACATCAAAGTTCATTACAGAGATCAAAGTTCAGATATAGAGCATATAACAAAAGCCACTGGGATGAAAGAATCAATGTTGTTCATTACATAGCATATAACAAATGGAAACAAAATCAGAAAATAGAATCCGAAAATCATTACAAAGCATCAAAGTTGAGGTACATCAGAAAATCAGAAAATAATAGTTCAGATTATTTCATTACAGAGCATATAACAAATGAAAAAAAAATCAAAGAAACCAAGGATTCATACTTTTGAAACCCAGCCTCAAACCCCATTTCCCAGTTTCTAAAAATCGTCAACGGCAAGCGACTTCCGATGGCAAGTGGCAAGCGGCTCCCGACGGCAAGCGGCAAGCGGCTCTCGATGACGAGTGGCGAGTGCGAAACGGCGAGCGCGAAGCGGCTCCCGACGACAAGCGGCAAGTGAGTGCTAGGCCAGCGACTCCACCACTGGCACGGGATCTGGATCTAGATCTGGACCGGCCACCGCTTGCTCTTCACTCGAGAGGCGATGCAGTCGCAGGCGAGGTGGAAGCCGCACTCGATGGCGGTGAGGCGAAAGGTGGCGTGGAGAAGGAAGAAGAAAGCTTTGCGCGTGGTGGCCGACGGCGTGGTTGAACGGCGGTGCTTGCGGCGCTGATGATGGGGTTTGGTGGAGAGGAGAAATCGGAGGAAGGGAGGCAAAGATGAGAGCGAGAGCGCGAGATATGAGAGCGAGAGTCTGAGAGGTTTTGCGGGAAGAGAGGTTTTGCGGGAAGAAGAACAGTGAAAGTGAATAAAGTTTTGAACTTTAACCCTCAAACCCAGTCATCGAGGCAAATATAGGCCTCGGTTAAAATAAAACCGCAACATAAATGTGTTACAACTTCTCTTTTCAAAAACGGGTTTAAAAGAACAGGTGCAGTATACTCTTTTCAAAAGCGGGTTTAAAAGAACCGAGACATATAGTGTCTCCAAAATTACATTTCTGCCACCGCGTTTTTATATGTCTCGGGTTTTCAAAAACCGAGGCATAATACGCGATTTAAAAACCCTATTTTTTACTAGTGACATATTTATATACATATATATACATATATATATATATATATATATATATATATATATATATATATATATATATATATATATATATATATATATATATATATATATATATATATATATATATATATATATATATATATATATATATATATATATATATATATATATATATATATATATATAAAAGTTTGCTAACAGCGTATACCTGTTTTTCAATTGATACATATTAGTAATGTGTATCAGGTTTTAGTTGACAAAAATATCCTTATATATTATGGATTTTAAGTTTTAAGGTTAAGGGTATTTTAATAATTTTCATTCTCAAAATTAAAGAAAAAAAAGAAACTCCCAAATCTTTGCTCACATCTCTCATTCCTCTCAACTCTTTCTCTTTTATCTCTCTTACTCTAACATTTTCTCTGTCATGTTATGACAGTCATAACTCAAAAACATCAGAAACACGGACTCTTAAACAATCTTAAAAAAATGATTTTATAATGAGTTTGCATTTTATAATTTTTGTCTTATCTAATTTTATCCAATTTTCACAAGCATAAAAGAATTGGTAATTGACTTGGAAAAAATAAAAAATATTCGTTGTTAAACAATTTCTTACAAAAAATGATTTTATAATGAGTTTTTATTTTATAATTTTTGTCTTATCTAATTTTATCTAATTTTCACAAACATAATGATATCAAAGAAATTGATAATTGGCCTAGAAAAAAATAGAAACACTCGTTGTTAAACAAATTTTTACAAAAATGATTTTATAATGAGTTTTTATTTTATAATTTTTGTCGTGTATAATTTTATCTATTTTTCATAAGCATAATGACATTCGAAGGAATTGGTAATTGGCTTAGAGGGTTTTTTTTGGAGATGATGATTCAACATATGCAAATGATGAAATTAGAGAGGTTAGTGAAGATGGTGAAATTGAAAGAGATCTTGAATGAACCTTTTCCTGAAGGTGAATATGTCAATGACTCAACTCTTTACAAATGCAAATTGTTTAACGACAAGTGTTTCTGATTTTTTCAATTGGGGCTACAGTAGGATGATAGAGAAAAAGTTGGAGTGAGAGAGATGAAAGAGAAAGGGTTGAGAGGAATGAAAGAGGTCAGTAAGGGTTTGGGGGTTTCTTTTTTTTTTTTTAGTTTTGAGAATAAAAATTATTAAAATACCCTTAACCTTAAAACTTAGAATCCATGATATATAAGAGTATTTTTGTCTACTAAAACTCGGTACACATTGCTAAAATGTACCAACTGAAAAACAAGCATACACACATTAGCAAACCCCATATATATATATATATATATGTGTGTGTGTGTGTGTGTTTTTTTTTTCTTTTTGTAGCATGGATACTCCAACCCATATAAAAAAAGGCTTAATACCTTTTTTGCTGCCTTGAAAGGGGGAATGTTCAAAGTGGTCATACCTTTTTAAAAAAGTTGGAAACGGTCCCAAGTTATGAAAAAACGGGTCAAGTTAATTCTTTTTGCTTATCGACAGACTTTTACGGAAGGGGGCCGTTGGTAATGCTTTGGTGATTTTAACTACTCAAGGACCTTAGGCCGTTAGTAAGTAGATCGATGAATTGAGATAAAAATTTGGGATTTTTCTGTCGTGAAATCACTTTGTCCCGTCCAAAAAACCTATTTTCTCTTTCCTCCCTCCTAAAGCTGGTCGTGGTTCTTCACAGGCAAAGCTGCTCTCGTGTTTTTCTTTGGCGAAGGTGCATCGTTGTGAGGTGAGGTGCGTGGGCCACTGACGTTGTGATGAGGACGTTGATGTCATGAGCAGAGGCGATTGGTGTTGCGGTTGGGGGATTATGGTTGAGAACTCTTAGTGGACGACGATTCCTGCACATTCTTTGGCTGCTGTGGTGTAGGGAGGTTGTTGTGGAGGTAGGGTGTCGAGAATCATCCCTTTCATGCATGTCAAATCTCTATTGTTGTTAATGGTTTGTTGTTTATGATGCAGGTAAATTCTTTTGGCGTACGTTTAAGGTTTTTCTTGAAGGGTTGGTCCTCCGGTTGAGGGTTTTTTGTTGAAGGCTGGTGGAAGGGCATTGGTGCATTCTTTGGTGCTGCCCTGGTGTAGGGAAGCTCTTGTGGAGGGAGGGTTCGAGAATCCCTATATCGTGGAGGCCAGTTAAGGGAAAATTGTGCACCACTAATATGTGCATTTGATTTATGTTTCAGTCTTATAGCTAACCTTGTAAAGTGCGTGTAATTTTTGATTGTTATAACTGTTGTTTTAGAAAGAAAGTTGGGCTGAGCAGTGGTGAACCTTGCGTGCTCAATGTATATCCATTATATTGATTGTTTTCTTTATTCAAGCATGAATTGGAAGTTGGCACAGGGTTGTGAACTCTAATGCGTGTTTTGAGTAAATGCTTGTAACAGTGCAATGTGTCTTTTGATGTCGTAGTCATTGATAGCTATTTGAATTATTTTAAGTCTTAGAGAACCTTATTTCAAGTGCTAACGCAAGAATAAAAGTGGTGAGGCAGTGTTAATTGGTTGGACAGTTGGTGAGAATTCAGTTTCCTTTTATTTGACTTGGTTACATACTTTCTTGTCTTGAGTGATTGAGAGGGGAAGGAAAGTATGGTCAGGTCCTTCAAAAATTGAAAACAATCTCTATCTGTAGAAGACAGAGACAGACACCCATTTAAGAAATAAGGTCAGTGAGAGAAAAAGAAAACAAGGAAGTTCAATGGATTCTCAAGTAGAGAAGGATCAAGAAAAAAAAAACTGATTGTAAAAAGAGACATAACAAATCCTGAACATCTCAAAAGATATTAGGATTTGAAACTATTGACTCACATGCACCCTCCATGAACTGATGCAATGAAAATTGTGCAAGTCTTGGTACAAAATAATAAGAATTTGTATACGCAAAAATAACTCACAAGCTACATGTACATTGTAAGGAAACGACTTAAGAATTTTATAGGAGAGAAGCATTGAATTGGAACAAGCCTTATTGAAGTGTTGCAATGTCTGTGGTGTTTGTGCTTCACAGATAAAAACATTTCTATGTAACAAACATCTCATTAACACTAATTATTTCTCTCCACCTTTTTTTCCTATCACATTATATCAACTATCATTGCTATATTTCTCTCTCTAGATGTTCATGGATGATTTTTTATTATTGCATTTTAGGAAAACAAGAATGATGAGAATATAAGTGTAGGGCATAGTTCTTTTATCTTTTGGTTCTCTCATCTCCCTCTTTATATCCTGTGTTTTGCTCTTATTCCCTCTTTCTTTTTTGTTTTTTTCTCTTTCAATCAATATCCTACATTAGTGATATCTAGAGCCTATAGTTTTCTTGTCACTAGACCAAAACCTATAGGTATGTAAACACAACTACACAAAATGAAAGAATGCTTCGTTCAAATTTAACAAAGGCTTGAAAAGGTTGATACACTATTAGGCATAGGGGAGGACATTTCAGACCAACTTTAGAGGTTATTAGTCTTATGCTTCGTTCAATTTCATTTTTTTCTAGGGTGTGTTTTCCACATGTGCTATTATTAGTCTTACACTGCTCTTTCTTTCTCCTACAAATCCAGGTGAACTTGTTTTGACACAGAAATAGAATATATTTGGGCTAGCTAATCTCACGTACAAGTTTAGTTAGAACAATGTAAATGTGTATGTTTGAATCTTCCCCCTTCCCAGTAGTTTTAGTTTGGCCTTGCTAAAGAGGAGAAGTACCAATTTATTTTCCTTATGGCTGGTTCCTCTCAACAAACCATATTTAGAGGTTCTCTTCTCAATTTCTTCTCTCTGCCATTTATCTCGAGCAAGCAAACCCCAATCAGTTTCGTTCCTTGTGTCTCTGTGCATTACTCGCGAATAATCCAACCTTGGAGAAGAGGGTTTTCGGTTTGTGGCTTAGTAATGCGAAATCCTGCCCGGTGACTCGTAGTGTGACGTTGAGAGAAGAACTGTGATCTTGGCTGTTTGGGGAGGCGACGACGTGACGGGGGTCTTTGTTTGATGGTGACTGATGACGACAGTAGCGACCCGTTGCGAGGGGTATCGGCGACGACAGCGAAATGAATCGCGATCCCATTCTTGCAATTTAGGGTTCTTGACCTTGTTTCCAATTTGGGAATGTGGGTTGTTGTCTCTTCCAATGTAGGTTTTGGTCTCGTTTTGTTTTGAGCCAAGGTTTGAAATGGGGATTTCGAATTGGGATTGAATTTAAGGTTTCTTAAATTGGGAATTTGGAGGTTAGGGCTTTCAAATTTTGGGTTTCTTTCCTGATTTCTCTCTTGGGTTAAGATTATATTTCTTCTATGTTGATTCAAGGCTTGAATTGGAGCTTCTGATCCTCTTTTCTGTTTTGCGAATTGAGAAGGTGAGGTTTTCGATTTTGAATTTGGGTCTGGGGTTTTGACTCTTCGTGTTGATCTGAGTTTGAGTTTCGTGAGCTCACATCTTTGAGTGCTTGGTTTTTGTCAGCATTTGGGTCTGACGGTGGTGGTTACCTAACTCAAATTTTCCCCAATTTCAACACCCAATTTGTTAATATCCACCTCAACCTCTAATTAAATAACACGTCAGCACACACATAACTAAATAATGACACGTAGGTACTATCTGCTACCAGATCATCAATCCATTAACACCATTTGTTTCTATTTAACGGAAGGGACGATGTTGACGCAAAATTTAATAAGTGAGGATCAATTTCAAACACTTTTAAAACGAGGGACTGAGTTGACATTATTCAGCAAAACTGGAACAAAATAGGTTATTAAGCCTAACTAAAAATATTAATAATAATAAATTAAAGTTGTTTTTTTATATTGTTCACGTTTTAGTGTCTCTTTGGAAGTCATACTTTAAAATTAAGATTTTGTATATGATTTCTGCTCTTATCCTTCGTAGTTCCATAAATCACTCTTTTTTTTAAGTAACAAGCTCCAATAAAACATATTGTAATACATATAAACCAAAAATAAACACAAGAATAAAAATTGATGAGTGCATAGCCATATAGAATGAAGTAAACCTCTTTTTCTTGTAGCAGGGAATGAAAGTTTAACATAGAGTATGTTAGTTTGATTGCTACACTCATGAAAAAAATGAAAACATTTTAAACATCAAAACAGTGTCTTTTGTGCGAAAGAAAGAAAGTGTGTGGTAGCGCATGGTTGAAGGGTGTGCTTATTATCATGTCCAAATCATGTTACAATATCACCAAACATCTCAGAAACTACTTGTCATCACTTGCTTTGGTTTTCACATAATTGAGTTCAGTTCAAGAGAGTGACACACCAAAACATGCTACCCATATTTATCTTACCTTAACAATGTATATATATATATATATATATATATATATATATATATATATATATATATATATATATATATATATATATATATATATATATATATATATATAATGATTGAAGAATCACATAATTCATTATTATAAGAGGAACCTTTCACATTAGAAAATTGATTATAAATTCAACCCACATAACAAATATTTATTATTTAAACTGAAATTTCATTAATAATAATAATAATAATAAATACTTCTGAAACAGAGGTCATCCATTTTTGAAGATTTTATTTTAAATATTAATAAAATGTATATTAAACATTAACATCAAGAAATTACCAATTGTTACTTTCTGTTCTTTACCTCATGAGCCAGAGAAAGAGATCACAATAGAGAAGAAAATGTAGACTTTTTTTTTTATGTTACTATATAGTTAATTTCGTGTTTTTGTAAAATTAATGGAATGAGATACACATGTGTATTATATTTATGTACATAACAATAAAAATAGAAACAAATTAAGCAATTAAACCTTTATTTTAATTTATAATCATTAATATATTTATGTTTTTTATTATAATCAAATAAATACATTTTAAACATATTAAAATAATAAACAAATTAAATTATTTAATAATTATATTAACGTAAAAAAGGTCTATTATCATATTAATCTAAACATAATTAAAAAATTCATTTATTTCTTTTTTATTTTCATCACATTCAAACCATTAAACTTTTTATGATATTCTTCTTTTCGTTTCATTTCTTTTCTATTCTCTTTCCATCCAAACAAAACTTAAAAGTTGAATTGACGACAAAAGTTTAATTCTTCTTTCTTCCTATAAATCTGTGTGTAATCATTTAGCATTTTTCTGCTATTATATATAGTTCGTAAGAGCATCAGTGCCACTCATGCTGTCATAACATATCATGGCCGAGAAGCTGGTGTCTAGCTGGTACAATCTTCATTCTTCGGTGCCATCATCATATGTGCAACCACCAGAAAGAAGACCTGATAATGCTGTTTTCGCCTCTGGAAAGTTAGTTCCAGTTATTGATCTTGGAGGACATCATCGGCCTGATATCATAAGGAATATCTTAAAGTCCTCACAGGATTATGGCTTTTTCCAGGTTCATATATTCTTTATTCACTAATTTCCTTTCCTTCACTTTCTTCTTATTCATCACACGTGTTTCCCATAATCATGGATATTGGTTGCACACACGTGCCTGTAGACTTGGAATCTCTCATTCATTGCAAAATGTACATACCAGTTAGAAATTATATCATGCATGTATCTGTGGTGTTGTGTGATATAACTATTTCTTATGTGAAACACTACCCATTTTGTAGTCTTACGTGATGGTCTTGATTTTAACATATATGTATATTTGGTTAATCTGAAACTGTGAAAAACAAGGTAGGTTATCAACCATGGACTTTCTAAGGATGTACTGGATGCTACACTGAATATTTTCAAAGACTTCCATGCCATGCCTGAGGATGTGAAGATAAAGGAAAGCTCTAAGGATCCAAATGGAAGGTGCAAGCTCTACACAAGTAGCGGAAGAGCCACCAAAGATGTTGTTAAGTATTGGAAAGACTCATTAACACACCCATGTCAACCTATGGGAGAATTCATGAAATATTGGCCAGATAAACCACATGGATATCGGTAAATTAATTCATTTTTGCTTTGTTCTTCTTCTTGTTTTCACTTAAACGTGCACGATTCATCGTTGAAATTTTCAATCTATCTTTTTAGTCAATGGTAGATGATGTGCTGGTTAGCCTTATAATACTGATTTTCCTACACACTTGTGGATTTCTTAATGGAATAGGATGTTAAAGCAACCGGCGAGTTAATGATAGTTGCATGATCATGTTATTTTTATACATATATAATCACCTGATATGTTAAAAATAATGAATAAGAGTGTCGTTATAGATGATTCAATTCACAAACAGTAACTGTCATAATCACTTTAATACGTTAATATGGACTTAGATGAGTTGACCCTTCTTATTTTATGTTCTATAAAAAGTAAGTATGCTAGGTAATATTTAGTTTTAAATTTTATTCCTTATATAAATAAACAAATTTAAAAAACCTTTAACGAATATGTCAATTCTGGTCCCACACTGTTTTTTTTTTTTTTGTAAATAATGGTGTGAAAATGGATTGAACAACTCGTTTTATTACGTTAGATACTGCAACAAACAAGTACAATAATGTTCTAAAGAATCATATACATAAATTCTTAGAATAAGTGAAGTTTTTTCATCATTTCTCAAATAGTGAACTATGAATTAATATTATAAATTGTAATAAATTACTGATTGCATTCCTGTTGCAGTTGTTTGAGGAAGTAAGTCTGATTTTGTGAAGTTTCAGTGAAGTTGTAGGGAAATACACAGAAGAAGTAAGGAAAGTGGGAGTGAAAATCTTGGAGCTGTTTAGTGAAGGATTAGGACTTAACAGAGAATATTTGTGTGGAGGACTTAGTGAAGAGCCTGTAGTGTTGTCTCATTACTACCCTCCTTGTCCTCAACCAAGTTTAACCTTAGGAACATCCATTCACAAAGATCCTAACCTTATTACCATTCTGCTTCAACAACTAGGGATCACTGCACTTGAGGTCTTCAAAGATGGGGAATGGATTTCCGTTGACCCAATTCCCAATGCCTTTGTGGTAAACATTGGGATTGTGTTACAGGTAATTTTTTTCTTCTTTTTTTTAATAAAAAGACTGACAAAGATTACCCCAAAAATATTTATAGTAAAAAGAAACACAATTAATTGGAAAATTAAAAAGATAAACTAATTTATCATAGATGTTCTTATAAATTAGAAGGTTCCAATTGAGCCTGAATGAATGAGTGTTTATTTTCACATTGTATTTTTTTTAAAGAGTTGTATTAGGGTTAATATGTTTGTGGTTTCTAAACTTAGGACGTGAAATTCAAATAAGTTCTTGTCATATATTTTGATACATTTTAGTCTCTAAAATTTAAAATGAATATAGATATTTTATCTCAACGTATTTTTTCGTCTTAAACTATGTTTCAGATTTATATTTAATCTGGAATAATCAAATAGTGTAAATAATTCCAAAATGTAAGCCTAAAATATAGTTTAACACATTAAAAGATTTAATTTAGTTGGATCAGGAAGATTATATTCAAGTTTAAAGTTTGAAAACTAGTACTAAAGTTTCAAACAAATTCTAATTTTAAAGTTTAAGGATTAAAATATACTTAACCCATTATATTCTAATCCTTTGTCTTATTCCATCCATGCATACAATAGATTCTGTCGAACAATAGATGGATTATAATTAAAATCCTTACAATGATTAGTTTGATCACCGGAAGCTAATCTTGATGATAAGTTTTGCATGACAAAGTTCAAATTTCTATGATTGCTACATATAGATAATTAGCAATGGAAGACTCATATTGCAGCTAAACACCGGGTTATCACAAATTCAAGAAGTGGGAGACACAGCGTTGCCTACTTCGTTAACCCAACAAAAGAATCCCTTGTAGAACCTGCTAAGCCTCTGATAAGTCCAACTTCTCCTCCAATGTTCAGATCTATGACATTTGGAGAGATGACTGCAAACTTTCTGACCAAAGGCTTTCAATTTGAAGAAGAATTGCGGACAGTAAATTTCCAAAATTAATATGGAAAAGTAATGCAAAACTTTTAAAACGACTATATAAAGTTATGTCTCTCTTGAAAGAATAAAGTTTATGTTTGCAATGTCGAAGCTTGTGAATGTAGTGAACATATTACACTTCAATGGCTTGTGGTCTACTTGTATTTTCAATCTTTCGTACTCTTAAGATTGAGGAACTCTTCTGTATTGAATTCAAACTTCTGTTTACTGTTAGTGTTCTGGCTAATGACCTCATATATATTGAGAATGTGAAATTAACTAAGCAAGAGATTGGTTTGTGTGAAATATAAATTCTCCAACACTTACTCAGAAGTTTCTTTCTGTTAATTGAACTCGTGTCATTATAAAGAAGAGGTTATAGAATTAGCTATTTTTTCTTTTAACTATAATAAGAATGCCATTTGTGGTGTTACAAGCAACGAAAAACTGATGTAAAACAGTAAGGAGAATATACCGAATCTCATCAAAAGGACCAATCAAAAGGATGCTACCAAATCTCAGAAATAAATAACAGAGAAATCTCAGATAATAATCCTACTACTGATGCAATGGCAGACAGGCTTAAGTTCAATAAGGTATAATTATTTTCAGTGCTGTTCAGATCCTTGTAGTTTTTTTTTTCCAATGAATAAAGACTCTGGTTTGACATGTACATACAAGTTTCTAGTTATTACTACTTATTTATTTTGTTGGCATGTAATTTGAGAGATCCATTTTGTGAAATCAACAGAGTAAGTGTTTGGATTGTGTAGAATACAAATTCTCTGACACTCAAGAACTCCGAAGTTTCTTACTGTAAATTTTCATTTGTCTTCCCTTTTGCTTCACTATTCCATTAATGTGATAACCGAGGACAAGTTAGAGAATTAAGAAGAGGAGTTCTATAGTTTTGCTATAATAAGTTGGCCATTTTGTTTTGTAACAAGCAATGCAGAAACTGACATAAAACAGCAATGGGAAAATACAGATACTCATCAAAATACCAAATCTTATAAATAAAGAATAGAGAAATCTCACATATCTCCCTTCTCAGCATTTCTGACATTCCTCCATTTCTCGATTAATAAGATATTATTAAGATGGATGTAGTTTCTGTCTTAGGGGAAAAAATGACATTTGCAACTTCTATACTAAAATCAAAATGTTAGAAACAGGGGTCGCAACAAATGCTACAAACATCTCAATACTTAGTTCAGAAGAATCACTGTCTACCACCCATCTCTCTATCTCAATGTTGTTCCTTTGTAGCATCTATCTCTTAGGCCTCCCTCAGTCCCTTTTATCTCTCGAATCATGACATGTTAACAACTTTTTTTTTAACAATTTTTTGACATTAATCTGTTTTACGAATCAACAAAATAATGACACATAATCTATTCAAAAAGTTGTTAAGAAAATTGTTAACATATAATAGTCCTTTACTCATACTTTCTACTTTGATACTTATGCTTTTTCCTACTTCAATACTTAGGTTTTTGTATTTTTTGTAATGGAAGGCTACTAGAAGTGTAACGTGATTTATATATACAATACATCTTCATACATTGTTGTTAAGAATTTTGGAAGTGTAACAAAACTACATATAATTAAAAAAGTTGGAAGCATGTATCAGAACAGAAGCCACATTAGTATCTAAATGCTCAACTAGTTTCAGCTTACTGTAACTGTTTTTTTCAACAAAAACAGAAACCTTAATTTCGGTGATCTTGTCACTTACATTTCTCAAGTACCACGTATTGTTTTTGTTAGAGAATTCAAGTGTGAATCTAAGTCTCACATTGGATAGAAATGAGATAGTAGAGTAGTATATAAAAATGAAAGATCCATTAACCCATTGTCTTAAGGTTTTAGATAAAGAGTGGTGTTGTTCCCTTATATAGTTGACTCAGGTGTTATTGGTGTCTGTGTAACTCACAGGAAACCTTCTCCTCAATACACCCATCACTTTCACTCCACGTGGAATAATGGTTTTGGACAATATGGTATAATCACAGTTGGAGTTTGTGATATCTGCTTGTTCCTGCATCGATAGAGCGTGCTCAAGTTGCACCTCTACTTCACCCATTGTAGGTCGCTCATCTGGTTCATACTTCAAGCAATTTACCATGACATCAACAAACACTTGCCAACAATCTGGTGCAATCTTTCCTTTGAGAATCGGATCAATTTTCTCCTCAACAGGGTGGTTCTCCGGAAAATTTTTTTCAGTCAGGGTTCTCCTGCACACAACATCGAGTAGAACCAAACCAAATGAGAAAACATCCCATTTAGCTGTGATGGTACCATCGGTGACCAGCGCAGCCATGAAGCCCCAAGTACCTATGAGAAAGAGTATTAACTTAGTTTGACCCACTAAAATTCATTGCAATGAGAAAGCTCATACAACAGAATAAAAATTACCCATAACATGCTCTACATTCATTTGCTTCTGCTTTGACATAAAACGTGATCCCTGCAGGCTAACACCAAAACCAGAGAGTTTTGGCTCCATGTGGTCATCCAAAAGGATGGTATTAGGACCTAGGATGCAGTGAAAGATGGTACGTTTAGCTCCGGTGTGAATGTAGTGTAGTATACGTGCTACTCCTATGCAAATTTCTAGCCTCTTCTTCCATGATAGTTTACCATCTTGTAGTTGTTCGTCTAGAGATCCATTGGACATGTACTCGTATACAAGAATCTTCTCATTTTCGTGGTTGCAGAATCCTATAAGAGACACACATCTGGGGTGATGAAGCTGACATAACAATTCTATTTCCGTGTTGAACGCTTCCCATCCTTGATCATTAAATCGCTTTATTGCGACCGTGTAATCAGAAGCCCCATTATGCTGTAAACAGCCTTTATATACTTCACTAAATAATCCACGTCCTACTACTCTGTTTGTATCAAAGTTATCGGTGGCTTTCCTGATATCGATGAGAGAAAATTGATGGCACAGTTCTTCTATTAACGATGGAAACTGTCTCCGAGATGAATTTGTATTTGTTGTGGGCTTCGAACAGCACATGCCCAAACAATTCAGAAACATAGTTCCAATTTGTAACACCTGCTTGCTTAAGTAGTTTTCACTTGTCACTTACCATAGACATTGAACTATGCTACTTCTCATTCGTTTGGCTTGAGAAGAATATTAGGTTTGGGTTGGAATCTCGCCAAAATAAGATCCCCTAAAGTTTTTACAAGGCTGTGTTTATTTCTCACCAAGCATTCATTTCAGATATTGTTTGCTCTCCTTCAAAGACTGGGGCCTGCATATGAAAGTCTGACTCAGTCAAAATGAGAATAAGCATAGTCAAAATGAGAATAAGCAATTGGAAAAGTTGAAAGACTTTTATTTCTGGAAAAATGTTTATAGAGAAATTCATCCAACCCAATATGGTCGTAGAAAAAGTTAGGTAGATTCACCTAGTGTTATAGTTAGGGATGGTAGAAAGGGCTCGACGGATTAGCCTCTCAATTTGGTAAAATAATGGCGGGTTGGATGACAAAATAAATAAAACAGCAGTCCAACCTCATAGCTTGACAGTGGACCTGTTAGGATAAAATTAAATATCAAGGTTTATTTGCAATTACGTTTAAGTTCCTGGCTTTTGTTTTTAGTTTTTTTTTTGTATAATATACTCGGTCAGTATTATTCGGTTAGTGTTGGTCAGTATTATTCGGTTAGTGTTGGTCAATATTATTCAGAGAAGAGAGGTCTCTTCTCTGAGCAAGAATCCCAGGTGTGCATTCCCTACACACGCGCATGCCGCTGCTCCCGTCCGACCAGTCACGGTGCCACCGCCTCCTACCCACCTTGACTTCGCCGGCGACACCACTCCGCCGGATCCGCCGGCGGCCACGGCGTCACCGCCCTCTCCCTCTCCTCGCTTCTAAAACGCCAACCCAGGGAAGGGTTTGCCTCCGTCGCATATGCACCACTACTTCTTCGAACCAGCCACCGCGCCACCACCTTCTACTAGTCTCGGCGTCGCTAGCGACACCACACTCCACCGGAGCTACCGCCGGTCGCGGCGTCCCCGCCCTCTCTTTCTCTTGTGAACGACAAAAACACAATCCCTGGGATGAGTTCTTCCTGATCCCACCGAGACCAGCCGCTGCCGGTGCACTGACGCCTCCTTCTCCCAACCGACCGCCGTCTACAGCTCCTTTTGTGCTAGGGTTGATTGATTAAACCAAACAACATAGTGTACGATGAACTGATTGCTTGGTATTTTCTTTTGATGTGGTTGTGGTTGAAGATTATGAGAAGTTGGTTCATGATATACTGGAATCTTTTTTTTAACAGGGGGAATTTGAAATAGGAAGATGATGAATCTGGAAATAATGAGTTAGGCTTTTCTCTTGCAGGAACATGGCCATAGGGGTTTTCACGGTGTAAGTCAAGGTTGATGATGATCAAGGGGGTTGTGTGCGGATATCAGTTTGCAGGTTTGGGTTCTGCAAAGAGAGCACTGGTCTCTCATTGTTGAAGGTCGTGAGGCGTGTTTGGGTTGTTGGGAATGGATGAAGGAGGGTACAGAAGCAAGCCAGAAGTAACAGAAATATGTATCCCTCTATAATTACATATTTAGTCCAGATATGAGCAAGCAAACCATGCCAAGCCTTATCAAATCAAATGGAAGCAGATATCAACCCAATCCCAATACAAGCAGACAACAACCATCAATATCCCAAACATTCATAGCATATGAGCAATTTAAGAGTGAAGACTTACCTTTCGCGTTCTAGCTTTTACTTGCTTCGTAAGTGCCTGCGAACGACAATGAAGATGCTAACGAGAGTGGATAGTGAGGGTCCTGTTGTGTGAATGGAAGATGGGAAATCATGGGTCCTCTGGTTTTGAGTGTGTTGAAGAAGATGGAAGGGTAAATCAAAGATGAACTAATGATGAGGAGAGCCTTTTTCTGTGCGAGTGAGAACAGTGAGAACAGGATGTTGTGAGAATCCAAAGGTATCAGTTTTCTTTTTTTTTTTTGTGAAAATGTTTTTGGGATTCTATTGTGCGTGGTGAAGAATTGAATTCTCAGAGTCGTGTGAGTGAATGATAATGGTGTTGGAAGTGAGGGGAGTCCAGAGTTTGGAGTTCGGCTATGGTATAATGACGTGAGACCGATAGGTGGAAGTCAAAAGATGAATTGTGATCCTCCGATCCAAAATGGCTCTCTCCCTTAGCCATGTTCACGGGGCAGATGAAACCAAAGTCAAAAGCTTGGCCTGTTCAATGATTGCTTCCTGCAACAGCCCTTCCTCTGCTGTGTCTCCTCTTAAGGTAAGCTAGCTAAAGGCAGAAGATTTGTACAAGAATGGGAGATAGCGTAAGCAGACCGAGAAAGTTGAACTTTGCCAATTTTTTTTTGTTTCTTTTTGAAATAGGATTAAAATAAAATAAAATACATTATAATAAAATAGACTCAGATACAATTACTCAAAATAACAAAGTAAAATAATCATAAAATAAAATTAGAATAACATAAAATAAAATAAAATAAATTTCATCAAAATTATATAATTTAGTCACTCGGAAATTGGGTGTTGACAAAAGGACAAATTGGATTTGTACGTATTGTACAGATTTGTGGACAAGTTCGGCTTTGAAAAGATAGCAAAAGCTACGTCAGGAGAAACGTGTGTGATATCCTGGAGAAGACATACAAAGGGATGACCATGATAAGCAAGTACGACTTCAAATTCTTATAGGTGAGTTTGAAAACTTTGAAGATGAAAGAGAGAAAACGAGTAGCCGAATACATAATTCGGGTGAAGACCGTGGCAAATCAACTCGACAGAAATGGAGAGTACCGCCTGTCAGCTGAGTTATGGAGAAGATCAGGTCGTTGACAAACAACTTTGAGAACATAATTTACACCATTAATTAATCCAAGGATTTGTAATTGCTCTTAGTTAAAGAGCTTGTCGGGTCAAACACTTCAAGCAAAGCATGACCTGAGGAAGATGCTCGAAACACTAAGTTCGTGACCCTGGAGAGTCAAGGAAGGTAGGTCGTGACAAAGATTACAATGAAGACGACAAATAATAAATCGGCAAAGTCATCTGTGACAAAGGACAAGGTATGGTTACTGAGACGCTGCACAGCCATGTAGCCCCAAGTACCTAAAAGTGAAAGTAATATCTTAGTTTAACTGACAAATTAATTGGGTAGAAATGACTAAGCTCGTAAAATAAAACATTACCCATATGAATATCATTATCTACTTTAATTGGGTTTGGCTTTGACATAAAACGTGCTCCCTGTACGCTAAGGTCAAAATCTTGAGTCTTGGCTGCATATTGTCATCCAAAACAATGTTAGTGTTCAGATCTATGACATTTGGAGCAGTGAGTGTGACCATAGGCTCACAATTTGAAGAAGAATTGCGCACAGTAAATTTCCAAAAGATAATGGAATAGTAATGCAAAACTGATCATATTTTCAAACGACTATACAAATTGATATCGCACTCGAAAGACTAAGGTCTATGTTTGCAATGTCCATGCTTGTGAATGTAGTGAGCATATTAAACTTCCATGGCTTGTGGCCTACTTGTATTTTGAACCCTTCGTACTCTTAAGGTTGAAGAACTTTTCTGGAATGAAGTAAAACATTTCTGCTTGTCTTTTAGTGTTCTGGCTAATGACCTTATATATAGTTGGGATGTGAAATCAACTAAACAAGAGATTGGATTGTGTGAAATATAATATCTCCAATAGAAAGTAAAAGAAAGATATTTTTGTGGTACTTGTACTCCTATATAACAAAGTAACCACCAAATTAAATTTCACGAACTTCTCTTCTCACATCACATTCTGTTTCACGTGCATGGGAATAATAGTTTTGGACAATAATATATAATCGCGGTTGGAGTTTGTGATATCTGCTTGTTCCTGCATCGATAGAGCGTGCTCAAGTTGCACCTCTATTTCACCCATTGTTGGTCGCTCATCTGCTTCATACTTCAAGCAATTCACCATGACATCTACAAACACTTGCCAACAATCTGGTGCAATCTTTCCTTTGATAATAGGATCAATTTTCTCCTCAACAGGATTCTCCAGAAGTTCTTTCTCAGAGAGGGTTATTAAATGATACGTCCTCCTGCACACCACTACTAGTAGAACCAAACCAAAGGAGAAAACATCCCATTTATCTGTGATGGTACCATCCATGACATACTCTGTGGCCATATAGATCCAAGAACCTATAAGAAAAATTATTAGCTTAGTTTAACCCACAAAAATAAATTCATTGCTCGTAAAACAAAACAAAAATTACCTATAGCATGCTCTACATTGATTTGTTTCTGCTTTGACTTAAAGCGTGATCCCTGCACGCTAACACCAAAACCAGAGAGTTTTGGCTCCATGTGGTCATCCAAAAGGATGTTACTAGGACCGAGTGTACAGTGAAAGATGGAACGCTTGGCTCCAGTGTGAAGGTAGTGTAGTCCACTTGCTACTCCTATACATATCCGTAGCCTCTTCTTCCATGATAGTTCAGCATCTTGCAGGTGTTCATCTAGAGACCCATTGGACATGTACTCGTATACAAGAATCTTCTCATTTTCGTGGTTGCAGAATCCTATGAGAGACACATCTGGGGTGACGCTGGCATAACAATTCTATTTCCTTGTTAAACGCTTCGCATCCTTGATCGTTAAATCGCTTTATTGCGACCGTGTAATCAGAAGCACCATTATGTTGTAGATAGCCTTTATATACTTCACTGAACATTCCATTTCCTATTACTCTGTTTAGATCGAAGTTATTGGTGGCTTTTCTTAGATCAGCGAGAGAAAATTGATGGCACAGCTCTTGTATCACCGTTGAAAACTGTCTCGGAGATGAGTCTGTATTCGATGTGGGCTTCCAACAGCACATACCCAAACAACTGAGAAACATAGTTCCAATCTGTGCATATTGTCACCGAGATGAACTTGTGTCACCAAAACATTTCATAAACATTGTTCCAATCTGTGAAACAAACTACTCTCTCCATTCTCCACAGCTAAGACTGTCCTCTTTTTTCTTCATTTATACGCGTTGCCATGTTTCGTGAGAAAGAGCATATCAAAATGTGTAGCACCTTTTCTTCCACGAAATTGCTTCTTTATCCCTGCATTGATTGGCCACACACATACTCATATCAAACGGTCAATTAGGACGACTTTTTATGGAGTATTAATTAGGTGGACATAGACAACTTCTTAGTAGGTTCCTCCAGGCTTTAATTAATGATGCTGTGTTTGAACCATAAAATCCTGAATTCTTTTAAGTAAGTTCTTTCTCAATCATTTATTATGGAAGCTTTAATATTTTCTTTAATATGTAGATGGAGTATCCAAATTTTGAATCAATTATATTGTAATTTTACTTCATGAAAGCCAAACGGGTTTGTGGCCAAAGTTTTATGATGAATCTTTCTTATAAGATGTTATATACTCTTAATTTGAGACAATTCGGTGTAAGACTTTAATGAGATCTGAACTCAACTATACAAAGGATTGAGTACTATTTTCTACAAAAAACTTAAAGATAATGGATTAATGAGTCTTCCATCTTTATATAATGCTTTAGTTTTTCATTTCTATCCAACATGTGACTTTCACTTGCACTTGAATTTCCAATATGGACATGTACTCCAACACAAGAATTTTTTCTTTCTTGTGGTTGCATAATCCTACAAGAGACTCACAATTAGGGTGACAAACCTGACAGAGCAACTATATTTCGTTCTTGAACTCAACCATGACAGAGAGTTTCAACTGGAATCGCTTTATTGCAGTTGCATAATCTGAAGCATCATTGTGTTGGAAACAACCTTTGTATGCTCTGGCAGATCTTCCACGTCCAATTATTCTGTTCTGATCAAAGTTGTCGGTGGATTTCCTAAGATCAGTGAGAGAAAAATTGATAGCAAAGCACTTGTATAACCGTTGAGATGAACTTGCTTCTCCAAAACATTTGAGAAACATTTCTACAATTTGTGAGAGACCCCTGCTTCCTTATCACTTGTCACTAACTGAAAAAAACTCACCTCTACTCCTCTTCACTCTTCACAGCAAAGCTAACCTTATATGTAAACTGATAAAATAGCATAGTATGAAATTGACCTAAACATGTTATATTAACATCACAGTAACACATTCAGATCAAAAACAGCGGAAGCAAAAATGAAAGAATAATGTGCGTACCTCCTGCCATTGCAATTTTGTGAATCTAAACACAGACAACTTTGTTTTCTAAACCTTAACTCACTCAAACTCGATGGTGTGTTTTTTCTGAACAGAGGAGTAGACTTAGTGATCAAAACTGAGAGTAACTCATTCCCTTATATAAAGTCTGGCCATCACAGGATTTAAAATAAATGGGCTTTACGTTTAAAAATTAATAACTGCTCCATAACCTCTATGCAGTTAAAAGGATAAAAAATAATGGCTTAATGGACCACTTTTGTAATGCCCCGACAACTCACAGGGACCATCGACTGCCCCCACAGATCACCACCAGGCTTTCCAGTGTGCTTTGTCCTCACTCGCACACTTTCCGAGAAAAGTTCTCGGAAGGTCACCCATCCCAGAATTGCTCCAGGCTAAGCACGCTTAACCATGGAGTTCTTATGAGTTAGGCCACCGAAAAGTAAATGCATTTTGGTGATATGAGTAGTCAAATCAATTCCTTTAAGCTATCCTTCAACTGCTATCAAATACAATTTTTTAAATCAAAGTTAAAAGTTGAAATATCAATAATATTTCAAAATATGTATGGATTTTTCATTTTCATAGAATAATATATAGATATATTATAAAAAATTTCAGAATTTTCTCTCTTTTTTTATCTAGTCTATTTTTTTAGAAAGCTTCTGTTTGATCAAATATTATCCTTGTCTTTGTTTATGTTTTGGATTGAAACAAATTACTATAATTCGTCTTCGTCTTCGAATCAATCGACATTTTTCACAAATTTTACAGATCCCTCTCATTCCGGTGTATGTTCGATTCGTCCATGTACCCCTTCCACCCGAAGCTGCCAGGAGTCGCTCCTTGCCTGTGCCCCCTACACCATGCCTCTTGCACCGGCGTCACACCCCGCCCTTGTCAGTGCCCGGATGTCACATTCTGTCTGGTTCGTCCTCGAACCACACCGTACTGGAGAGGCTAGGCTCTGATACCATCTGTAACGCCCCGACAACTCACAGGGACCATCGACAACTCACCGGGGACCCCAGCCTCTCTTTCCCTTTCCTCCACCGCGACGTTCCAAACTCCGACTCTGACCGCCCTCCGGCTTCGACGCCTCGCACGGCTGCGAGGGAGGGTCCGAGCTGTCATCCCGGCCGAGTTTCAATTTCGATTGCGGGGAAAGCGCCGCTCCTTCAGTGGTACGGGAAACCTATAAAAAAGTTTTGATTTTTTAACTTTGAAAAAGTTTTGATTTCTTAACGTTAAAATTTGTCTATATTTTTGTGTACAGAGAACATTGATAGAGCATTTCGAAAAACTTCAGTTGGATAAAAAAGATTCACTTGAATATGTCAAGGTTGAGGTCTTTGAAAAGACCATCACCTGTCTGTGGAAAAAGGGCGGAGCTCAAAATAAAATCTTTGATATCTTTGAAGAAAGATTACATGTAATTTCTTTCTTTTTTTTGTAGTTTCAAGATTACATATAATCTTTCTTTTTTGTATCATCTTTTTTGAATGTTTCTTAACTCAATTCATATCCACATTCCCATCGCAATTCAATGAATGTTTCTTTTGTTTGGAAGCACAGGGTACAGAAAGAAACCCTTTAATCTCATTTATTGCTTTTAGTTATTCATTATATTTAAATTTAATTAGGAATAGTTCTTTGTTTAGTTAAATTACATGCATCCAAATCAACTTGCCTCTAAACGTGTACGTTACAACTTAAAGTTTTAATCCAGCTTTTTACGTCATTATACCTCCCTGCGCATATTATGACGGACTTCAGAAACTAATGCGTAGACTTACTATATCGCCCAGAACTATGACCCCAATAACTACGTTATAAAAGGTCATTTTTGTACGTTATAAAAATGTCATTTTTCCACTAGTGGTACGGGAAACCTATAAAAAAGTTTTGATTTTTTAACTTTGAAAAAGTTTTGATTTCTTAACGTTGAAATTTGTCTATATTTTTGTGTACAGAGAACATTGATAGAGCATTTCGAAAAACTTCAATTGGATAAAAAAGATTCACTTGAAGATGTCAAGGTTGAGGTCTTTGAAAAGACCATCACCTGTCTGTGGAAAAAGGGCGGAGCTCAAAATAAAATCTTTGATATCTTTGAAGAAAGATTACATGTAATTTCTTTCTTTTTTTTGTAGTTTCAAGATTACATATAATCTTTCTTTTTTGTATCATCTTTTTTGAATGTTTCTTTACTCAATTCATATCCACATTCCCATCGCAATTCAATGAATGTTTCTTTTGTTTGGAAGCACAGGGTACAGAAAGAAACCCTTTAATCTCATTTATTGCTTTTAGTTATTCATTATATTTAAATTTAATTAGGAATAGTTCTTTGTTTAGTTAAATTACATGCATCCAAATCAACTTGCCTCTAAACGTGTACGTTACAACTTAAAGTTTTAATCCAGCTTTTTACGTCATTATAACTCCCTGCGCATATTATGACGGAGTTCAGAAACTAATGCGCAGACTTACTATATCGCCCAGAACTATGTCCCCAATAACTACGTTATAAAAAGTCATTTTTGTACGTTATAAAATGTCATTTTTCCACTAGTGGTACGGGAAACCTATAAAAAAGTTTTGATTTTTTAACTTTGAAAAAGTTTTGATTTCTTAACGTTGAAATTTGTCTATATTTTTGTGTACAGAGAACATTGATAGAGCATTTCGAAAAACTTCAGTTGGATAAAAAATATTCACTTGCAGATGTCAAGGTTGAGGTCTTTGAAAAGACCATCACCTGTCTGTGGAAAAAGGGCGGAGCTCAAAATAAAATCTTTGATATCTTTGAAGAAAGATTACACGTAATTTCTTTCTTTTTTTTGTAGTTTCAAGATTACATATAATCTTTCTTTTTTGTATCATCTTTTTTGAATGTTTCTTTACTCAATTCATATCCACATTCCCATCGCAATTCAATGAATGTTTCTTTTGTTTTGAAGCACAGGGTACAAAAAGAAACCCTTTAATCTCATTTATTGCTTTTAGTTATTCATTATATTTAAATTTAATTAGGAATAGTTCTTTGTTTAGTTAAATTACATGCATCCAAATCAACTTGCCTCTAAACGTGTACGTTACAACTTAAAGTTTTAATCCAGCTTTTTACGTCATTACCTCCCTGCGCATATTATGACGGACTTCAGAAACTAATGCGCAGACTTACTATATCGCCCAGAACTATGTCCCCAATAACTACGTTATAAAAAGTCATTTTTGGACGTTATAAAAATGTCATTTTTCCACTAGTGGTACGGGAAACCTATAAAAAAGTTTTGATTTTTTAACTTTGAAAAAGTTTTGATTTCTTAACGTTGAAATTTGTCTATTTTTTTTGTGCAGAGAACATTGATAGAGCATTTCGAAAAACTTCAGTTGGATAAAAAAGATTCACTTGAAGATGTCAAGGTTGAGGTCTTTGAAAAAACCATCACCTGTCTGTGGAAAAAGGGCGGAGCTCAAAATAAAATCTTTGATATCTTTGAAGAAAGATTACATGTAATTTCTTTCTTTTTTTTGTAGTTTCAAGATTACATATAATCTTTCTTTTTTGTATCATCTTTTTTGAATGTTTCTTTACTCAATTCATATCCACATTCCCATCGCAATTCAATGAATGTTTCTTTTGTTTGGAAGCACAGGGTACAGAAAGAAACCCTTTAATCTCATTTATTGCTTTTAGTTATTCATTATATTTAAATTTAATTAGGAATAGTTCTTTGTTTAGTTAAATTACATGCATCCAAATCAACTTGCCTCTAAACGTGTACGTTACAACTTAAAGTTTTAATCCAACTTTTTACGTCATTATACCTCCCTACGCATATTATGACGGACTTCAGAAACTAATGCGCAGACTAACTATATCGCTCAGAACTATGTCCCCAATAACTACGTTATAAAAAGTCATTTTTGTACGTTATAAAATGTCATTTTTCCACTAGTGGTACGGGAAACCTATAAAAAAGTTTTGATTTTTTAACTTTGAAAAAGTTTTGATTTCTTAACGTTGAAATTTGTCTATATTTTTGTGTACAGAAAACATTGATAGAGCATTTCGAAAAACTTCAGTTGGATAAAAAAGATTCACTTGAAGATGTCAAGGTTGAGGTCTTTGAAAAAACCATCACCTGTCTGTGGAAAAAGGGCGGAGATCAAAATAAAATCTTTGATATCTTTGAAGAAAGATAACATGTAATTTCTTTCTTTTTTTTGTAGTTTCAAGATTACATATAATCTTTCTTTTTTGTATCATTTTTTTGAATGTTTCTTTACTCAATTCATATCCACATTCCCATCGCAATTCAATGAATGTTTCTTTTGTTTGGAAGCACAGGGTACAGAAAGAAACCCATTAATCTCATTTATTGCTTTTAGTTATTCATTATATTTAAATTTAATTAGCAATAGTTCTTTGTTTAGTTAAATTACATGCATCCAAATCAACTTGCCTCTAAACGTGTACGTTACAACTTAAAGTTTTAATCCAGCTTTTTACGTCATTATACCTTCCTGCGCATATTATGACGGACTTCAGAAACTAAGGCGCAGACTTACTATATCGCCCAGACCTATTTCCCCAATAACTACGTTATAAAAAGTCATTTTTGTACGTTATAAAATGTCCTTTTTCCACTAGTGGTACGGGAAACCTATAAAAAAGTTTTGATTTTTTAACTTTGAAAAAGTTTTGATTTCTTAACGTTGAAATTTGTCTATATTTTTGTGTACAGAGAACATTGATAGAGCATTTCGAAAAACTTCAGTTGGATAAAAAAGATTCACTTGAAGATGTCAAGGTTGAGGTCTTTGAAAAGACCATCACTTGTCTGTGGAAAAAGGGCGGAGCTCAAAATAAAATCTTTGATATCTTTGAAGAAAGATTACATGTAATTTCTTTCTTTTTTTTTGTAGTTTCAAGATTACATATAATCTTTCTTTTTTGTATCATCTTTTTTGAATGTTTCTTTACTCAATTCATACCCACATTCCCATCGCAATTCAATGAATGTTTCTTTTGTTTGGAAGCACAGGGTACAGAAAGAAACCCTTTAATCTCATTTATTTCTTTTAGTTATTCATTATATTTAAATTTAATTAGGAATAGTTCTTTGTTTAGTTAAATTACATGCATCCAAATCAACTTGCCTCTAAACGTGTACGTTACAACTTAAAGTTTTAATCCAACTTTTTACGTGATTATACCTCCCTGCGCATATTATGACGGACTTCAGAAACTAATGCGCAGACTAACTATATCGCTCAGAACTAGGTCCCCAATAACTACGTTATAAAAAGTCATTTTTGTACGTTATAAAATGTCATTTTTCCACTAGTGGTACGGGAAACCTATAAAAAAGTTTTGATTTTTTAACTTTGAAAAAGTTTTGTGTACAAAGAACATTGATAGAGCATTTCGAAAAACTTCAGTTGGATAAAAAAGATTCACTTGAAGATGTCATGGTTGAGGTCTTTGAAAAGACCACCACCTGTCTGTGGAAAAAGGGCGGAGCTCAAAATAAAATTTTTGATATCTTTGAAGAAAGATTACATGTAATTTCTTTCTTTTTTTTGTAGTTTCAAGATTACATATAATCTTTCTTTTTTGTATCATCTTTTTTAAATGTTTCTTTACTCAATTCATATCCACATTCCAATCGCAATTCAATGAATGTTTCTTTTGTTTGGAAGCACAGGGTACAGAAAGAAACCCTTTAATCTCATTTATTGCTTTTAGTTATTCATTATATTTAAATTTAATTAGGAATAGTTCTTTGTTTAGTTAAATTACATGCATCCAAATCAACTTGCCTCTAAACGTGTACGTTACAACTTGAAGTTTTAATCCAACTTTTTACGTCATTATACCTCCCTGCGCATATTATGACGGATTTCAGAAACTAATACGCAGACTAACTATATTGCTCAGAACTATGTCCCGAATAACTACGTTATAAAAATTCATTTTTGTACGTTATAAAATGTCATTTTTCCACTAGTGGTACGGGAAACCTGTAAAAAAGTTTTGATTTTTTAACTTTGAAAAAGTTGTGTACAAAGAACATTGATAGAGCATTTCGAAAAACTTCAGTTGGATAAAAAAGATTCACTTGAAGATGTCAAGTTTGAGGTCTTTGAAAAGACCATCACCTGTCTGTGGAAAAAGGGCGGAGCTCAAAATAAAATCTTTGATATCTTTGAAGAAAGATTACATGTAATTTCTTTCTTTTTTTTGTAGTTTCAAGATTACATATAATCTTTCTTTTTTGTATCATCTTTTTTGAATGTTTCTTTACTCAATTCATATCCACATTCCCATTGCAATTCAATGAATGTTTCTTTTGTTTGGAAGCACAGGGTACAGAAAGAAACCCTTTAATCTAATTTATTGATTTTAGTTATTCATTATATTTAAATTTAATTAGGAATAGTTCTTTGTTTAGTTAAATTACATGCATCCAAATCGACTTGCCTCTAAACGTGTACGTTACAACTTAAAGTTTTAATCCAGCTTTTTACGTCATTATACCTCCCTGCGCATATTATGACGGACTTCAGAAACTAATGCGCAGACTAACTATATCGCTCAGAACTATGTCCCCAATAACTACGTTATAAAAAGTCATTTTTGTACGTTATAAAATGTCATTTTTCCACTAGTGGTACGGGAAACCTATAAAAAAGTTTTGATTTTTTAACTTTGAAAAAGTTTTGTGTACAAAGAACATTGATAGAGCTTTTCGAAAAACTTCAGTTGGATAAAAAAGATTCACTTGAAGATGTCAAGGTTGAGGTCTTTGAAAAGACCATCACCTGTCTGTGGAAAAAGGGCGGAGCTCAAAATAAAATCTTTGATATCTTTGAAGAAAGATTACATGTAATTTCTTTCTTTTTTTTGTAGTTTCAAGATTACATATAATCTTTCTTTTTTGTATCATCTTTTTTGAATGTTTCTTTACTCAATTCATATCCACATTCCCATCGCAATTCAATGACTGTTTCTTTTGTTTGGAAGCACAGGGTACAGAAAGAAACCCTTTAATCTCATTTATTGCTTTTAGTTATTCATTATATTTAAATTTAATTAGGAATAGTTCTTTGTTTAGTTAAATTACATGCATCCAAATCAACTTGTCTCTAAACGTGTACGTTACAACTTAAAGTTTTAATCCAACTTTTTACGTCATTATACCTCCCTGCGCATATTATGACGGACTTCAGAAACTAATGCGCAGACTAACTATATCGCTCAGAACTATGTCCCGAATAACTACGTTATAAAAATTCATTTTTGTACGTTATAAAATGTCATTTTTCCACTAGTGGTACGGGAAACCTATAAAAAAGTTTTGATTTTTTAACTTTGAAAAAGTTGTGTACAAAGAACGTTGATAGAGCATTTCGAAAAACTTCAGTTCGATAAAAAATATTCACTTGAAGATGTCAAGGTTGAGGTCTTTGAAAAGACCATCACCTGTCTGTGGAAAAAGGGCGGAGCTCAAAATAAAATCTTTGATATCTTTGAAGAAAGATTACATGTAATTTCTTTCTTTTTTTTGTAGTTTCAAGATTACATATAATCTTTCTATTTTGTATCATCTTTTTTGAATGTTTCTTTATTCAATTCATATCCACATTCCCATGCCAATTCAATGAATGTTTCTTTTGTTTGGAAGCACAGGGTACAGAAAGAAACCCTTTAATCTCATTTATTGCTTTTAGTTATTCATTATATTTAAATTTAATTAGGAATAGTTCTTTGTTTAGTTAAATTACATGCATCCAAATCAACTTGCCTCTAAATGTGTACGTTACAACTTAAAGTTTTAATCCAGCTTTTTACGTCATTATACCTCCCTGCGCATATTATGACGGACTTCAGAAAATAATGCGCAGACTTACTATATCGCCCAGAACTATGTCCCCAATAACTACGTTATAAAAAGTCATTTTTTTACGTTATAAAAATGTCATTTTTCCACTAGTGGTACGGGAAACCTATAAAAAAGTTTTTATTTTTTAACTTTGAAAAAGTTTTGATTTCTTAACGTTGAAATTTGTCTATATTTTTGTGTACAGAGAACATTGATAGAGCATTTCGAAAAACTTCAGTTGGATAAAAAAGATTCACTTGAAGATGTCAAGGTTGAGGTCTTTGAAAAGACCATCACCTGTCTGTGGAAAAAGGGCGGAGCTCAAAATAAAATCTTTGATATCTTTGAAGAAAGATTACATGTAATTTCTTTCTTTTTTTTGTAGTTTCAAGATTACATATAATCTTTCTTTTTTGTATCATCTTTTTTGAATGTTTCTTTACTCAATTCATATCCACATTCCCATCGCAATTCAATGAATGTTTCTTTTGTTTGGAAGCACAGGGTACAGAAAGAAACCCTTTAATCTCATTTATTGCTTTTAGTTATTCATTATATTTAAATTTAATTAGGAATAGTTCTTTGTTTAGTTAAATTACATGCATCCAAATCAACTTGGCTCTAAACGTGTACGTTACAACTTAAAGTTTTAATCCAGCTTTTTACGTCATTATACCTCCCTGCGCATATTATGACGGACTTCAGAAACTAATGCGCAGACTAACTATATCGCTCAGAACTATGTCCCCAATAACTACGTTATAAAAAGTCATTTTTGTACGTTATAAAATGTCATTTGTCCACTAGTGGTACGGGAAACCTATAAAAAAGTTTTGATTTTTTAACTTTGAAAAAGTTTTGTGTACAAAGAACATTGATAGAGCATTTCGAAAAACTTCAGTTGGATAAAAAAGATTCACTTGAAGATGTCAAGGTTGAGGTCTTTGAAAAGACCATCACCTGTCTGTGGAAAAAGGGCGGAGCTCAAAATAAAATCTTTGATATCTTTGAAGAAAGATTACATGTAATTTCTTTCTTTTATTTGTAGTTTCAAGATTACATATAATCTTTCTTTTTTGTATCATCTTTTTTGAATGTTTCTTTACTCAATTCATATCCACATTCCCATCGCAATTCAATGAATGTTTCTTTTGTTTGGAAGCACAGGGTACAGAAAGAAACCCTTTAATCTCATTTATTGCTTTTAGTTATTCATTATATTTAAATTTAATTAGGAATAGTTCTTTGTTTAGTTAAATTACATGCATCCAAATCAACTTGCCTCTAAACGTGTACGTTACAACTTAAAGTTTTAATCCAACTTTTTACGTCATTATACCTCCCTGCCCATATTATGACGGACTTCAGAAACTAATGCGCAGACTAACTATATCGCTCAGAACTATGTCCCGAATAACTACGTTATAAAAATTCATTTTTGTACGTTATAAAATGTCATTTTTCCACTAGTGGTACGGGAAACCTATAAAAAAGTTTTGATTTTTTAACTTTGAAAAAGTTGTGTACAAAGAACATTGATAGAGTATTTCGAAAAACTTCAGTTGGATAAAAAAGATTCACTTGAAGATGTCAAGGTTGAGGTCTTTGAAAAGACCATCACCTGTCTGTGGAAAAAGGGCGGAGCTCAAAATAAAATCTTTGATATCTTTGAAGAAAGATTACATGTAATTTCTTTCTTTTTTTTGTAGTTTCAAGATTACATATAATCTTTCTTTTTTGTATCATCTTTTTTGAATGTTTCTTTATTCAATTCATATCCACATTCCCATCGCAATTCAATGAATGTTTCTTTTGTTTGGAAGCACAGGGTACAGAAAGAAACCCTTTAATCTCATTTATTGCTTTTAGTTATTCATTATATTTAAACTTAATTAGGAATAGTTCTTTGTTTAGTTAAATTACATGCATCCAAATCAACTTGCCTCTAAATGTGTACGTTACAACTTAAAGTTTTAATCCAGCTTTTTACGTCATTATACCTCCCTGCGCATATTATGACGGACTTCAGAAAATAATGCGCAGACTTACTATATCGCCCAGAACTATGTCCCCAATAACTACGCTATAAAAAGTCATTTTTGTACGTTATAAAAATGTCATTTTTCCACTAGTGGTACGGGAAACCTATAAAAAAGTTTTGATTTTTTAACTTTGAAAAAGTTTTGATTTCTTAACGTTGAAATTTGTCTATATTTTTGTGTACAGAGAACATTGATGGAGCATTTCGAAAAACTTCAGTTGGATAAAAAAGATTCACTTGAAGATGTCAAGGTTGAGGTCTTTGAAAAGACCATCACCTGTCTGTGGAAAAAAGGCGGAGCTCAAAATAAAATCTTTGATATCTTTGAAGAAAGATTACATGTAATTTCTTTCTTTTTTTTGTAGTTTCAAGATTACATATAATCTTTCTTTTTTGTATCATCTTTTTTGAATGTTTCTTTACTCAATTCATATCCACATTCCCATCGCAATTCAATGAATGTTTCTTTTGTTTGGAAGCACAGGGTACAGAAAGAAACCCTTTAATCTCATTTATTGCTTTTAGTTATTCATTATATTTAAATTTAATTAGGAATAGTTCTTTGTTTAGTTAAATTACATGCATCCAAATCAACTTGCCTCTAAACGTGTACGTTACAACTTAAAGTTTTAATCCAACTTTTTACGTCATTATACCTCCCTGCCCATATTGTGACGGACTTCAGAAACTAATGCGCAGACTAACTATATCGCTCAGAATTATGTCCCGAATAACTACGTTATAAAAATTCATTTTTGTACGTTATAAAATGTCATTTTTCCACTAGTGGTACGGGAAACCTATAAAAAGGTTTTGATTTTTTAACTTTGAAAAAGTTGTGTACAAAGAACATTGATATAGCATTTCGAAAAACTTCAATTGGATAAAAAAGATTCACTTGAAGATGTCAAGGTTGAGGTCTTTGAAAAGACCATCACCTGTATGTGGAAAAAGGGCGGAGCTCAAAATAAAATCTTTGATATCTTTGAAGAAAGATTACATGTAATTTCTTTCTTTTTTTTGTAGTTTCAAGATTACATATAATCTTTCTTTTTTGTATCATCTTTTTTGAATGTTTCTTTACTCAATTCATATCCACATTCCCATTGCAATTCAATGAATGTTTCTTTTGTTTGGAAGCACAGGCTACAGAAAGAAACCCTTTAATCTCATTTATTGCTTTTAGTTATTCATTATATTTAAATTTAATTAGGAATAGTTCTTTGTTTAGTTAAATTACATGCATCCAAATCAACTTGCCTCTAAACGTGTACGTTACAACTTAAAGTTTTAATCCAGCTTTTTACGTCATTATACCTCCCTGCGCATATTACGACGGACTTCAGAAACTAATGCGCAGACTAACTATATCGCTCAGAACTATGTCCCCAATAGCTACGTTATAAAAAGTCATTTTTGTACGTTATAAAATGTCATTTTTCCACTAGTGGTACGGGAAACCTATAAAAAAGTTTTGATTTTTTAACTTTGAAAAAGTTTTGATTTCTTAACGTTGAAATTTGTCTATATTTTTGTGTACAGAGAACATTGATAGAGCATTTCGAAAAACTTCAGTTGGATAAAAAAGATTCACTTGAAGATGTCAAGGTTGAGGTCTTTGAAAAGATCATCACCTGTCTGTGGAAAAAGGGCGGAGCTCAAAATAAAATCTTTGATATCTTTGAAGAAAGATTACATGTAATTTCTTTCTTTTTTTGGTAGTTTCAAGATTACATATAATCTTTCTTTTTTGTATCATCTTTTTTGAATGTTTCTTTACTCAATTCATATCCACATTCCCATCTGTCAACACTCAATTTCGTCCGGATTGACTAAATAATTTGTTTTATTGTTTTATCCTCATAAAAGGAAAAATTAAAAAAAATGTGTGTGTTTATATAAAAAGAAAAAAAGTATATAATAAAAAATTATTAAAAAAAAAAAAAAAAAGAAGTAAAAAAAATAGGATGAAGCGTTCGTCCTTCTTTGGGTGCGTTCGGTTTTTGCCACTGTTGCTGTGACCGTTCGTCCTCAACCGTGAGCCTTCAGCACGTTTGGACGTTCGTCCTCCGCTTCAACCGTTCGGTTATCATCCAGCTTTCGTCCTCTGTGTTCCAGCGTTCGGTCTTGGTGTACGACTGATCTTTAGCGCTCGTTTCTTTAACGTTCGGCATGCATGACCCTTCGTCCAAACTCTGAGGCGTTCGCTCGTTGCAGGAACCGAGTACCACATAGGTTCCATCTTGTGACTGATCGACCGTTCGTCCTCTCCTCTGCCGTTCGTCCTTTTTCACTATTGGACCGTTCGGCCAGTATTCAAGCTTGCGAGCGTTCGTCCTCTTTGATTAAGCGTTCGTCCTCTGCCGTTCGTCCTTCCCCAATGTTACTGTGGCTGTTCGTCCAAAATGTTCAACCGTTCGTTCTTACCTATTGTTACTGTGGCCGCTCGTCCAAACAGTGACTGTTCGTCCTTTTCACTGCGCACCCGTTCGGTCGTGTTTTGTGTTAATGAACGTTCGGTCTTGTTTTGTGTTAGTGAACGTTCGGTTTTCGTTCATTGGCTATTTGAACGTTCGTTCTTTGTTACTGTTTGCATTCGGCCTGTATCAGATTTTACCTCGTGAGCGTTTGGTTTGAGCGTTCGTTCATTTAATATGAACGGACGTTCGTTTTCTGTTTAACCGAGCGTCCAAATAGTGGTGGCTGCGTGCTAAAATTGATCTGAGTTCTCCACCGAGGATTCCCACCTCCAGCTGCCGCTGTCCGCCATTAACAGTCTGGAAAACTATTCACGGTATGGCTTTCTGGCATTTTTGTCTGGCTTTCACTTTTGGGTTATAATTTGGAAGCATACACGACTGGAAGCATGGGGAGCAACACGCTGGCAGCGTCATGGGCAGCTCCATATTCGTGGCCTGGCTGGAAAGGAAGCAGGCCAACACGACAGAGCAATTGTTGGAGGCACATGGTGAAGCAAACACGCAGCCAGTCGGAAAAACCACTCACAGTATGGGTTTCTGCAGATTAAGGGAATCATTTTTCTGACACTCCCACCGAAGTTTGTCTTCCACGAGCACCCATCTGGCACTTCTGTAATACCCATCTTGCAACTCCAAAAAGCTGGCGACACCACTACAACGTGCGGGAACGAATAGGAGAGGAGGGGGACACCCAAAAAGATTTCCATGATCCATATTCACCCACGGCCACTGGAATCATCATCCTGGTCCATCTCCATTCTCTCGGATATACGGAAAGAACCCTAAAAAACAAATCACGGCTATCACCCTTCCCTTTGGAGTTTTCACGGCCAACGCCCATCGCCATCTCACTTCCGATATTCCACTTTCACCTTCACTAATGATCCAACTCCCACTTCCTCCATCCCACTTCCAAGATCCTACAAATGTTCCCGTCTACTAACCTTCCCAGAAAATTCCACTATTCCCCACCGTATCAACCTCCACAATCTCCACTCACCATCACCAATACACATTGCCTGGAACCCATTTTCAACCTACCGTATATTCATCCCTAACACCTCACGGCCAACATCAGACCTTTCTGTTTTCATCTCCACCATATACCACGGCAAGCACTTGAAATTTTTCTTCCTGAGGAGTTTGTCTTCCTCACGGGTCAGCCACCAAAAGCCGCCTTCACCTCCATCACCAACCTCTCCGCATTCAACAAGTTCCAACACCTGTAATCATCTTCAATAGATACCATCTCATAACACCACTACCAACACAAAAGCCCATCACCTATCCTCACCAAACCAGACTCAACCACCATCACCAATCACCATCTTCACCTTTATTCGTCCACCCAATTTCCACTTCATTAGCCCCAACACTCGTAACCGCGGTAAACTACTTCCCTTTTCACTTCCAATTCTTCACCTCCAACAGCATTCATCTACAACGAAAAAAAAATGAAGAAAAGGCAGCCACCCTGAGAAAGATACTGTTGGTATCGCTCCTAGTCACTTCTGTCAGTAAGAAATCTCCGGTGACCATTGTAGTGACCAATAGGGGCTGATGGTAACGACTTGCGTCCCCAAAGACGCCTCTAGTAAGGCATGAATTGGCAAGAAACCGTGGAAGCTGGAAGCCACTGAAGGTGGGGTTGATAACACTGTCGCGCGAAGAGAATAGAAGAGAAGGAAGGAGAGGCAGACGGGGAGACTAGCCCAGAAAGAAAAAGATCAATCCGAAAGAGGAGGAGGCAGAGGAGGAATATCACTTGGAGAACTGGGGAAGGAACTTGTTGAAAAAAAAAGCCAGCCACGAGGAGGAAGAAGACGTCGAATGCATAGGACTAGCAAAGGTTAAACCAAGCTTCAAGAGGTAAGTAACGCCACCCGCTTCACGTTTTACTGAGTTTGAGTTAGTCGTCTTTGAACGTATCTTTGTTATACTGTTGCTGTGTTTGCATGTGTTATGTTTGCATGTGTTGCTGTTAAATAAATGTGTTGTGAATATTTGTATGTCTGTTGTTACCGAACAATCGTCACATCCAACCATCTTGACACCCACGGCCACTGCTAACACCCACGGCCAAATACCCATACTCGTCCACTCCAGCCCACCAACTTCATCCTTACCATTCGACCAACTGCATCACTTCCAACACTGCACCTATAACCCTTATACACATCAACATCATCATCATCACCTACAACACCTCCAACACCCGAATCTTCAACCATATCACTTCAACCAAATCACCCAGCCACCTCGCGCCATTATCACCGAGACCACTGGTTCATCACTGTTACCTCCCACCATACGCCAACCGGGAAACCTGATACTACCAAGAACCCATCTTTGAGTCACAGCCATCATCATCCCCCCCGCGATGCCCACTCCGTCATCACTGTTTCTCGTCTGAACCTACAGCGCGAGCCACCTTCATTGCCTCACCATCTCCAGGTTCCTGTAACCAACTCACTACCACCGTGAATCACCACTCCCTCGTCAGTCTTTTCTTCGCTGTCATTTTATCCCCGGGAAGCTACCTTCCAACCCCCCACCTTTACCAGGTCACCACCGCAGCTCACTTCCCTCCGCATGCCATCACCTTCTCAACCCCGAACCACCATCACCCATCTCATTACCTTCGCCTCGCGCCATCCACGCGTTACACTCTTTGAAGTCTGCGAGCGGGCTCCCGCACATGTCAGCTTTTTGACCTCCCCCTCCACCGTGATCACTTCGTCATCTCAGTCCAACCCAATACCACCGTAAAAACCAGCAACCATCACGCTCGCATCAGATCTCCAAACCGCCACTCACAAGCCACCATGGACATCACCCAACTCACCGTTTCTTTTTCGAATTTCCGCCACCCACTCTGCACCGTCGTGAAACTCCGACCTCCCAACCGTCGTCGTTTTCTCCCTGCCACACTCTCAACCCCAAAGCATCCACTGGCGTCGGCTATCGCCGCCATATTCCCAGCGGTTACCACTCTGCTATCTATGCTTGCCATCCGAATCTTCAGTCAGTCGGTCTCGCGGCCAACACCATCATCCTTATTCACCTGCACACCCCATATTTCACCCGTTCACCCCCCTGTCCGTCTGGGCCATGGCCCAGTTTACTGTTGGAATTAATTTCCATCCTTGCACCCCTATTCATGTTCGGTTTGTTTACTTTCTTTATTTTTATGCTTTGTTTTTTTTATTTTGAATGTATCCCTTGTACAGTATCCGCCCCTTTTGTTTTGTTTATATTTGTTAAACTTGTTTTTGTTTTACATAAAAATTTCAAAAATCATAAAAATTGTAAATAATAAAAAATATATATAAAACTTAAAAAAACATTTAATGTAATAAATCGGTATGAGTACTCGTGCGATCGTACGCATCAGCCTAGTACTTATTGCCCAAATATAAAATAAATAAAAAGCCGTGTGAGTGCTCGTGCGATCGTACGCATCAGCCTAGTACTCATTACGCAAAACAATAAGAGAAAAAAGCCGTGTGAGTGCTCGTGCGATCGTACGCATCAGCCTAGTACTCATTACGCAAAACAATAAAGGAAAAAGCCGTGTGGGTGCTCGTGCGATCGTACGCATCAGCCTAGTACTCATTACGCAAAAAATATAAATATTACAGCAAAAATACCAAAAAAATATAAAAATCATCAAAAAACTAAAAACATCTACTTTTTTCAAAACTACGAACAATATCGCCTTGCCAGAACTACGTGATCCTTGATTCTCCATCAAAAGTGGAGATACGTAGGAGCAAGGCCAGTCCTTGTCAGGCTCATTCTCCCAAAAATCCAAATTTATCCATAACAAATTTTCCAAACAATTTTCAAGCAAATTTCTCAAACAGTTTTCAAATGAACTACGGAACCCTGATTTCTCATTCTGAATGAGAATACGTAGGAGCAAGGTCAATCCTTGTCGGGCCCAAAAAAAAATATATTGTTTGTTTCTTTAGAGTTTTATTTTAAGGGAAAGTTAAACACTTTGAAAACCACATCCACATTCGCACATTTAGTTAAAGGTACTGCCTTAGGGCAGGCGTTGTAGGGTGCTAATACCTTCCCTACACGTAACCGACTCCCGAACCAAGAATCTGGTTCAATTTGACCATGCCTTATCATTTTATGGTTTTTCCGTAGTTTTCCAGAATAAACTATGGTGGCGACTCCAAAATCTCTTTTTCAATACTTTTCAAAATAAATTTATTCTTCTTTTTATTGGATCGTCGTCCCGTCGCGATTCCGGTTGCGACAGATGGCGACTCCACTGGGGAATGCCAGAGAGTCAGGCCATTTAATTAGATGTGCGAATTTAATGTGGTTTTTCTTTGTGTTTTTCTTCCCTTTCTTTTTCTTTATCTTTGTTTGATATTTGTCATAATTGTATATGTGTTTGTTTTGATTACATTGAACCCTAGGATAGAAAACATGTTATATCTGCCTGGGAATTTTCTGGTTGTTTTGCAGGTGAGGGTTTGGGGTGTACAATTGCATTCTCCCTTCACACACACACAATATGCATATCATGAGTGGGGCCCTATACCCGGGTCTGAGCGCAACTTAGAAATAGAGGGGTTGTGTAGCGGTGTCATTTGGGACATACTTCCTGTTTGGCTATCGTGAGAACCCCAGCTAGAGTCTGTTCTCTTCATTTGTGTCTCCACATCTAGTTGATTACTCTGACTGTTGTGGAGAAACAGTGAAAAGAGCCATAGCTCTAGTGGCCTGACTTAAGCATTAGGAAGCTATCCTTGTGAGTGCATATATTTGGCCTTAGAACTTCAGTCATCCAACCTTTGATAAGGCACAAAAGGGAGAAATGTGTATTCTTATAACCCTCACGTTCGCTTAATAAAAATCACGCACCTTGTACATATCCTCATATCTCTTTATCTTTTTTTCTTTCTTTTGCTTTTTCCTTTTTTTCGCTCATTGTTTTTCTTCATAGCCTTGTCACGTTTTATGGATTCTAGTCAAAAATTATAAAGTTGTGATTAAGGCCTTAAGCTAAAAAGGGGAATTAACATGGAATTTTGAGTCAAGAGGTATTCGAGTTCATAGATTTTGACGAAAAGATGCACGTCGAGTAAAGGAGGATAATATTGGTGGGGTATAAGAATTTGTTGAGTCTGTTAGAGGTGGAGGTCCAAACATCAGCAATTACTACTTTAGCCCAGTACTATGATCCACCACTAAAGTGCTTCACTTTCCAAGATTTCCAACTAGTACCACCAGTGGAAGAATTCGAGCAAGTCTTAAATATGGAAAAGACTCCATACAGCTACCTTGAGCAGTATATCCTTGTCTTGCAGTTAGCGAGGATCAGGAAAGTACACCCAATGAAGTTGGAAAGCGAGTTCACAATCAAGGGCAAAGTGAGGGGCCTTCCTCAAAGATACTTATAGGAATACCTACATCGTTTGGCTTAAGAGGAAAATTGGGAAATGTTTACAGATGTATTAGCCCTTCTCCTCTATGGTGTCATGCTTTCTCCTAAAATGTCAAAAACCTCGTCGATTATGCCGCTATGAATGCATTTGTGGGAAACAAAGAGCGCTGTGAGAATCTAGTCAGTGCCATCCTTGCTGAAGTTTAAGGGACCCTTAATCGTTGTTACGAACTTAAGGGGGGAAAGATGTTATGTT
The DNA here is from genome assembly GCF_016808095.1 of Vigna angularis. Classification (NCBI taxonomy): domain Eukaryota; kingdom Viridiplantae; phylum Streptophyta; class Magnoliopsida; order Fabales; family Fabaceae; genus Vigna; species Vigna angularis. The sequence goes on along the minus strand of NC_068971.1, from coordinate 2,869,101 downwards.
GTCTACCAGTGTTTTATTTGTGGTTCATTTCCCGTGAGACTAGAGACGCCTAAAATTCCCTGTACCCCATGGACGAATTATTGTAGTATATAATCGATTACAAGGACATTGTAAACGATTACCCGAGAGAAAGTTGGATTTTGTACAAAAAGTCCATCACAGGTACTCAGTCAGGTGAACATGGGTCACCATTGGAAAAAGAAGTGATTTTTAGGAACTTTTGCACTTGTCTTAGGCTGTTCCTTGTGAACCACATGTGAAAAGAGCAAATGAATGGGCGCAACTTTGTGCAAGTTTAAACGAAGAACAAGATAAATGATCATATGAGGAATGAATCTTCGCTGAAATGTTCCATCAAGTTAAAGACAATTGGGGGCAATGTTGTTCGCTTCAATGAAAGGCCCAAGATCATGAACTGTTAATGAAAGTTTCCCTTGGACAATGAATCACAGAAAGGGTTAAGACAATCAAGTTGTAATTAATTTCCCTTACCCAAATTGCGAAAAGAAATTTCAAAATGATGAGCAGTGGATAGAAGCAGCAATGACAAAACTAGAGAAGGAATGTTTCCATTTAGCTAAGAGGGAACATAAAAGATTGATGAGTCAGATGAAGAAAGAATATGTCGTTGAACAAGGACAAGTTAAAAGAATTGGAAGAGAAGTCTCTCACAGCTAGCTTCCCTTGCCAATGGAGCCATTGAAAACGTCCTTAAGTTCTTAGTTGATGCTGAGTCTGTAATATCAATCATCAACCCGCCTAAGGGGATTGAAACATTCCTCAATTACTGCGAGAAGCTGATCAGACAAATGAAGAATGTGATGACTAAAGCCTGCGATGGTTGACCAAGAATTCCTATGTCTCGCATTTTGGGAACTTCTGAATGATGAATCACCTTATTGACTCAGTTTCGTGTTAATTTCCAAATTATACCGGGGCAATTATTTTCACAGCTTTATAATTTCTGACTAGAGATTTTAATCTGCGTTGTGTGTTCTTTTCATTTAAAAAAAAAAAAACAAAAAAAAAACAAAAAAAAAAAAACTAAAATACAGCTAAATATCTAAGATACCCTAAAGGACTCGAACCAGTTCACAAATCTTGGAGAACCAAAAAGAAGGAATGAAAGTCGATATCCGACAACTGAAGGAACAAATGAGCTTAATCTTAGAGGCCCTAAACGCCTTACAATGACTTGGAGATTTGTACACACCACAACTACAATAGAGTTTGAGTGGCACAAATTTTCCCTCCTTATTGGTCTTTCCTCGTATTACACTCCGCCGTGAGAGGCACACTCGGGTCATGAAGCCCAAAAAAGACCAAGGAGAACACATTTTAAAGAGGAAACAAGCTGGGGACAACCACTCGCATGGTCCATTGGGGAAATTATTAAGCCAAGTATTGTGAGCACGATGAGGACAAAGCTGCCTGAGTTGAAATCTTCTCACCAAGTCAATGTTGAGGTTGTCAGGCACAAATTTGAGGTGCTAGAAAATTGTGAAAGCCATAAAAGGTGGATGAAGCGTCAAGTTTGAAGGTGTTGCATGGACGCTCGTCGCCAAGTGAGCGGACGCTCGTCACATAGCGAGCGCACGCTCGTTCCATAGCGACGCTCGTTCAGCGCGCAGAGGACGTTCGTCCAGAAAGTGGACGCTCGTCCAGCAGAGGACGTTCGTCCAGAAAGTGGACGCTCGTCCACGCTCGTGCATAACGCTCGAATCGCTCGTCCACGCTCGTCCACGCTAGTCCAGAACGTTCGACACGCTCGTCCAGCAGAGGACGTTCGTCCACGCTCGTCCAGAATTGGGATGCTCGTCCAGAAAATTGGACGCTCGTGTGACTCAATTATTGAACCCTTCTCTTTAAAAGTTGATACAGAGGAGTTGCAGAAGCAGATTTGGACGGAGAGGAGACTTACGCGTGATGCTACCAAGTGTCCTACGAAAAGACCTTGTCTACTGGTTTCGTGAAGCCTGTTAAACTTCCATGATCCAGGGCTTATGGTTTCATCGAAAGTGTTGGGTGTTCCAGCGCAAAGCCAAACTTTAATTGATTCAAGATGTTTAAAGTTCGATGAATTGGGCTTTAGGAAAACATAAGTCATTATACAAGAGAATTTGATGTTGTGAAGTGTCTTACTATAAGGTTCTCAAAGCAGTGCTGGAAATCGGGTCCTTAAAGGGTATTGCGGAAAAAGAAAAAAATTAAAAAAAAAATCTTGTGTCACTTGTCTTACTTGCAAATTACCAAACTCATGTTCTTCGAAAATATCAAATTTGTTAATCAAGAGCAAAGTTACAGTGTCAGATTTTTCCCGAATTTGATGTTTTCTTGCGAGATGTGTTTTCCACCCAGACAGTTATTTCAGCATGTATTGCATCAGGTTTTCCATCAAAGGCTTATCTTGAGCCCTTTTCTTCATTGTTTCATGCAAATAATTTCGAGTTTTACTCTCGTTCTCATTTTTCCGAAGTTATTTTCCTTATCTTCCTTCATCGTAAATTTTTTAATGTCTTCTTCTTCTTTGTTTCAAAGGTTTATTCGATTAGAATTTTTCTTTGGGCTAAATAAAAAAAAACATAAGAAAAACCATAAAAATCTAATTTTTATTTCATCGAAAGAGAGATCTACAGTAAAAGTCGGAGAGGTGTTTTTGAATAAAGACATCATTCTGAATACACTCATACGATCTTAACATTTAATAAAAATGCATAAAAAAGAAAAAAAAACAGATATAACAGAAAAGGTGCAAAGTCACAATTAAAAAAAAACAGCAAAAAAAAGAAAAACAAAAAAAAAAGGCAAATAAAACAAAAGCAAATAAAAGATTGTTCAGGGTTCGATCACTAGTGATCGTTAATATTACAAACCATGAAAATAAAAAAAAAGAGGAAATTTTAGCGAAAGTATTCCCGAGCTGGTTGCGGTGGTCTGAGGGAGAGCTCCGTCGAGGGAGCTCTGGTCCGGAATGTGAGAAGCATGGGTGGAGCGATTTGTCGTCCGTCCCTATCGTCGTCAATGATGATCGGAACCGGGAACAAGTTCAGCAGCCTCGGCGCCCTCATGATCACCCAGTCGTTTTCTTTCCAAAAAAAAAAAACAAAAAAAATTGTCAATAATAATAAGAGGAGAAAATTTTCAAAAAAAAAGGGATGGAGGTGATCAGGGTACTTACCATACATGTATAGCGGCAGTTGTGAAAACTGAGTGCCAGTGGGGTCTACCTCCGCTTGCCAGCGCCTGACCCGATTGCCGTGGTTGTTAAACCAGCAGTGCACATTGTATTCAGTAGCGTCTGCAAAAACTCTTAGTCGAGATGCAATCTCGACGACTTGCGCTCTGCTGGGATGTGTGACCCCGTAGTTGTAGATATGGGTCATCATTTTGACCTGATCTTCAGTAGGTCTCCACCGCTGACTGGTGTACCTCTCCATCTCCATCTCGTTCATCTTTCCTCTCTAAGTTTTCTAAAACAAAAAAATAATAAAAAGTAAAAAGAACAAAAATATAACAAAGGCATAAAACAAAAAAGGTTTTTTTAGTGTTTTCTTTATTCGTTTTTGTTTCCTTTTAAGTTAATTTTTTGTCCGGTCGGTTTTTATTATTTCAGTGTCTGGTCTCGGATCTGTTTCACGGTCCTTGTAAGAGGGTCCTAAACGGATCTATGTCCTTTTGTCCTTGTCCTTTTGTCCTTGTTCATTTGTCCATGTCCGGTTCTTTCAAATAATTTATCTTTTTAAGTTTTCTGATTTTATGGGGTACGTGGCGTTGTTCTACCCGATTGTCTCTGCCATACCTTCAATCGAAGGGAGATTAACGTCTGGTTTCCAGCCTATATACCCCTTAAGTTAAGACAGTTGTGTTTTTAAGTGTTTTAAGTTTTTAAATTAATTAAAAAAAAAAAGAAAAGAGAAAAGAGGACTCAGAAAGAAATGCAAAGAAGGGCAAGATGGAAATAAAAGCAGACAAAGCGGAAGGCAGAAGAAAATAGAAGAGCTTGCAGAAAGGAAAGCAGAAAAGAAAAAACATAAAGGGGAGAGGGGAAGTAAAGCAAGAATGAAAAGCGAAAGCACAAAAGAAAAAGCAGAAGCAGAAAGCTAAAGAATCAAAAAGGGACAACACAGAAAGCATCGAAAGAAAGAAAAATAGAGAAAGGTGAGAAGGGCAGAGAAACAGGAAAACTTAAAGGAAAGAAAGAAGATCGAAGAGTTTAGAGGACTTACCTGGAAGTGGAAGGCTTACAGAAGCTCGTCGCAGCCCTGGGACGCCTCCGAAAGCACACGGGGGCAGAGGCTCCTCGCAGAACTCAGACGCTCAAGGAAGAGAGGAAGAGGGAGAAGGAGAAGGATAGAGAGAGAGCGAAATCAGAAAATGTCGCCCAACGCGGAGGAACTCTCGACTTATAGCTGAGCAAATCCACTGTAGCTACAGTTCCGGTCACTACAACCGTCTGGTGTCGGTCCCGGTCTTTCTGAGTTAAAAAAAGAAAAAAAAAAGCAAAAAAAAAAAGTAAAAAAAAAATTGAAAATCTGAAAACGGGTAGGGTTTTGTTGGGTCGATCCGGCCCAATTCAAGACTTCTTGGATGATCCGATTTCACCAAAAAATAATAAAACAAAAAAATCAAAAATATGATAAATAGAAATTTTTCCAAAAAAATAATAATTGGAGTGTTGTAAAATTTGAAGTGTTCAAAATTGTTCTTCATTTGCTTGATAAAGGACATTTTTCAGGTTCATTGGGCCTCATTACCATGTTAGCTTTCTTTGGACCCGATTCTTTCTGAAATATAAATTTGAGTGAAGAATTATTTTGGCATGTTTGTAATTTCACATCACACCATTTTGTTTGATTTTTATTCCTTCTTCTTCTGCATTTTAAAAAAAAAAAGGAAAAAAGAAGGGAATAGTGCTCGAGCCCATTAGGCCCAATGGCCTTCGTGGTTTTCTCTCGAGCCTACTTCTTTTGAAAAGATGTCAAAAATATTTTTGTTTTCACGTTTTTGCTGTTGAATGTTGTTTGTACTTTTGTTCAAATTGTCTTGTGTGATTTTCTTTGAATTTGTAACAAAAAATCTGAGAATGAAAGATGAACAGTTTTGAGCCCATTAGGCCCCGTTGTCATATGTGGTTTCTCTTAAACCAGTGCATCTGAATTTCTGAAAAAATAAAAAAAAGTGCTGTTTATGTAGGTTTTTGTTTTCAATTCATGATTTCCCTTTCATTTGTGTGAACAATTATTTGTGCAAAAACAAAATTCTTTCTTTGTCATCTTCTTGTGACAAGTTCACACGGCTCAGGTCATCTGATCCATCGGGTCAATGTGCTTGGTAAGTCCAACTTCCTTCTATGTTACTTCTCCTCAGGGCCGATCCGATCTGGATTTTCCCGTGTCAAAAAGTAAAAAAAAAAAAAAAACATTTTTCAAACATTTTTTCTAAATCAAGTTTACTCATATCAATTTTTGCATCGCTCACCAAGCCTAGTTTCTGCACTGGTTCCCAAGCCCTTGTTTCCATTTTAGCTCTCAAATCCTATTTCCCATACTGGCTTGCAAAGCCCAGCTTCCATGCTGACCCGCAAGGCCCAGTTTCCACAATGGCCGAGAAATATCAATTTCCACATTGGCTTAGAATGCCCATTTCCCATACTGGCTTGCAAAGCTCAGTTTCCATACTGACCCGCAAGGCCCAGATTCTACAGAGGCCAAAAAATCTCAATTTCCACAACAACTCATAAAATTCCATTTTCCATTGGCCAAGAAATCCCATTTCCCCAATGGCCAAGAAAGCCCTTTTCCCATGCTGGTTTGCAAAGCTCAGTTTCCATACTGACCCGCAAGGCCCAGATTCCAAAAAAATCCCAATTTCCCCAATAGCTCACAAAGCCTATTTTCCATATCGTCCCTTAAGGTCCAGTTTCCAGGCTGGTCAGCGAAGCCCAATTTTCAAAAAAAAAAAAACAAAATAAAAATAAAAAAAATATGTTTTTCAACTAGCATCATCATTTTCATTTCATTTTACTTTTCTTCATGCATAAAACCAAAAATACGCAAAATTTGAGTCATTTGTTTTCGATGCAAATCATCCATTTTATGAGATTTCAAAAAAAAAATATATATATAATGGATGTCATAATCTCCTGGAGTCAAATGATCAAATCGCATATTCTTAAGAGATATTTGTGTGTGCATTGCTTGAAAGCATCATCCTTTAGCCTTCGCTATACCAAGAGATTGACCCAATCATGTTCTTGAGCCCAAGTAATAAACCCCAAGTTTTACACTGGGGCAGATTTTCCATCTTCCACTGCTTTCATTTGGGAGATCCTGGAATCCGTTAAAAAAAAAATGGAAAAAAAAGAATGAAAATGACTCTGTTGAGATCATTTAGTCTTTTGTCTCCTAATTAATCTTTTGAAAATAAAGCAATCAAAATTTGAAATGATGTGTGGCCATCTTTCTTTCCCAAAAAGAAAAACAACAAAAAACATATCCTTTGATACCCAATTTGAGCCAATAAGAATTTTCTTTTCAAAATTTTACCCAAACAAGGATTACCATCACAGTAGAAATCAACTCAAATTGCAGGAAGAACACACTCAGTGATCAAATGAAGAAAATTCCTCAAAAGTGAAGTAAAAATACAAAGAATCACAAAGTGATGGCAAGCAAAGAATGAAATTTCAGAAAGGGCAAAGTAGTCAAAACAATTTTGACGAATAACTGATACAAAGTATAGATGGTAACTCTTGTTTTTTTCAAAAAAAAAAAAAAAACCACAAAATTTTATTTGAGCCTTTATATCCTTTCTTTCAACACCCTTTAGCCCAAGCCACATTACAAGCCTAATAAAAGTCCACACAGATTGAATACTGGTTGCTTAAATTTTCATAAAGCTTAATTTTGAGACAAGACAAAAAAATGACCAACAATGCAAAAAAAAAAAAAAAAAAAAAATGAAAAATGATGAAAAATAAATGTCCTCGGATGAAGGAAACTCCCTTTTGATTAAGATTTTACAAAGGAAAATCAAGCCGTTTGGGGCAATCTTTTCAAGCCAACCCTTTCCATATCCATCACAAATTCCTGAACACATTCAAATCCCATTCAAACTCTTCCCTCGGATCCCAAACTTGGGGCGACTTTGTTAATCTCACATTTGTTTCATCTGTATATTCAAGGTTCGTACCAAGACCGGGGCATCCCTTGTTGGGCCTCTCAGATTTGTCCGTACTGAAATTCATAAATACACCCTCAAAACAGGGGCAGACACTTTGGGGTTTTGTATGATCTTGAGTCCATCTTATCGTTCGTAAACCCAAAATGGGGGGCAACCTTTTGTTGAACCTTGCTTAATTAACTCATACCCAAAACCAAGGCGTGACTTTCATATGCTTCAGCCCATTCAGAGTATTGAGCAATTTTGTTAAATCTCAAATTTTTTCATCTGAATATTCAAAGCTCATACAAAGACTGGGGCATCCCTTGTTGGGCCTTGCATGATCTTGGTTCGCCCCGAACTTCAGAAACCTAAAACCACCAAAATTGGGGCAATTTGCGAATCCCACATGATATTCTCACTCCCTGATTCCTGACTTATTCCCTCTCATTTCAGATACATGTGTCCATACCAATACTTCTACCATGTTCCAGAGCAGTTTCTGGGTATCTACTACCTCACATTGGCCTTTGTAGCCGTTTTAAGGAGTAAGAGGCTCAAGTAGCCATCCCGGTACTCTCCAAATCCTTCCAATCATCCTCCACATATTTTTCCAACCCCTGATATCAAGCATGTACACACTAGTATCTCGTCAAGAAATGCGTGGCACACAAGCTTCATTTTGCACAATTGACTTTAGAATTGGACATCCATTGAAAGGAAATTGAAAGTCTAGATCGTCATAAATTTGATGATTTCCAAGAAAGCAAATTGACTCAAAAAAAAAAAAAATGTCACAGTTTCATAATCTACCCATACATCATGTACATATTTTCATCAACTTTGAATTTGCCTCCATGTATATTCATCAAATTTTTCTTCCTTCAAAAAGACAAAAAAAAATGCATCAAAGTTTTCCCCTCCATGTATATTCATCAAATTTCCTTCTTTCAAAAAGACAAAAAAAAATGAGCATGCATCAAAGTTTTCTTCTCCAAATTTCAAAATTTATATCAACCAAGTTTCTCTTGCATATCAAGATTCCATATACTTGTACAAAAATGCAACACCTTGTTTCTTAATTTCAAATTTTCAAACAAAAAGAAAAAAAAAATCAATTAAAAATCAAAATCAAAAATCAAAAAAAATTCAAAAAAAATTTCTCAAAATTTCAACCAATTCCAATTTTCAAATTCAAAGCAATCAAACACTTTTCTCTTGTTTTTATCTCGGCCATCTGCTAGATAATGGTCGAGCGCACTTTTCAGTTTGTTTTATCTCGGCCATCTGCTAGATAATGGTCGAACGCACTTTTCTCTTGTTTTTATTTCGGCCATCTGCAAGATAATGGTCGGACACCTTTTCTCTTGTTTTTATCTCGGCCATCTGCTAGATAATGGTCGAGCGCACTTTTCAGTTTGTTTTATCTCGGCCATCTGCTAGATAATGGTCGAGCGCACTTTTCTCTTGTTTTTATTTCGGCCATCTGCAAGATAATGGTCGGACACCTTTTCTCTTGTTTTTATCTCGGCCATCTGCTAGATAATGGTCGAGCGCACTTTTCAGTTTGTTTTATCTCGGCCATCTGCTAGATAATGGTCGAGCGCACTTTTCTCTTGTTTTTATTTCGGCCATCTGCAAGATAATGGTCGGACACCTTTTCTCTTGTTTTATCTCAGCCATCTGCAAGATAATGGCCGAAAGCACATTTCAGTTTGTTTTTATCTCGGCCATCTGCTAGATAATGGTCGAGCGCACTTTTCTCTTGTTTTTATCTCGGCCATCTGCTAGATAATGGTCGAGCGCATTTCAGTTTGTTTTTATCTCGGCCATCTGCTAGATAATGGTCGAGCGCACTTTTCTCTTGTTTTTATCTCGGCCATCTGCAAGATAATGGTGGAAAGCACCTTTTGTTCTTTTTTTATCTCGGCCATCTGCTAGATAATGGTCGAAAGCACTTTTGAATATTGGTATCTCAGCCCTCTGTAAGACAATGGTCGAGCCCAATTTTTACTTTCTGTCATTGGTATCTCGGCCCTCTGTAAGACAATGGTCGAGCCCGTTTTTTAATTTTTTCAAACGACCCTCTGCATGGCAATGGTCAGGTACAGATTTTAATTTTTTCAAACGACCCTCTGCATGGCAATGGTCAAACCAATCAAATTCAAATTTCTCATTTCATTTAATTTTGTTCATTTTATTTATGCACTCAAAAAAAAAAAAAAAAAAAAAAAAAAAAAAACAAATGAAAAAAATTCCATGTTTGATCCTGTTTCCTTTTCATTGAAATCCGAACGAAATTAATATTTCTATCTTTACTTATCTTTTACTTTGATAATATGAAAACATTGTTTATCATATGATCTAGTAAAATCTAAGTAAAGAGGGGCATCACTCAATTTCGTCCGGATTGATTAATAAATTTCTTTCATCAAAAAAATAAAAAAATATATTTCCTCGTTCACTGCATGTGTAGCTTTAGTGGACCCTCCACAAGGTTGTCACACTTCAATTCTCAGTTTTGTTTGTTTGTTTCATTCTCTGTTTGTTTCTTGTTTATCTTAAAATCCAGACGAAATTAGTATTTCTATCTTTACTTATCTTTTACTCTGATAATATGAAAACATTGTTTATCATATGATCTAGTAAAATCTAAGTAAAGAGGGGCAGCTGTCAACACTCAATTTCGTCCGGATTGACTAAATAATTTGTTTTATTGTTTTATCCTCATAAAAGGAAAAATTAAAAAAAATGTGTGTGTTTATATAAAAAGAAAAAAAGTATATAATAAAAAATTATTAAAAAAAAAAAAAAAGAAGTAAAAAAAATAGGATGAAGCGTTCGTCCTTCTTTGGGTGCGTTCGGTTTTTGCCACTGTTGCTGTGACCGTTCGTCCTCAACCGTGAGCCTTCAGCACGTTTGGACGTTCGTCCTCCGCTTCAACCGTTCGGTTATCATCCAGCTTTCGTCCTCTGTGTTCCAGCGTTCGGTCTTGGTGTACGACTGATCTTTAGCGCTCGTTTCTTTAACGTTCGGCATGCATGACCGTTCGTCCAAACTCTGAGGCGTTCGCTCGTTGCAGGAACCGAGTACCACATAGGTTCCATCTTGTGACTGATCGACCGTTCGTCCTCTCCTCTGCCGTTCGTCCTTTTTCACTATTGGACCGTTCGGCCAGTATTCAAGCTTGCGAGCCACATGGTGAAGCAAACACGCAGCCAGTCGGAAAAACCACTCACAGTATGGGTTTCTGCAGATTAAGGGAATCATTTTTCTGACACTCCCACCGAAGTTTGTCTTCCACGAGCACCCATCTGGCACTTCTGTAATACCCATCTTGCAACTCCAAAAAGCTGGCGACACCACTACAACGTGCGGGAATGAATAGGAGAGGAGGGGGACACCCAAAAAGATTTCCATGATCCATATTCACCCACGGCCACTGGAATCATCATCCTGGTCCATCTCCATTCTCTCGGATATACGGAAAGAACCCTAAAAAAACAAATCACGGCTATCACCCTTCCCTTTGGAGTTTTCACGGCCAACGCCCATCGCCATCTCACTTCCGATATTCCACTTTCACCTTCACTAATGATCCAACTCCCACTTCCTCCATCCCACTTCCAAGATCCTACAAATGTTCCCGTCTACTAACCTTCCCAGAAAATTCCACTATTCCCCACCGTATCAACCTCCACAATCTCCACTCACCATCACCAATACACATTGCCTGGAACCCATTTTCAACCTACCGTATATTCATCCCTAACACCTCACGGCCAACATCAGACCTTTCTGTTTTCATCTCCACCATATACCACGGCAAGCACTTGAAATTTTTCTTCCTGAGGAGTTTGTCTTCCTCACGGGTCAGCCACCAAAAGCCGCCTTCACCTCCATCACCAACCTCTCCGCATTCAACAAGTTCCAACACCTGTAATCATCTTCAATAGATACCATCTCATAACACCACTACCAACACAAAAGCCCATCACCTATCCTCACCAAACCAGACTCAACCACCATCACCAATCACCATCTTCACCTTTATTCGTCCACCCAATTTCCACTTCATTAGCCCCAACACTCGTAACCGCGGTAAACTACTTCCCTTTTCACTTCCAATTCTTCACCTCCAACAGCATTCATCTACAACGAAAAAAAAATGAAAAAAAGGCAGCCACCCTGAGAAAGATACTGTTGGTATCGCTCCTAGTCACTTCTGTCAGTAAGAAATCTCCGGTGACCATTGTAGTGACCAATAGGGGCTGATGGTAACGACTTGCGTCCCCAAAGACGCCTCTAGTAAGGCATGAATTGGCAAGAAACCGTGGACGCTGGAAGCCACTGAAGGTGGGGTTGATAACACTGTCGCGCGAAGAGAATAGAAGAGAAGGAAGGAGAGGCAGACGGGGAGACTAGCCCAGAAAGAAAAAGATCAATCCGAAAGAGGAGGAGGCAGAGGAGGAATATCACTTGGAGAACTGGGGAAGGAACTTGTTGAAAAAAAAAGCCAGCCACGAGGAGGAAGAAGACGTCGAATGCATAGGACTAGCAAAGGTTAAACCAAGCTTCAAGAGGTAAGTAACGCCACCCGCTTCACGTTTTACTGAGTTTGAGTTAGTCGTCTTTGAACGTATCTTTGTTATACTGTTGCTGTGTTTGCATGTGTTATGTTTACATGTGTTGCTGTTAAATAAATGTGTTGTGAATATTTGTATGTCTGTTGTTACCGAACAATCGTCACATCCAACCATCTTGACACCCACGGCCACTGCTAACACCCACGGCCAAATACCCATACTCGTCCACTCCAGCCCACCAACTTCATCCTTACCATTCGACCAACTGCATCACTTCCAACACTGCACCTATAACCCTTATACACATCAACATCATCATCATCACCTACAACACCTCCAACACCCGAATCTTCAACCATATCACTTCAACCAAATCACCCAGCCACCTCGCGCCATTATCACCGAGACCACTGGTTCATCACTGTTACCTCCCACCATACGCCAACCGGGAAACCTGATACTACCAAGAACCCATCTTTGAGTCACAGCCATCATCATCCCCCCCGCGATGCCCACTCCGTCATCACTGTTTCTCGTCTGAACCTACAGCGCGAGCCACCTTCATTGCCTCACCATCTCCAGGTTCCTGTAACCAACTCACTACCACCGTGAATCACCACTCCCTCGTCAGTCTTTTCTTCGCTGTCATTTTATCCCCGGGAAGCTACCTTCCAACCCCCCACCTTTACCAGGTCACCACCGCAGCTCACTTCCCTCCGCATGCCATCACCTTCTCAACCCCGAACCACCATCACCCATCTCATTACCTTCGCCTCGCGCCATCCACGCGTTACACTCTTTGAAGTTTGCGAGCGGGCTCCCGCACATGTCAGCTTTTTGACCTCCCCCTCCACCGTGATCACTTCGTCATCTCAGTCCAACCCAATACCACCGTAAAAACCAGCAACCATCACGCTCGCATCAGATCTCCAAACCGCCACTCACAAGCCACCATGGACATCACCCAACTCACCGTTTCTTTTTCGAATTTCTGCCACCCACTCTGCACCGTCGTGAAACTCCGACCTCCCAACCGTCGTCGTCTTCTCCCTGCCACACTCTCAACCCCAAAGCATCCACTGGCGTCGGCTATCGCCGCCATATTCCCAGCGGTTACCACTCTGCTATCTATGCTTGCCATCCGAATCTTCAGTCAGTCGGTCTCGCGGCCAACACCATCATCCTTATTCACCTGCACACCCCATATTTCACCCGTTCACCCCCCTGTCCGTCTGGGCCATGGCCCAGTTTACTGTTGGAATTAATTTCCATCCTTGCACCCCTATTCATGTTCGGTTTGTTTACTTTCTTTATTTTTATGCTTTGTTTTTTTTATTTTGAATGTATCCCTTGTACAGTATCCGCCCCTTTTGTTTTGTTTATATTTGTTAAACTTGTTTTTGTTTTACATAAAAATTTCAAAAATCATAAAAATTGTAAATAATAAAAAATATATATAAAACTTAAAAAAACATTTAATGTAATAAATCGGTATGAGTACTCGTGCGATCGTACGCATCAGCCTAGTACTTATTGCCCAAATATAAAATAAATAAAAAGCCGTGTGAGTGCTCGTGCGATCGTACGCATCAGCCTAGTACTCATTACGCAAAACAATAAGAGAAAAAAGCCGTGTGAGTGCTCGTGCGATCGTACGCATCAGCCTAGTACTCATTACGCAAAACAATAAAGGAAAAAGCCGTGTGGGTGCTCGTGCGATCGTACGCATCAGCCTAGTACTCATTACGCAAAAAATATAAATATTACAGCAAAAATACCAAAAAAATATAAAAATCATCAAAAAACTAAAAACATCTACTTTTTTCAAAACTACGAACAATATCGCCTTGCCAGAACTACGTGATCCTTGATTCTCCATCAAAAGTGGAGATACGTAGGAGCAAGGCCAGTCCTTGTCAGGCTCATTCTCCCAAAAATCCAAATTTATCCATAACAAATTTTCCAAACAATTTTCAAGCAAATTTCTCAAACAGTTTTCAAATGAACTACGGAACCCTGATTTCTCATTCTGAATGAGAATACGTAGGAGCAAGGTCAATCCTTGTCGGGCCCAAAAAAAAATATATTGTTTGTTTCTTTAGAGTTTTATTTTAAGGGAAAGTTAAACACTTTGAAAACCACATCCACATTCGCACATTTAGTTAAAGGTACTGCCTTAGGGCAGGCGTTGTAGGGTGCTAATACCTTCCCTACACGTAACCGACTCCCGAACCAAGAATCTGGTTCAATTTGACCATGCCTTATCATTTTATGGTTTTTCCGTAGTTTTCCAGAATAAACTATGGTGGCGACTCCAAAATCTCTTTTTCAATACTTTTCAAAATAAATTTATTCTTCTTTTTATCTCGGCCATCTGCTAGATAATGGTCGAGCGCACTTTTCTCTTGTTTTTATCTCGGTCATCTGCTAGATAATGGTCGAGCACATTTTTCTCTTGTTTTTATCTCGGCCATCTGCAAGATAATGGTCGGACGCACTTTTCAGTTTTGTTTTATCTCGGCCATCTGCAAGATAATGGTCGAATGCACTTTTCTCTTATTTTATCCCGGCCATCTGCAAGATAACGGTCGGAAGCACTTTTCTTTTGTTTTATCTCGGCCATCTGCTAGATAATGGTCGAGCGCACCTTTCTCTTGTTTTTATCTCGGCCATCTGCTAGATAATGGTCGAGCGCACTTTTCTCTTGTTTTTATCTCGGCCATCTGCTAGATAATGGTCGAGCGCACTTTTCTCTTGTTTTTATCTCGGCCATCTGCTAGATAATGGTCGAGCGCACTTTTCTTTTGTTTTATCTCGGCCATCTGCTAGATAATGGTTGAGCGCACTTTTCTCTTGTTTTTATCTCGGCCATCTGCTAGATAATGGTCGAGCGCACTTTTCTCTTGTTTTATCTCGGCCATCTGCTAGATAATGGTCGAGCGCACTTTTCTCTTGTTTTTATCTCGGCCATCTGCTAGATAATGGTCGAGCGCACTTTTCTTTTGTTTTATCTCGGCCATCTGCTAGATAATGGTCGAGCGCACTTTTCTCTTGTTTTTATTTCGGCCATCTGCAAGATAATGGTCGGACGCACTTTTCAATTTTGTTTTATCTCGGCCATCTGCAAGATAATGGTCGGACACCTTTTCAGTTTTGTTTTATCTCGGCCATCTGCTAGATAATGGTCGAAAGCACTTTTCTCTTTTTTATCTCGGCCATCTGCTAGATAATGGTCGAAAGCACTTTTCTCTTTTTTACCTCGGCCATCTGCAAGATAATGGTCGAAGGCACCTTTTGTTTTGTTTTATCTCGGCCATCTGCTAGATAATGGTCGAAAGCACTTTTGAATTTTGGTGTCTCGGCCCTCTCTAAGACAATGGTCGAGCCCATTTTTAACTTTTTTCAAACGACCCTCTGCATGGCAATGGTCAAATCAAATTTTACTTTTTCAAACGACCCTCTGCGTGGCAATGGTCAGGTCCAATTTTTAAATTCTCTCAAACGACCCTCTGCATGGCAATGGTCGAACCGAATCAAAGTCAATTTCTCATTCACTTAATCTCTTTCAAAAAAAAAAACAAAAAAAAAAAAAACAAAAGAAAAAATTTAATTCAAAAAAAAAATGAAAAAAATGAAAAAATTCCATGTTTGATCCTGGTTCCTTTTCATTGAAATCCGAACGAAATTAATATTTCTATCTTTACTTATCTTTTACTCTGATAATATGAAAACATTGTTTATCATATGATCTAGTAAAATCTAAGTAAAGAGGGGCAGCACTCAATTTCGTCCGGGTTGATTAATAAATTTACTTTCATAAAAAAAAAAAAAAAAAAAAAAAGATTATTTCCTCGTTCACTGCATCTGTAGCATTGGTGGACCTTCCACGAGGTTGTCACACTTCAATTCTTAGTTTTGTTTGTTTGTTTCATTCTCTGTTTGTTTCTTGTTTATCTTGAAATCCAGACGAAATTAGTATTTCTAACTTTACTTATCTTTTACTCTGATAATATGAAAACATTGTTTATCATATGATCTAGTAAAATCTAAGTAAAGAGGGGCAGCTGTCAACACTCAATTTCGTCCGGATTGACTAAATAATTTGTTTTATTGTTTTATCCTCATAAAAGGAAAAATTAAAAAAAATGTGTGTATATAAAAAGAAAAAAAATAATAAATAATAAATAATAAAAATAATAAAAAAGAGAGGTATCAGACGTTCGTCCTTCCCCACTGTTGCTGAGGCCGTTCGTCCTTTTTCACTATTCGACCGTTCAGCCATTTGTTCATTTTGGACGTTCGTCCTCGTCTTCAACCGTTCGGCCTCTCATTTTACCGTTCGGTTTTTGTATGTAAGCGTTCGGTTTTGAACGCTCGTCCTATGCACTGTTCAGCCGTTCGGTCATAATACTTTGATGAACGTTCGGTCTCAATGAAGATTGTGTTCAGCGAGCGTTCGGTTTTGAGCGCTCGTGCGAACGTTCGTCCTCTCTCTTATGCGACCGTTCGTCCTTTTTCACTATTCGACCGTTCGGCCAGTATTCAAGCTTGCGAGCGTTCGTCCTCTTTGATCAAGCGTTCGTCCTTCCTCACTGTTACTATGGACGCTCGTCCAAATAGTGACCGTTCGTCCTTCCCCACTGGTGCTGTGGCCGCTCGTCCAAACAGTGACCGTTCGTCCACCTACTGCTCCAACTGTCTACCGCTCGTCCTGATCGTTCCAGCTTTGTGACGTTCGTCCTCAACTGTGATCCTTTAGGACGTTCGTCCTTCATTTCTACCGTTCGTCCTCACATGATCCCTTTGCGTTCGTCCAAACGGTCTGAGGCGTTCGTTCTCCACCGAGTACCACAAACGTTCGCCCTTGTCTTTTAGGACGTTCGTCCGTTTCACTGTTCAACCGTTCGGTCATTCGTTTTCATAAGACGTTCGTTAATGCTCAGCCTCAACCGATCGCTCATCCTCAATTGTTCAGCATCTCGGTCTCGGTGACGTTCGGCTCTTCCCCTGCATGGTCGTTCGGTCTTTTCCTTTGAACTCAATCGTTCAGCTTTCCAGCTTGTGTTCGTCCATTCTGAGCTTAAAGGCAAGCGTCTGTCCCCTTCTCGCATGCAACCGTTCATTGACGTTCGGCTCATATATTACTCTGTTCAACCGCTCGTCCTCAGACGTTCGGCCATTCGGCTCTTTAGGACGTTCGGTCATGTGTTTACTGGACGTTCGGTTTTGTGTTTCATAATTGATCACTCGGTCTCATTGTGTTCGGCCTGGTATAACGTTCGGCAATTGGAGTATTGCTACACTCGTCCAAATAGTAAAGCGTTCTTTGAGCGTTCGTTCATATAGTTTGAGCGTTCGTTCGTTTGCTGTTTTGACCGAGCGTCCAAC
Organism: Vigna angularis; assembly: GCF_016808095.1. Taxonomy (NCBI): domain Eukaryota; kingdom Viridiplantae; phylum Streptophyta; class Magnoliopsida; order Fabales; family Fabaceae; genus Vigna; species Vigna angularis. The sequence goes on along the minus strand of NC_068971.1, from coordinate 2,851,966 downwards.
TTAGTGGGGGCATTGTTTTAAGATGTTTTAGAGCGTTCGTTCATACAATTTGAGCGTTCGTTCGATTTCAGTTTTGACCGAACGTCCAAAAAGCTGGCGATACACTTTAATTCGGTCTGAGCAGCGAAGATGGCCACCCTCTGCCACTGTCCGCCATTAACATCTGAAAGCCATTTGCAGTATGGGTTTCTGCAAGAGAATATTTTTGGCTGGCTTTCACTTTTGAATTTTAATTTAGAGAAAGGTAGATGCATGGCTTGGGAGCAGACACGACTGGAAGCATGGGGAGCAACACGCTGGCAGCGTCATGGGCAACTCCATATTCACGGCCTCGCTGGAAGGGAAGCACACCAGCACGGCAGAGCAATGATTGGAAGCACATGGTGAAGCAAACATGCGGCCACTCTGAAAAAATCACTTACAGTATGGGTCTCTGGAAATTAAAAGGAAGCAGAGAATATTCCTGGCTAACACTTCCACTTGTCTTCCACGTGTGCCCACATGGAACCTCTGCTGATTCCGTCTGGCATTTGGAAACGCATGCAACACCCTGCCTCCCACTCGCCTGGGGCTTCCACTTACCTTCAGAATCATTACCTTATTCGAAAAAAAAACTGAATATCCAGCAAGGTCACCTCGACATATCCATCTGGAACACCCATACCTTATACACAGCCCACACTCTGAACCCCTCTGGAATTATCTTGAGGGACCTGGGGAAACTGCCTTGACCGGATCTTCATTTTTCAAGAACCCAGACTCCACTGACCGGGGGAGGATCATCATTCGCATACAGCCAATATAGCTTCATCTCCAAACATGACGGGGGCCTAACCTACAACCTCCAGCATCCTCACCTCTGCATATTCATCCATTGCCATAGGCCACCACCCATCCTCCATATGCCCACACAGCCAACAACCCACAGGGAGCCCTTTCATCTTCTCCATTTTTTTTCATCTCCAACGCCCCTTTGCCTCCAACCCATCATCCATCATTCATCTCTGAACCAGAAACTCTTCATTCATTAACAACTCACGGGACCGAAACACCACTACTGACCTTCATCTCCTCCCCTCACACTACGCCACCTGATTCACCCAGAACCATCAATAACCACTCGGCCAGGGACAAGACAGATTTGGAGAACCTGAAATATTAAGGCAACAGTCATGGGTTGAACCAATTCGTTTTTGCACTCTAATGACCATTGCACCACTGTAACTCCCCACCGTGACCGGTCCAACACCGTCATCATCTTCCTCGGAAACCTTCCACCCAAACCGCCAAGTTGCTGCCACCATGCTTCAACCGCCGCTGTCATCCTAGTCACCGCCACACTATCACCTTGCCTCACTACTCCCAGCCAAACTTCTCCTCCTCTTAAACCGCACCCCCATCTTCATCACATTCCCCATCTAACCCAACACTACAGTGGCAGTCACCGCATGCCATCACCTTCTCAACCCTGTTACCACCGTGAAACTCCCTATCACTGCCTGCCTCATATCTCCATTCTCCATCCCCCATCCTCTTCCTTCTCAACACTTATCATACTCACCAAACCAGACTCAAGTTCCAGCTTCAACCACAATCCATCAACCACCGAGGGAGGGTCCCAGCAAGTAGCTCTCATCCAAGCTTGAAAGAATACTCACGGCCTAGAAGAAACTCACCATCCTTGCAACTTCCAGAAACCGGTGCAGCAACTCTCATGCATGCAAGCTGTCCAGGAGCTTCTAGGCAGTAGAAACATCGTCCAGCTGGTTACGAAGTAAGGAGCTTCAAGAGGTAAGTAATGTCTCCATTATGAACTTGAACATGTCTCCGTTATGTTGATGCTAAATTTGCATGAGTTAAGATTGCATGTGTTACTGTTAAGTAGATGTATAGTGTTGTGAATATTTGTACATGTCTGTTGTTACCGAACAATCATCCCACCCAACCATCTTGACACCCACGGCCACTGCTAACACACACGGCCAAACATCACTTGCTATTTCCTCCATTGCGCAGCCTTTCATTACTCTCTACCACACTCCTCTGATCACCGTGAACCACACCAAACCGAGGTCACCTCCATTTCTTCCTTCCTCTTTATTTACCTCTTCACCCAGTGCCACAACCAGGGCCTTCACCTCAGACCATCACCATCATCTTTATCCTGACACCTTATCCCACGGCCAAACAGCCTATCACCTTCATCATCCTTCACACCATTTCCAAACTTCCCTATCACCTCAACTCCTCACCTTCAGCAACAAGCATTATCCATCCACCAACCACCGAGAATTCCAGTGAACCAAACCAGGTGCTGGGACTAAGCCATTAAGCTCCCTTTCATCCCTAATCACCACCAAAGGAGTTGAATCCTTGAACAGGAAACACGCACACGACAGAAACCTGCCGTTCTCGGCAATCCAAACCCAAAAACAGAAAGTAGATAAAGGAGATTGGGAGAGCCCGTTGACGGCGGCTTCCAAGGCTGACGACGTCGCTGTTGGGGAACGGATCCGGTGGTATTTGAGGTTCGCCGCCGACGTCCAGATCGCAAGAGATGGTGGTGAGGGTGGATGGGTCGCGAACAGAAAAAGAGTGCATCAGCGCGGAGATGACGACCCTTGGTTGGGAGAAGGAAGATTATGGCTCTGAGTTGAATAAGTAAGAAATGGGAGAAGATGTTGAAAAATTCTAACTTCCATTTGTCACGCGCATATCCGGGGCACACCCCTGTTTCTGTTGGGCCTTTATTTCTCTTGTGTTTGTTTCTTTATTTTTATTATTTGTTCTTCAGTTAGTTGTTCTTTATTACGCACCCCATTGTAAGATAATCCCATCCCTCTGTACTTATTTGTTTTGTTTATTTATCAAACACTGCACACACTCACTTTTATTTAATGAACAAAAAAATTACAAAAATAAATAAATAAAAATAATAATAATCTTTCTTCAAAAAATTACAAAAAATACGTTTTAAAAGTTTAGGCGCATGTGTGATCACACGCATCGTCCTTGTGCCAAAAACCTTTTCTCCTTCTTCAAAAAAAATGCCAAAAATACGTTTTAAAGGTTTAGGCGCATGTGTGATCACACGCATCGTCCTTGTGCCAAAAACCTTTTCTCTTTCTCCAAAAAAATGCCAAAAATACGTTTTAAAGGTTTAGGCGCATGTGTGATCACACGCATCGTCCTTGTGCCAAAAACCTTTTCTCTTTCTTCAAAAATACCAAAAAATATGTTTTAAAGGTTTAGGCACATGTGTGATCGCACGCATCGTCCTTGTGCCAAAAACCTTTTCTCTTTCTTCAAAATACCAAAAATACGTTTTAAAGGTTTAGGCACATGTGTGATCACACGCATCGTCCTTGTGCCAAAAACCTTTTCTCTTTCTTCAAAAATACCAAAAAATATGTTTTAAAGGTTTAGGCACATGTGTGATCGCACGCATCGTCCTTGTGCCAAAAACCTTTTTTCTTTCTTCAAAAATACCAAAAAAATATGTTTTAAAGGTTTAGGCACATGTGTGATCGCACGCATCGTCCTTGTGCCAAAAACCTTTTCTCTTTCTTCAAAATACCAAAAATACGTTTTAAAGGTTTAGGCACATGTGTGATCGCACGCATCGTCCTTGTGCCAAAAACCTTTTCCCTTTCTTCAAAAATACCAAAAAAATATAAAAATCCTCAAAAACCAAAAACATCAACATTTTCAAACAACAAACAATATCGCCTTCCAGAACTACGTGATCCTTGATTCTCCACTAAAAGTGGAGATACGTAGGAGCAAGGCCAGTCCTTGTCAGGCTCACTCTCCCAAAAATCCAAATCATTTTCCAAACGAATTCTCAAACAATTTTCAAGCAAATTTCTCAAACAGTTTTCAAAAGAACTACGTAACCCTGATTTCTCCGGTTGCGACATTAACGTTGAAATTTGTCTATATTTTTGTGTACAGAGAACATTGATAGAGCATTTCGAAAAACTTCAGTTGGATAAAAAAGATTCACTTGAAGATGTCAAGGTTGAGGTCTTTGAAAAGATCATCACCTGTCTGTGGAAAAAGGGCGGAGCTCAAAATAAAATATTTGATATCTTTGAAGAAAGATTACATGTAATTTCTTTCTTTTTTTTGTAGTTTCAAGATTACATATAATCTTTCTTTTTTGTATCATCTTTTTTGAATGTTTCTTTACTCAATTCATATCCACATTCTCATCGCAATTCAATGAATGTTTCTTTTGTTTGGAAGCACAGGGTACAGAAAGAAACCCTTTAATCTCATTTATTGCTTTTAGTTATTCATTATATTTAAATTTAATTAGGAATAGTTCTTTGTTTAGTTAAATTACATGCATCCAAATCAACTTGCCTCTAAACGTGTACGTTACAACTTAAAGTTTTAATCCAGCTTTTTACCTCATTATACCTCCCTGCGCATATTATGACGGACTTCAGAAACTAATGCGCAGACTTCCTTTATCGCCTAGAACTATGTCCCCAATAACTACGTTATAAAAAGTCATTTTTGTACGTTATAAAATGTCATTTTTCCACTAGTGGTACGGGAAACCTATAAAAAAGTTTTGATTTTTTAACTTTGAAAAAGTTTTGATTTCTTAACGTTGAAATTTGTCTATATTTTTGTGTACAGAGAACATTGATAGAGCATTTCGAAAAACTTCAGTTGGATAAAAAAGATTCACTTGAAGATGTCAAGGTTGAGGTCTTTGAAAAGACCATCACCTGTCTGTGGAAAAAGGGCGGAGCTCAAAATAAAATCTTTGATATCTTTGAAGAAAGATTACATGTAATTTCTTTCTTTTTTTTGTAGTTTCAAGATTACATATAATCTTTCTTTTTTGTATCATCTTCTTTGAATGTTTCTTTACTCAATTCATATCCACATTCCCATCGCAATTCAATGAATGTTTCTTTTGTTTGGAAGCACAGGGTACAGAAAGAAACCCTTTAATCTCATTTATTGCTTTTAGTTATTCATTATATTTAAATTTAATTAGGAATAGTTCTTTGTTTAGTTAAATTACATGCATCTAAATCAACTTGCCTCTAAACGTGTACGTTACAACTTAAAGTTTTAATCCAACTTTTTAATTAATGTCGTAGTTGGTGTTATGGGCTTATAATATTTTTTCTACCAGTTGTTTTTCCAATAACATTATACAAATGATCGCTGATCACACTGATGTGCAAAAATATATACAAAATTTGAGAGGATAAAGTTGACTGTATATTATAAATTTAAATACTGATATAGGTGGAATAACAAATGTTGGAGATGTTAAAGTATATGAATGACAATTCAGTAAGCATTTGATCTTCATTAATCATTAATTACTATCTTTTTTTCAGAAGTTTTTGTCTGCAATCATCTCGTGTTTTCTTTTTATTCAAATCTGTCTATGTTCAAATGATAAATTCGATTCTTGACGGAAACAATTATTATTCAAACTTTTCTAATTTTCTGACCGAACTAAATATGCCCGAAAAACCTTGTCTTGACATGCAGATTTGGAAAACATGTCACAATATACTTTTTTTTGTATGTTAAGAGGATGCTAAAGAATATGCAATTAAAGCTAACTACAACATAGTTCATTTCAGTAATACTTGAGACAGATATTTGACTGCTTGAAGAAACTGGAGGAATACCTGTTGCAGAGTAGAGTTTACAAGTCAGATAGATTTCCAACATAACTACTTTTCTGTCGGGATAGGAGAGTGAGTTGTTAAAGCTTTTTTTTTTCATCTAACAACTGAAATCTTGATACATATAATAACATTAGATAAATCTCACGACAGTTTATCAACTACATATTTTATGCTTATGTTGAGTCACACAGCAGCCATCTAACTATTCAAATGTTTAAACCTTAAATAACATAACTTGTCTATACGTTTGTGTTGTTCTATATAGCAGTGTTTAATTATCTACAAATACTTTACATTTCTTCAGTATCACTGTCTTCTGTGCTGTCTATCAGTTCCGCTCCTGGGTGAATAACTGTGGTGGAAAATAAGGTATAATCACCATTAGTATTTGTATCAGCCTGTTCCTGCAACGACAAAGCATACTCTAGTTGTACCTCTACTTCACCCATTGTTGGTCGCTCATCCGGTTCATACATCACGCATCTTTTGGTGATATCTATGAAGACTTCCCAACACTTTGGTGCAATCTTTCCCTTGATGCTCGCATCAACTTTTTCCTCAACAGGCTTCTCCAGAAATTCTCTTTCAGCTGGCATTGTTATGTATTTCCTTCCACACACAACTTCTAGCAGAACCATACCAAAAGAATAAACATCAGATTTATCTGTGATGGCATCGTCAGTGAAAAGCTCTCTAGCCATGTATCCAGGAGTACCTGCAAGTAAAAATATTAGCTTAATATAATACAAAAGTTCATTTTAGCAAGTAATTAAGCTCATAAAGCAAAGAAAAAAAATTTACCAGCCACAACATCAACTTTAATTGGCTTTGGTTTTGACATCAATCGTGACCCCTTTACGCTAATGCAGAAACCTGTGAGTTTTGGGTGCATGTTGTCGTCCAAAAGGATGGTTCGAGGTTTGACTATACGGTGGATGATGGTGCGCTTAGCTCCTGCATGAAGGTAGTGTAGTCCACGCGCTGCTCCTGTGCAAATCTCCAACCTTTGCTTCCATGACAGCTCCCCACGTTGTAGGTGTCGATCTAGAGATTCATTGGACATGTATTCGTACACAACAATCTTCTCTTTCTTGTGGCTGCAGAATCCTATAAGAGACACACAATTAGGGTGACGAAGCTGGCAGAGCAACTCTATTTCATTCTTGAACACTTCACTGTGTTCCACAGAAAACCGTTTCACTGCTACTATGTAATCAGAAGCAGCATAATGTTGGAGATAGCCTTTATATACTTCACCAAATCCTCCACGACCAATTAGTCTCTTTCTATCGAAGTTGTTGGTTGACTTTCTAATCTCTGCAAGAGAAAACTGATGGCTCAACTCTTCTATTACTGTTTGATACTGTTTCTTTGAAGAACTTGTGTTGCCTAAACATTTCATAAACATTGTTCCAATTTGTGAGAGACACCCTTCTTCCTTAACTGTTTTCCACTTTCTATAAGCATTCACCTCTTTTCCTCTTCAGTCTTACATCATTAAGCTAATTAACCATGGTCTCTATAATTTCTAATTTATAATTAACATTTCACACTCTGATCTTCATTTCAGCTGTTTCTCCAGTCTTCACTGCTAATATTATTAATTAGTTTACAGAAAAAAGGTTTAAAAACATAACTTGGAGGCTGATGGATTCGACTAATTGAGTTTACCAATTCGGTCAACCAAAATAAGAATGAAACAAAATGTTGATCAAATATTTTTTCTTATAATTACTTGAACGCATTAACACAAATAGTCATTATCATTTTTACATTTACGTCTGACATGAATAAATAAATGAACAATATTTACATACGACCTATATCAGCCAAAAAAAAACATTTTGTGTTTGACCCTTATAGGTTCAACATAAATCCCGATACATTTATGTTTGAATTTATAAAAGTTAGACATAAAAAGTTTCTTTTACTTTTGACTGTTATAAATCGATTTTAAAATTCCAATTGAGTCCTCCTTTTCTCTATGAATAAGTTTTTATTCTTCGACAATGGAGGCTTACATTGTGGAAGGCTGCATTGCATTTCAGAACGAGTGGTTTTTTCATCTTCAATGGTGGTTTTCTCTTGAAGCAACTCTCTATTTATTTAGTTTTTGCATTGAGGTCAGTTACTTACACCTTACTATATACGGTACCCATGACTATTCTTGGAGAACTGAGGCATGAGTATGCTTGAATGTCCCCTTAATTGTGTTTATGGATTTGTATATGTATTTTTTGAAATTTTCATCATTAAGGCTTTAGGTTGGTTGTGTTTAATAAGAATTTTAATTTTTTTATTTTAAAATTCATGGAAATATATTGAAATTAATTTATTAGTTTATGCTAAGATTTATTAATTATTTAATGCATAATTTTAGATGTAGACCTTGAGCGAATCTTAATTTTTGTTTGAGACTTTAAAGATTACTTATTTGTATTATATTTTGAATTGTCCAATTTTGATTCATACCATTTTTGCATTTATGAATGAATACTTGACTTTGATAATGAGTGACCACTTTTATTTCGTGTATTTCAGAGATCGATGCAAAATTCAGTTGAAATTATATCAAATTTATGATGATAGATTTTCCCGTGTACATGTTAGTGAATTATGAAAAAAAAAATTCTGAATGGGTTGGACCTCACCTTATGATAATTACAAATGTGAGAATGATGGATTGTTACCAATAATGTACATGGATCGAAGGTGGATGAATGCATGTCGTATTAACGAACACTATGAAAAATGGATTGTTGAGTTCTTGCAATATGTTCAAGAACACACAAAAACTGTAGGTGAGACATATTATTGTTCTTGTGTCGTTGTTTGAATTAAATACATCAAAATTTGGGTGAAACTCGTAATCACTTGTTCATACTCAATTTAGTCAAAAGTTATACAATTTAGGCTTGACATGGAGAAATATTAAATAAGCTTACAACATCAAGTAGAAACATACTTAACATTTGAATTTATACTTTTACAAATTTTACTATACTTTTAAGTTATACTCTAGTACGATTGTCATCTATATAGTTTTTCTTTTAACATTCCAATTTTAGTAACTTACAATTGATACAATAAGACATTATAAGATCAATAAAACAAATAAATTGTCTCAACATATAAATATATGGTTTTAATACAATTATCTAAAAAAATAAATGAAATAATAAAATATATCTAAAGCAACTAAGAAAAACTACTAGACTACAAGAAAGAATACTTTCACTAGTGCAGCGAGGGGCTTTTACCGCGGTTATTTTTCACTATACGTCGCGGTTTACGAACCGCGGCATATTCAGCCGCGATAGTAAGTCAGAGACTTTATGCCGCGGTTCTGACCGCGGTATATAAGTTGCAGAATATGCCGCGGTTGTCCAAAGAACCGCGGCCTAAATCCTTTTTAAAAAAAAAAAATTTGTCCACTATATGCCGCGGTTGGGGTTACAACCGCGGCATATTCCCCTGCAGTTTTTTAAAATTGCAGGTCTGTTTTTGTGATATCCACTACCACAAAAACAGACCTGCATATAGTAATGTCTTGAATCTCTGCAAAAGACAATTCATATTAATTAGTGTATATGAATTCAACATTTGGGAAAAAATCAAAATTTGTTAAAGTTATCAAAATTTGTTAAAGTTACCACTAATGAAGAAATCATGTTAAGAATGTAAAAGGGCATAAATACCTGGAACAGGGGCGACGAAAAAGCTTGGTGCAACAAAGGGGAATGGCAGCGGAGAGGAATGACAGGCGTTTCAAACGATTTTGATCGGCTAAAACTGTTTTTTATCGTCAAAAATGGGAAATGACCGAACAATTTTGAGTTTAAACGGTGAAGAAACAAGGAACTGAGATGGGTGGTCGACGGGAGAAGAAAACTCGAAGTCCAGAGTGTCTGCGCGAACAAGACGATATTGTTCCAAAGTTTTATTTTTTAACTCTGACTGGGGAATCTACCGCGGTTCACTACTTAACCGCGGTATAAGATGGTATTTTTGAAATTATTTTTAAACTATATGTCGCGGTTCGCCGGCAACCGCGGTAGAAGATGGCATTTTTAAAATTATTTTTAAACTATATGCCGCGGTTCGGAGGCAACCGCGGTAGAAGATGACATTTTTGAAATTATTTTTAAACTATATGCCGCGGTTCGGCGGCAACCGCGGTAGAAGATGGCATTTTTAAAATTATTTTGAAACTATATGCCGCGGTTCGGCGGCAACCGCGGTAGAAGATGACATTTTTAAAATTATTTTTAAACTATATACCGCGGTTCGGAGGGCAACCGCGGTATATTCCTCTAAATATTTCAAATTCATTTTAAATTTATTTCATGTAGGAGAATAGGTTGCGGTTACTCTGAGAACCGCGGCATATAGGCTGTTATTTATTTTTTTTTTCAGACGTGGCGTCAAAGGGGATGGTTGACTGGCGTATATGCCGCGGTTCCCATCTGAACCGCGGTATATTCCTTCGATTTATTTACAAAACTGCCACCGCGCACCATTATGCTGCGGTTTCTAGTGAACCGTGGCATAATGTGCGCTGTAAAAACCCAAATTTTTACTAGTGTTTGTAGCATTCTTCTCCTCCACTAGAGATTCTTCAACACCTACCCCATATATGCTCACACTAATAAGGTGATCATCGCAAAAGGAACAAACAAACACATAAAAAACACCAAAAGAAATAATAAGATAAACTAATGTGCAAAAGAGTTTTCATAAAATAAACATAGAGATATTATCATACATCACTCATTCATAAAGAAATCATATCATATATAAAGACTCATAGTAGACTCAATTATCTGGATACATGTATTGATATCAAAATCTGATGAGTTATGCACTTATGGTGGTCTTTATTGCTCTACAGAGTCATTGTCAATGAGTTTTATCCTACCACACACAAGGTTAGTACATTAGCATCTCTGGCCAAGTTAAAGCCTCTAGACTAGGACCTGCACCTCTCACCACATACCCACCATTCTCTACTTGAGATTGGGTGATTATTAGAGCAACAAGATAACTCTTAATAATGAATCTATATATCAATACATACACTAAAGAAATGTCATCACAGAATCGACCCATGAGATATCTGAAATTACGCCAAACACGTATAATCATCATATTCATTAACAAGTTCATCATCATAATAATTTCATGCATGCATATTTGTACCTAAATCTATCAATCATTCTTATATAAAAATCATAAATCAACTATTATTTTAACATTACATAGTCTTACACTAAACGTACTAAAAGAATACATATATAAGGTCTACTTGTCTAGTAACCAAATAGCTCGTTCAACGAAATTATCATTAAAATTTACAAACTTAAATCTTCTCCAAAAATCGTTCAACGAGACTAGTCTCGTATAGCTACAACCGAATGAGTGAGCTATCTGCTTAAACTATTTTTCCTATTAATAGTTTTTTAGTAGTTGGTTTGTTTTAATAGTAGTAGATAAAAACAACCGTGGAGGCCATTTTAAATAGCAAAATTGTAGTTGCTTACACGGTCATTGCAAAAGTCTTCCACTAACTGTTTATTTTACTAATAATGTCACTTATATGTGATAAATATATTCAGAATTTGACATCATAAGATAAAAGATTGACTGAGTGTTTTATACATTGAGAAGTGAGGTTTAGTACATGATTTTTCATAGGAAATTGCTCCATATAAGTTATACTTAATAACATATTAATCAAGGAGAGTTTGAATGGTCAGACAGAGAGAGGAAATTAAATAACCAAGCAAGTGTTGCAATAAGAAATTTCATCTTGAGTTGTTTAGTATTTTCATTATAGATAGGTGTCATTTTGGACGAGATTCATACGAAATTTCATAAAATGAATTGTAGTTAGTAAAATATGAGCACTATAATCAATCAAAACGTGTTTTCCGTTACGGCTAAGAGAGAGGGAAACTAAATAACAAAACTAAGTATTCTTAATTTTAATATGAATTTCGTCTCGTATTGTTTATTATATTTGTTATATAGAAGTGTCAAGGTAAATTGAATAAACAAAATACGATGGACAAAATCAGGTATTCTTTGTTAATCGAAAACACATTAAATTAAATAAAAAGGTGTCTTGTTAAACAAAATTTTTGTTTTTTTTCTTACATATCAACTCTACTTACATGGTTTTTTTATTTTATTTTAAAGTGTAAAAAGAAAATAATATTCCTTTATATTTTTGGATTGTTAATTAATAAAGTTTGTTCACAGATTGGAACATCCTAAATATGTTAATATATATATACATATATATTTTGTCCACACAAAAAAGTTAATTAATAAAAACAATATCGAGGCTAGCATTTTCCATTAACAAAAAAAAACTTAACTAACTATAGCTTGTTTCATAAATTATATTTTGAAAATAAATAAGCGAGTAGTAATAAATAAATAAAGCTTTCAACTTTATTAACTTGTGAACAATAGGTACAATACCGCTAGTCTCTAATAGTACATAATTACATAACAAACACTTTAATAATAATAATAGTAGTAATACTTTAATATTGAAAACATATTCAATTCTTGAGATAATTCGCCGAAGACTATATCATGTGCAAACAAGATAAGGTTGTAAGAAATTTGAAAGGGGCATTAATGTGTCTACAGTGCAGCGTTCTGCATAGGTTTCTGTTTAGGTTACAAGAGCAATTCTTGTTCAATGTCAGCACCCTTGATCATGAAATTTTTCAAGAACTCTTCAAATGCAATGGACCTGTAGATGGGTCTCTTGGAATATAAATTGATTTTGTATGTTGGGCCTAAAAGATAAAAGCTCAATATTAGCAAAGGCCCAAATAGCATTCTAGAAAATCCTATCTAGAAGGATTCTAGAATGTTCCACAAAAATATCTAGAGATGCTTATCCATAAGATGTCTCTAGATAAGTTTAGAATTATAGGAATGTTTTAGAAAGTTCTAGAGAATAAATTATAACCCTTAGATGAATGTTGTGGTGGCAAGATCCTAACCATTGGTTAAGGAGGTGCCATTAGTATAAATAGGGGATGATTGTATCATTTGAAAATAAGCCAAAAAAGTTTAGAAGCACTCAATACAAGCTTTTCCTCTTCTCTCAAAATCTTCCAACCTCTCCCAATCTTAAACACTTCCTTCTAGCCTTTAAAGTTTTTTTCCCAACAAAGTGGTATCAAGAGCCATAAGATCTTCATAGAAATGGCAAATACTGGAGTTCCCTTTCAAGTTCCAATGCTCACTAAGAGCAACTATGACAATTGGAGCTTAAGGATGATAGCTCTCCTTGATGCACATGATGTCTGGGAGGTGGTCGAGAAGGGCCACATTGAGCCAGAGAATCTAGAGAGTCTTTCTCAAGCTCAAAAGGATAACTTGAGAGACTCAAGGAAGAGAGACAAGAAAGCTCTCTGTCTAATCTATCAAGGATTAGATGAAGATACTTTTGAGAAGATTTCTGGAGTCAAGTCAGCCAAGGAAGCATGGGAGAAGCTTAAGATCTCTTACAAGGGAGCAGATCAAGTCAAAAAGGTACGTCTTCAAACTTTGAGAGGAGAGTTTGAAGCTTTGCATATGAAGGAAGGTGAACTAGTCTCTGATTACTTTTCAAGAGTTTTAACGGTTACTAATAACCTAAAAAGAAATGGTGAGAAACTAGATGATGTAAGAATTATGGAGAAAATTCTTAGATCATTAGATCCAAAGTTCGAACATATTGTCACCATTACCGAAGAAACAAAAGACTTGGAAGCCATGTCAATAGAGCAACTTCTTGGTTCGTTGCAAGCTTATGAAGAAAAGAAAAAGAAGAAGGAAGAGATCACGGAGCAAGTCCTCAAGGCACATGTTGATTCAAGAAAAGAAGAAAATACACACAACCAATCAAGGCGAAGTTATAGTCAAGAACAAGGACGAGGGCGTGCATATGGACGTGGACAAGGACGAAGGCCTAACAACAATAACCAAAGAGGAGAAAGCTCTAACAGAGGTCGTGGGAGAGGAAATCCGAATTCAAGGTATGACAAGACACGAATCAAGTGTTACAATTGTGATAAGTTTGGACATTATGCTTCTGAATGTAGAGCCCCTAACAAAAATAAAGTCGAAGAGAAAGCCAATTATGCTGAAGAAAGGTGTCAAGAATATGGTACCTTGTTATTGGCTTACAAGGGCCAAGATAGAGGCGAGGATAATCAGTGGTACCTTGACAGTGGAGCAAGTAACCATATGTGTGAGAAAAGAAGCATGTTCGTGGAGCTTGATGAATCAGTAAAAGGAAACGTGGCTTTTGGAGATGAATCAAAGGTGGCGGTGAAAGGAAAAGGTAATGTCCTCATCCGACTAAAGAATGGAGAACATCAATTTATTTCCAACGTATATTATGTGCCAAGCATGAAGAGCAACATCTTGAGCTTAGGACAACTCTTAGAGAAAGGTTATGATATTCAACTTAAGAATAATAACCTTTCTATAAGAGATAATACAAGTAGGTTCATTGCAAAGGTGCCAATGACAAGAAATAGAATGTTCGTGCTCAACATTCAAAGTGATGGCCCACAATGTCTTAAGATGTGCTACAAAGACCAATCATGGCTTTGGCATCTTCGATTTGGCCATCTTAATTTTAAAGGATTAGAGTTGCTCTCCAAGAAAGCAATGGTGAGAGGACTGCCTCATATTACTCACCCCAACCAAGTTTGTGAAGGATGCCTACTTGGAAAACAATTTCGATTGAGTTTCCCAAATGAGTCGGACTCAAGAGCTCAAAAGCCATTAGAACTCATACACACAGATGTGTGCGGACCAATCAAGCCAAGATCACTCGGTAAGAGTAATTATTTCCTTCTCTTCATTGATGATTTTTCAAGAAAAACATGGGTATATTTCTTAAAAGAAAAATCAGAAGTGTTTGAGAACTTCAAGAAGTTTAAAGCCCATGTTGAGAAGGAAAGTGGCATTTTGATCAAAGCTTTGAGATCCGATCGTGGAGGAGAGTTCACATCAAAAGAGTTTCAGAAGTATTGTGAAGACAATGGAATCAGACGACAGTTGACAGTACCAAGATCTCCTCAACAAAATGGAGTGGCTGAAAGGAAGAATAGAACTATCCTGGAGATGGCTAGGAGCATGCTTAAAAGCAAGAAACTTCCAAAGGAGTTTTGGGCTGAAGCTGTTGCATGTGCAATCTATCTGACCAACCGCTCTCCAACAAGAAGCGTTAGTGGAAAAACACCACAAGAAGCATGGAGCGGAAGAAAGCCAGGTATTTCTCATCTTAGAGTCTTTGGAAGCATAGCTCATGTGCATGTGCCAGATGAGAAACGAAGTAAGCTTGATGACAAAAGTGAAAAATACATCTTCATTGGTTATGACGCCAACTCCAAAGGGTACAAACTCTACAATCCTGATTCAAGGAAAACAATCATCAGCCGGAATGTAGTGTTTGACGAAGAAGGAGAATGGGATTGGTCGACAAACTGTGAAGATCATACCTTCTTTCCGTGCATTGAAGAAGATGATGTGGAACAACAACAACAACAACAACTGCAAGAGGCACCTGCTACTCCACCCACTTCACCAAATACAACCATTCAAGATGATGAAAGCTCAAGTGAAAGAATGCCACGTTTTCGAAGTCTCCAAGAAATTTATGAGGTAACTGAAAATATAGACAATGTTACCTTATTCTGTCTATTTGCAGACTGTGAGCCCATGAACTTCCAAGAAGCAATTGAAAAGAAGAGTTGGAGAAATGCAATGGATGAAGAGATCGAGGCAATAAAGAAGAATGATACTTGGGAGCTAGCCTCGCTTCCAAAAGGGCACAAAGCAATTGGTGTCAAGTGGGTCTACAAAGCAAAGAAAGACTCCAAAGGAGAAGTTCAGAGATACAAAGCAAGATTGGTGGCGAAGGGCTACAGTCAAAGGGCTGGCATCGACTATGACGAGGTATTTGCTCCAGTTGCTCGACTAGAAACTGTAAGACTTATTATATCATTAGCAACTCAAAATAATTGGAAGATACATCAAATGGATGCCAAATCCGCCTTCTTAAATGGAGTTCTTGAAGAAGAAGTCTACATTGAGCAGCCACAAGGATATGAAGTCAAAGGTGAAGAAGATAAAGTCTTGAAATTAAAGAAGGCTCTTTATGGGTTGAAACAAGCCCCGAGAGCTTGGAATGTTCGGATTGACAAGTACTTCAAAGCAGCGAATTTCATCAAGTGTCCATATGAGCATGCACTCTATATCAAAGCTCAAGGTAAAGATATTTTGATTGTATGCTTGTATGTCGATGACTTGATTTTTACAGGGAACAATCCAAGCATGTTTGAGGAATTCAAGAAGGATATGACAATGGAATTTGAAATGACCGACATGGGGCTTATGGCATATTATCTCGGAATTGAAGTAAAACAAGGAAATAAAGGAATTTTTATTACTCAAGAAAGTTATGCTAAAGACCTCCTCAAGAAGTTCAAGATGGATGATGCTAATCCAGTTGGTACTCCTATGGAATGCGGCATAAAGTTGAGTAAGGATGAAGAGGGAGAAAAAGTTGATCCAACCCTCTATAAAAGTCTTGTTGGAAGTTTGCGCTATTTAACTTGTACAAGACCAGACATTCTCTATGCCGTTGGAGTCGTGAGTCGGTACATGGAAGCTCCAACAACTACTCACTTCAAGTCTGCGAAGAGGATTCTTCGATATATCCAAGGTACGACAAGCTATGGCTTATACTACTCCATTTCTAACGATTACAAGCTTGTTGGATATAGTGATAGCGATTGGAGTGGAGATATGGATGACCGAAAGAGCACAAGTGGATTTGTGTTCTACATGGGAGACACAGCCTTTACTTGGATGTCCAAGAAGCAGCCTATTGTCACTTTGTCTACATGTGAAGCAGAGTATGTAGCTGCAACTTCATGTGTTTGCCATGCTGTTTGGCTACGCAACCTATTGAAGGAGTTAAGCTTGCCACAAGTGGAGCCGACAAAGATTTTCGTAGACAACAAGTCAGCAATAGCATTAGCAAAAAACCCAGTCTTCCATGATCGAAGTAAGCACATCCACACCCGTTACCATTACATTAGAGAATGCATCAGCAACAAGGATGTGCAAATGGAATATGTGAAAACACATGATCAGGTAGCAGATATCTTCACCAAACCGCTGAAGAAAGAAGTCTTTATGAAGTTGAGAAGTTTGCTTGGAGTACAAAATCAAGTTTAAGAGGGGGTGTTGGAATATAAATTGATTTTGTATGTTGGGCCTAAAAGATAAAAGCCCAATATTAGCAAAGGCCCAAATAGCATTCTAGAAAATCCTATCTAGAAGGATTCTAGAATGTTCCACAAAAATATCTAGAGATGCTTATCCATAAGATGTCTCTAGATAAGTTTAGAATTATAGGAATGTTTTAGAAAGTTCTAGAGAATAAATTATAACCCTTAGATGAATGTTGTGGTGGCAAGATCCTAACCATTGGTTAAGGAGGTGCCATTAGTATAAATAGGGGATGATTGTATCATTTGAAAATAAGCCAAAAAAGTTTAGAAGCACTCAATACAAGCTTTTCCTCTTCTCTCAAAATCTTCCAACCTCTCCCAATCTTAAACACTTCCTTCTAGCCTTTAAAGTTTTTTTCCCAACAGGGTCCAGCACCAGAACTTATCAATGACTTTGCAGGTTCTATAATCTGTTTGCTAGTTGGACGGATGAAATATGCAACCGTGGTCCTTGCAAATTCTGAATTTGTGACCACACGGTGTTCGGCACCGATTAACCTTCCATTACTGATCACCTGCACATTCATCAGTCACAGAATTTCAGTTCAATTTCATCATGCAAAACCATATCATCATGACCCAGAATTAAGAATCAAACCAACCTATATATTTCAGTAACTTTTAGTGTTGAGTTTGTGTCAGAAAAAAGTGTACAAATGTTATGCTAATTAATGTCAAATTTCTGAGCTACTTTTATAAATGGAGAAACATATATATACCTGCAACATAAGGCCAATGTTAACCACAAAAGCATAAGGAATTGGTTCAACCACTATCCATTCTCCATCCTTGAAGACTTGAAGTGAATTTATATCTTTTTCTTGAAGCAGAATGGTGACAAGGTTAGGATCTCTGTGCTTGGGAGCTCCCAAGGTTAAACTTGGTTCTGGGCATGGCGGGTAGTGATGACCTAGCAGTAATGGACTCTCACTAAGTCCACCACTACAGTATTTTGGGTCAAGTCCTAAACCTTCACATAGCAGCTCCAAAATTTCTAGTCCCATTCTTCTTATTTCTTGTGTGTATTTTGCAACAACTTCACTGCAATTAAAGGAATCATCACCGACAATCATGTATGCTTAATAATTGTATTGTGCTAACCTGTACATTGAGCTGGAGTTTTGTTCGTTGTGAAGTGACGGCTATAGTGTTGATGACAGTGGTACTTATGTTAAACGTGATTACATGGTGGATATGTGCTGTTAATTGTGACTTTGTGATAATTAAGACCAGATGCAAAAGTAGTAACATTGGGTAGTAGTAGTGGTTTCCAATGAAGGAAAACTTAATTAATGGTAAAGAAAGAAGTGGTCTTAATTAGACCTTTAGTTGCCCATGTGGTAAAAATAATGTCTATTCATCTTTCAGAACAATCAATGATGACTCATTAAGGTTCAGATTAAACCAAGTGCAATGGTTAAAATCTCATTATCAACCATTTAAAAAAAATAGAAGAAAATGAATAATCTAAAAGAATATTTATGGACTATATTCAATTATTATTCAAAGAATGAAACGGAATTATGGAATATAAAAACTTGATAGTGACTTGTTATTTTCTAAGACATCATTGTCAACCCGAGAACACATCAACTTCCACAGTCAAAACATCTGACACAAGCTGAAATTTATAGTATATATATGTATATCTACCATTGTCAAGAAGGGTTTATAGTTTATATAAATGCAGACTCAAAGATGAAGCCACTTAAATTGGATTGCGTGAACTCATTTAAATAAGTTGCAGAGGAAACGATAGCTCGTATTGAATATTATTTACTCAAAAAATACATCAGATGAAGATGATCTTTTACCGATATTTTGCAGGTTTTTGAGGCAAAAATTGCATGGAATCTTGGGAAGATGGACACAAGTGTCTTAATGTGTCCCTCCAGAACTGAACGATATCTTTGTTGTTAATCTCACGGCTTGTGTAGAGCCTGCAACCTCCATTTGGATCTCTGGAGCTTTCCCTTATCTTTTCTTCAGCAGGCATGGCATGAAATTCCTTGAAAATATTCAGTGTCTCATCCATTAACTCTTTCGAAACTCCATGGTTGATAACCTACACCACGGTTTTTCATGCATAACCACACATATACAAGACTAATCATAATATTAGCATATATTCTGGACTAAAATTATTGTAAACAGCTAAGTTTAAACACTGACACTATCATAATATCAAGAACTAATAACATTGCAGTGCTTATCAAAATGACGATGAAATTGATTTTTCATTCTCTTTTTAGTGCAAGAAAGAAATGGAAGCACTTTGCTATCTCGAATTTATTTTTACTATGACTGCTATTATGCAGAAAGCCAATATATATGCAGTGAAATTAACTACAACAAAGGGAAAGAACCTGGAAAAATCCATATTCCTCGGAGGCTTTCAAAATGTGCTTCAAGATTTCATGACGATCATGCAGCCCGAGATCTACCACCGGGATTTTGTTGCCGGAAGAAAAAACCATGCCAGGTTGGCTTTCCGGTGGTTGCACGTAGGATAAGGGCACTGAGGAATGAAGATGGAACTTGAGACAAGCTTCTGATCCATATATGTTGTTGATTAACTTGTACTCCTAATGAAGTTTGATAACATAAATTCATAATTATATAGAGAAGAAAACATAACAAAGCTAAGTCTGAACTCTGATTAGTGAACTTTTGACTTTGTAAGCAAATTAATAAATGTATAAATGTCATGTGATGGAGAATTTAGTATTACGGAATTCACAAATTTGACTTCTCTAGTCTACTAAAATACTAGTGTACGATCATAAACTTATATTGCCACCTCACCATTTCATCAACTTGATAATGATTAGATAATACTATTTTAATCATACTCATTAAATTATAGTTACTTGTTGCAATTATGAAGTATATATATATATTATCCCAGAAAGAAAGAAAAAAAGTAAAAGTGAGCATATATAGACAGAAAATATATATTGATTTTAAGGGTTAAATATATATTTCTTTTATCTATAAATTGTTTTCAAACTTAATTATATTTCGTCCCTGGTTATGTCTCTCCATTTTATGAAAATATGACAGTATGTAGAGTTAAGGTGTGGACTCCAAATACCATTTGATGAAAATGAAGTTTCGCATAATTTTCATAAAATATACAGACAAAATAGATAAATATATAGTTTAATTTAGAGAAACTAAAGTTTTTAAAAATAGTCTGAGAATGAAAAATATATTTATTTTTAATTTTAAATAATTTATATCAGAATTTATACAACGCAAATTTATTTTTTGTTGGTTCTATTTAAAAAAAAAACATTGGTATTACTTTTTAAAAAGTAGTTTAATTCAACTACTACTTAACTATTACATACGCCTTTTTAATGATAAAATACAAGGGTAATAAAGGCAATTATCAATGTTTACTCTCTCTTTTTTATCTCCTGTTAAGAAATATTTCTCATGTTGAGATTAAAATACCGAAAAATTCATATTTGATGTTATGTGCGAAAAATTAAAATGATATAGATATAATTTTTTTTTTCTCAAGACTAAAATCTAAACTAATTTTTTTCATTAACTAAATAATTGAGTAAATTTTTAAAAAAGAATTATTAAAGTTTATTTTTTTAAAATAATATTAACAAATGCACTTTGCTTGTGATTAAATCAAAATTATTTTATTTTTTAAAAAAACGAAACCTTAAAAAATAATTTATTTTTATTTATTCTAGCAAATTATTTTAAAAGCAAACAAAAATAACTATAACAAAACCATTTTTCATCTACATCATTCTTTTTAAAGTTCGACCAAATCGAATGTACAGTTAATCAATTTTTATGAATTTAATCCTCATTAAAGTTAATTGATATTTTTCAATGATGGAAAAAAAATGTTAACTTATTTATATAATTTTAGATTCAGTTTTGGTTATAGAAAAACATTAAAAAAAATGATGCTCAATTATCATTAATCATGCTTTTTAATATATATGAATTATCTCTCTCTCTCTCTCTCTCTCTCTCTCTCTCTCTCTCTCTCTCTCTCTCTCTCTCTCTCTCTCTCTCTCTCTCTATATATATATATATATATATATATATATATATATATATATATATATATATATATATATATATATATATATATATATATATTGTGATACCATGAAAAAACATTAGGTTAATTCATCTAATTAAATTGTAGAAAATGATTTATTAGAGTTATTTTAATGCATGAACATATTGATGAAAAAATATAACAGTCATTTAGACATTAGTTGGTATAGCATATGCCCATGGAGCTTACGTCATTATTTTTCTTTTTATTTTTTGGGATATGGAGCCCAGCCAGCTAGATTAGAACACAATACTATATGTTTAAGTCGGTAATTAATTATAAATTATGACACTTTTTAATTGAATTCATCGTTGAAAAGTTATAGATTAATTCGATGAAAAGCTAAGAAAAATGTCACATGATGAGTCAAAGGGAATGGGTTGAAAGAGAGCATGTTGCTGTTCATACTATTTTGAGCAACAGTTCATGAACTTGGATGCTTTTTTGCTTATGCTTCTAAATAAATGCAATTTTTTAACTTAGCTGTTTTCAAGTAATCTTCATCTGACATGCCATTTATTTTTAATGCACATTTAATACTGGAATTAATGTGGACCCTATAGTTAGTTAAGTATATATAAAATGTTGAATATTTTCATACTTTTATGATATAAATATATTTATTTTTGATGTAATGTTTTTATAAACTAGCTTATAAATCGTCAAAAGAAATTTTCAGTTTAGCTTATAGCACAGTAGTAATTAAATGAAATGCTATAAAGTGAGATATGGTGAAATTATTTAATTATAAAATTCTTTAAATTTAAATAAAAATAAGTGAAAATCATAAATGATTTTATATAAGTAAATATAACATTTGTTTAAATTTCAAAACTTTTAACACGGCTCTTTCCGTGCAATGTACTAACCGACTAAGCCTATCAATTAGGTTTCATAATTTCTTCTACCTTAATTTTTTTTAAGTATAGAAAATGTTAGTTGGAATAAAACTTATTTCAATATTTTTATGTTTCAAAGGACAAAAAAAATAGGATGTTGGCTAAGTGACTTGGTTTAGCTTTTCACATTACATCAAGAACACTTAAAATTTAAATTTATCAATACGTAATATTAGCATGCATAGGCAATTCCATAAATTTAACTTCATTAAAATGTATTTAAAATGTGTGGTCCTCTATTAATATATTAATCAGGAACAAACTCATTAATTAATTCTTTTTCAAAACGTGTTATCAAAATCCAAACCAAATATATATAGCGTGATTGAAAAGTCATTGAGAAGAAAAAAACAAAATGTGAAAATAATAATTAACTTTCTAATTTACATTGTAGTTTATCTTTCAACATCTGAGATGCAAACCTCACCTTATAAGTCAGTTTTGTGAAGTTGAGTTAGACATAAAATCATTTTCTAATATGGTATCAGAGTCATGGTTAGAGCTTATACTAGCGATATTTTTTATTTCTTGAGCATTTCTATTCCATCCGTTCTTGGGCCACTATCGGACCACTCATTTCTACTATCATGCTCAGGGGGTGTGTTGGAAGTCTCACATCGACTAGAGATAAAACCAAATTATAATATATAAGTGGAATGCAAATCTCACCTCACAAGCTGGTTTTGTGGGGTTGAGTTAGGCTTAAAACCACTTTCTAATATCTTTATTATTATATATGATGTTTAACTTTTTTATTAAAAATTTAATGTAAAACTTAGATTAATATTTTAATTTTTAACCATAACATCCAAACCCTAATGTTCTATTGGTTTTCAGCAGTAATATCTAAACCATAATGTTCTATTCCAAAAGGAGAAAGAAGTAAAGAATAATTTAAATATATATATATATATATATATATATATATATATATATATATATATATATATATATATATATATATATATATATATATATATATATATATATATATATTTGTTCCAACTCAAGATAATTAAGTAGAACTTTCACTTACAGCTATGACATGCTACGAAACATCATATCTTTCTCAACTCAACTAGCACTTTGAAATTAGTTCACCTTTCATTATTGAATTTATTTTCCAATTAGTATTAGTATACTTCACAAACCATAATTAATGGTGAACCAAATGAACCCTTTATATACTACACATTAGCAAAATAAATGTATACGATCAAATCTATAGACCCACTTAGCGTATAGATTCATGGTAGAAGTAGATAGATTATAGTGTACAAATTAATAATGTGGTTGAACATAAAGAATAATAGACCATAAAAATAAAGAAATAGATGAATTTACAGTCATCAAGTCATCCACGTTGTGCTGAATCATTAAATGTAGTAAACGCGTGAAAATTTGACCTGGGGAGATTCCTATACATCACAAAATGCTTTCATACACACTTTAATAACTTCTTTTAATAAAAAGGTTGAATCAGAAGCATCGTCTCCGACATGCATCTTTAACCTAAATATGTAGGTCAGTTGAAGGCTAGTATACCATATATTTAATTACTTTAATATTTTTTTTAATTTATACAATTTATAATGTTTTATGTTTTTACTTTTGATATTTTAGCTTCCAAAATATGTTTTATATTTGTTTTATTTTTACTTATATTTGTTAGAATAATGAGGTGGCATCTTCACGTGGGACGTGAATGTTAGAGATGGTGGTCCTTAGTCCGGGAGAAAAATACGAAAGGTTTGGTTGCTATGGAAAACGAGAGATTGCAAGCAAGAAAAATAATTCATAGACAATATTGCTTTTATCTACATCTATTACATTTATACATCTACTTTTCCTTTTAACCAGGGACCCTATATGACTTTTTAATACAATTTTTTTAAAAATTTTACGAAAATTTTACTAATTCTTCAATACTATGGTAGAATATTTATATGGTATTTTTCTCTCATTTTACATATGAGATACATGTTCCCTCTATTTTTCTGAATAAATTTTTTGAATTGCATATTGCATCAGCTTGAGCTTTCATAGATGGAGATAAAATAAAACATTTATAATAAACTGTTAAACAGATGTTAAATAAATAATGAAAATAAACAAGTTAACATCAACTTAGTAACTAACCAAATAATTAAAAATAATAAAGTTAACGTGGATTAAGCAAACACTTACTAAAATAAATATTAATAAATAAGGTTAAAGTTGTTTAACTACTATTAATCTTATTTATATTTAGTTCAAATTTGATATAAAAGTTTCAATTTTCATTTCAGTAAGTATAAAAAATCTCACTTTATATACATGTTATTGTTGCATGCATGCACATTTTCTTCATTTATATATTTCTCACATTTTCTTCATTCATATATTTCTCTTCATTTTTTATACACATTTCTTTTCCAAATTTCTCCGTCACACACATTCATCTACGTTTATCTTCTCCATCCATTATAATTATTTTCATTTATATTTATTGAATATGAAGGTGTTGTATAATAACTTTTATTTTTTGTTTAATCATTTCGGAGGTCCCTATCTGTATAGAATCGTCTTAAATAGTTCTTCGTATTTTGTTTGATCCCAATTAGGTATCTTTTTCTGTAAAATTGAGTCAATTTTGATTTTGTCGTTAAATTTAGTGGACGACGTTAAAATTTGTGTCTTAGCTTGCTGACTACGCAATTTTTAATGAACGTGTAATTTACAAATGAAAAAGCAAAAGATTAAAATGACTAGGATTGACCAACTTTGACTAGATGGACATAGCCGATGAGGGACTGCTATGTGGCAAACCCCTTTCTCCCAAATTAGGGTTATGTAGATGAGGTAAAGGAGCTTGCGTCGCGCCGCACACAAAGGAGAACGAAGGCGCTGGAAATTCCTCCCATGGTGGCGCGTTGGATGTTGGTGTTTCTTACAGGTTCGATTTGAGATTTTACGCAAGCATAAAGAAGCATTGGCTGATGGAAGATGAAAGCGCTATAGTTTCTGTGATTTTGGAAATGATTTGCAGGTTTTGGATTGTTGTTGGTGGTGAGGCGTGTTATGAGTATATAACTCAAGTCGTTCGGTCTTTCACTTGTTCTTTCTCTCACATTGTTTGATCACTCACATCATTCGGTTGATCACTTCATTCATACACTCACTCGGTCTCGGTCACACCATTCGTTCAATTTCTCTTCTCTACCTTCCTAAACAGGCGCAAGAACGAAGATAGGTTAATGGTTCTGGAATGGACAAACACGCTGGTTAGGGTCTCTATTTTCACTTTTCGCGATTGTGCTTCCCTTTTTGCAGGTTAATGAAAGCATGAGGGAGATGGTGGTTTTGCCTTGGCTATTGGCAGCGCGATTTTCTGTTGGGTTTCTCTACGTCTGATTTGCAGGTGGTGATGGATGAAGCTTCGTGATGGCACGTCAATGGAGGAAGCTTTGTGTTTCTGGGTTGGTTATGGAGGAGATCGTGACGCGATTTGGCGTTGGTTTCTACTGACTGACCGTGAGCGTGGGCGATGCGATTTGGGTTTGTTGGACCACGTTGACAATTAGGCTGTGGCGGCGAGATGTTGATGTTGTGGCGTTGTGTTGGTGTTAGGTGGTTGAGGCATTGTGGTGGCTGGTTCTGCGTTAGGGACTAGGCAGTTTGGGTGGTGCAACGGCAAGGTTGGCGGTGGCTTGGGTTACTCATGGTGCTAGTTGGTCAATCCATGGAGTTCAAAATTTAAAATAATTAAATTCCACGTAACTTTGCCGCGTCATTAAAAATTGCACAGTCAGCAAGCCAAGATACACAAATTTTAACATCGTCCACTGAATTTAATGGCAAAATCAAAATTGACTCAATTTTACAGAGAAATGAACCTAATTGGGATCAAACAAAATACGAAGTGTTATTAGTATTAGCCAAAACTGACACAAATCAAACTAATATTAAATATAAATTTTATTTAGTGTTAATTATTTTTAGAAAAATATATTGTCATCAAAATTATTTTAATTAAAAAATCAATTTGAAACTTATTGACGAATTAGCTTATTTTCAAAATTATAAATTTTAAATTAATTTTAAAAATTTGATCAAAATTAATTTACAATTAAATTGATTAAAAATATGTTTAAATTTTTTTATATAATTTCACAGAAAGATAAATGTCTTTTTTTTCTTCTTTAGCACCGAGTATAGATCCTGAACCCCTGTACATAAGGGTGGGCATACCATCCTACAGAATAAAAAATCACTAAATAAACTCGACCAAACATTTGTATGGTTAAAACATTGAAGTCAGATTGCATCAACATTCCAAATTAGATTTTGTGAAGAAGATCGTAATCTTTTCTTTCATAACACGTGCACGTAAACGCCACTATTATGGTGTAGTTTAAAAATGGTAAAATTCTTAAGCAAACAAGATTCATTAATCTTTCCATTATCTTTTCAGCACTATCAAATCTAAGAAAGTTTAGAAGATCTTGAAGTTTCCTTCAGTCTTTTCGCCAACACCTTTACATTTTTCAATTGTTTCAGTTGCTATCAATACCTATTTACGCGCAAAACTCCTTTCATTATCATATGGATTAAGGAACTAAACAAATATGCTACTAAATACAGTAGTCAGCCCACGTGTTGCCTAACTCACTTGCCCTTTCACAAACTTATGTTCCCCATTATACCTTAATTGGAATCCTATGCTCAAAATTTTTGTTAGTTTCATTGAACAACTTTAAAGCACACAACAACAAGGTTGCTAAAAACAACCAAAACAAAACAAAATAAACCATGTCTTCAAAATAAATAATCAATCTACATGTAATCTATATCCTTAAATAAGGATTAACAGGTAATCAATCATACACCTGTTAGAGTAGCATTGCATCAAAAGCCACTTTCAAGGGAACACGACGCACTCCAGTTTGTTTTTATTTCATTTGTTTTGTCTTGATTAAAGATTATGTACTTGATTATTATATATATTCTGTGCTTAAGATTTAATTGATCCACTTGCCCCATTCTCACTGGGAAGGTATGAACCTGTGAACAACCATGTTTAAGACTCAAAAGCTGACATCACAATAGGAAAAATCAATTCCAAAGTTCTCAATGATAATTATTAAGATGGCCCGCTACGATATGGTATAAAAGTGAAGCATATATCAGTAATAGAAATCGCAGATGTATACGTAGGATCGTGTGAAATAATGGTAGCTATGATGGGTTGCCTGGCTACAGAAAAAGGGTGGAAGAAAGGCCCTTGGACTGGTGAAGAAGACAAGTTGCTAAGTGAATATGTTAGCTTGTATGGGGAAGGAAGGTGGAGTTCAGTGGCAAAGTTTACAGGTATAACTATTACACTTTCATTTATATATCATTACTTGCACCACGTTCTACCTTTTTTCAGCTGATTCATTTATAACTTAATTGAATTTTAGGATTAAATAGGAGTGGCAAAAGCTGCAGGTTAAGATGGGTAAATTATTTGAAGCCTGGTCTGAAGAAAGGTCAATTAACTCCTTTGGAGGAAGGAACCATTATGGAACTACATGCAATTTTGGGTAACAAGTAATTAAAACACCATATATATATATATTCTCCTTTTTCTCAAATACTCAAACTCGTTATTATTTTAATGGGAATTTCAAAATAACACAGGTGGTCTACAATAGCAAAGTACTTGCCAGGTAGAACAGATAACGAGATCAAGAACTACTGGAGAACCCACTTCGGGAAGAGGGAGAAATCCAAACACAAGAAGCTACAAAGGAGACAGAAGGAACAACAACAACAACCTGAGAAGTGTGATTTCAAAAGCATCACGTGCCACAAGGATACCATGAACGGAACAAAATCGTTTGAGACACAAAATAGTAAGATACAAGAAATTGGATTGATGAACCCAACAATAGATAACCAATACAATAATACCGTTCCTTCCATGCACGAGGGTTTCTCATCCACGTGGCCGGAGGATGATGGCTTATGGTTTGGTTTATGGGACTTTGATGAACCACTGATGAGTTTTGCAGATTATGTTAACCAGTTTAGCAAATGTGTCATGCCAAATGAAGGCATATTTTCTGTTGGAGAGGATTCCACGCAAAGTCATGTTTGTTTTGATGATATATTTGGATGAACTTTTGTATGATTATGCATCTTGTTGATTAAATAACCTCATCTTAGTATCTTTTTTTTTGGATGAATGTTACCTACTTCAATGGATCCTTTGAAGGGTAAACTTGTTATTAAGGAATTAACAATAAGATTAATTATTTTCTCTCTCACTAGTTGCCTGCCATCACTTGCATTTTACTTAATTTGAGTAAAATATTAGAAATAAATAAATTCAATGGATAGAAAATGCCAAGAAAAACATTAGTAAATTTGTTAAAGAATGAGTATATAAAAAAATAAAAAAATACATTCAGTGTGAAAAGTTGTCTTTTAATGTTAGTTCACTATAAATAATACCACCACTACTCTTTCTAATATACTGTAAGAAATACATTAATAACTTCATTTTTCCTTAACAACAATATGCACTCATTTTCAGATATTTTTCACTATTTACTTTCAATTTTATGAAAATATATTAGTATAATAGTTACTACTCATTGATGAAAATATATTAGTATAATAGTTACTACTCATTAGTAAAATAGTTACTACTCACAAAATTGTATATTTTAGAATATACCTGCTTTAAAAATACATGAAATTTCAGAATACAAAACAAAAAATACATTTCAAAGTATATAATTTGAAATACAATGCAATCCAAAATATATTTTATTTTTTAGAATACAAAAATAATATTTTATATTATATATTCTGAAATACAAAATAAAATATATATTTTGAAATTTAAAAATATTTTAAATTACACAATTTAAAATATAAGAATTTAAAAGGATGCCGGAAGAATTTATGGAAGTAAGGTGCTAAAGTTCTCCTTCGTAACACGAGCAACCCTTGAAGCCCACGTTCCTAAAGAAGATGAAGCCCAGTCCGAAATAGCCAGCCACATCGTATGGCCCAACTGTGTCTCGAATACCTGTAATTTTCTCAGAAAACAAGAAGGCCCAAGAAATGATATTCCATGAAAGAAAAATATTGTGATTTTTTTTGTAACTTTCAACTATTATAAAATTTGACTTAATGCTTTATAAGTATATTTAAATTCATTCAGTAATAAACTGAATTAATGGATTTTCATCCTTATGTATTATTTTATTTATTTTTTATTTTTAATTTATATGAGACTTACAGTCACTTGTACTTTCAACCTTCAAGAATTCAGATAAAAAAAAAGAGGATAAATTTCATCATATAATAAAACATAAACTCTTTTCTGATGTCACGTCATAAGATGAAGAAAGCATTATCCTCTCTCTTAAGAAAAACAGAAGCATTAATCATCCATTTCCAGAGGGCAGAATTTGTTCAATATTCCATGGGCACTTGCTGAACTATGGTTTTTTGGTGGTATATATGCGTCCATCTTTGTAAAGAATAAAGAGGGATAATGTTTTTGTCTTTCTGCATTTTATATTACAATGGTGGCAAAGTGCGAAAGGCATGGAAAGCTTTTGGAATGGGACCATAAGCTATGATATATTCGTTACGAAAATGAGTGATAGCTTGATGCTTTGTAGTCTAGGCTGTTCAATCAAGTTCAGACCAAATACTTTACAAAAATGAAGCAAGCATCATTTCCAAATGGTTAAAGACTTAAAGCCAACACGAATGTTATATTCCAAAACATGTGAATGGAAGATGTTTCTGAGATGCTTTCTGAAATTAATACAAAGTACACATTATTATTTAGATCTATCTTTCAGAATCGAGTGCATGAAAATTGAAAATTCTACTGCATGCACCTTAATGACTACTGGATTGTAACCATTCTCTGCCACATTCTGGGTTCAGTCTTTCACTCGCTCCTTCAACAAGCTTTTACCAATTCCAATTTTGCAAGCAATCATTTATTCATTCCTCCTTTTAATTCAAAGCTAACTTGGATAAATAGCTTTGAGAAAAGAGTATTCTTTTGTTGATATATCTTTCAGAAAAGAACCTGTTACATCCATGACAGAGATTTAGTTGAGCAAATTGAGCCACATTTTTAGGTGCATTTGTAGAAAGCTCTACCACAGATCCAAAATGTCATGCCTTGCCACGCTTGGAGAACCTCAATACATTTTTCTGCATCTCAACTTTTCCTTTGTTCCGTCTAATCATATCCCACTTACTCTCATACTGCTACACAAATTTAATCTAATGTAATTTAGTAACTTATTTATTTTCACAAATTAAATTTTTTTCTTCTTCATCTTTCATTAATAATATCATCCATGTTTTGATCCTAAAAACTACTGCATAATCATCTATATCATATTATTTACTTCACTTTTCTAACATGAATCCTTTCTCCTTTTTTAAATGTTTTCTGTTCACTTTGATGCATACTATTTTAGGGTATGGAAATGGCATTTTGGAATTTAAAAAGAAGGTAAAAGATAGAAATGTTTATTATTTATTTATTTATTGAAGTGAGATTGAAGATGATGATTGGATGGAATGAGTGTTAGTGATGGAATGTGCAAGTGCAGAAATGGTTTTCTTTTCACGGCACGCGTCTTCTTCACGCTCACCCACACAAAATCCCATGACTCGGTGCTCCTCTTCTCCCCTCACGACACGTATCACGTACGACGTCGTTGCCATGTACCAGGCTTTTCCATCAATCAACTTTCTGTCACCTGCTACTACTCTTCTTCTTCACTCTCCCCTCCGTTTCCCACTCTCCTTTACCGTTGCAAATTCATCACAATCAATCCATCTTCTTATTTCTTTCGTTACAGCTACACATCCAATCAGACCATTTTTATATTATCAAAATTCCTTTTTTTAATGCAATAACTACATACTCCCAAATCATTCCTAAATTCAAGAACTAAATATATTTTTATACTTCCTACAATGAATTATATTTTTTTAAAAATTTTACATTAGTTAGATATAAGAAAAAGTTATAATACATAAATAAATGTAAATTTTATTTCATAAATTGATTTTATGAGCACGTGTAGCATGATATAATAACGTACGAGTTTGTTTTTTCTTTTGTCTTGGTCTCAAAATGCGAAAACGGTACCTGAATTTCAAATCATAGTCAAAGAAGAAAGAAAGTAATAAAGTGGAGCAATTTCTTCGGCCACGAAAACAAAAACAAGATGTAACATGTTTATCTTCCTTGTTTGGAATGCAATAACCTATGAATCTATCAATTCTTACACGACCATCCAACTCTTTCATGTATAGAGATAAGAACAGAAAAAATATTATATATAAAAAAAATCACAAAAGTTGTATTATATTTACTTTCCTTTGTGAAATAATCATCTATTTAATTTTTATTTGGGCATTTCATGAGAATGAAGCAACAATATAAAATTACTTAAGTTCTATTTTAAGATCTAAGTGTTGAAAATATAAGTGTGAATCCAAGTCCAGATAGAAATAAGAAAGTATAGAATACTATAAAACTGAAAAACTCGTTAACCTATTGTTTTAAGGTTTTGAGTAAAAATTGATGTTAATTCTTTATATGGTTTGACGCAGGGTTATAAGTAACCATGTTCCATTTTCATGGAGAGAAAGTGTATCAATGTGGAAAGGAAGTTTAAGTCTCATATTGGGAACATAGAAGAAAAAATGAAGAAGGGAAG
This sequence comes from Vigna angularis, assembly GCF_016808095.1. Lineage (NCBI taxonomy): Eukaryota > Viridiplantae > Streptophyta > Magnoliopsida > Fabales > Fabaceae > Vigna > Vigna angularis. The sequence continues at coordinate 2,820,247 of NC_068971.1, read as the reverse complement.
AGTTTTTTTAGTTGGCTTTTTGTTATGAATATAGAGATGTCAAGATCAAATTACACCTAACCAATAACACCCTTCTGTCTAGCTTCAAATTGATAATCAGCCAAACAAATAATTTTCCCCATAAATGTATCATTAATTGGCTTTAAGAGATTGTATGTATGCATGATTCTCCTACCTTGGAAGTTTTTTTTGTATTCATCATAAAAGTGGTTTTGTACGTAGTCAATTTCGGTGTATGATATGAGAAACTATAATACATTAAGCATGTGTGTACGTATTGTAAAGGCAAGTTCAACAAAAAATAAGGAAACACAACACGAAAATTAGTACGACAATGGTTTGTTCAAAAATCTTGAATCTTTGCCGTGCTATAATAGTATTGCGCAGCTATATCCATATCCAATACCAAGAAAGAACAATTTGCAAGTTTTAACATCACCACGTAATATCATATCTCTTTTCTTTTAATTAGAAACCATTGTGTATAAATATAATATTCCATTTTAGAAGCTATTTTATATAAACAAAGATTTCTAAATAGTCTCTTGTAATCAAGAAAGTAGTTCCACATCCTGGCATAGGTAGGTAGGTAGGTGCTAGAAATCGTAAACTTTAATATCACATCTTATTTTTCATGGTGCTAATACAAGATAACAATGGCTTTCATTTTCAATGAAAGCAACTAATAAATACTTAGGATATTGACAATTATAAATAAACTGAATGGATATATATCCACGAAAATTATCTGATCATATGTAACATAATTATCAACTTAAATTATAGTAATTAATAAACTATATCCAGATAATTAATTAATTTACTGCCGCATTAATTAAAGGTGTCTATATTTTTTTTATTGTAATTTGTGAGTTTTTATTTTTTTACAGAACACAGGACACTGTAGTAACCTTCGAGGATGTACCTATTGCCATCCTAATTAATAACGGACAGAAAAATATCTCAGTGGTCACTTTCAAATTTCAACCAACTATGTAAATACATCATATATGTTTGTATTGAATTTTTCACATCTGTTTAATTATCAGTATAGCAGCCACTGACCTGTTATATTTTTCAAAGATTCTGCCATTAACGAGTGTGCAAAGCTTGAAATTATGCATGATAGTACAGTGAAAATGAGCCAGTGAAAAGGTGACACGTGTGGAATCCATTTTAAGGTATGTGACGACGTTCTGATAGTCTTGCTAAGACAGTGGAAAATGACACAGATTTTCATTCCAAATACGATAAATTATTAGTGACGAGGAGAGGTAGGTTGGAGAAACTAAAGTAAAGTAATGTGAAAAATGTTATTGAATGAATATATTATATTAAATTATCATATTTGTAAGTAACATCAACCCATAAGACAGCTGTCACGACGCGCCAGTGTTGGGAAGAAGTCTTGAGTGGGTGAGACGCGCGTGGGGTGCGTCTGGGGGATGTATTTGTTTTCCAGAAATACGTTAACATGGAAAATCATGGGAAAGAGAAAGTTACATGAAAGTAGAAAGAAGTCGAACCCTAAGCTGCACTAAAATTTTCTGGTGGAGGTGGAAAATCCTGAGGATAAAAAGGCAAGTTGAAGAGTACAGATAGATATATAGAAATACAACAAGAGAAGAGAACACAAAACTCACACAACACTTTCCCTTCTCTCTCTTTCTAGGGTTCCAAGTTTGAAGTTGAAAGTGTTAAAGTTTCTCTTCCTTTTCACAAATTTGGTTGCACTTGCAACTGAGCGAAGAAAGAGGGATCAGCAGGGGCACGAGAGGAGGAAGAGGAAAGAGAAGAAAAAACAAGAAAAGTGGAGAAAGGGATAGGTGTTGTACTAAAATAGAAAAATTGAGTGAAAAAAAGGAAAAAATTTACAAGTAGAAGGAGTGAGGTTGGAGAATAATAAGGATATGGGGAGGGGAAGAGTGGAGTTGAAGAGGATAGAGAACAAGATAAACAGGCAAGTCACCTTTGCAAAGAGGAGAAATGGCCTTCTCAAGAAAGCCTATGAGCTATCTGTTCTCTGTGATGCTGAGGTTGCCCTCATCATCTTCTCCAACCGTGGCAAGCTTTATGAGTTCTGCAGCAGCACTAGGTATGCAGTATGTATGTGTAATTCTTTCTTTTCCTATTTCTCAAATGCTCAAATCACACCTTTTTCTCTCTCACTTCTGAGATCTACTTCCTTCTCTACTTTTGTATATCTTTCTCTATTTTCCTTTCTGTCTTTCTTTCCATTTTCTTTTTCTCTACTTCCATAATTAAGGACCATCAAATTTTATTATTATGTCATTTTCTGGCTTTTACATCACAAGGCTTCGTTTATGTTACTGTAAGGTGGAGAAATCATAGTCCAGTTTTAATCTGATTTTTGTTGTAAGGGATGGTAGATTTATCAGATCTAGTAATATGGCACATGATCTGGTGAATATCTAATATTTTGTGTACATTGTATGATGGTTTACTAGGTTTTATTTTTGTCAAATTCAGTGTTAACTTTTTTCCTTCAAGTGTGGCTTTTTCTCAGAAATGAGATCGAGATCTTTCTGTTTATTGACACAATATTTACTTCAGTTTTCTCCTTAACTAAGTAATTTTCGTTGCTAGCTAGGTGAGTTGCAGACCGGTTATGGTTATAAGTAGCGTCATGACATGTTCTGTGTAACTACTTCAACTAAACCGGTATTCCTATGAAGCCATTATCATGCAGTGGTTTAATTTTCACAAAAAAAAATGAATTACATTTCTATTCTTGAAATTAATATCTGTTTCATTTGGAAAAAAATCAACTGTATCAGCTTTCCTACTTTGAGGAGGAGTGATAATGTAAAGATAATTGTATATGAGTGTATGAAAAATTGTTGGTTATCATGTCATTTTTTTTTTGTACTTCCATGCAAAAGTCATATTTCTATTTTTTAATTTTTCCCCATTTATTTTATTATTATTTTAATTTAGTCTCATGAGCACACTTATGTAATACTTTTTTATGTATCTTAGTTCTTATGCTTTCTAATTCCTCGAATTCAGACCTAAACATTGAGTTAACATCTAAGTTGAAAAATGAAATGACGAATAAACAAATAGGATATATAATACCTCGAAAGACATGTATAACTATGCAAGTGGGTTCATTTTACTTATTGTAAAAGATTTTATACTTTTTAGTTTCATAATTTTTTTAACTTTTTGGTTAAAAACTGTTTGATCCATTTCTAAATTTTTGTCCTTTAATTTTGTCTTCCAGTCCAAAATTTTAATTAAAGACTGAATTTTTAAAATTTAAAAAATATTTAGAGATGAAAATATATTAAGTCCGAACTCAAATATCTTTGTCTGGGAAGACCCTCAATATGGTAAAAAGGAAATATAAGAGGTAAACATGAAATTGAAAATTTCATCTATCTTTCCTTGTTTCTCTCATCTTATTCTTTCACATAATAAAACAAAATGTGATTCTCTGTTTATTTGGTAGGGAAAAAAAAAATATTTGGGGAGACATTCTGCTTACTTCTTCTGTTACATTTTGGAATGAGTTTCTTTCTTGGAAATATGATTTCTTATGAATCTACCAATGATTGATGTAGACACATAAGTCATCCTAACAACAGAACAGTGCTTAGTACAGTTATTAAGACATTTATTGCTTTAGGTATAATGTGTTAACAAGAATATTAAATATATACAAATACTAACTAAAAGCTTGAGATGTTTATACATTAGCATGTAGAATGTGCATAGATATAAGTTGAGAATGAACAGAACTCAGATTGAACGAAAAATCACGAAGGGATAGCTGGTTTACTGTGGATCCAATGTATCTAGAAAAGTAGTGATTATCTAGGGCTAAATTTTGTGTGACTATTGCTACAACTTCATGCACACATGTCTTTGTGTTTATCTAAATGTCTACTATCTAAGTGTTAAACACTTAGGCTCCAAGTTTACTACTATATATCTGGACATTTAGATGAGAATTCACAAACTAATTTGAAGTAGTGGATAAAGGAACTTTTACTCATGCACAATTGGCATATCATCTTTTTTCACTCCCAAAGATCTTCTAGTCCAATGTACCAAATCCAACAAGAGATGTTGTATATTGTCCAGATTTTTAACACTTACATGAAGAACTTATATTTTAGACTTGTAGATTGTTGGTAACATGTTTCATTAAATTCCACGAAAAATATGTTAAACTATTTTTAACTTATATAAACTTAGATTCATACTTAAGAATAAGATTTTCGGTGAAAAAGCTTGTGTTAAAGATATTAAAATAAATAATCTTGAACAAGCTTTATTCTTCCCACTTATTTATGTTTAGCCATTTGACTTCTTTTAGTTTTTCTCAATTTTTATTTAAAAAAAAATAATACTCAAGATACTAAATGAAGAAGAACGCAAATATGTAAACTTTAAACTTAACCTACAAACTTTTGTGGTGTAATATTACATACTTTGTTTACGAATATTCAGGTCTAAGACCAATATATATACATATAGTAGCTCTTGCAAACTATATTAAATTTACTAGTTCAGAAAACTTGATTTGTTCACAAAATGGATTTTATTTAAATTTATTGTACCATCTGAGTGGAATTTGTTAAGATATTTTCTGAGTTAACTTGCATTTAAAACAAAACAAAACAAGACTGTTAGTTACGTGTTCTTCAGAGACAGATAATTCAATGTTTCCAATCTATGATGTTTGTTTTTCTTTCTGGTCTTTGCTTTGCTCTACTATTTCTAGCACTAATTAAAAGCTTCAATTCATCAATTCTGTTTTCTGTGGCCTAATATATTTAACAATTCGCATGCCCTACTATTAACTGTGTATATCATGTACTACAGTTTGGTTAGCTTATATAAATGCAAATGCTGCTAACTATTTTTTCCACTGTATGCAGCATTCTCTAAAACCTGGTCAGTATTTTTGTAGTCAGCTTCTGGTTTGAAAGATTTGTGTTCACAAAATCCATCTACTTCAAATGTTACTTTCAAGATACACAAGGACAAATAATAAAGAGGCAAAACACAAGATATATAATGTTGATTAATTGACATCCTTTTAGTAATAGTGGTTTATGTATGGTTATCCAAGCCATCATCATCAAATTAAATGCTTTTTTTTCCCTTGTCCACCTTCAAATCAGCATGCTCAAAACACTTGAAAGGTACCAGAAATGCAGTTATGGAGCGGTGGAAGTTAGCAAACCTGCTAAAGAGCTCGAGGTATAGGAACTGCTTTAGCTGTTTATTGGCATACAATTTAAATAATTATGGGAAACTGTAATATATAACTAAATATATAACGTACAATAGATGCATACATATATGTATATAGTTTTTCTGTTACTGTGACATCTTCTAATTCTTATTATTTTTCATTTGTAGCAGAGCAGCTACCGTGAATACTTGAAGCTGAAAGCAAGATTTGAATCACTTCAAAGAACCCAAAGGTGAATTTAACAGGATAGTATTTAGAAGATATGTAATGAAATGATTCATGTTAAAATAATACTAACTTTCCGAGCTAAGATGTGAATAAAATTTCTTGTGAACATTTAGTCATGAAATATTTTTATCATGTTTGTTCGAGATTAGTTTGCATATCACAATGACAAGAGTCAATTACTTTGACCAATGCATTTACCTCTCTGATACTGCAGAAACCTTCTAGGGGAAGACTTGGGTCCACTGAATACCAAAGAACTTGAGCAGCTTGAACGGCAATTGGATTCTTCTCTAAAGCAAGTGAGGTCCACCAAGGTAATGATGGATAATTTAAGCATATGTTAGTTTTTCATAAAAAGATAAGAAAATCAGAAAAGTAAAACAGAAAATTATAAACTACATTGCTCATGAAGTGAAAGTCATCTTTTATAAAAATTAACACTAAAATAGATTATACATGAAGTGAAAATCATCTAGGCCAGTTTTGTATTACGTACAAGTTTGTTTTATTTTTCTTTCTCATTCTTTCTCCCGTAGAATGTTTACAAAGAATTTTACTTGAGTTGGTCCTAAACCCATTAACGTAGTTTTGTATCAGTAGTTGCAGAAGCTTAACGTTCCTCCGCTTGATTTAACACCTTTTCGTGAGTATTTTTCTCAGACATTTTTTTCTGATACCATGGCCAGTGCATCATTCACTGTATATGCTAAAGTCATATAAATGACATGATGTGCCATGAATTCTTCATCAACTAAAAAGATTATGCTGAATTGGTACTTCCAAACATTCTTAAAATGGAATTGTATTATAGAAAAGTGAAAATCAATGCAATAGAATCGATTCATTAAAGATTTTGGACATTTTTAGATGTCAAGAAGTCGTCAGTGACACATTCTTCTTTTTATAATAAGAAACTTATAGATACTTTGTGTGTGTCTCTCTGTATATATGATTTATTGTGTACTTCTAGTTCTATCCTCGTGTGAAATTTCCATAAGAAAAGCTTAATATTGTGACTCTTGTTTGTTACCTGGCACTGCTGAAACATCAAATCGCAGACACAATTCATGCTGGATCAGTTGGCTGATCTTCAAAACAAGGTACCTTGTTTGACCTTATCAAAGGAATAAAGCAACTCTATGGATGGTAATAATTTGAAGGTATTGCTATTGTTTTTGTTGCAGGAGCAGATGTTGGTAGAAGCAAACAGATCCTTGACAATGAAGGTAATAGTGTACCATTATCCACAATGTTCTTCTACATCCTAGAAAGATTGATTTTGTAACATAAATTCACATTAAGGTCCACTTCTGATGGACATGATTGATGACTACCTACTTGTTGGCAGCTGGAAGAAATCAACTCAAGAAATCACTACAGGCAATCATGGGAAGCTGGTGATCAAAGTATGCAATATGGTGGTCCACAGAATTCTCAGTCTCAGGGCTTCTTCCAGCCACTGGAATGCAATCCCACCTTGCAGATTGGGTAACATAAGTGATTAGAAAATGTTTATTTGAACAGTACTGTTATCTGAACTACATTGTAATGTGTCCCTTTTGTTCAGTCCTGATTACAGGTACAATGTTGTCGCTTCAGATCAGATAACTGCAACAACTCCAGCTCAACAAGTGAGTGGCTTTATTCCAGGGTGGATGCTTTGAGCTATTTAGGCTGATCAGTATTCAGTTGGAGACATAAAAGCAAAACACCCCACCAAAGGGCAAAGCCAAATGCATCTATTATTCTTATTTTGGTATAAGAAACAGCTGTGACTTTTGTTCAAACTTTTGAACCATTTCTCATAGACATGTGATATTTATAACATTTGAGTAACTTTTGAAGGATCCTTTTCTTATTATTAGAAATCTGAACTTCATCTTATAATTTTCTTCTATTGCATCACATGTTAACCTTGTCTTCATGTGAGCTCAGTTTTCTGTTCATAACGCTTCCATTATATCAGTACATGAGGATTAAAAAATCTCCTGAAGCTCTGAATCCTCTTTTCAATCTTTCATTGTATAAAGAAAAATTCAATGCCAGTTTTTTATTTCTTCAATTCAGATATCCTTGTATAGTAATTTTTCCTTAATTTGAAACAGTGGCATGGTTTTCTTAATTGTTTTCATCCTTTCTAGTTGAGACTCATGGCTTACCTGTTGAGAAGGTTTTTAGGGCTTTTAAAAACTTCTTCATTACTTAAATTGTTCTTGTTACGCCAACATTTCTTTCTTCTCGATTTCGAATTAACTACTTTTCATATTATCTTTATAAATATTAAAGTGATTATATATTCATGTGAAAGCAGATTATAAATAAAGATATTTATCGTTTACTTTTTATTTTTAAATCAAATCTCAAGTTATTTGAAGTTTTTAATTTCATTATTTTATTTATATTGAAAACGCATTGCGGATAAAAACCTGTTTTAAGATTGCATTTCAAAAAGTTTATTCTGTAAAATTAGTTCTGGAAGTTATTATATACGTTTTGGAAAGCTTGTTGTAGAATGCAAGCCGCGCAATGCAGTCTGAAAATCTAGGTAATCTAAAAGTCACACTTTCATAAAAGGTAAAATAGTCATTCTGAAAATAGGGAGGTGCACTAAGAAGTTTTGGGTGTCTAATAAGAAAACAAATATTTTTTATAAAACAAGAACAGGCCCAATAATCCTAACAGACCAGAAAAATAAAAAATGGAGGGTAGGTTCTACTTTTACTTTGGCCCAAAGAGGGGATTACTATTAATTCAGAAGCAATTATTGGTTACTATTAAATTCTGTATGGTGCAGCATTATGATCATAGTTAGATTAATCTCAAGTGTATTATATTATTGCAGTTTCTCTGGATGTAATCAGAACTCCTATTTTACTTGTGTAGGTTTCCACACATACGATAATAGAGACCTCATATGTATAAATCAATTATTAATTGATTCAATATAGTAAGTAATAAAAAAAGATAGTAATTATTTATTTAAGTTTTTTTTTTTCTAGAAATATCTTTGTATAAATTTATGGTGAGAATGGCTTGACCATAAAAGAAAGTATTGTTAGGGGTCTATGAGGCGATGATAATGAGTGTATATGAAGCCTATATCTTAGATCCCTAATTTCTTTCTCTTAATAGAAAAAGGAAAAGTAATAAGAGCATTGTTTAAAGAAATAAAGAATGAAAGAAAGATGGACCACATAAGAGTTTAGTCTTTTAAGTGTACTAAATAATATGAAAATGAGGTTTTATGTTGGTGGACCACAAGGGCACATCCTTTGTTGTCATAACTAGCATATAGCATATTTATAAGTTTATGCCTGTTTTTGTACATATCCACAATCTTAACTCAATACAATCAACTTGCTTCTATTTTTAATTAGCCTAGGGAAATGGGTCCGGATTAGGTTATTCACCATGGATTTGAGACTTTTTGTTTCTTTACTTACTTATACATATTAAATAATTGTGGTCCTATATCTCACTAATGAATTTCCATTTTAAATTATAGTGAATATGCTTTTTTTTCTTTCTTTTAACAGATTGCATTGTCGTTTTTTTTAAATTCTATTAAGATTATATTACTATCTTTTTCATCACTTATATTACTCTAGAAAAGGTTAATATTACATGAGATATATTCCTCATCAATTAAGAAGTTATTTTTGTGAACACCCAAACATACCTCATCTTTCTTTTTATCCAAGTCAAGAAAATATCTCCTCTCTTCTCTCTCTATTTTCTCTTAGCCATACTTTATTTGTTTTAAAATCTTATTGCAACCTGCAATCAATGAGTAGTTTAGGATAATTTTTTTAATAAGAAATCCAAATAAAGTAAGTTTTCATTACTTTACAGTTTCATTCCTTTCTTACTTTAGTGAAATTATTGTCATTAAGTTTAATAGGACAATTGATAAAAATGATTTTATTAAGAGTTTAATTTCTTGAGTTATATGAAACTTTACCTGTGAGGTAAGGAAACTACTAAAAATTATATTCCTACTAATTTATAATTATGATAATTAGATTGTGATAAATAAATGAAATATTCAACTATGAAGTACTTATTCATATTGTTATAGAACTAATGTTGGTGTATAATTAAGTTAAATTGATTTACTATGTATAGGTGTGGTGGATTGAACTTTTTTTAGTGTGTTTTACATTAAATTATATCTTTTTTAGACAAAAAAAAAGTAAATGTGTCCAAATAAAACCAATAGACTACACTTATATCAATTTCTCTTTCCTAAAAGTTATAGATTTTTTTCTCGATGAGTGAGTCATTTCTTGTTGGGCACGGCAAGCAAATTTGACTCCTAAGAGTTGGGTAGTTAGGCAAGAGAAAAAACACATTCTTTTTATAATTCAGTTAGCAAAGTAATATTGTTGTTGATGGATATGAGTTTATTGGAAAAATTTTTGAAAAATTTGCTCGCATTACTCATTTATTAAGTGAGTGATAAGTGTGATAATTACGTATTATTCATGTTTGTTAGAATCTCTTATTTTTTTTTTGTATTATGTGTTTTGTGTTATTTTCATACAAAGATGATAATATATATATATATATATATAGAAGTAATTATTTTTTTTAGATTATTTTGTAGGGAAATAAAATATTGGAGAAGAGTATATTGTTGCCTGTCAGGACCTTCTCGCCCAATCACTCATTCGTTTAATGAGAATATTGTCTACTCGTCTAGTGGTGATACTACCACACTCAGCGAAAAGGAGTAATGAAACGTGAAACCAAAGCAATCTCTCGTCTAGCGAGAGGTCATGCTCACCCAATGAGAAAACACATTTTAGGAATCATAAAAATGTTAGAGTTAGATAAAAATGAAGAGTTTTTTGTTGCGCGAACGCACCAGAGGCCAACACATGAGCATTGACACTTTCAGGGCTCAAAAGCTTCATGTTCCTTCATCCATTCCACCATTTTGATATCCTTTTGTTTCATAGGTGTGAGGAATCGTTAATATGTCATTTCATTGGAGTTAGATGTAATATGTAACACCCACATATTTTAAAGGGTATTACTGATAGTAGAGACTAAATTAATTTGATATCTCATATAAACAATCAAACTTTATTTCAATTACTCCAAAGTACAATACCAAACTTACAAACTTTAAACAATATAGTCTTCACCATTGAAATTTCAACTTATAAGTTTTACACAACATAATCTTCCCAATACAAATTTATTCTTTTTACAAAAATCCCTGAAAGTTTTTCCCCGCATCTCTCTCATCTCTAAGCTTTTTCAACCGCATCTGCAACATTATCTAATCACATATAACATGAGTTATATGATCATAGCATAAACAAATAAGGGTAAGCCTACCATATCATATCAATCATTAAACTTGTAATAAGAATAGTTCAATCATGTATTTTTACAATTACTAAAATATCATTACCTCGATGTCATTAATTCATCATTATCAAAATCATCTTCCTCAATTTCATAAACCTTAAAATTTTACCATGCTTACTCACGAAGCCTTATGGTCAGACCGCTCTCTGCCTGCTTCCTTAAGCCTCACCTGTATACTATGTCTTACTCTCTGAAGCCTTATGGTCAGACTTCTCTCTGCCTGCTTCTATAAAACTTATGAACCACATATTTATGTCAAAGCCTTATGGTCAGACCACTTGCTGCCTGCTTTCATAAACCTCAGGTGTTACTTTGCTCATATCAAGCTCTCATGGTATAACCGAACATACTACTTCCCGTAGGAAACATCATTTCATAAGCAATAATTTCTTATATCCACTCCAACATTTCATCAAATCAACAATTCATAACCTCTTCTCCACATAACTCAATCATGTTCATTCTCTAATCATAATTTGACAATAACCTATTTTGGTGTCAATAAATTAAACATATTGCCAGATATCATACTTCATATTATAAACTCATTTTGACCATAACGAGTATAACTCAACATATTTTCACCAATCAAAGATTCATAGATCAGCCAAAACATTTCAACATATCTTAGCAACTACGTATTAAAGTCTGAGCTCAATGTAACGATAAATAAAATATATATGAAGTTTTTACCATGATAACTTTATGCATCTACAATTGACTTATTTTATTTTATTTTCATCCTATTAGAGATCTTTCTTTAGCCCAATTGGTCACCAGAGAGGACCCAGATGTCTAAACGCATCAAACTCACCTTCGACGCCAGCACATATGACTAGTCACAACTGACTGGACCAGGCCAGGGCTGCTCTATGATCAGGGATGTGCCAACTCAGGTTTTTAAGGTTCCTCTATCCTACCAACAAAGGGAGGCCCTTAATAATTTACAATTTATTTATTTAATTTATCTACCTTGTTCTCTTATGCTCTAAATCTAAAATACCTAATTTTAATATTTTACTTTCTCTCACAACAACCTCAAACAGTATCTGTATATTTAATACCCATATACAAGTTATTACAGAACCCTTTCTCCAAACCTTCCAACAAGATCAATTTCAGCCAACAAACTCATTCAATAAATTCATCACAATAAACATCCTTAATAGAATTCATACAAGATAATTATAAACAATTAACAATAATAAAATATTCTATAAATGGTCATAGAAGAATACAATATTTGACAATCATAAAAATAATCTTAATATAAAAATTCATGGGGAAACCAGAAGTTGAATCTGGCAGAGCCGGTTAGACAACTTCTAATCCATCCAACAATACAATATAATTAAATAACAAGAACAATACATGTCTGGGGAAATAAGAAGTTGAATCTGGGAGAGCCGGTTAGACAACTTCTAATCCTTCCAAAAATGCAATAAAATAAATAAGTAAAGCAATAAATAGTTTGGGGAAACAAGAAGTTGAATCTGGCAGAGCCGGTTAGACAACTTCTAATCCTTCCAAAAATGTAATAAAAATAAATAAGGAAAGAAATAAAAAGTTTGGGGAATCAAGAAATTGAATCTAGCAGAGCCGGTTAGACAATTTCTAATCCTTCCAAAATACAATAAAAATAAATAAGGAAAACAATCAAATGTTTGGGGAAACAAGAAATTGAATCTGGCAGAGCCGGTTAGACAATTTCTAATCCTTCCAAAATACAAAAATAAACCACTAATAACATACAAATGGCATAACATAATCAACATCACATTTTACAACTATCCCACTTGGATATCAACACAAAAGCATACTCTCATTTAAAATTCAAGATCATACAGAAACAAAATACTCCATATTCAAGATTTAAAATTAGACAAGAAGAATATAGCATATTCAAGACTCAAGATAATACAAAAAGAAATACTCAAAGTTAGCTTCCCTTACCTCTATTACAGACTTAATCTCATCGCTCTCTGAAAACTTCCAGAATATCCCCTTTGAAATTAAAAATTCTTCCAACTCTCTTCTCTCAAAAATTTTCTAAGTTCTTTGGTGTAAATTTTCAACCTTCCCCCCTTGGCTATTTATAGCAAAAAAATTTACTATTCATTTTTTAGTATTCATTTTAACTATTCATTTTTTTATTCATTTTACTATTACAAAAATAATTTTTTATTTGCAATTTAATGAATTCTGATCTCAAAGCTACATGGAACACTTATCCTTTCCAAATATTATTTATTATTTTTTTTGTTTTACTATTCACTTTTTACTATTCACAATTTACTATTCACAATTTACTATTCACAATTTACTATTCATCATTTTTTTTTTAGCATTTAACTTACAAATATTTTCAAGGATCTTACATAATATGTACCTATATTCTTTGTGACTTTTTCTGTGTAATATAATCTCTTTCATTACACTTTATATTTTATCTTTATTATTCATATGCATGATGAAATATGTAAGCGATTTGATGGTATCTAATTATTGAAAAATATTTTAGAACCTAGACATAAATAGAACAATCAAGAAGTTTGGTTCTAAACATAGATTATTGATCATTATAGATATTTTTTTTAGTGCAAATCTTACATTAAAATAGTTAAGAAATTAAAATTTTCAATTAAGAATTTAGAATTTACCTCTAAAGAATTAAGGTTTCTACTGTTTGTATGATCATGAACAATATTAAGTATGTTAGATTTAATTTATACAATAAAATAATTATTTTTTTATTAATATAATTAAGATTTTATAAGTTTATTTTTCTTATTGTCTAAATTTATAATATTTTCTCTTATATTTCAAAGTTAAACGAACATTATTTTAATTTATGAGAGATACTCAATTAAAAGTTATAAAAAATTTAAAATAGTTTTATAATAAATTCTATTAAAAATAACCAATTTTATGATTTTTTATTTTATGTATCTCAATTAAAAAATACAAAAATTTAGAAAATTTCTTTTAACACACATAAAATAAAAGTACCTAAATTTATTATAGTCTTAAAATTTAATTATATGTAAATAAAATAAAATGAATTAATATTTTAAAAGTAAAATTAATATCACCAAATATTTAAGTTGATATAAATTGGTTTCTTTTCTTTTATATGTTTAAGATGAAAGAAAATAGTCCACATATATATATATATATATATATATATATATATATATATATATATATATATATATATATATATAAGTTGACTAGGAATAGTTTATTTATTACACAGAAGGCATTGTCCAAGTGAAAAGACGTAGGCATGATGACAAATTCACAATCATGGCACTGCAATTGCTTCTTCCATTACAGTTTCAGAGGTAATTAATAAAGGAAGAGAGAGATCATTTTTGCTTTCTTTCATTGCTCACTCAATTACATAACAAAACTAATTAAGGAATATTTCTACCACAAAAAAATAAGTATCTATCTTAATTTATTTCTAAAATAGGTAACATGCTTTGCTCTTTCAAAGAAAATAAAACAAGCGATTAAGGATTAAGCCAGTCTTAAAAAAAACACTTAGGATAATGATTAAAAAACAAAAAATTGTTAATTTAAACAAAATTTAACTTAATGTAATACTTAAGCAGAAGTCGTGTCATGATTTTTATTAAAACTGAATTAAAATTGTGTCTGTTCAAAAAAACATTTACATTAAAATTATGTCATTTTAATATAATTTATCTATAACTGTAATTTTTTTAAAAGTTTATATTTTAGTAAATTTAAAAAGTAGTTACACTAAGTTGGTTAAAAAACTATAACTAACAAATGGCTATAAATAAAAAACAGATGCGTATGAATACAAAACTTTGCAAAAAGAAATAAATTCATATCTAAACATTAAAGAAATCAATTTCTAATTCACTTTACCTTGAAAGTTTATAATATTAATTTTATAGTAATTCACTTCTATGCAAATAAAACCTAATCATTTACTACTACACAAAAACGCGAAATTATGTACTTAAATGATATGAAAAGAACACGTGACAAGAAGTATCATGATTAAAAAAATTAAAATATAACTATGAGAAAAATGTTACGTTAACTCGTGAAAAAGGTACAAATAATTTCTTGTCTTTCCCTCTAAACATATTATAATAAGAAAAAAATTACACATAAAGAAGCTGCTGAATTACAAAATCTAACTAATATTTCTAAAGAAAATTAAATGTGTAATTAGGAATCTAAATATTATGTTTTTTTCTTTAATAAATTGTTTGTTTTGAATCTTTGACGTTTTTTAATTGTTTTAAAATTTTATTTTTTAATAAAAAATTATTACAAATAGTACTTAAGGCTGTGTTCACACCAGAGGATTTACCGTTTACGATAATTATAAAGGAATAAATTGAGAGATTATTTGTGTTTACCTTGAGGGAAAAAATTGAGAGATTATTCGTGTTCACTTTGAGGGATTAGCGAAGAAGAATTTGAGATGATTTGTGGGATTAATGCTTTTTTGGTATCTCACTAAAATGCTCACATTAAGAAATATTGTTCTTACCCTGAGCCTTTGATCAAATGTCATCACCTTTTATTTCAAATAATCCATGACAATGAAGTTATTATCTTTTTTATATTGGGATATGATGTTGCTGCACTAGAATGGTAACAGTGTTTGGAAGTTGGAGATGAAGAAGAATGAAGGTTGAATATGAAGATGATTGACATTGAGGATGAACAAGACGAAGTAGAGAGAAGGTTCAATGTGAAGAAGATGAAGAAGAAACGTTGAAGAAGCTTTCTGGATCGATTCAAGCATTGGTTTATTTGGTGATTCAAGCGTTGGTTTATTCAATTCCACCAAAAGATATTCGATTCCAGCTCGTAGAAGATGTAGAAGTAGAAGTTGTATTCGGTTCCATCATGTTCTATTTTGTAACATATTTCGTTCCAACTGCTGGGATTCGACTCCTTTGATAATTGCTTCAACACCTCATATTCGGTTACGAAGCTGGGTGTAACCGAATACATTGTTTCATATTTGAGAAGTTGCTCCTTTCACCACAATTTCAGTAGAAAAAATTTACCTCACACTAGTGGGATATAATTGTATGTTACGTTTGTGTCGAAGGAGGTAGAAAATTTCAGCTTTGCGGATTCGCTCAGAATATAAATCTTGTTGGGGTAACCATCAACTACACAATAACTGCATCTATCAGTATGGTGTACGTTTCCACATGAAGTTTTAACTTCAAAGACTATGTGAGAGACTGTTTTATTAATATGTTATTCTTTCATATTTGTTGAAAATTGATTAGGGCGGTGTCGAACTATTTTCACAAATATGGACATGGAGACAAGTGCTACATAAATAACTACCCTTTCATGATCGTGTTTGCCTACATCCAAATTGTTCATAGCCAAATACCAAACTTCCATAAACTCTCTTAACTCTCTATTGTATTGCAGCTGTTATATCTTAAATATACATACTTTTTAATGATTGTATTACTGAAAATAAATATGAATTAACTTCTATTTTTAAAATGTTAATAAACTAAATTTCTTAATATCAATATAGTTTTATAAAAAAATATGTTACATATTAGGGTGATGAGTTTTGATTCTATTTATTAATAAAAAAAAGTATTATGAACCCACCCTAGTATTCTTTCTAACACATTAAGAATTATTGAAAATTACAAAATTAAAAAAGCTATATAAATAAATTAGAAAATCACATTTAAAAATAAATTCATTTTACCAAAATAAAATTTCTGTACAATTAAAATTAATTTTAATAATTAATGTTAATTTTTTACTTTTTATAAACATTTTTACAATTAAGTATAACGTTAACAATTATTATTTTATATTACTTTAATAATTAGGTACATTTTAGTAATCTATATTTTCTACCAATTAATCAAATTTTTTTATCTGTCACATCAATCAAATCTTACACTAATTCTCATAAACTTTACTTCCAAATTCACTCTCATTTACCTTCAAATCCACTCAAATAAAAAATAATTAATTCACTCTCAAATCCTCTCAAATCTCCTCAAATACATTCACTCACTCTCCCCCAATTCCTCTCCTCCAAGTAAACACAGCCTAAATAAAATATTATTACATATTTGACAATGGTACATAAAGTTATTGGTAAATAACTATTAATTATAAAACAAAATTAACATCTCATTTTAGTAGAATAAAACTACCAAAATAAAATATTACATAGATGATAACTTAGCAGAAAACTACAAACTACTAAAACAGAAGATTCTACCCTTGAAGAGTAAAACTCTCTATCTGGTTGCTTCTTTCTCAACAAACCGATGGATCCCCTGAAAGATGTCATCCCTAAGCTCACACCGGTTAAGGTGATCGTTGCAAAAGAGAAAACAATACACAAATAGACAAACATAGACGCAAGGGTAAGCTAGTTGAAAAAAAATCATTCATACTAAAATAAACGCAATATACAAGTTCAAGCACACCATAGATTTCACATTATTTCTCTTCACATATACTAACACATGCTTGGCCGAACCCTTTACCATCTAGTATAAATGTCGAGCCATGAATAGTTATGCACATGTGTGGTGGAATAGTTGACCAACTCAAAGCTACCACACAGGGTTAGTCCTTATAACACCCTTTTTCACCATGAAGAAAGGCCTCTAGGCTAGGACCTCCTGCTCCTCTCACGACATGAATCATCACTCTCTAATTGAGCACATATGATCATTAGAGGTTCAGGATAACCATCACATCGGCTTCTTACAACTTATACTAGTCCCTCTTGAAATCACAATAAGAATCCTTGGAACTCTTTCCACAACCTTGAACCATATACTTCCTCTTTGAATTTCACATCAGACATTTGATACTCATATAAACTCATACATAATCATACATCATTCAACTCAGTTAAGAACAAGGAATGAAAGAGTAAACCAAAAACCTGGACCAGTCGCTTAGCACATACACTCGCTGAGCGACCACAGAGTTCTCTCGCACAGTGACCCAGCTCGTTGTGCGAATACACAGACAGTACCCCCAGATCCCAAATCTCTTGCTGAACGACCTTGCTCGCTATGCGAATAAAACTTACAGTGCTTCCAAACCTCAACCCCTCACTCAGTGACCCTGCTCGCTCTGCGAAAACAGAAATAGTGGGTTCTGCTCACTCACCTCTTGCTTAGTGCACCAAATTTGTGCGCTCAGCTAAATCCTATTCGCTCAACGAGACTGCATAATTCTACAACACCAAAATTGCAGAATTTGCGCATCTCAACCACTCCTAACAATTTTTATGCATCTTTCCCAACTTCTAACACTCCTAGATTGTATTATACCATCAATTATACTCAATCAAGTGTGTCTAAACCTTTCTAAACTCATTTTTTAACAAATGGCTACAAAATCTCAACCCAAAACTCACAAAAACTCAACTCAGAGACTCAAATTGAATTATACCACTTGTGGCACAATTTCAAACAACTTAGGGACTTTAACAAGTCCCAAATGACTTACTAAGACTATCTACACTGACCATTTGAGCACAAAACTCGTAATTCAAGTTTTCACTAGTTCACTTCCTCAAATTGAGTTTTAAACCAAGTAGAATTCTACACATTCATAACCACACACTCATAATTCAAATTTCTACCATTTTAAAATGTTGAACATGTCCCAAACTAGTTCCTAACCAATCCCAACTTCATCCAATCAATTCATCAACCATTTCTCACCATTTCACTACCTTAGACCTTATTTTAAACTAAATAACCAACAACCAAGATTACCCTTTTTCCTTTAACAGTTCAATTATTAGCACAATTCACTTCATCAACATCAATTTCAACATCATAAACATACACACAACAGATTCCACATGTTTACAACATCCATCAACATACAAAGCGTGAATTTCACCCATTTAATTAAATTATTACTAACACAAAAACAACATTTTCTAGCTAAACAGTTTAGTCTTCATATACCATCAAACTCACACCACATATTTCAATTAAAAACAATTATCTAGCTTCCCTTACCTCTCAATCAACTGCCAAACTTCTCAAAACGCTTCACTCATTACTTGAACCGCAAGGAATACCTAAATGAACCTAAGAAACACCAAATTGGAAAAGGACAGAGTTCTTAGAATTCTAGATGAATCAAGAACATGTAGGAGATGCATGATTACACATGCAACAATACAATATTCCTCTAAAACAAATTTAAGAACGAAAGGGAAAAAAGGAGTAGAAACTTATTTGGTCTATTGAAGAAACTGATCAGCTAGAAACGTAGACCTCATCGTGGTCTATTAGGTACCTCCTGATCGTCAAAGAGATGACTTAGGAGTTAGAACTCTTAGAAAGAAGGTAAAAAACTCTATAAAAGTGGTTTCTAGATGGTACGTTTTAAAATAATAAAACTCGTTTATAACAAAATTATTTATAATAAAATCGTTTAATATTAAAGTAATCGAGTCTCACTATTTTTATACTACCATCACTTCTAAATATACCATTTTCTAGGGTTTTACAAAAACATGTATAATTTTATTTTATTTATGTCTTTTTAATTAGATTTACCGTTTCAAATTGGAACAATCTTATTTAAATTTATATTTTGACTATAGATTAAGATAAAAAAAATTATTTTGAATTTATATTTTAAATAGTAGTTAAAAAGATATCATTTTAATTAAGAAAATGAAAAATGAAAAAAAACATATAAATATAGATAGTTATGGATATCCATACCTATAAAATAATTATATATATATATATATATATATATATATATATATATATATATATATATACCTCTTTCTACTATTATTCCAACCTTTCAAAAGTAATATCACTGGAAATATTATAAGCATTTTTAATGCAACGACAAATTATTTATTAACAAAAAAAAAATTATACACATCTTCTTATTATAGTTTTTAAATAAATAAGTCTTGTATTTAAAAGACACTTCATTATATTGTCATGATATTTCTTATAAACTAAATGTTGATGTAAATGTTTCATTAATAACTCTAACATTAAATCACGTTTTATATTTACTAAAGATCACTTTTAATAAACAATGTTCTTAGTTTTAAATGTTTTTGTCAATTTTTTTTATAAAAGGACTAAATTTTTTATGAATAATCATAATTCATTACTTGTTACGATTGGTGGATAGATCAACACAATGTTAAATTTGAATCTCCCAAGCTGTCATCACTGCCTTTGATATTTTCAAATAAATATTTGAGAATTAGATAATTAGTGCTGCTCTATTAGACAAATAGATATTTTGTTTATAAACACCATAAGTCTATTAGATAATTACTTTCTAAACTTATTTTAGCTCACTAAAGCTTTGTTCACTTGAATAGATTTAGAAAAGAGTAATTGAGGAGATTTGAGAGGATTTGAAAGTAAATTTTTTTGTTGTTTATTTGAGTAGATTTGAAAGTAAGTGAGAGTGAATTTAGAAGTACATTTTTTTAATCTGTCGTATCAATCAAATTCTACACTAATTCTCATAAACTTTACTTCCAAATCCATACTCACTTATCTCCAAATCCACTCAAATAAATAACAAAAAAATTTATCTTCACATCTTCTCAAATCCCCTCAATTACTATCTCCCAAATCCATTCAAGTGAACAAAACGTAAATATTTTCTCCATGTCTTCTTGGTTTCACATGAATCATAGAGACAAAGTAACTATTACCTCTATATCTTTTATGGTGGTCTATATAGCCTTTTACTCCACTTCCATTGCCAACTCGTACACTTTCTTTATGGATGAGTTCAATTTCACCTTCAAAATAATAAGTAAGACACCTATATATCTTCAATGTTAAATATTAGCAAGTTTGTAGGTCTATTTCTTAACAAGTGTTTTGATATAAAATGGTGAAAATAGGAATGATTATATAAAATGTATTGTATTCACAAAATATTAAAATTTTGAAATTTAATTTATAATAATTTAAATTTTCATTGTTTTAAATCCAATTTAAATGTATCCTAAATTTAAATCTATACTTTTTCAAATTAATTTCCTTTAATTGGATTTAAATTGAATATTGTTCAGTTTTTGAAAATTCAAAACTAAGATGCATTTAAGCCAAATCTTATCAGAGATCTATGTGTGCGTTCTTCCTACAATTGGTATCAGAGCCAATGATTTAGGTCTAGTGACCGGACTCAAACGAGTACGTCTCTCCATGGTAAGGTGAGACAGGTAATCGGTGGCCGGTGATAGATAACCAGATGAATCATAGGAGGTGGAGAGCAAAAAATGCTCAGTGGCATGATCATGAGTCTGTAGTATATTCGGATAGAAAAAGACTTCCATTATAGGGGAGGTAGAGAATCATATTCCTTTTGTTTGAGAAGAGGATTGTTAGGATACAAACAAAATTCCATATAGAATAAAACAAGAAATGAATATGAACTTATATATGCACATAACATATCTTCTTTGATAATAGATCTTTTGGAACGGTGTCAAAAACAAATATATAAAGACTTAACCATGATAGAGAGTATTTTACCAGTACATGTGGATATCTAAAATTTGATAAAACAATTCTAAAACGGACTTAATATCAAAGAAAAGTCCTTCTAGGTCGATTTTGATAAAAATAAACCCGAATTGACATGATTGAACCCAGACCAAATATTGAATCGACCGAAGTTCTTACAAATTTATATCAGAATATGACAGCAGCATCCTTGTCCTCTTAAAAAGGTTATTTTCATCTCCTGAAAAACTTTATTCCCGGTAAAGTAGGATAAAACAATCAAGTACCTCATAATATTTTATTTCTACAAACAAATTTGTCCTTAAAGTTTCGCTATCTTCTTCATATAAGTATTAAATGCTCAAAGGTATCTAATTATTGTTTCATCGTGAACACCTAAATATACTAAACAATCATTATGATTTTGAAAAAAAAAATCTAACTCATTGACTCCAACGGTTATTCAGGATGAATTTACAAGGGGATTGAGAATTAAATTATCACTATTTTTTCTAATAAGATAACAAGTCTTATGATAGTAAAACTCCCTTCTATAATTACTCCAAATTCTTATTTTCTTAATTTTTTTTATATACTTCTTTTAACCCATTTTATTTTCTCTTAAAATTTGTCCTTTTATGGATTGATTTCCTGCATCTGTCTCATACAAGACACTGTTTTAAAATTTAAAAATTTAACATTTCTTTTCATAAGGTTTTTGAATTGCTCCCTTTATTAAGGCCATTCGGTTCATGAAAACAAACTATCTTTCTCATTCTCAGAGGAAGTAGAGGAAGTTTGAATTAAAAAGTTTAGTTTGAAAAATAAAAATTAGCTTGCCTTAATTAAATAAGTATTTAAAAAAGAAAAGAAAATGGTGTTAGTTAATTAATTAGAGTAGAGTAGATGAAGCTATGTCTTTTAATATTGTGTTGATTTGTTCAAGTAAGTAGTGAAAGAATGAAAAGAAGAAAAAGAAAAAAAAAAGGTGTAGTAGAGAGTGAACACAACACAAGGAGAAGTGTGAAGGGAAGGAGGCGCCGTCAACCAATGAGAAGCGAAGGCTGAGTGCCACAAACAGAACACAGCAAACCCCATTCCGGTAGCTCCCTTATCCATGGGACCCACATCCTCGTACGGTCTGTCTCCCAACGTTAAAGCCCTGTCAACACGACACTTCACTCCTCTTCAATTCCATCTCGACAACGCATCGTACCTCAACCCTTCCTCCAATCACAACTCGACAACGCATCGTACCTCACTTCCATTCCTTTCCCAATTTTATTCTATTCCCTCTCTTTTTTTTTTTCTCCTTCCTCCTTATTTTTCCCAATCACTTAATAAAATCAATGCCCATGCTCATGCTATTCTATTATTAGACATCCCTCCATTTCTTTTCTTCTTTCTCTTTCTCTTTCTCACCATCCGTTTCTTCAGGTGAAATACCACTCTCACTCTCTAACACACTCCTAGGGTTTCCTTCTTTATACAAACCAACTCAACTAACCCTCTTTATATCTCTCTCTATATATACCCATTCTCTTATGTTTCTCCTTTTTCAGCTAATAATTCTTACTGTGCTTTCGTAGAATTACCATACTACTCAGATGGGAAGGGGTAGGGTTCAGCTCAAACGGATCGAGAACAAAACAAGCCAGCAAGTCACCTTTTCCAAACGGAGAACGGGACTTCTCAAGAAAGCCAACGAAATCTCTGTGCTCTGTGATGCTCAAGTCGCTCTGATTATGTTCTCTACCAAAGGCAAGCTTTTTGAGTATTCCTCCGAACGCAGGTCCCTTCCTACACTCATTCATCACTTCTCACTTTCTTTTTTCTTCCTGTTCCTTTCCGATTTTACATCTCCTTTCTTTGTTCTTTTCCTTGTTCTCCATCCAACTTTTTTATTTTTCTTTCATCGTCGTTTCCCAAACATGTATCACAACTTCTAATTTTTCATGCGTCTTTTCTTTGTCTCCTTGTTCCATCTGATCTTGGTTGTTATCTTTCTCTTTCTCTTTGACCTTATTTATAGTACACTGCTAAACAAGTTTCGACCAATACAATAGTTGTATTCATTCAACGCCAAGGTTTTCTTTTCTGTTTTGAATTTTAGTTTCAATCTGTCATATATTTCGCTATTTACACACTCACACACAAATATATAAATGATGAACTCGTAATGGAAGTTTCTTTATTGCTTTCTTAAAGCTTTCTTTAAATGTTTTTATAGAATATATGTAAAGCACTCATAGGCATACAAGAGTTTTATATGTCTGCGTCAGCGTGTGGATTCTTTGTTATTTATAGGTATATGTATGAATATGTGTATACTATAAATATCAAGTCAAATTATGTGATAAAACCTATACCTAAAAGTAATTAATATATCACCCTTGAGCTTTGTGTCACCTTGGAAGGGAGTGTCTGCCATACAAGATCCTAGTAACTTGTCTTCTTTGATCCACCGGGCAATGAGAAGTCACGACACAGTGCATGTTAGTTTATATTTGTGGTAACCTTAACGAAGTTTGGTTCAAAAGTACCACCGAGAAACAATTTTTGTAGATGCAGTGTCTAACAAAAACGATGAAGTAAAAGTATACGAAGACACAGTTTGAATGTATTGAAAAGTGTGCAAACCATAGTCTGAACAAATCTCTAATAAGCAGTGACTATTTATGATCCAACAGCTGACGCTTTAACCAGTTACTGTTTATAATCCAATAGGTGACGCAAATGGTATCTTTTGTTTTAGGATTTGGCAAAAGTAGTTACATACTAACTGAAAAAGCTTCTGAAGACTGGACTTCTGGTTTCGTTATAAAAGGCAAAAGCATAACCAAACCAGAAGCTTTTCTGTTTTGACAAAACTACACTCAATGTTTTAAAAACACAAATATAGTTTTACCAAACCATTTAATACAAATAATTAATACTTCATCCATTCCTATATTCTTTTAACTAATTCATATCCTTTAAAAAATTAGTTAAATTATTTGGAAATAATAATTTATAAAGTATTTGTATTTTCAAATCAGAGAGAGAAGTTTTTTCTTTTACCAATGAAGAGTACTTTAGAAAGAAGAAATAATCAATCTATTGTTCTATTATTACTAAGGAGTTTATATAAAAGTAAATGATTTTCGCAAAACATGTTATAAATAAGAAAAAAAATACCATTTTTACATTACAGTCTTGTATTGATATAATTTGTAAATAAAATAGGTTCGACGGAATGAAATAAAATGCGACTTTCATATTGTGATGAATCACCATTAGAATCTCTTATTTGTATAGGAAGAACACATTTCAAAACAACTGATCATATATGCATAAATATTGTGATATGATTGAATAATTTTTTATTTCCCATAAGCTATGGATGCGTTCATGAATACTTTTAAAGTTGTAAAATCTGTTTCTGTTGTATGTTATAGATATGATGAACTAGGGTTTAGGGTCATCATGATGGTGGTGGAAAATATAATTTGATATGTATAAACAATATGACAAAGAAGTTATGGAAATACATAAAAATAGTCGAGGATATACATATGCATACATTGCTGTAGTTATGTTTGGAAGATATATAGTGAGAAGAGAGATGCAATGAATGCTACACCGATATAGTTCAATAATTACTCTGTAGGGAATTTAAAGTCTTAGGTTCTTTTTTTCTATAGGTAAGACATATAAAACTATGCTATTTATTTCATCCTTTGAATACAATGCAACAAACAGAAAACAACAGATTGCTGTACCCTACCTCTCTAATCCCGAAAAGAAAACACTGATGAAAATGGTTATGCAAGCTTTTGTGGTTGTATTATTGCATTACTGTAAATGCATATATTAGATTAATCTAAAGTAATACAATTTGCACAAATTGTCTTAAATGCGCTTATTTTAATTATTGGAGGTAGGACATTCTAATAAAGGTTTATTGCGTTATCTCTTCCATGTCTTATCATTTCGACTTTCTATAAATACACTAAAATATTTTCCCGAACAGTTTACTATTTTCTCATTATTAAATACAACCTACTATGCACTAGATATTTACACAGTAAAAAGATGAAAAATATCTCTGTATGTATTGCTTCTGTGGTGTATATATATGAGTTGTTTATTCGTGATTCATTTGGAATTTTTCTCATTAAATTTCTTATGTTTGCTAAATCATACAAGATCGACTTTACATATAGATGTAAATATGTTAAACTTAAGCTTTGTAATTTTCACCATAGAGAGGAGAGATTAAATTATTTTTATGAGTAAAGTTACTTATTAATATTTTCTTTTTCATTTTCTTTTAATCTAATAGAAGGTAACTATATTTGACTGTCAGATTAGAAGAAATCATATTTTAATCTTTAACCCTAGTCGGTTTTAATAATTTATGAATAATTATTATATGATAGTTTTATTTATAATATATTTAAAATTAAAAAAAAAATTAAATAGTTGATGAGAATAGTTGTTGTTACACCTCTTTAAGATTTTATCTTGAAACACTCCATGTCTTCCCCTTACTTGGGAGTAAGCACTGGAATCCACATCTTGCTAGGATTAGAATCAATCGTGTTTGTTTCCTTAAGAAACTTCAAACCGTAGTTTAATGGCTATGGCCAACACGACAGTAGATTTGGAATTTGAGAGTACTAAAAAAAACCTTGATTATGTAATTGACCTGTCGTACACACACAATATATCAACATTGTTGTCTGTAGATATGACAATGTTGTTCCAAAAATACATGACAAAGCAAGTGTTGTTGAAAGAATTTAAACCAAACACAGAAATTTAAGCAGCATATACAAAATAAGGAGTGCCCTTGACAATGAATATATGTAAATCATTGATTCTGTAATTCACCATCTAAAGAGGTAATAACTGAAGACCATTGATAAATATAAGGATTAGTTTTTATTTCTAGTTTTAGCATTAATTAGTTTTTATAATAGAATTACATATAACTATCTCAATTAGGGATTAGTTTGTTTTGTGTAGAAATATCTAAGTTTAATTAAAAAAAATTGCAATAAAGCTAATGTTTAGGATCTTTAGAGGTTGGTAGCTACAGCGAATAGACCGAACTATAAACAGGACTAGTTGGTGAACATGAAACAATATATGCAATGCATATGCATTGTTTTCCGTGCAGTCTGACAATCAGAAGTTCTCTATAGGTGGAAACTCAAATTAAAGTTTAGCAAATACTATGAGAATCTTCGTGTGCTCATAGGTCAATGTCACCCTTTTATGTCTGAAAATGTGCTAAATGCTACTCACTTTGTGTTATTTTGTCTACTCTTTAAGATTTTCTTTTATATACATATTAAGAAAAATAATAAATTACTTATTGAGTGAATTCTTTTTACTAGAATGTTCTTACACTTTTCTTTGTTTCATTCTTTCTAATTCTACATTTAATCTTTAGAATAAGTACATTTAGCATTACATATTTTTGTGAATAATCCTAAGGATTGTTTTCTAGCTAACTGATTTGCAGTTTATAAATACACCAATCATTGTTCAACAATATTTATTCTCACCTTATTAGGCTGTGACTAGCAATAAAAGAACTTAAATTAGTAAGAGTATTTATTATGGGTAATACTAGAATAAAAATGTAATTATGCTGTAAATCTATTTAAGTTAGATAAAGAATGTTATCAATACATGTTCTTTTATAAATTTTCTATAATTTCTTGTGTATCGATCTATTACATATATATATATATATATATATATATATATATATATATATATATATATATATATATATATATATATATGCAAAAATATTTGGTTATTGGAAAAAAAAAATCAAAACATAGATTGATTAACTATTTTTCTGAATTGCATTCCAACTTGACGTGTTGAATGTATATTATTTCTGAAATATTTAGAGTATTTCAAACCAAAAAAATTATTACCTTTTTTGTATTTTTTTTATAGTTTTTTTTTTGTATTTTTTATTTATTTTGACTCATGTAACAGCATGGAAGATGTCTTGGAACGTTACGAGAGATATACTCATACAGCACTCACTGGAACCAACAATGACTCGCAGGTTCTTCATCATCTTCCATATATATATATATATATATGATTTCTATCTATACGGAATATATTATATGATAACTATGAGAAAAAAAAGTTATTAAGTCTTGTTTTTAATTATTGCATGGGAATTAATTGTTAAATGAGTTTTTTTTCTTAAGTTTACTTTTTTGTCTTATAATAAAATATATGTTTCAACACTTTACAAAAAAATTTCACTCTAATGCCAATTTTGATAAGGGGAGTGGTTAACTTTATTTTATAAATAATACGGTTGATATCAGATATTACAAATTAAAGTATTATTTTTTATTATTTTCTTTATTTAAAAAGAATAATATATTAAACAACTTTGCTCATATAAATAATATTTATATAAGCAATGCCCTATAATTTCTTTCAATCACAGATTCGGTTAAGGCTACTTAACTTGAATTAACCTTGACAGATAATTGCTCATAAATGTTTTTAGAAGTTAAAAACACTGATTAGGAATACTACTTTTACAATGAGAACTGACACAAATCTTCTTACTATAACAAAGTTGTCTTGAAAGAAAGAAAGAAAAAGTTGGCCATGCATTGGAAACATCTCAGTACTAAAAACTAACGTAGTAGTTAATGATAATTGACATTATCTGATAAAAAAACACAAGAAAATCTCTTTCACTTGTGTTTAATATGCTTTTTATACACAATGCATGATAGTGAATATGACTATCTTCTTTTCGACGTAAGTCACATCAGTAGTAACTGAAGATCATTTTATTGTAGGGCAATTGGTCTTTCGAATATATCAAGCTCACTGCAAAAGTTGAAGTCTTGGAGAGGAACGTAAGGTACGTTATTCAGATTTCATCCCAACGTTTGAAAGTAATTTACATTACAAAGATCATTAAATAAAAAAACTAGACCTATAATATCGTATAACTTTCATAAATGTCACTTATGTGGAAAGAATGATATATAGTTTATATAATCTTGAATATAGGAATTTCATGGGAAATGGGCTGGATCCCTTGAGTTTGAAAGAGCTTCAGAGTTTGGAGCAGCAGCTTGACACATCTCTGAAGCGCATCCGAACAAGAAAGGTGAATACTGCTTCTTCTTGATTTACAATACATGAAAAGATAGAAGCAACAAAAGAGAAAAATTTAAGTAAATGTGGCTTTCTTTTTCTTTTATATGTTCTTTATCTGACAGATCAATTTGAATTTTGCAGAATCAAGTTATGAATCAATCTATCTCAGAGCTGCATAAAAGGGTAAGATGTCTGTTGTGAATTGATGGTGACATTGAATGTTGTCTGGATTTCATGCATGGCTTGTGAAGTAATGTGTAGCTAGGATCATTGAATATATATTTAAGAAGAATTCTTTGCTTATACATAAAAACATGTGGAATTTGTAAAGATAAATATTTGTTTTGTTGTGAATATGACATGACAGGCAAGAACATTACAAGAGCAAAACAGCAAGCTAGCAAAGGTAGAAGTATTAACATTTCAATCTAAATCTTCTATATATATTCAATGAAGGCTAAAGGATAAAGAAAAAGTTTTCTTTTTAATGGAATTTATGAACAGATGAAAGAGAAAGGGAAGACATTGACTGAACGTCCACAGAGTGTACCAGAAACTCTTGGCCAAAATTCAACCAATCTCAACTTAGCTTCTCCACAGCTATTACCACCACAAAGACTTGTTCCTTCTTTAACTCTCAGGTATCAATCTTATTTCTCTATGTTGAGTGAATTTGATTTATAAGTACTTATCAAAGAGGAAAATAACTATAGCTCTATGAGAAATATTTAACATCTCTTATTTTTTCTCTCAATATACAGACCATAAGCTAGTTTAATGATATCTTATGGTCCTAATGTCAATAAAAGATTGCTAAAAAAAAGTAATGCATAGTTATATTAGCTAAGTTGATTGATTGAAGTGTGAAAATGGTGCAGTGGGCCATTGCAAGGAAGAGCAACGATGGAGGAAATGGGTGAAGCTCAAACAGTGCCAACTGGCAATTCACTCATCCCACCATGGATGCTGCATATCTGACATCATTACGTGACATGTCAGATAATTAATGTGTAACGCTCAATTATATATATTATGTATCTATATCTATATCTATATATCTTAGAATAGCTAATTTAAATATGCCGAGCTTAATAACGGCTCAAACTTATTGCATGGTTCATTCTGAGATTAATGATATGAAGCAGTTATTTTCCCAGAAAGTGCGTATCTTTGTTTTATTTCTAGCGGGTTTAAGGCTTCAATATTAAATCCAGTTTGGATAAAGATGAGTGAAAAGATTGAAATTCAGATGCAGGGATGAAGTAGGTTTTCACTTAAATAAGCTTATCATGCTCGAAGCCGCAGGATTTTATTCCTATTGATTTTTCTTTCATGTGACAAAATATAAAATCCAAAAAATATCATAATGAGATTAAAATATTAATGAAAAAAAATAAAAAAGCAATTGGGAGCACAAAATGTCCAAAACAAATAATTCCACCTATTGAAAATCTAATTTATCATGTTAAATTGTTATTTTCTTCAGTAATATAAGATTTACCATTCTCTTTCTTATATTAGATAGTATTGAACTATTAAATTAAATTGGTTGATACATAGTCAACTTCATATAAAAAGTATGAAATATTTCGTTTTTAATTAATAAGAGAAAAAAATTATAATATTCATACGAATACTTTAATTCTGCAATTTTATTTGAGTTCATTAACGATTGAGACAATTAAATATTATTTTTTTAAATCTATTATTAATTGAAATAATTCGACGTGAATTTAATCTTAGTAATTATCAAGTGTTTTTATTAAAAAAGAAACATTTAATATTAATATGTTATTAACTTTAAAGAGAGCTCTTTTTCATTTACTTTTTTTACTTTGTAAATTTAAAATCATTAATAATTTTTTAAGGTTTATCATACGCTAACATTGATTTTTTCCTTTAACAAACACTTAAAATTTCTAAAATTCAAACATATATTCGATTAGAATTCAAATAAAACTAACTGAATTACAATTATCATAAAAAACTGTAACTTTTCTTTATTTTCCTAAAAATAAAATATCCAGACAGAAATTATTGGTAAAAAAATAGGTAAATCCAGCCAGAAAGTCGTTAATGTCTTGAGGGTGGAGGAAGTTGCAGCAGGAACTTGATTACAGATAGCTTAAAGTTGGTAACAGCAGAGTGCTCTAAAACGCAGGGAACATTGTTTTTTTTGGGATTAGGAGAGATACAAAGTAGGAAGTCATCTACTGTAGCTACGCATAGCATAAAAGTAGCTGATCAACATTAATAGAGTCTCATTTAGATAAAGAGTTCAATCAGATAGATGTCTGAGAAATTTCTTGCACCGAGTTAATGATCCATCGATTCGATACGAACAAATTCATTGTCTCGTAAGATCTTTCTTGTCAATTGCATGATTGCTTTTGTCCAAATAATGACGTTGGTCTAATTATGAATACATATATCGTACAACTTAATATGCACAAGTAATTACTAATACTAACTTTATATGCTAAGTCTGAGTTTACTGTTCTTCTCATCCTTTTGCTCGAGAGCTCCGCCAGCAAGCATATACTCTCTGCCATTAAGTTGTTGCCACAACATTAGCATTTCATTCATTGAGAAAATAACAAAGCTAAAATAGGAAAGAAAAGTGAAAGGGAGAGAAACTGTATCATAACAGTGCATAAAATAAAAAACAACGACAAAAGGCAATTGTGCCAGAATTTTCTTTCAGAAACACTTAACATGAAGCCCCAACTCAGCTCAAGAATGAATCCAGTTTTACCATCAAATATTATACTCTTCTACCATCACCAACAATTGTTTTTCCTTTCAACGATTAATTAATTGTTGACTAATAATGTTTGCCACATCCCGTAACTTAATGATAGTCTAATTAAGCAGCAGTTTATATAAAAATCATAAACACCACACGTACCTGAGTCTTCCACAAAGGCGTGCCAAAGCATCTGATCCAGTTCTATATGCAATATCCTCAACCTTAGCAGCATTGGCTAAAGTCATGCTATCTGCAAGTACAAACTCACATAACTCCTTTAACGAACAAGCATCAGTCAACACAGCTGAATGGCCACCACCAGCAGCAAGTTTCCGAACCTCCCCAACACACCTGTGATTTAGAAACTTCAATATAAAAGCCTGTGTGGTCATGAAAAAGTTTCTTTAAGTAACAAATACATACCAGTCAACTGGTGATGGATACCAAGCATATGTACATTTCTCATTGGCTGCCTGGCCATAATTATTGTAACCCCATCCATGAATTCGACCATCACTCATAGAGATAAGTGTGTGGGAATGTCCACAAGCAACAAGTTGAACACCTTTAGGAACAACTAAAACTGGAATGTTTCGGAAAAATGTCTGCGAGTCATTAGCAACACACGAGAATAATCCAGTTTGGGGGCCAAGTCCTAGCTGCCCAGACTGACCGCCCCCCCAGGCATAAAGTGCTCCTCCCTGAGTTACAGCACACGTGTGTACACCACCACACGCCACATCCTTTATGAAAACATCCTCAAGTGTAACCACTCTCCTTGGAATTAACTCTTTATCCCCATACTGGAGTGAAGAATGCCCAAGCTGGCCCATATTTCCAAGCCCCCATGTGTAACTGCAAGCTCCAAGGACAAATATAACAAGTGAGGAAGTATTATAACAAGTAAGCCAATTTAATAAATAGTTACTGGTGATACTGCTTATGCATCCCCAATAATACTATTTAAGCAGAACAAGATCCATCCCCAACAACCTACAGAAAACCTTGCAAATAGAATAATAAACCTCGCCACAGATATTTTTCAAACAGAACCTACTTAAACCAAGGACACTCAGAATATAATATAACAGGGTTACACGGTTGGTTCCAGTTATGTATAACTACAGTCGACTTTTGCTTATAGCCGAGCCAAAGGAACAGAAACTTGCATAATAGATGCAGCATTTCCATTGTATCTTGTCTCCCGAAGTGAGATTCCCTAACGTGTCATGCGGAAAACCACAATTCTCATGCTTAAATTTATAACTATCTCCATTTAGTAAGTCCTTCAAATCACTTACACCTCGCCCTTATCAGAAATGGCTGCTGTGTGGTACTCCCCGCATGACACTCTGGCAATCTTCACAAGCTCAGGGGATTCATCAAGAAATTTAGCATAAGAACTTAAAATACGAGCACCCTGTAGTCCTTCACAAGTAACACCACGGCCAAGTTGACCATATTCATTGTAGCCTGATTTATAAAAACAGTGAGAAAACCCTGATTAGTAGGTGGCAAGAAACCCAGTTTGCAAGTGCTCATGTTTACTTTCCTACATTCAATGCTGTGTAAACTTATATGCCTCCGTCCATGTCAATCAATAAAGGTAGTCATCGACATAAATTTACAAGTCATATATAAACAATATAATTTTAGAAAGAAAACTGTAAATAAAGAATGAATAACTGAGTTACCCCAAGCTTGTAGTACGCCTTCTTCAGACAAAGCAACAACATGGACAGCTCCACAAGACACTTCACGGATAATCTGCAAGTGTGATGATATAAATGATGGGAAGATAGGAAGGTAAGAGGACATACAGCAAAACATAATAAAAAATTCCTATTACATAATTTAAAAATTGTATCCCCCCATAAAAAAAAAGAAACTACACAGTTTCTTTACATTTTATAAAAATTAAATTAAATTCCAGAGAATGGATTCACTCATACATCATGAAAGAAATTAAGCAAAAGGAAATGTTATGAAATAATTACATTCGCAGAAGCAATTACATCAACAAAAGGAACAGATTTTATTCATAGTGAAAAAAAAAGACACTGAGAATGAGTATAGAAATAAGAAATAAATTATACAATAGACATTGTTTAGAAAGGAAAACCTAAAATCATAGTTAGGCATGGCAATAAAGCATGAGTAACAAATATGCAACAGAAAATGTATATCCAATCAACGGTCAGATATGATGGCTGGCTGACTCTTAGGAAAAAAAGGCAAATGAGAAAATGGAGCTTGGAAATGTCCATTATAAGTACGCTTTTCCATTGTCATTTTCACTCCTCTCTACCTTGCATGGACAAATAGAAGTAGGTACTCAGGTAAATTTACCTCTAAATAAGGAAAGTAACAAAAATAAAAAAAAAATCAAATAAATAACATTATTCTTTAAGCAATGATGAATATGCACGCAAATAAGCCAGTGTGTGTTCAAACATATATACTTACTGTATTAGGTTGGAAGGCTCCCCAAAATAACCTTGGAAGATTTGATCCCTGGAATACAAACAGTGTGTTGAAGAAGAAAATGATAGATTCAGACAACATTGTATTCATCCTTTAAGAGGTATTACCTGATTTTGTCCCCACACCCAGAGCCTTCTTGTGGAGATGGTACCGTCATTTTCTCGAGGTTCAGCAATGCAAGCAGAACAATGTGCTCCACAGGATACAGATTTTACAAACTCTGACTCTAATTGCTTTACTTTTTTTGGATGTTTCCTTCGCGCCTCAGTTCCATCACCCAATTGACCAAAGTCATTAGCGCCTAGCATATACGTGCATGAGTCTTAGACACTAGATACTTTTATGTTTCCTCTAATTATATGTAATATGAACCATTAAAAATAACAGACAAACAAGTAGAATGGTATAATAAAGGGGGAAAAATAATCTAAAGTAAATAAATTGGTATGCATGGTGTCCCTATTGTAAATTCTTAATAAATTATCAAATGGAAGTAATTCCAATTATAACGAGGAAAGAACTGTACAGGAAAAATTGTCTCTTCTGACAGACCACATCCTATATTTGAAGTGCAATGAGAATCTGTTAAGATGTTTTTGTCTTAGAATACGGAAGTCAGTTCCTGCAAGCACTATTCAAGGAGAACATGTCTCCCTCCCAAAAGTAGACCTACACTTTCTGTCCCTCTATTTTTCAAATCCAACAACCAACCCCTGGCTTGAGTTTTCACATAACAAAAAACCTCAAGGGTAACTGTGCACACGCAAGAAACGATATCAAAATAATTTGTATGGTCGCTACTAAATGGAATAACTTGACTGCTTAACAAAGTACATGTATGTTGCCAACCAATGCTATTATATATATAACATAAGGGAGATGCCTAGGGCCTCTGAACATAGGAACGAAATAGATTGGAGGCTTAAATTTGGGAAGGGAAGTCCCATGAACAAGCTCACTGTTACTAATTTGGTATGGCCCTTTTCCTTTCCTGCCTGAGCTCCCTGGTGGGAATCAATTACAAATCACTCTAACGGTGGATCCAAAATGCAGATTCTCTCCATCCAAAATCTGAACCATTCATTATATTCTATTTCCTCTCGTAACAAATTTGAAGGTTTAGATGTTTACTGCACGATGGCCGAAGGGAAGGGAGCCGGAGAAGATCCAAATTCTGGATCCACCATTATGCCCTAGCAAAGTCTACGACGGAGGGAAGGTACAAATAATTGACTACAAATTTATTAATTGATATCCCTTTGAATGCCTAAATAACACAAGCACAGAACAATCATGGGAATAAACCAGTCCCAACACTTCAAAACACAGACAGTACTTGAACGAACGCAATAATGAACAATGAGTAAAACACAGAAGAGAATTAGAAGTCCTAACCCCAAGTGAAGAGTGAGCCATCGGAAGCAATTGCCGCCGTGTGCTCCCGGCCACAGGCAACGTCCAACCATCGTGCATTGGTGCCAGCCGGACATCCAAACAGCTCAGGAGGCAGCTGCTTCGGAATCCTCAGCTGGTCCTCCTTCCCCTTTCTACCCGTCTGCCCTGATTGATTGTATCCCCACACATAAATGGCACTCTTCCTTGGAACACTCACGGGTCGAGTTGTCCCGAAAATCGAATCAATATCCATACTCTGTCTACCTTAACCAGCAAAAACCAACAAGCTCAATTGTAGATTGCAACAAATAATAACATAAACAAACAACAGCTAAGAAAAATAAAAGTTCAACGCCCCGCACCCAAAATCTAAAATCTTAACGATTAAATCAAAGCAACGAAAAATGAAAATCAAATTGAACCCGCTTTCCGTATCATTCTGGTTTCAAAAAAGTTGAAAACAAGAAATTAGCAGCCAATCGAGGTATTT
This sequence comes from Vigna angularis, assembly GCF_016808095.1. NCBI lineage: Eukaryota > Viridiplantae > Streptophyta > Magnoliopsida > Fabales > Fabaceae > Vigna > Vigna angularis. Next base: position 2,784,617 of record NC_068971.1, on the reverse strand, counting down.
CCTTATGAAATCAGATAATTATGGCAAAAGTACAAAACTAGATAAGCGATTAAAAAGGAAAAAAGCGGGAATTTAGGGAAATGGAGTGTGAAGGAGAAGGGAGAGGATAAGGTTGGAAATCCAATGCAATGGGAGAGAGAAGCGTAGGATAGATACCTGAAAAAGAGTGAAAAAATGAGAAGGAAAAGGAAAAGGAAAGAATGAAGAATGGTTAGTCAATGGAAACGAAGAAGCGTAGAAGAGTCAATCTTAGAAGCAGTGGCGGGTATCAAACGCTTTTCTGGTTCTTCACCACCCTCACATTCACTATATTCAATTTTCTATATTACAATTACAATATATATATATATATATATATATATATATATATATATATATATATTTCAATATATAGATATTAAAATAATATTATTTTTATTTAATTCAAACACAAGATATTCGTTCCCATCGAATCACGTGCACGCAAGATTCGACTTACGGAAAAGTTATTTTGTAATATAATATTTAGCTTGCTTACAAAGGCAAGATTTCCTCCATAGACGAAATTAATAATGCTTGACCTGTTAGGTTTCTGATAATTTAATAATGTTGATTAATGATTTTGTTAAAGAAAGATGCTTAAATTAAAAAAGAAAACATATGAAAATTTTATTTATAGAAAAGTTGTTTAAATCCAAAAACGATAAAGAATCTGAAGAATAAAAGAAAAAAATAATACACATCTGTTCTTGATTTTTTACTTTATTTTCTCATCCATTTTATCACCATTAAATACATAGTTAGGTTTTCTGGTAAGCACCTACACTCACGTGAATATAGGTTTTCTTCTCATCCTCTTCTTTCTACTTTATTGTTAAAGTCAACGACCATGTATAATTTGAGAATGTAAGGATAAGAATGATGTTTAAGGTTTACTAATTTCATTTATACTAAATAAAAGATGCTTAATATAACAACTTTCATCTATAAATTATTAACAGATTTAGAAATTATGATAAATATATGTTTATTTGATAACCAGAGTATTAGGAAGAAAACTATTTAAATTTTGTAAATAATTATTAAAATATGGTAATTAGGATGGTTGGGTCTGAAAGGACGACTTGAACAGTTAGGAGAAGAAATTAAGAAGAACATAAAACCATAATAAATAATAATAATACAATCAAAGGGACAAGTTTGTCCTCCTGGTTTAGGTTTATAATCTCTGGTCATTGTCAAAGAATAGATTCCATATGCAATTCGTTGGAGTCGTGACAAAGCTTTTGAATTTATTGCCTCTCCTCTCTGTTTATCCTTCCAGGTAAATTGGGTTGGTTATTGATTATGCTTGTCTTTTCTTTTCTTTTTTTCTCTTGTCAAACTTTATCTTCTTTCTAATTTTTGTTTTCTAAACTGTTGTGGGTTGTTTCTGCATCTGATATTTCACAGCATTTTTTCTTTGTCTATCTGCCTTTATAGCGGATTAAGATTTTGTTATGCAAATATGAAGATATGAGAAAGGGAAACTTTGATGCAGTATGCATGCAGAATTTGATACTTTCTTTACTGTTTTCTTGGTAGATCAATAGTTTGATTTTATCCCACTAATTTGCATTGATCTTTAACCCAACGCTTCATTTACATGAATTAAGGAAATGAAAAGTGTTTGGAATGATCTCACTTTTATTAGTCCAGCCTTAAGTTTTGGTATGAAACTTGGGTCATAGTTCTCTAGAAGCATTAGGAAGAAATATGACGGATTAGAGATGATTAATATGTTTCTCTCAAAATTAATGGTAATAGTTTAAGAATATTGTTCCTCCTTGCCATAGCAATCTTTACGTTTACTTGTTATGTTGTAATGATATTGCAGAAACAGCAGGATGATGAGTGAGACTTCTGAAAAGAAACTTGTGAGAATTGACGTTACTTCTGATACTGTGTGCCCATGGTGCTTTGTTGGCAAAAAGAATTTAGATAGGGCATTAGCTGCCTCCAATGATAAATACTACTTCGAGGTTCACACTCTCCTCTTGTTTGTGCGTATGCATTGAAACCAAATATGTCTGCCTTTTTCATGTGTTAATTTGCTGTTTAACTGAATTTAAGGTAACATGGCATCCGTTTCAACTTGATCCTGAAGCTCCTAAAGAAGGCATTGACAAAAGGGAGTATTACAGAAGAAAGTTTGGTTCCCAATCAGAACGGATGGAAGCTCGGATGTCAGAGGTTTATATCTGTTGATCACTCTGTTATCATTGGTCTGTGTTGTCTATTTTTCATCCCAACGAAGAAGTTTGGTACTTGGCAGGTGTTCAAGAATGTTGGTCTGGAGTATTGTTTGTCTGGACTCACGTAAGATAGATAGTGGTTTTACATTTCATCAATGGACAAGCATATAGAAATCACTTTAAAAATGGAGTGTTCTGAAGTTTGTCTAAGTTATGTTCAACAAACATGGTTTTGGCAGGGGAAACACTATTGACAGCCACAGACTTATATATTTTGCAAGACAGCAGGGTCCTGAGAAGCAACATCTTCTAGTTGAAGAACTTGCCATAGGCTATTTCACACAGGGAAAATACATTGGTGACCAGTAAGTGTTGTTATCTGTTTTGTTTGCTCAATTAATGCCACTTCATGTATGTTCTTTTAAGCCCTTCCAAGGACAAATACGACATACTCCATTGAAGACATGTCCATCGGAATGGGTTTCAGTAGAGCTGAATTGTTTCTCTTTATGGCATATCAGTGACGCTTAATACTCACAAGACAAGCGATTTATATATATATATATATATATATATATATATATATATATATATATATATATATATATATATATATATATATATATATATATTTCTTTTTTCTTTTTTTTTTTATTTCTTTGAGGTTGAATATCTCATTTCTTCCAGGGATGTGCATTAAAAAAATTAACAGTACTCTTTAAAGTGAATTCAAAAGTGAAATTAAACAGCTTGAAACAAATGCGATGATGGGTGGTCTTTTGTGGTAGGATTTAGCAGACATCGCTGGACATTTAAACTAAATTGTCTTCAAATCTAGTTCCTTAGATACTAACATAGTTAGGATTGCAATTAGCATTGCATTAGCTCTACTACTTTATTAAAAAAAAGTTCCTACGACATAGTAATTATCATTTTCAATTTGGATGCAGTGAGTTTCTTCTTGAATCTGCTGCAAAGGTTGGTATAGTTGGAGCAGAAGAGTTTCTTAAGGATCCCAACAATGGTCTGAAGGAGGTAATACACATATAAAAATACACTTCTTTATGCTATTTTCAAATTCAAATTATTACTAGGATATGCATTATTGGATTTAATATTTGAGTTAAAAGGCATTGCAAGTTATAACTTCAAAATGCTAAATTCATTTCCTTCTTTTTGGTGTTAACGTCAAACTGGTAGCGTTATATTTTCAGTCTGTGTTTAGTTTTCAGTTTACCTGTGTAGACATTACACCATTTAAACGGTAACCATACAGAACCTTAGTTCTTAGGCAGACACGAAATGGCATAAATTACTTTACAACAGCTACAACAAAACCCGATTTTTACTTGGTGAGATCGACTAATGCTGCTATTTCTTTCCATGACTCTATTTACCTAGGTTGAGGAGGAGCTTAACACGATTTCTCGAAACATTTCAGGGGTTCCATATTATGTGGTAGGTGCTGTGTACAGTGTTAAATTCCAGTCTGTTTTTTTACAGTTTCATAAAGATTAAAAAAAAAACAAAGTTATTCACTTATTTATCATTTGGCAGATTAATGGAAAACACAAGTTGAGTGGTGGACAAATCCCTGAAGTCTTCTTGAAAGCTTTCCAAGTTGCTACAACTTGACTTTCAGCTCTTAGCAGTTTCTATTATACAATAAGGATGAAACCTTGGAAATGACAAGTTGGTCTTCAGAGTTTTATAGCACTCTATCATATGTGAAACTTCTATTGACATGCAAGAGAATGTTTATGTTTTACAATAATGTGTATATAGTGTGTCTTTGCCCGTGTTTATCGGATGCAGCCATAATAAATTCAATGTCTTTGCTATTTATCTGGCATTGCTATCCATACATTTATTGTCCTGCTATTTTAAATTTTGCACCCTGTGTGAAATGCTTATGCTTGATTTGGTTTGCAAAAAAATGTAATTTCCCTTCCGTTAGCACCGTTTTGCCTAGAGAAAGATGTCACAGTATGTTAGGTTACTTTATACGAGTAACCTAAATCTACGCTCTCTTCTCACTAAAAAACTAGAACAATAGAAATGAAAGTATGTATTATTGTTCTGTAAGGTATAAAAAATTACAAGTGTAATCTCTCCTAAGGAAGCCTATCTTCCTCCACTAGCAAATATGCTCAGTCTATACTCAAAAGGAAAATAACCTCCTGAATAGAGTTACAGAAAGACTATTTATAGTGTCACATTTCGAAGCCCTAACCTTTCTGCTAACCCAAATTGCTTCTACTAAATACTATACGGTCTATCCTTCCATCTTCCCTCCTGGCTACCGTTTGGCCCTTAACTCCCTCTTCCCTTGAAACCACCATTCGGCCTTTAACTTCCCCCTGCCTTATCGTGATACCATTCGGTCTACTTTTCCTCTATTACACCGTTCGGCCTAGCTTCTCCTCTCTTACCCCGTTTGGCCTCACTTTCCCTTTGTCTTATCGTTCGGCCTAGCTTTCCCTCTCTTACTCCGTTCGGCTAAGTTTCCTCCTTGCCTTAGTGTTCAGACCGTTCAGCTTCGCTTCTCCCTTTCTTTCTGTTCGGCCTCACTTCCCCTTTGTCTTACCGTTCGGCTTATCCTCTGATGCACCGTTCGACCTCACTTCCATCGCGCCTTACCGTTCAGTATTATGTTACTTCCCTCTTTTATTCCTAACCCAGTAATAACTTTTTATTAGCCTTTTGTTTAAATAAGAGCTTAGGGATAGTATTTTTAGCTTTATAATCCTCCATTAATTCAAGCTTATATCTTTACAACCAATAACTTCAGGTTTTGGCCCTTGTCATATTTCTTGTTGACCGAAAACATTGATGAGCAACGACTTAAGGACCTTTCATCCTTCTGCTACTGACCCTGCAACCAGTGTTGTTGACAGATTCATGTTTTCATTTACACTTTCACTTCAGCACACGTCAAGTTGCTGTAAGCTTTTTGAAATACCACATTCACACAGTTGCTTCGGAAAACAGGTCAAATCAGCGCTCAGCTTAAAAAGTGGTTTACGCCAAACCAAATCATACGAACTTTATTTAAATTAAAAGAAAATCAGAGTACACCAAACCTGTAGAAATTATAATGTGTACGATGAGTTGAGGCACACTTAATATAAAACGATTTAATGAAAATTTTCAAAAGTTTGGTTTTGCATATCTCGTTTAATTTTAAAAATTAGCAATATTCCAAGGAACTAACCATATTTTCCCATGTGCAATTTGGATTAATTCTCTTCTTTCTACGGCTCATCAGTTGCATAAACCAATTAGGAAAAGAGGTTCAAAAACTGAACTTATGGAGTAAGCTCATAAACAATATAAACAAAAACTCAAAAATAAAAAAACAGAGAGGTAATCATTATATTACAAGGCAAACTGTTGAAACCATTACAAAGTTCCCACCTAAAATGAAATTTTCTTTTAATCTTCGCAGTTTTGGCGAGGGCCAAAGTATAAATATAGAAACAACTTGTATGAGATTGAACTTACATTGATGGTTAATAAAAGTTATTTACTAACTATACACGATAAGCACTTAATCTGAAGTATTCACAATGTCTATGCTTGTATTTTTCCTTTCCTCTGATGTTGGTATTATCCACGACATAAACCTTTTTAGTCAAGATTAAGTCGTTTCATCGAATACCATCTCCTACAACAAAAATATAAATAAGTAAATATCACGATTCAGTACACCCCAACTTCTAGTGCAGATTTTAGCCTACAAATCTTGAATGCACATATTGTCAAATGCACAAATTATTATCCATGTGCTAGCACTCCAGTCATGCTGAATTTATATATTATATTAGATCAATATTAAAATAGCATAATCATAAAAGGTTGTGTGAAAATAAAAAATATTGCTAGAATCAAGCTGAAACGGACAGACAAATAAATTGACATACAAGTGATATTTCACATATAAACAATATTAATGCATGCCAGGTGGAAGTCTATGTCAGCGAAGTTAAAATAATTATTATCATGCCCAAGTATGTCGGCATTTCCATCACCTCCTATCATATATAAACTTTTAGAATTATATAAAATCACATATTGATTAATAAATAGACCGTGCCATTAAGTTTGTAGTAACAAGTAACAGAGTTAATAACCAAGGGTCACAGAATAAACCTAATATTTCTGTGATCAAAAGCTACAGTTTCTAAAAAGATACAATGCATCAGAAAATAAGTTCCATAAGACAATGAATGATGATCATAATAAATAGTTATTGTAGAAGAAAAACTGAAATACGCCTGTTATGTATCCAAAACGGCCTTTTTTATATAAACATATGGCTTTGGCCTTTAATTTCAATTCAGTTCAGTTTTTCTTACAACATTTTTTGTACCTACAAGCCTCATGTCATAAAATCATACTAAATTCATCCCAAGTGGAAATTCCATCTCACTATTAAAAAGTGCTTATCAAGCCCTTTAAATGGAAATATTACAAAATGGCACATTCTATGTCCAACATCACAATTATGTAGCAAAAGCATACACATTTTTATGATTTTTGGCCAGAGATGTGCTGAGAACACACTCTTTGTAACATACTCTCGTATTGACTAAGATTTATTCAAAACTAAAAATTTAGGAGAGAGATTCAGTGATTTCCAATAAATTTCACCAATGAAAGAGACTGCTTTCAAAGGAATGCGTTCCTAGCATTACTATATGCGGAAATTTCACAAGCCATTTCCCTCATCACAAACACATTGTCTTTTCCCCTGTTCTGAGATAAATAAACAAGAAATTTCAACGGATTTAATAAGCCGCTCACCCAAATCAAGAACAGGGTCGAGAAACTGCCTAAAAAATCACGGAGCAGTGTTTTCTGTTGGACAGAGAGACTTAACAACTGGAATTGAATGACTAACAGAGTAAAACCTATGATTTTTTTTTATTATTCATACATTTTATTTATTTATTTATTTATTTATTTATTTATCATTTCATCACGCACTGCACAAATACTAACCAAGTATTCTTAACAAGAATCTTGTTATTTGGTAGCCTGATGTTTTCCAAGCTACCATGCCAATTAGATGGTTTTTCAATCCTAAACTTTTGCCCTTCAGCAATATGTTGGCACACAAGCTCATTTGTACGGGAAGAACTGGACCTGTTCAACAGTTTGTTCTGGAACTGGATGGTTAAAAACATTTTGCACTCTGGACACCATACAGTTTACATAACTAAACCAGAGACATAGTCAATTTGCGGGTTTCTGGTTGAACTAACTAGTTCAGCCTGGTTCTCAACCTACTAATTTTATGTGTTCCATATTCTAATTTCTAATGAAGAGGGATATTTCAGTAAGAAATAATTCATAAAATACCAAGTAAACATTACCTTCCCACAAACAGGACAATTGTCACTTCTTTCCATCCACTCATAAATGCAACCAAGGTGAAAATGATGAGAGCATTTTGTCAATATCTTTGGATTCTCTTCAGTGTATTCTGCAAGCAAAAATAATTGAAACAAATGTAAGAATATGATAAAGTTGCTATTGCCAATATAGTGTCCATCCTGGTGTTAACAAGTACAACCAATATACGTTTTTACAAGCACAAGTATTCATCAAAATTTAAGGATTGGCCTCCAACATTCCTGAGCTCAAATATAAAGTTACATTCTAAATTCTAAGTCAATGCCAATCAATATTAACGGACTATGTTTTTCTACATTCCAGATCACCTTATGAAATGGCATGTAGAAACCATTGAATGAAGCATAATTATTTTCTTTAATTATTCAAAACATGAAGCTTTGATTTTTTGTTCCCTCTTCACAATTTACAGGACAGAAGGCACACCTGACAGTCTCAATATCATTTGCAACAAGTAAATCAAATAAAATATAATATCCGAGTAAACCCCTACTTGCCCTCCCTGTTTTGAGCACATAGTTGAAAGCTGGATTTTAGAATATTTTTAGTGGTTTCCTTATATTTTATATCAGAAAGCGTGTAGTTCTGATTCAAGACTAAACATATCCTCCTTTCATGCATGTATTGGAGAGCGGAGACCAAAAAACATGATTAATGCCAATATCTTCCCCGTTTTGTTACTAAACTAGATCTCCAGTGGCATTTCATCATTTACAGATAAAGCCTTCCCTACATCACAATCCTCAGTTGGTCAGTTTTGTTCATATCCTAAAAAATTCAGAAAGGCTACAGCCCTCAATTCTTATAAGCATTTACATCATTCCATGTAGTTCTTTCTCTGTTTTCCGTGTTGTGTTAAGGGAGAGAGTTTCACATGATGCGTTTGTAATATTTTCAAAGAGCTCGCATTGTGTTTTCCTATATTTCAAAGAGGTTTCTTTTAAAAGTTTTAATTTCAGAGTTTGGTGGCCACAACTTCTTTTGATGAACCATGGTACAACAGTAAAGATAGCTCCTTCCGACACAGACACATGAAAGTTACAAGTTCAAATTCTGGCTATGGCCTATACTGTAGTAAGGTTGTGAACATCTACCTTTCCAAACCCTTAATAACCAGGAATCTCATGCATTGAGCTGCACCTTTTGCTTCCTTGACTTTAGTGGTAACTGACTAATGAAATTATCTGAAGACTGAATTTTAACATTCATTATAATTATTTTTTTTGGTATGTTTCCATTTTTTAGCATTTTATCAATGAGTAGAACAAATCATTTAACTTGTATCCATAGTCTTCAATCAAACAGCTATCCAACTATAGCAGCCCTAAATTGAACATTTTGCTGCTATCAGGATTTTGCTACAGACCAATATTTCATGCAAAATTGAGCCCCAGCATCGTGTGATCTTCTGATGAAAAATTTGAGTACAAATAAAAATCATACCTTCAAGGCAAGTTGGACAGACATCCTCCACTTCCGACGATGAATAGACAACCCCAGCTCCAGTCGTAAGTTTTGCTGATGAAAGTCTCACAGAGGACTTCCGATATTCCTTTGATCCATCTTCACTGGTATCGTTCCATTTACCACCCAAACTTAAAGATTCTGAGTCAGCATCTACATCACCTCTTAGAGGTTCTGACTCTTCATTCAAATGACTTGAACCCTTCTCACGTCTTGACACTAATCCATCTCGCTGTGAACGGAAAAACCTGGGGTCTGAATCATAAGGCAAGGGCCTTGGAGGAGAGCGGTACATGTCAGATAGAGAATTATCAAGTGAAGCTGTAGAAGTCATAGATGCTGTGCCCTGTAAAGATGAAGGAATCGCATGCGCTTCCCCTCTACGGAATATTGATGCATACTGAAATTTGAGGAAGATTGGAAAGAGATTTAGCATATAAGGAGTACAGTTCTCGTAATTATAAATGGATCTAAGACTAAAATACTGTCCACCAAATATTAATGTACTTAGCAATCAATACAATTGAATTAATAACACCAAATTCGTTAGATTAACAGATGCAGCAAAGCTTTCCTAAACAAAATTATAGGCGATTACAACTTCTTATTAATTAATTTTTTATGGCCTTCTCACAAGAAGTTTAGCACCAGGACTTCAAGAAAATTATCCCTTACAAATCTAATATCAAAATCATAAGCCTACACGTAAACTCAATTTACGGTCCTAAATCCATGAAATGGGTTAACTCGTTTTAAAGTAAGCTTGAGTAAATTAAAAAAAAAAAAAAAAAAAACTCGCTCAAACAAGTGCAAAATCACGATTTTAGTGGTAGTTCTGCAAATTCCGTTGGGCAATAGTTGCCCAAAACAATGCTGGGTGAGAGCATTTTTGGGTTGTGATTTATTAAAAACAGAGAACTAGGGTACTCCACTATTCTCTTGCAACTTGGGTCTGAAATTTGTGGTTCTCTCTCCTCTCCTCTCATCTGTTCATCTATCATGCAATCAGACCTGTATCTGAGCCAGTGGCATTCTTTCTCTCTTCCAACCGGACCAGGCCTGCCTCTTTTCTGTATAAGAACACTCACCAACAAGGTATTTTCATTAACTGACCCGTGCATAAGAACAACCAAAATAAATTTCATGTATTTACACACTGATTCAAAATTTGGGACTTGGGAGTACATCAAATACACTGGTTTTGTTCCTTTAATTTCTTAGTGCAATGTATTGGGGTAATGTAGTTTTCTATTTTGTTTTAGGGCAAATTACATTGACCACCCCTGAGGTTTTGTGAAATTACACTAAAATCTCTAATTTTTTCAATACTTACAGTGATCTCCCTCGTATGGGTACATGTTATAATGCTTTTCAAGAGCTTGAGGAGGTTGGCGCAGTGTAAACAAACGTATCTGTGTAATATTTATCAGACAATTAAAGGAGGGAAGATTGGGGATAGGAAAAAGGGGTGTGTGTAATTTTCCAAACCTTAAGAGTAATTAGAATAATTTTCTCTTTATTTTATAATGGAATTGAAATGTTGAATTATTGTATTATATTATGTGTTGGCATTTTAATAACTTCTGCATATTAAGTAAACTATTGAAAGTTTACGTTACATGCAAATTTTCAGAGCTTCCATGAGTTTATGCAAACTCTCAATTTTGACAACCTTAATATTTACTTTAGACCAGAAGTTTAGAAAAAATGCATATATGAAATACATCACAATTTATAATGTTTTGGATGATTGGGAAATCTAGTTCAATACTAAAAGGTTTTTCAAAATACTAATGAAAATGACAGCAATCTCAACATATGACTTCAATTATGAGTATTTTTCACATTATATAGTTCTGAGCGACAGAACAATAAAGAGGAAGCATGTATACATAATAATAACAAAAAACAACAGAAGCTCCTACAAATGTAAAAGGTATGTTTGCCACTTCACACGTAGGGAATTCTCAGCACAGATAGTGCATCAAGACATGACCATGAAGAAAGACCTCTAGGTTACCATAGCAGGTGTCAGAATATGAAGAAGACAAAAATTCAGCCATATATACAGGCCACTATTGTCCATGGCAATGCTATAACGAGCCTCCCTTCACAAATTTCCCATGGTGAAGGGTTGAAAAAACACCAAGTTGTAAAGTTATGGAGGCACAATAACGGTTGTTTAACATTAAGCAATACTTCAAAATCAAACTACAGACAGAACACGCAAGACAGGGTCCAAAAGTGAATCAAAATAAAACAAGGGAATGGAACATGACAGGGTGTTAGGAGTTAGAAACATACCACAGTCAAAACGTTCTGTAGGAAGCAACTGAGACACATACAGTTCCTATATACAGGACTATTTGGATTCACATAATCTTCAAAATCATCAACATTAAAACAGCAACAAACTGATCCCATTGTTTCAGCTTCAATATCCTTCTCTCTTTCAATTTAAAAAAATTTCACTACTCAACTCAAAGATCATCAAAACATTGATGCTGCTACATGTAAGAGTCCCCAACAGCACTAAACAAGACTAATGACTATCCTTCCATTAATAAATAAAGGAGAGAGGATTCTAAGCTCGCAGAAGTACAATTGCCTCCGCAAACCAGTACCCTCCCTCTTCTGTTCAGATGATCTGTTATATGGATGAGCAAGCTCTGATTCTCTTGATCACCTGAAACATACATCGAAATTGAATAAATATCACTGAAACCAAAACCATTTGAGAAGGGCAAAGTACAAGCTTCTAGTCATGCAATTGGAAAATAAAAATAACAGATTTTTCTATAAGCCTGAATTGAACAATACAATTCAACTAATGTTGATGCTCCAAATCCAAAGCATCACACACGCAAAACATCATTGAAAAAATACGTGCAATAAAACTAAACACCAAAAAAGTGTACTGCAACTATGAGTGCTTCAAGGAAAAGCTATAAGATGCAATATTCCTTCAATTTTTGGCAAAAATGATTGGTTACTTCACTGGTAACCGGTTAGTCGTGCTAATACATCAACTAGCAGAAGGATCAACTTCCGTTTCAGCTGAAATATCACAATCACTGATTTCACTATTTAGAAAGCAACCTACACACAAAGAAGCAAACCACGCCCTCCATCCTAGAAATCGAAAAGTCAACAAGATAAAAACACAACAATCACATGCATCAATTGTCAAAAGAAACACCGGAGTCCCCACACAAGAAGAAAAAAATCAACCCAAAAAAAATCCCATAGAAGAAAAACTGAAAAAAGAAATACCCATTTGCGATTCTCAAATAAGAAGGAGACCAAACTATCAAAAACCAAAAAGGGCATGCGAGGAAAAAGACAGCGGTTAAATTTCTGAAAACGAAAACAAAAAAAAAACACCTGAGAGAATTTTGAATGAAATTGTTATTGGGGGCAGAGAATAAGAGTGCGATACAGATAAAGCTATAGAAGATTGAAATTTTTGTGAAGTTGGAAATCTAGTTCCATAAAAGGGGGGTTTTGGAGTTTTGGGAAAAATTGCCAGAACGAATCACCAGATGAGTTCTTGCTTTCTCTCTGCTTTTCTCTCTTCTAATGTCCCATCATTGTTTCAGTGGGTGAGTGGGTGGAGGAATCTATAACCCTTCAAAACTTTTCCAAAAGTCTAACATGAAACACAAAGTAGTGATTCACCGACAAACCGCCAGTTATAACCGTCAGATACCATTATAAAAAATTCAATGGCTGAGATTAGTGTTAGTCAAATATATTGAATTTACTTTTGTTCAAACCCTGGGAATGTTTATTTAATCTTTACGCTTTAGTGCATGTTTGGATATTTGTAAATGTTTTGTGTCAAAAGCTTAGGTTGAAGATCATCCTTTTATTTAGACATTGAATGCTGGAAATATCACAATCATATATATAATTATTTTGTATAAGCCAAATAATATTATTAATTCATCCATTTCAATTTTATTCAATGTTTGCATATGTTGGATGCAATAATTTGTGATTAATTTTGAAATAAATGTTGAATATGCTTTTTTCTGTAAAATAAAAAATAAAAACTAAATATGAAGGACAGTGACTCTTTTGTTTATGTTTAAAATAAAATATTTGTACCATATTCATTGAGACAAGTTGCATATCTGATGTTCTTGTACTCCATGTATAAGCACGGCAATGTGGTATATAGCTGTACCTTATAAAGGGAAAATATATACATAAAGATATAATCATTAACTAATATTAAATTTTATAAAATTATTAAAAATGTAATGATTTATATAAATAATACTGAGTTATTAGATTATTTTCATGATAAATTTATTAACTTTAAAATAATTATTTTTGGAATCATGTTTCACGTAATTACTTACTGGTTAAGAATGTAAAGTTACAGAATGAATAGTATTAAATACTCTGTGAAATTATTCAAACTCCTAATAATTTTTTGTACTTTTGTGGTAATTTATTTTATTGTTTAAAAAGCATCATTCTAATCATTTTTATATATTTGTCTCTTTAATTGGTTAAAACATTACACAGTATAATCTTCTAAAGAAATATTCTTGTAAATGCTAAAAAAAACATAACTTTACAAAACGTCATAATAATTAGTTTAATTTACTCGCAATTTTATATTGACAGGGTGTGAAAATTAACCTATTATTATAAATTGTTGATAACAATGGTTTTCTATACAGAAAACAGTATATGTTTCTTTATTTTTGTCATTTATGTATTTTGAGTAAAATTACATATTCTTTTTTACATAAAAGTTATTATTCTGTAACGCTGTGTTCGTTTGAAGGAAAATGACGGTTCACGGGATTGGCAACGATGGATTTGGAAAACGAGTGTTGTTCTCTTGCGACGATTTGAGACGATGGAACAGCGCTGATTTGCGAGATAGTACTGTTGAACTTATCTCGCCAATTTGCAAGGATTTGCTCTGATTTAATACACAAAGACTCATATGTCCATGAAGATGACCAAACGTGGAAGCAGTGCGGGTTGAAGAAGTGATAACCGGTTACAGAGTGTAACACAGAAGAGTGGCGTAACCGGTTACAGGAGCATGTAACCGGTTACAGAAGAATGAAATTTTGGTGGCACACGCGTAACCGGTTACAGGTTATATATTTTTTAGTTTTTTTTATAATTATTTTAATATTATAATTTAAAAAAATCTACATCTTAATCAAATTAGGTATATTATATTTTCTAATTTATTAAAAATATGTTGATTATTTAATTTTTATAATTTTTAAACATTAATTTTATAAATTATTCATAATTTTTTTTTCTTTATAAACATTTTTACAATTAAATATAACATTTATAAATAACATTTTATATTACTTTTATAACTAAGGGCATTTTGGTAATCTTTAATTTTTACCAATTAAACTCATTTTTAAAATCTATCACATCAATCAAATCCTACACTAATTTTCACAAACTTTACTTCCAAATCCACTCTCAATTACCCACAAATCCACTAAATAAACAACAACAAAATTACCCTCAAATCCATTCAAATCATCTCCCCCAAATCACTCTAAACGAACAAAGCCTAAATTATCACCAAAAAAATATGATATTCAATAGTTATATGTTATTTTAAACAAAAATATATTTATCAAGACAAAAATATGCTAATATATGAGATAAAATTAAAACTCATGTAAATCAGTAAAACCTACTTATAATTTTACAAACCAACCTATTTTAACAAAGACTAAGCTTGATATGGTCAGAAAGTTCTCAAACTAAATAAATTATTCCTTACAACTCATTCTAGACTTATAATATTATTTTGAAAAATATTCAAGATTTTAAATTATAAGATATTGTTCATAGTCAAATAGTATTTTCATCATGTTATATAACATCATAGAACAATTATAGGATTTTTATAAAGAATTTACCATCAAAACATCACTTCTCAGACTAACTTTTAACCACAATTATTTCTATCACAAATATGAATTCGACCAATTTCACTAATTTTACTTTCAAGTCAATATACAACATACCTACACGAAGAAAAAACTAGAAAAATCTCATTATACGTATAATTTAGTAATAGTAATAAATTCAGAATTTCCAAGACTATAAAAAAAAGTTAAAAATTAGATTTTAAATATAACTTAACCTTATAAACTAGAAAAATTGGTTTTATTTTAATTGAAGTAAAATATTTTACACATTTTTCTTAGACTAAGGTATATACAAATCGAATATAGAATAAATTAAAAGTAAAATAAAAATAACTTAACGTTACAAAATCAACTTATAAAATATAATTTGTACATTGTCGTTTTATCTTTAAATGATATAAAACTTCCAAGACATATGTATTAACGTTAGACTTCTTAATTATAATACAATTATTGGTGTTATTAATCATCACAGAATTAAATAAATTTTCATACATAAACAAGTACCGAATAGAAACGAAACTCGGTATTATTGTTAAACCTATAAGCAGTCACCATCTTCTAAATGTCACGTAACAATGAATAATAATAGTCAATAAGTTCTCAGAAACCTATGTCCAATTTCATTAACCCATGACACCTGCAAAATAGAAAGCATGGAGTCATAATTAATTACACAATTAAGCATATCTTGTAACCAATTTCACAATAAAACTCATGAAATTGCATACATAATATGTTACTCTTAGTTTTCTGCAAAATTATTATCTGTATTAGTATGTTTAAAAGTATTGCTTAACAACTTTTTAAGATAGATAATCATCAATATTTCAATCCAAAAACTTCATCATAATTGTCATTGATAGCATAATCTTCCAAAACAATATACAGTACTCCAGGCAACTGACAAAATTTAGTAAATATCAACAACCATGTACATCATTTCCAAATTTAGTAAATTTATCATCTATATGTTTAGAAAGAAAACTCAACCATACCACCAATGACAAAATTAAATAATTGATAATCTCTCAAGTTTAATATTCTACCTTTCCATTTATGAAATACATCTTGATTTTTTTCTTCCATAACAAACTTTAAATATATTTCTCCTTAGGAATACTTTTAAAAATCTAAACATCAAAATAATCAAAGACTATATATAATATCACAGGTATACAAAAGATATAAAAGAATAGAAATACCTTTAAATAACTATTCAAATTAATACTGCCATTATTGACCAACTTCAAAAAGCCTTTAGAGTAAATGTTATCAAATTCATAAATTTATTATACCTGATAATTTGTAACTGGTGTATAGTGGGAGTGAAATAAGGACACAACTACCCATAAACCTGTCGGATTAAAGAAGAAAAAAAGCAAGTTGAATTAATAAATTGGAGACAAATTAAATCATATCTTTGATGATAAAATTAAACAGTAAAATACTTAAAAAAATAAATATATTTTAAACACTCAACATAATAATATTTTAATTTTAATTTAATTGAAAATACTCAAATTGATGAAATGATTATAATTAAATAATGCTAAGAATTACTTCCATCCTTAATTGAAAGCACTTATAATTAATTCATATTTTAGAAAATTTGAATAATTTAGTCAGTACTAGTAATCTGTCTATAATTGTAATTAATATTTCCCTAATGATCATTAAAACTAAATTTTATTGACAAAAAATTGTAATTAATAATTCAATTTTTAAATTATTAATGGAAAAAAAAACAATAGCAGTAGCAGAATTTTAATCTTTAAAACTAAATTTTTTGATATCATAAAAACCAATTCATAATATTTATTATTTATAAATTAAAATAATTGAAAAATTTTCTGAAAATATTTAATCAAATAACAACTAAAAGAATGCTATAAAAACAACTCTGAAGAATAACTTATAAACTAGAGAAAAAAAATATTATAATTTTTTTTTTCTATGTTGTAGAGGGAATCTGGACTCATATATACAGGAATACATGTTTGAAGCAACTATTTTGTGCTTCACTTTACCTTTTCAAAAAGGAAAAGAAACACACACACCTTATCTTGACAGTCCCACCACCTTCGATGATGAAACAACAAAAGCTGTCCATATTTTTCATTTGATATTAATCAATATATTAAACTTTTTTTTATCAAAACTAACAAAAAAATATAGTGTTTAGCAAGAAATTTAAAATGTAACCATGGGTGTCGGTACTAATTAGACACTCAGTTTCAATCTCTGTGCCAAGAAATCTAAAAATGTTTCTGAAATGTTTTGGTGACTCAAGTTCATCTAGGAGACAATATCCAACCGTAATAGAAGAGTTGTGCCGTCATTTTTCTCTTGCTGATATTCGGAAATCAACCAACAATTTTGATCATAACAGAGAAATTGCAAAAGGAGGACTCGGTAAAGTATACAGAGGTTGTCTCCAACATAATGATGGTTCTTATTACGAAGTCGCAGTGAAGCGATTTCACGGGCAACGCTGTGAAATATTAAAAAGAGAAGTAGAGTTACCGTGTCAGCTTCGCCATCCTAATTGTGTGTCTATCGTAGGATTTTGCAACCACGAAACAGAGAGTATTATTGTGTATGAGAACATGTCCAATGGATCTCTGGATCGACACCTGGGAAGTGAGGTTAGGGAAGCACTGCCATGGAAAAAAAGGATACAGATTTGCATAGGAGCAGCTCGTGGACTACACTACCTTCATGCCGGACTCAAGCGCACCATCATTCACCATGACATCAACCCTAGAAAAATTCTTTTGGACGACAACATGCACCCAAAACTCTCAGGTTTCAGCTCTAGCTTAGTGGGAGCACATTTCAAGGAAAAACCAAAACCAATAAAAACGGATTTTTTAGGTAATTGTTCATATCTATGTTATTGTATAATAATATATCTTATAATTATATGCTGCTACAGAATAGTTGTCGGTTTTATTTAGCTTACTTACTGCAATGAATTTGTGTGAATTAAACTGAACAAAGCTGATGATAGTTTCTCTTTTTAGGTACTTATGGTTACTTACCTGTTGAGTCATTTACGTCCAATAATGTCACAGATAAATGGGATGTTTACTCATTTGGTATGACTCTACTGGAAGTTGTGGGAGTAAGAAGAATTTTTGAACGGGTTTATTTTGAAATAGAAAAAGAATTACGGGAGAAGTGTATTGAGGAGAATATTGATCCGAAAATCAAAGGAGAGATTGCACCAGAATGTTGGCAAGTCTTTATAGACATCGCCTTAAGATGCATAAATAAGCAACCTGATGAACGACCAGCAATGGGTGAAGTGGAGGTGGAACTTGAGCTTGCTCTGTTGTTGCAGGAACAAGCAGATATCACAAATATCGCTAGTGATTATACCTTATTGTCCAAAACCGTTATTATCCCAAAATCAGAGGAGGGATTTGAGTTTGTCATTGGCCTGAAAGAACAGGAAACCGTATACAGTGACTCGGAAGACATGTTCCATAGGTAATTTAGTGGGCTTTTGAAGTAGTGAAGTTTGATTAAGATATCTCTAGCTTTTGTAGCTTTCTTTGTTCTTAGTATTTTTGTGAAAGTGATTTTAAAGGAAGTTGTGATTGTAATCGTTTTCGGCTAGTACAAATTTGAAGGCAGTGAAAGTTGCAGCGTAGTGTTGGTAAGTCTTTATATATATATATACACCTACGTAAACTAGCCAAATACACCCTTTCATATTCTCACATACGTAATAGAACAATAAACAAATAATAACGGATGGTAATATCTGAATAAACAAGGGTAATTGGAAGCATAACCTCCTTCAATTACTTTGGGAGCATAACCTCCCTCACAACACAATAATGTCGGTCACAAAACTCAATAATCCTAGACTCTAACTTTATTTATATTAATTATCGTCCATCTCTTATTAAATATTTCTCTAGAATATATCTGCATTTAATATAAATATCCTTATATTTAATATTTAATATAAATATCCCTATGTTTAATATAAATATCTCTCCGTATATTATCCTAGCATATATCCTTAATTATAAATATGTTGAATATTTCCCTAAATATATATTTATTTACTCTAATTAACTTATACTAAATATTCTCTCTGCTCATATACTTTCCAACCCTTATTATTACCCCTACCTTATATCGTAACATTACACCCCGCTGCAAAACAACCTTGTCCTCAAGGTTGGAAACGGGGAGCTTGATCTCATGGCTCCTCATCAATTCATGTATGGAGGTTTAGGTGGTGGTAAAACCTTCTCTAATGTCTTCCATTCTTCATCCAGCATTCTGGTTACCACTTCTTCCTTCCAAAGCCTTCATTCTTCCTTCCAATACTAGACCGTTTGGTTCAGGTAGTTTTCTCATGTTCGGTTCTGGCCGTCTCCTCCCGTTCGGCTCAATAAGTCCTCTCTCTGTAGGTTCTGTCCGTTCTTTCACGTTCGGATCCAACAGTCTGCTATCGTTCGATTCTGGCAATTCGCTCACTTTCGGATTCATTAGTCCACTATCGTTCGGGTCCAGTCCCTTCCCATTTGGAGCTTGGACTTCATGGCGTATTCCACTCAACTCTGCCTTCAACCTCCTTAGGGACAACTCCATGTTCGTCTCTGCCCCATGCTCTCCAGTTTCCCTTCAACTGCATTCATTCTTTCCTCCATTATGTCTTTCACTCGTCTCTATTAGGATCCGACAGTTTCCTCCCTTGACGATCCGACAGGTCGGACCAATTGTTACGTACCTAAGTACGTAAACTAGCCAAATACACCCTTTCACACTCTCACACACGTAATAGAACAATAAAAGAATGATAACAGATGAATGAATCTCTTTTATTGATGGTAATATCTCAATAAACAAGGGTAAACAATAATTTGGAGCATAACCTCCTTCAATTACTTTTGGAAGCATAACCTCCCTCACAAGACAATGACAATAATGTCTGTCACAAAACTCAATAAAACCTCCCTCACAAGACAATAATGTCTGTCACAAAACTCAATAATGAAAAACATGTCTTTAACCCTAGACTCTAACTTTATTTATATTAATTATTTCCCGTCCATCTCTTATTAAATATTTCTCTAGAATATATCTGCATTTAATATAAATATCCTTATATTTAATATTTAATATAAATATCCCTATATTTAATATAAATATCTCTCCGTATATTATCCTAACATATATCCTTAATTATAAATATCTTATATTGAATATTTCTTTAAATATATATTTATTTACTCTAATTAAGTTATACTATATTTATTTATTCTAATTAATTTATACTAAATATTCTGTCTGTTTATATTCTTTTCAACCCTTATTATTACTCCTACCTTATATCGTAACAATATCACAGTAGGATGCAGGATGAACAACCAACAATGGAAGTTAAGCATGCTCTGTATGACAAAAACCAGCTACATCTTACGACCACAATTGTAAACGAGTATCACAGTTCTTCTGTAAGAAGGCAAGCAGGGATTGCAAAAATTATGGTAAGGATTTCAAGCAAGTCTTTTGGCATTACATGAATCATGACATTAAACGCTATGTTCAACCGTACCTAAAACTAGAGTGGTAAAATGGACCAATTCAACTTGTTTAAGCCTAACCCGATATTAGTCTATCAAAAATAATTCAGATTAGACTATGTTTATCAATTGAAAACGGATTAAACTTTATAATCTGGTCTGGTTGACTTGGTAAACTAGCCTATCGGCTTCTTTCTCTTCTTTTTTCTGGAACTTGACGAGTTATACTAAAAATTTTTATTTTTACATACAAAAAAGGTTGATTCTGGATTGAAAAGGACTAAAATAAGTTATAGTTCGGATTATTTGATCGAGTTGTCAAACCTTAGTTAAATTCTCATTTTATGTTAATATGAAGTGTAGTGATACAAATTCAATCTTTTTTTAACCAAGTTAGGTTGTCAGGTTGGCCTCATTCATCCGTGGATCTGGCCTGTCAGACTATCGACGAGCAAAGTTGATTTGGATTTTTGAATTGAAAACGTTGTTCTCTTTTGGACGAATTAGCCCGTCAAAATTTTTTTTCTATTCCTGCAAGAGTAGGTTGATGCAAAGTCATAGACCAAGCTTTCACAGGCAAATAACAAATTTTCAAACTGATTGGCACTACCTTCTGTATGAGTATAATTTATCACCCTCAAAAGATGAACAATTTGAAGCAATTAACAAACTTTTAGAAATTTACTGGAGGAGTTTTACAGTAGACAATCCAAGAGAGCAGAATAAATTTCTATCTTTGTACATAATATTGTTACAATACTTCGTTCCCAATTAGGACTAACATGAAACTCTTAACATTGTTTATCATATAAATGAATAAAAATTAACTAATTATATATCCTCCAAATACAAACCCTCATTGGTGTGTTTAAGAGACATTCGGATGAAACGAGTTCAAACCTTTCTTTAAACATTCAAGAAGGTTGATGGTGGAGACACTCAAGTTATCTTTTTTCTATTTCAATTATTGTGTGCTTCACTTTATCTTTTCAGACAGGAAAAGAAAACACACCTTCAATGGTTGAAGATGAAAAGCAGTTCATATTCTTTATTTGACGTTGATCAACAAATTAAAGCATTGATCGAAATTAGTAAGAATACAGTGTCTAGCAAAAAGCTTTAAAATATAACCATGGGTGTACGTACCAAATAGACACTCAGTTCAATATCTGTGGCAAGAAAGGTAATAATGTTTCTGAAATGTTTTGGTGAGTCAAGTTCATCCGGAAGACAATATCCAACAGTAATAGAAGAGTTGTGTCATCATTTTTCTCTTGCTGATATTCAGAAGTCAACCAACAATTTTGATCATAAGAGACTAATTGCACGAGGATGGGTTAAAGTATACAAAGGTTGTCTCCAGCATATTGATGGTTCTGATTACGCAGTCACAGTGAGGCGATTTAATGTGGAAGACATTGAAATGTTCAAAAGAGAAGTAGAGTTACTGTGTCAGCTTCATCATCCAAATTGTGTGTCTATTGTAGGATTTTGCAACCACAAAAAAGAGAAGATCACTGTGCACGAATACAATAGATCTCTACTTTACTACCTCCTAGATGAGGTTAGGGAAACACTGCCATGGAAAAAAAGGATAGAGATTTGCATAGGAGCAGCGCGTGGACTACACTACCTTCATGCCGGACTCAAGCGCACCATCATTCACCGCAGCATCAATTCTGCCAGCATTCTTTTGGATGACAACATGCACCCAAAACTCTCAAGTTTCGGCCTTAGCATAATGGGAGCACATTTCAAAGAAAAGTCAAAACCAATACAAACGGATCTTGTAGGTAATTGTTCTTTAAGTATGTTATTGTAGCGTAATACATTGATGAGATTCTGTGACTCCATAGAACGTGTGGTTGAAGAGTCTAATCAATTAAATAAAGATATATTTCTATGCTATTTAGGAGGATTTCATACATGGTTTAGTTAATTAGTTTAGCAAATATTTCTCAAATTTGTTTTAGATTATGTTTTAATTTGTAGCATAAATATTTATTATTATGCTCAATAAAATATATCATTTTTTCTTTTATTCTTTTGTATCTTATACTTTAAATCCTACAATTAGTATCAAGAGCAATAAGGTATCTTCCGATATAACTCAAACACTTACAACCACCAAATAGCCACCACACATAAGATGAAATCTGAAACATCTTTTACTACCATTTTTGTGTCTGTATTTGAAAGACTAAACTATCAAATATGGCCTGTCAAAATGAAAGCATATCTTGATGCTAACGATGTATGTAAAGTAGTAGAAAAGGACTACGAAGTGTCTCCTTGCAAAAAAATCATACAGTTGCTCAAATGAAAAGTCACAAAGAAAGAAGGCTTCCAAAGTTCAAAGCCAAATCAATGTTGTTCATAGCAATATCTTTGGTCATTTTCAATAGAATAACGACAATGAAAACGACACATGAAATCTAGAAGTTTTTGAAGGAAGAGTATGAAGGTAGTGAGAGAATCAAAGGAATGCAAACTTTGAATTGGGTTCGAGAACTTGATATGTTGAGGATGAAAGATTCGGAGACAATCAAAATATGACTTTTTAGCATTGACATTCTTGATTCTTGAATTGTTCAAAAAATACTTGAAACAATTTCAGAAAGATATGAAGTCACATTGACTTCCTTAGAGAACTCAAAAAATCTTTCTACTATTACCTTGGCAGAACTTTTGATCGTAATTCAAGCTCCGGGACAAAGAAGACTCATGAGACAAGAAGGTAATATTGAAGGGGCTTTAGTAGTTAAATCATTGAAAAAAAAAAGGGCAAGTCAGGAAGTTTTAACCACAAAAATGATAGCAAATCCTCTCATGTTTTTCCATCAATGTCCTTTTTGTAAGAAAAACAATCATCCACAAACGAAATGTTGATGGAGGCCAGATGTGAAATGCCATAAATATGGATAATTAGGCCATGTTGAGAAAATCTGCAAGTCATAAAAAGAAAAACAAGAGAATGCACAAGCTGTTGTTGAAGAGGGTGAAGAAGAAGAGCTTTTTGTTATTTCTTGGTTTGCTACTGCAAGATCAACAAAAATTTGGTTAATTGATAGTGATTGCACGAACCACATGACTTACGATCAAGAATTATTCAAAGATCTTGATGCAACCTACAACACAAAAGTCAGAATTGCAAACAGAGCAAAAATAACAGTGAAGGACAAAGTAACCATTGCGGTTAAAGGTTGCACAAGCTTGAAATTAATTCCTGATATTCTATACGTTCTTGAAATTGACCAAAACTTGTTGAGTGTTGACCAATTCTAGAGAAAGGCTATAAAGTTCTATTTGAAGATAAAATCTGCATGATTAAAGATTCAGATAATAAAGAATTATTCAAAGTTCAAATGAAAGGCAAAAACTTTGCCTTGAATTTGATTGATGAAGAGCAGTTTGTTATGCACAAGGTTGAAGACAAAATGTTGGTTTGTGCACAAGGATGAGTCATTTTCATCATAGCGCTTTGCTCTATTTGTGGAAGAATGATCTTGTAAGGGTTGCCTGACTTGGAAGAGAAATCACATGTATCCGGTGCTTGTCAATATAGAAAACAAACGAGGTTGTCTTTTCCAAAAGACAAATCTTGAAGAGTAACAAACAAGCTGCAGTTAATATATACGGATGTCGAAGGACCTCAGAAAACCCCATCTCTAAATGGCAGTAAGTACTATATTTCTTTTATTGATGATTTATCAAGAATGTGTTGGATCTATTTCATGAAAAACAAAAATGAGGTTGCTAGCATATTTTACAAGTTTAAAGTGTAGGTTGAAAATCAAAGTGGAAGAAAGTTGTAGATATTAAGATCAGATAATGGTACAAAATATACGTCTGATAAGTTCAACAAGTTTTGTGAAGATGCAGGGATAAAACATCAATTGACAACACCTTATACCCAACAACAAAATGAGGTTATGGAGCGCAAAACCAGAACAGTCTTGGAAATGACGAGATGTTTACTTCATGACAAAGATCTTCTGAAAAAAGTTTGGGCAGAGGCTACAAACACTTCTGTTTTTTGGTTGAATAGATTGCCAACAAAAGCTCTTTCAAAATTAACCTCATTTTAAGCTTGGTATGGTTTTAAACCAAAATTGATAAATTTAAAAGTCTTTGGCTGCTTGTGTTTCTTTTATATTCCATAGATCAAGAGAGACAAATATGATAAAAAGGAAGAAGTGGGAATCTTTGTAGGCTATAACTCAACATCAAAAGCCTATAGAATATTCTTGCCACATTGTAATAAATTTATTGTTAGCAGAGATGTGCAATTCTTTGAGGAAGAAAAATGGGGTAAGGAAAATGAGAAGAAATCGCTTCAAGTTCAAGAGGAAAGTGTTGGGTGATTTTGACAAGTATACCAAATCGTTTCAAGTAATAAACCATGGTAAAACCAGGTATCATTTTCCCAAGAGACTCATAATACTAGAGAATTGTGCGATTAACAACTCATCTAAACTTAATAGAACAACATTCATTTACAAACATGTGCAAAGAGATAAAATTACAAACATACATGGTTGGACTTTGGTATTGAAGACACATAGATATGGCATAGACTAGAAATGATATGAAATGACATTGTTAAGGTTAGTTTTCACCCATTTCACTCTTGTGCTTACCCAATTTCATCTCCTTTCCATCAATTTACTAAAGTCAATCCACAAAAACACTTTAACCCTAATCCCTTAAGTGAAAGTGTAACACCCAAATATTTTAAAGGGTATTACTGATAGTAGAGACTAAATTAATTTAATATCTCATATAAACAATCAAACTTTATTTCAATTACTCCAAAGTACAATACCAAACATACAAACTTTAAACAATATAGTCTTCACCATTGAAATTTCAACTTATAAGTTTTACACAACATAATCTTCCCAATACAAATTTATTCTTTTTACAAAAATTCCTGAAAGTTTTTCCCCGCATCTCTCTCATCTCTAAGCTTTTTCAACCGCATCTGCAACATTATCTAATCACATATAACATGAGTTATATGATCATAGTACAAACAAATAAGGATAAGCCAACCATATCATAAAATCATTAAACTTGTAATAAAAATATTATAATCATGTATTTTTGCAATTGATAAAATATCATTATTCCGATGTCATTAATTCATCATTATCAAGATCATCTTCCTCATTCCCATAAATCTTACAAGTGTACCATGCTTACTCATGAAGCCTTATGGTCAGACCGCTCTTTGCCTGCTTCCTTAAGCCTCACTTATATACTATGTCTTACTTTCTGAAGCCTTATGGTCAGACCCCTCTCTGCCTGCTTCTATAAACCTCAATGTTACTTTGTTCATACCAAACTCTCATGGTATAACTCGATCATACTACTCCCGGTAGTAAGATCATTTCATAAGTAATGAATTTCTCATATCCACCCCAACATTTCATAAAACCAACAATTCATACCCTCTTATCCACCTAACTCGATCATGTTCATTCTTTAATCATGAATTCATAATAACCCGTTTTGGTATCAATAAATTAAACATATTGCCAAATATCATGCTTCATATTATAAACTCATTTTGCCCATAACGAGTATAACTCAACATATTTTCACCAAACAAAGATTATGGATCAACAAAAATATATCAACATATCTTAGGAACTACATAATAAAGTCTGGGCTCAATGTAATAACAAATAAAATATATATGAAGTTTTTACCATGATAACGTTATGCATCTACAATTGACTTATTTTATTTTATTTTCATCCTATTAGAGATCTTTCTTTACCCCAATTGGTCACCGGAGAGGACCCAGATGTCTGAACGCATCAAACTCACCTTCGACGCCAGCACATATGACTAGTCACAACTGACTGGACCAGGCCAGGGCTGCTCTATGATCAGGGATGTGCCAACTCAGGTTTTTAAGGTTCCTCTATCCTACCAACAAAGGGAGGCCCTTAATAATTTACAATTTATTTATTTAATTTATCTACCTTGTTCTCTTATGCTCTAAATCTAAAATACCTAATTTTAATATTTTACTTTCTCTCACAACAACCTCAAACAGTATCTGTATATTTAATACCCATATACAAGTTATTACAGAACCCTTTCTCCAAACCTTCCAACAAGATCAATTTCAGCCAACAAACTCATTCAATAAATTCATCACAATAAACATCCATAATAGAATTCATACAAGATAATTATAAATAATTAACAATAATAAAATATTACTATAAATGGTCATAGAAGAATACAATATTTGACAATCATAAAAATAATCTTAATATAAAATTTTATGGGGAAACAAGAAGTTGAATCTGGCAGAGCCGGTTAGACAACTTCTAATCCATCCAACAATACAATATAATTAAATAACAAGAACAATACATGTTTGGGGAAATAAGAAGTTGAATCTGGAAGAGCCGGTTAGACAACTTCTAATCCTTCCAAAAATTGCAATAAAATAAATAAGTAAAGCAATAAATAGTTTGGGGAAACAAGAAGTTGAATCTGGCAGAGCCGGTTAGACAACTTCTAATCCTTCCAAAAATGTAATAAAATAAGTAAGGAAAGAAATAAAAAAATTTGGGGAATCAAGAAATTGAATCTGGCAGAGCCGGTTAGACAATTTCTAATCCTTCCAAACTACAATGAAAATAAATAAGGAAAACAATAAAATGTTTGGGGAAACAAGAAATTGAATCTGGCAGAGCCGGTTAGACAATTTCTAATCCTTCCAAATTACAAAAATAAACAACTAATAACATACAAATGGCATAACATATTCAACATCACAATTTACAACTATCACACTCGGATATCAACACAAAAACATACTCTCATTTAAATTCAAGATCATACATAAACAAAATATTCCATATTCAAGATTTAAGATCAAACAAAAGCAAAATATAGCATATTCAAGACTCAAGATAATATAAAAGGAATTACTCAAAGTTAGCTCCCCTTACCTCTATTCCAGACTTAATTTCCTCTTCTCAAACCGTTCTCCGGAAACTTCCAGAATTTCCCCTCTTCAACTAGAATTTCCTCCAACTCTCTTCTCTCACAATTTCTCTAGAATTTTGGTGTAAATCTTCAGCCTCCCCCCTTGGCTATTTATAGCCAAAAATTTTACTATTCATTTTTACTATTCACTTTTACTATTCATTTTTACTATTCAAAAATTATTTTTTATTCACCATTCTTATCTCTGAATGATTAATTCTACGTGGAGTGTTCTCTTCCACAATTTATTTTAATAATTTTTTTTTAACCATTCACTATTAACTATTCACTATTTACTATTTACTATTTACTATTTACTATTCACTATTCACTTTTCTAAAAAAATCCTAAATAAGTTATCAAAATTTTGAAGCTCTCCCTCTAGAATTACTATAATTTTATATCCAAAAATTTACATTTTTCTATCCATTAAAATTATTATTACTAATAAAATGCTAAAAATTACTATTAGAAATATATATATATATATATTTTTTATGGGTCTTACAGAAAGAGCCTAGGTTTTCCCTATTAAACTCCAATCCCTTGGAAAATCTAACAAGCAAACCCGCATTAATGAGCTAGGATCTTAAGACAACATGTGAATCATCTTTCATCCTAAAATCAATGACCACAAGGACTCTTGTTTTAGTTCTAGGTTCCATCTTACGTTCCCATAATCCATGAAACCCTAAACTAAAGTCATGAACATTCATATTACATGCAAGCTTTAAGATTGGAAACAAAAATGCTAGCAATTGATAGAAAAAGTATATATAAATATGAACCCTAGGTCTTACAAGCATGGTGGATGGAAGAAGAAGGAGACCCAGGGAGGAGAAAAGAGATGTTCCCACAAGCTCCAAGCGGCCTCCATTAGCTCCTACAATGAAATTGTGCCTCTACACCTCTGTCCTTGAGTTCTGGGAGCGTTTCCCCTTCCAAAACTCCCTTCTGTTCGCGTTTTCGAGCTATTAAATGAGCTCTGTAATAAGTCTCGCTCAAGCGAAAGTAAACTCGCTTAAGCGAAAAGTCAATATGTGAACAGTAAAGTCAACACATGAACAGTGTCTGGTCAACAAATGAATAGTGCTAGTCAACAGGTGAATAATGCACAGTGAATTTTTTAGGGACTTTTTTATCTTCTCCAATCCTTATTCATCTGCAAATAAACACACAAAGACAATTAAACTAATCTATGAACAATAAAACACAATTTTACATCTTTCCATGAGACTTATTACACAAACACATGAAAAAGAGATTAAATTAAGTGTGAATATAAGGTAAATATCACACTTATCAGAAAGCGAAGAAGATGTGGATGACAAGCCAATTAGAGGAACTAGATCTCTCTCTGATATTTATCAAAGATGTAATGTTGTTGTAATGGAGCCTGTAGACTACAATGAAGCTACAACTGATTCAAAATGGGTAAGTGCAATGAAGGAGGAGCTTAATATGATTGAAAAACATCAAACATGGGAGCTCACAGAGAAACCTAAAGATAAAAATGTCATTGGAGTAAAATGTGTTTATAGAACCAAGTTTAATGTTGATGGTTTTGTAAACAAACGTAAGGTGAGGGTTATCGTGAAGGGATATGCGCATATGTTCAGGGTAGACTTTTCAAAAACTTTTTTTCCGGTTGCGAGGTTGGATACCATAAGGTTGTTGCTAGCTATTGTTGCACAAAAAGGTTGGATTATACATCACATATGGATGTTAAATCATTTTTTTTGAAGGGGTACTTGGAAGAAATTTTTTTTAGAGCAGCTTGAAGGATTTGAAGTTCATGGACAAAAGCAGAAAGTCTATTGCCTAAAAAAGGCCTTGTATGGCATAAAGCTGGCCCCTAGGTCTTGGTACGGTAGAATTGATGCATATTTGATAAGCTTAGGCTTCGAAAAAAGTATAAGTGAGTTTACCTTGTATGTCAAGAAGACGGATGTTGGAATAGTCATTATTTCCTTGTATGTTGATGACTGACTTATGATAGGAAATACAAAGGAGCTGATTGAATAGTTTAAAGGAGGAATGAAAGAAGCTTTTGAAATGATTGATATTGGAAAAATGTCTTTTTTCCTTGGTATGCAGGTGCAACAAGATAGAGGTGAAGTCTTTGTATGTCTAGAAAAATATGCAAAGGAAATTCTTAGAAAGTTAAAAATGAAGGAATGCAAGCCAATGAATCAAAAGGAGAAATAAAAGCATTGAAGATGGAGCTGAAAAGGTTGTGAAAAATTGTATAGAAGCTTAATAGGATGTCTAATGTATTTGACTGCAACCAAGCCGATCATTACTTATGCAGTAAGCTTGTTGTCACGATATATGCACTATGCTAGTAAGATTCATTTTAAGGTAGCAAAAAGAATCTTGAGATATATTAAGGGTACTATTGGTTAAGGAGTGAAGTTTTAACCCGAAAAAGATTTCAGTCTTTATGGATATTCATATAGTGATTGGGATGATAGTGATGACAAGAAAAAAACTTTAGGCTACTTTTTCACATTTGGTTTTGGAGTTTTTTCATGGAATTCAAAGAAGCAAGAAGTCATAGCACAATCTACCACTAAAGTCGAATACGTAGTAGCTGTTCCAGCTGCAAATAAAGCAATTTGGCTAAAACTTATGACTGATCTATACATGGAGCAAAAGGAAAGTACACAGGTTATTGTTGATAATCAAGCTGCAATTTCAACTTTTAAGAACCCTATGTTTCATGGGAAAACAAAACATTTTAAGATAAAGTTGTATTTCCTAAGGGAGGTGCAAAAGCAAGGTGACAAGCAACTGCTATATTGCAAAACTGAAAATCAACTTGTTGATTTTTTAACAAAATCACTTCCTCAAGCAAGATTTGTATATTTACAAAAAAAAACTTGATGTATGTTGTCTTTAAGATAAGGAGGACATTGTTGGGATTCTGTGACTCCAAAAACATGTGATTGAAGGACTCCATTCAGTTAAATAAAGACATATTCCTAGACTATTTCTTAGGAGGATTTTATGCATTATTTAGTTTTTAGTTTAGCATATATTTCTCAAATTTGTTTCAGATTTTGTTTTAATTTTTAGCATAAATATTGACTGTTATGCTCAATAAAATATATCAGTTTTCCTTTCATTCTTTTGTCTCTTATACTTAAAATCCTACATATATCATATAATTATATGAGGCTAAAAAATAATTACCGGTTTTATTGAGCTTACTTACTTATTGCAATGAATTTTTGTCAATTATATTATACAAAGCTTATGATACTTTCACATTTAGGTCTTGTTCACTACTTATCTCTAGAGTACATAAAGGATGGTATTGTCACACATAAATGTGATGTTTACGCATTTGGTATTGTTCTGCTAGAAGTTGTAACGGGAGTAAGATTTTTTCCAATACCAAAAGAACTTATGGGGAAGTGTGTTGAGGAGAATATTGATCCGAAAATCAAAGGCAAGATTGCACCAGAGTGTTGGCAAGTGTTTATAGACATAACCTTGAGATGTTTAGAGGATGAACCTGACGAACGACCAGAAATGGGTGAAGTGGAGGTGGAACTTGAGCTTGCTTTATTGTTGCAGGAACAAGTAGATGTCACAAATATCAATAGTGATTATACCTTATTCTCCAAAACTATTATTATCCCAAAATCAGAAGGGAATTTTCAGTATGTCATTGGCCTAACAGAACAGGAAACCGTATGCAGTGACAAGGAGGGAAAAGTTGTTAGGCAAAAAAGTCACGTGGCAAGTGATCCGCAAGCTGAGGCCATTGTGAAAAGGCAACGAAGAGAGAATATTTTATGGAAGGACTTGGTGCAGTGAGGGACGTGTGTGGTATAACTCTACCTGTTACTTCTGTTGCTCTCTATTCTCTCTCTGACTACTTCTGATTTGCCTTCTCATCTTTCTGATAGGTTCTGCATTACCATGGACATGAAGAACGTTTATTTTTAGAAGTTGTTGTTTGTCTCTTTGAATATTGGTTATTAGAATTTTTCAGTTGTTCATTATGAGTATACACTTTTCAATTACAGAATATTCTCTAGTTGTTTCAGATATCTTTGTTCTATAAAAGTACTATTTCTGTCACAAATATCGCTAGTGGTTATACCGTATTCTCCAAAACCTTTATTATCCCAAAATCATGGGGGAATTTTTAGTATGTCAGGAAACTGTATGTACCGACTTAGAAGACATGTTCCATAAGTAATTTGAGCTTTTGAAGTAGTAAGGTTTGATTAAGATATCTCTAGCTTTTGTAGCTTTCTTTGTTCTCAAAATTTTTTTGAATGAGATTTTAAATGAAGTTGTCATTGTAATCGTTTTTGGCTAGTACAAATTTGAAGGCAGTGAAAATTGCAGCGTAGTGTTGGCAAGTCTTTGTAGATATATATCACATTAGAATGTAGGATGAACAACCAACAATGGAAGTTGAGCATGCTCTGTATGATAAAACCAGTTACATCTTAGGACCAAATTGTTAGAAAATGACACTCGTTTAAATATTTCTAAATATGTTTATGGTGGGTTTCATTTCTCATAAGCCTTACAATTCATAGGACTAACATTAGGTCTTTCATCTACCGATCATAATGCTCCCAATTATTACAAATAATAAATTATAATAATTGTAAAACATAACAGAGGAACTTCCTAGCTCTTCCTCTCCCATGCAATAAACACTACACTCTTAATAATTATTTGATAATTCTTAAATTTAAGTTTATTCCTACAAAACTCTCCCATAAACTTAAATTTTGTCTTCTTTCATCCAAACTTTTTCATGTTCTTTAACCCACACCGAACTTGTTCCTTTCAGTAATACCTAGATCTTTTTCTCCTCCCTAATATTCCTTTTGTGAAAGTATAGTTGGGAGGTTTTCAATCTCTATCTCAAAGATAACTTTATCAGAAAATTTTGATTCCTCTGAGTGAATTTGAATATGTTTTTCTGCTCCAAGTCTTCAATAGGCTTTTGCAAAATAAACATATCAACTTGAACATTCACAACTTTATTAAGTTCTTCAAATTCTATCTTACCTAGATGACATTCTTCCTGAGTTGCAATTACATTATCAACAATTTGGTTGTCACTCGACATTTGTCCTTTTTCAATCTCCTTCTTCTCCTTGGTCAAGGAATTGATCTCTCCCGTCATCTCCTCCTTTTGCATCTTCCAAGACTCGTTAACTCGTGTCAACTCCTCTTTGAAATTGATTTTGGAGAAAACCATAAAACATTCTTTCTTTCTCAAATTGCTCTCCACGTTACCATTTTAGCTTTTTAAAATTTATTTGAAATGCACCAATCAAATGTTGACACCTGATGTTGTTAAAAAGTTGTGGCCATTTGATTGTTAAAGAAACATTTTTCAAAAATATTTTAAATTATATGTAAAATCATTAATTATAGGAATCAAGCTTAAATAGATTAAGATATATGATATCTTTACCTGACAAAATTTTCCATTCATGTTTTTCTTTTCTCCTAGACCTTACTAAGTGTAACTCAAACAATACAGTAAAAAGAAAAAACAACCAAATTGTAACATTGTTTCTCCCTTCCTATTACAATAAAATTTTTGTTGATGACTTTTATTAGATTTGTCTGTAAAGTTAATATTCAAGTCTGATATTAATTCAGATATGGAACAGATGAAGGAGAGATTTGTCAAGTTGTTGTTGGGTGTGGGCATGTAAAGGGAGGAGTTATGTAAAAAATGTTAGGGATTTTTTTTTCTAGCATTCTTTCTATACCTATTGACTTGTAATGAACAAATTTGCAATATAACATTCCTTCTTTTTCTGAGAGCTTCTTATCATGTTCTAATAATTATTATCTCCTTACTTTGTAGACAACTCCAAACCTACCGCCAACAAACACCTTATCTTGACGGTTCCCTGACCCACCTCCTTGAGTGGTTGAAGAAGAAAACTGTCCATATTCATTATTTAATGTTGATCAATAAATTAAAGTATTGATCGAAATTAATACGAATATAGTGTCTAGCAAGAAGCTTTAAAACATAACCATTGGTGTATGTACTAAATACACACTCAGTTCAATCTGTGGCAAGAAAGGTAATAATGTTTCTGAAATGTTTTGGTGAGTCAAGTTCATCCGGAAGACAATATCCAACAGTAATAGAAGAGTTGTGTCGTCATTTTTCTCTTGCTGATATTCAGAAATCAACCAACAATTTTGATGATAAAAGACTAATTGGACGAGGAGCGTGGGTTAAAGTTTACGAAGGTTGTCTCCAGCATATTGATGGTTCTGATTACGCTGTCACAGTGAGGCGATATAAGGAGGACAGTGAAATATTCAAAAGAGAAGTAGAGTTACTGTGTCAGCTTCATCACCCAAATTGTGTGTCTATTGTAGGATTTTGCAACCACAAAAAAGAGAAGATCACTGTGCACGAATACATGTCCAATAGGTCTCTAATTTCCTACCTGGGAGATGAGGTTAGGGAAGCACTGCCATGGAAAAAAAGGATAGAGATTTGCATAGGAGCAGCGCGTGGACTACACTACCTTCATGCCGGACTCAAGCGCACCATCGTTCACCGCAACATCAATTCTGCCAGCATTCTTTTGGATGACAACATGCACCCAAAATTCTCAGGTTTCAGCCTTAGTTTAATGGGAGCACATTTCAAAGAAAAGTCAAAACCAATACAAACGGATCTTATAGGTAATTGTTCTATAAGTATGTTATTGTAGCATAATACATCTTATAATTATTGAGCTTACTTACTCACTGCAACGAATTCTTGTGAATTAAATTGAACAAAGCTGATGATGCTTTCACATTTAGGTCGTCCAGGCCGCTTACCTCTGGAGTACGTAAGGGACGGTACTGTCACACATAAATGTGATATTTACTCATTTGGTGTTGTTCTGCTTCAAGTTGTAAGGGGAACAAGAATTTTTCCAATACTAAAAGAACTTATGGGGACGTCTGTTGAAGAGAATATTGATCCGAAAATCAAAGGAAAGATTGCACCAGAGTGTTGGCTAGTGTTTATAGACATAGCCTTGAGATGCATAAAGGATGATCGGGACGAACGACCAGAAATGGGTGAAGTGGAGGTGCAACTTGAGCTTGCTCTGTTGTTGCAGGAACAAGCAGATATCACAAACATCAATAATTGTTATACCTTATCGTCCAAAACCATTATGGACCCAAAATCAGAGCGGAAGTGGGGATTTGAAGCTGTGCCTACTGAGCTTTTGAAGTAGTCAAGTTTAATAAGATATATCTAGCTTTGTTCTTGGCAGTTTGATGAATGTGATTGTATGTTGTAGTTGCTATTACATAAAGGAGAATATGTTTTTATAGGTTTTTTAATCACTTAAATAAAAATCGAAGATATTGGAATGATTACTTTAACAAAATTTCTATAAAGCCGATAAAATTGACCCAAAGTTTTGAAATACAGGGTTGGAGTTTAGTATTTGGAGTCAATTCAAACAGGAAAATAGGAATTAAAAATATAAGAATGACAACTTTGATAAAGAAAGATGTTACAAGC
This sequence comes from Vigna angularis, assembly GCF_016808095.1. Taxonomy (NCBI): domain Eukaryota; kingdom Viridiplantae; phylum Streptophyta; class Magnoliopsida; order Fabales; family Fabaceae; genus Vigna; species Vigna angularis. The sequence goes on along the minus strand of NC_068971.1, from coordinate 2,749,486 downwards.
AAAGTTTGATACGTCTAATAATGATTTCTTCAAGAATAAGTGAATTCTTAATAAAATTGCAAGATGTAGGAAAGAAGCCTAAGTGACAAATACTCTCATCCTACTTCAAACAATTTGGCCAATTTGGTCAATGAGTCTCCCAGTGAATTAATCATATTAATAGTTGAGATGTATTCGAAGGTATTCACGTATAAAAATTCTTTCACGTTAAGTCACTAAGACTTTGTTCACTTGAATGAATTTGGGAAAGAATGATTGAAGAAATTTGATGATAAATTTTTTTTGTTGTTTATTTGAGTAGATTTGGAGGTAAGTGAGAGTGAATTTGGAATGAATTTGGAAATAATTTTTTTTCATATGTCACATCAATCAAATCCTACACTAATTCTTACAAATTTTACTTCCAAATTCACTCTCACTTACCTCCAAATCTATTCAAATAAACAACAAAAAAATTTACCTCTCAAATCCCCTCAATCACTCCTTCCCAAATCCATTCAAGTAAACAAAGCCTAAAAGATTTTAGAGTAAGTATATAAATATAAGTGATTATGAAATAAGATATTTGATGACATATATTTATAGCTTTCTTAGACCTATTAATAACTAATACATATGATTAATGAATTCAGTTGTTTTAAATGGTTCTGTTTATATTAAGAATAATCATATAAATCTCATAAATATTATATTTCTCCTATTTTAGATATGTTAATATATCATATAGATCTCACATTTGAATTGAATCGTAGGCTTATTAAGTCGTTTTAGTTAATCCAATAATAATAGTAAATGTAAATCGGATAGGTATATCATCTAATGATAAAAAAAAATTGGCCAATTCTAAGTAAGAGGTAACTTCCTTGTTTTTATTTTTATATTTTATCATAAAAAATATATAAATAATAGAAACTGTAACCCCACTACACCTGCATATATTTTATATGTTTGCATGAAAAACATAGAAAGTAAGAAAATTTTAAATAGATACCCTAACATTCACTCCTGAATCTTATGGCAACTAGCTTACTTATATATCCTTCCTGTCATTTTCGCTATTTCTGACTAATTTTGATATTTGGGTTCAAATAGTATATATGACAGGTATTATTACAGTATATATATGAAATTTCAAATTATAGAATATTGTATATATGAAAGGTATTTCAAATTATATATATGTAAAAGATTTCAGCACATCAAACTTACATAGATTAAGATATATATGATATCTTTACCTGACAAAATTTTCCATTCATGTTTTTTCTTTTCTCCTAGACCTTACTATGTAACTCAAACAATACAGTAAAAAGAAAAAACAACCAAATTATAACATTGTTTCTCCCTTCCTATTACAATAAAATTTTGTTGATGACTTTTATTAGATTTGTCTGTAAAGTTAATATTCAAGTCTGATATTAATTCAGATATGGAACAGATGAAGGAGAGATTTGTCAAATTGTTGTTGGGTGTGGGCATGTAAAGGGAGTTATGTAAAAAATGTTAGGGATTTTTTTTCTAGCATTCTTTCTATACCTATTGACTTGTAATGAACAAATTTGCAATATAACATTCCTTCTTCTTTTTCTGAGAGCTTCTTATTATGTTCTAATAATTATTATCTCCTAAAACTACAACTTCGATTTTTGGTGAACAAAAATGCCTAGAATCACTTGACAACAATTGCTTGTCCATTGGAAAGCTGATCCTAAAAATATATCATTCAAGGATAGTAAATATATGTGAAACAAGTTTCAATGATGTATCATATTTTGTTGAAGGTTTTAACTGAATGAAATTATGGTCTTACTTGTAGACAATTCCAAACCTACCGCTCACCCAAAAACACCTTATCTTGACGGTTCCCCTGACCCACCTCCTTGAGTGGTTGAAGAAGAAAAGCTGTCCATATTCATTATATCTGATGTTGATCAATAAATTAAATTATTGATCCAAATTAATACGAATACAGTGTCTAAAAAGAAGCTTTAAAATATAACCATGGGTGTATGTACTACATAGACACTCAGTTCAATCTCAGTGGCAAGAAACGTAATCATGTTTCTGAAATGTTTTGGTGAGTCAAGTTCATCTGGAAGACAATATCCAACAGTAATAGAAGAGTGTGTCGTCATTTTTCTCTTGCTGATATTCAGAAATCAACCAACAATTTTGATAATAACAGACTAATTGCACGAGGAGGATGGGTTAAAGTATACAAAGGTTGTCTCCAGCATATTGATGGTTCTGATTACGCAGTCGCAGTGAGGCGATTTAAGGGGAAATATAAAGGGGTAGAAAGTGAAATATTCAAAAGAGAAGTAAAGTTACTGTTTCAGCTTCATCACCCAAACTGTGTGTCTATTGTAGGATTTTGCAACCACAAAAAAGAGAAGACCATTGTGCAAGAATACATGTCCAATGGATCTCTAGATCGATACCTGGGAGATAAGGTTAGGGAAGCACTGCCATGGAAAAAAAGGATAGAGATTTGCATAGGAGCAGCGCGTGGAATACACTACCTTCATGCCGGACTCAAGCGCACCATCATTCACCGCAACATCAGTCCTCCCACCATTCTTTTGGATGAGAACATGCACCCAAAACTCTCAGGTTTCGGCCTTAGTTTAATGGGAGCACATTTCAAAGAACAGTCAAAACCAATACAATCGGAAATTATAGGTAATTGTTCTATAAGTATCTTATAATTATATACTGCTACAGAATAATTACCGGTTTTATTGAGCTTACTGCAACAGATTTTTGTCAATTAAATTGAACAAGGCTGATGATACTTTCACATTTAGGTCGTCCTAGCCACTTACCTCTGGAGTACGTAAGGGACGGTACTGTCACACATAAATGTGATGTTTACGCATTTGGTGTTGTTCTGCTACAAGTTGTAAGGGGAACAAAAAATTTTCCAATGTCACAAGAACTTATGGGGAAGTCTATTATTGAGGAGAATATTGATCTGAAAATCAAAGGAAAGATTGCACCGGAGTGTTGGCAAGTGTTTATAGACATAGCCTTGAAATGCATAGAGGATGAACCTGACGAACGACCTGAAATGGGTGAAGTGGAGGTAGAACTTGAGCTTGCTCTGTTGTTGCAAGAACAAGCAGATGTCACAAACATCAATAGTTATTATACCTTATCGTCCAAAACCATTATTAACCCAAAATCTGAGTGGAGGTGGGGATTTGACGATGTGGCTACTAAGCTTTTGAAGTAGTCAAGTTTAATAAGATATATCTAGCATTGTTCTTGGCAGTTTGATGAATGCGATTGTATATGAAGTTGTAATTGTAGCCGAGTGTAATGCATTTATTGGGATGCATTTATAACATACCTAAGAGGTTGGATGGATTGATGAGTGTGATTGTATATGAAATTGTTATTAAAGAAAGGAGAATGTGTTTTCTTTGAGGTTAAAAGAGTAGCAATTAGGATAACAGATGTATGGGAAATTTTAAATCCATTGTATATGATCGAATCCAGGCCTTTACAGGAAAATTTTGGCAACAAATTTTCGAACATAAGTATAATTTATCACCTCAAAGGACAAAAAGTTTGAGTAATTTTCTTCCTTGGACATATAATATTGTACAGTACATTCCAAACTAGTATTATAATTAATGGATACTTTCAATATTGTTTCTCTTACCAATTACACTACTGTTCCATGCTAGTCAATTGAAACAAAATTTCTATAAAGCCGACAAAATTCCAAATAAAATTTGGACCAATGCCCCAAAATAAAATTTGGTCATATCTAAGAGCAAGAGGTAGCTACCTTGTTTTTATTTAATACTAGTATTTGTATCCGTGGAGAACTTTAAAAATTTATAATATATTTATTATATTAATTTAAGTTTATAGAAGTATAATTACTATTTAATTTTATAAAATTAAATAATAATATTTTAATTATCTTTATAATGAGAATGTATTAAAAAAATTATATATTTTTTAATAAAATAAATTGTATATAATTATTTTAAATAATATATTATGATTGAGTTATTCAAATGATGAATTCAAATTCAAATTTAAATGAAACATTAGTTACACAATACAAAAAAAGTATAAAGAGTACAGTCTCTAATAGTAGAAAGGACGAACGATGCAAAAAATATTAAGTAGAATAGATTCTATAAAAATATAAAGGTTAGACGATGCAACAAAACTGTGAAGAATAGGCTAACAATAAATGGTAGATCATGCAAAAAAGTATAAAAATAGACCCAGTAAAAATATAAAGATTGGACAATGCAGAAAAATGGTAAGAGTGGACTATATAAAATTACAAAGGACATAAAATGTAAAGAGTATATTCTATAAAAATATAAAAATTACATGATATAAAAGAATGTGAAGAGTAGACTATATGAAACTACAAATGATAAATCATGCAAAAAAAAAATGTCAAAAATACATATGATAAGTGTGAAAAATATTTATTATATTCATGTTTAACTATTTAAATTTGTATTTATTCATTATTTTTCTGTTATTCTCGTAGAAAGATGTAATGTTTTCTTCTTTTGTAATATTGTTAGGTTAGTTTGTTTATTTTAGATCAAGGTACGTGGAGTTGAAAAATCTTTGAGAATGAGAGTTGCTGGATCTTCTCGCTAAGTCACAGATGTTTGCTTAGTCAAAAATACAAAGTACTCGTGACTTTTTGCTCAATGAATATATGCATGTTTGTCTAATTAAAAGTCAAATTGTGTAAGTGGTTTATTAGTCGAGAAAGAAAAAAATAGAGGAAGTTTTGGTTATGAAAAAACGTAGAAATTCAAGAAATCTATCACGGATTATTCCAAGTTCATCAAGACATTATGTTTTTGTGAAATTTATATATTCTAGATGACTACGAGTAGTTAAACTCTATTTTTCATTGAGATTAGATATCATGTCCTCAACTTAATGTAATTATGATATTATTACAATCGGTTTTATGATTATGAACTCGATATTTTTTGTATTAAAATTAAAATTGATAATTAAGCAAACAACAAGTGTATGGTTTAGGGCTATATTTACTTGCTTAAATAATAGAGGTAAATATAAATATGATTGTGAAGAAATACCATCTTCTTGTTTTTCTACACAAAATCCAGATTTTATGTCTAATGAAAAATAAGACTTTAAGCAACAACAAGTATGTAGTTTTATTTGATATGTAAAAAGATAATATTTATAATTATATTGCTAATGAAACACGTGTTAGAATTTTGTGAAAGAAGGATAAAGTCTTTGTTTCTGTTTGATGAATTTGAGGTAAGGGGAGATTTCTTAATGAGTTTTAAAGACTTCTAAATCGATCGGCTATCATTTGGGTATTAACTTTGATGAAGTTTTATGACTATGAGTACTGACATGGGAGATATTTAGGTTTCAATTACAAACTTAGTCTCTAACGACATTGGGATGATGCTGGTCATTGGACACCTAGTATGCGAAGCTGGGTGCAAGGAGCTCCTGGAGTCTCTGCACTGGATTCGCTAAGCGACCCCTCGCTGGGTGACCTGGCCATTTCGCTGGTGTCCATAGAAAATCTTAATGGGTTGGTTTTTAGCACTCAGTGCCTCCTCTGGTTTTTCTATTCCAACTTATATTTTGCTAAACAACTTGTTTACCAAAATATCAGAATTACTGTTGAAATAAAACAAATAATAAGAATAACTTGCACAACTAAAATATTAATGCATCAACAATAAAATTTTGCTTCAGAAACACGATAATTCCTCTCCTGAGAAAAAATACAGATGAAAAAAAAGTTTGATTTCACCAGCCATGCTAGCTTAGATTCTACAACATGTTATTCTGGCTCCAGGGTTCCTGACCAAGAACTCTTCAAACATTATTATTAAAGTCAACACTGACTTTTAATTTATAGTAGAAAGTATGAAAAATCCACTGATAAATAGCGTATAAAAAAAGTTGCTATAGTCTCGTATATGTTTTACCGATTTTATAATAAAAACTTATTCGATGTACTAAAATTCATTTATGATTTAAATAATTTTAAATATAAGAATAAGAAGAAGAATAGCAGCATGTGAAAAACAATATATTATCGGGTTTGGGGTGGTTGGGTCTGAACAAACAACCTGGAAGGACGACTTTTGAACACGTTGGGGAACGAAAGGTAAGAATACAAAATCATAAGTCAAAAAAAAAAGACAAAGTGAGATAGATGTTCCAGTTCTAATTTCCCATTGTCATACAACTGAATCAAATTCTAATTACAATTTCTGTGAGCGTGGCAAAGCTTTTGAATTTCGTCCCTCTCAGCTCTGTTTACTCATCCAGGTATTCTTACTTTACTTTTTATCACTGCAAATTTGTGGGTTCATCATTATTCTCACGTCCCATTTGCTTCTAGCTCAAAAGGTTTGTTTTTTTTCTCTCTTTTCAAACTAGATCGTTATGTTTTGTAATTTTTGTTTTTGAGTTGTTGTTGGGTTGTTTCTGATCATGGGATTCCTTTGGAGCAAAAGATTTTCTGTCCGGCCATCTTCTTTTGTACTGCAAATTGATAGCTTGTTCTTCAATGATTGAGAGTATAGGGGGGATTAAGTGTTGCCAGGTGCATGTAATTCTTTAGGCACTTCTTTTGTTATTCTCTAATTAGAATATGAAGTTTTACTTAAGTAATTTTGATTGATATACAGTGCAAACCTTTATTATAGGAATTATCAAGATGAAATTGTAATATGATAGAAGAACAATACTGAGAGCAATTACGAAACTGCATCTTTGCTTTGTCTGAATATTATTGTCTTTATATTTTACCCGATCAAATTAGGAATAGAAGAATGGAGAAATATCTGACCTTTTTAAGTTCAGCCTTAATTTTCGAACAAAAGCATGTGGTGCCGTTAGAAGAAAATATGACTGACGAGTATTATTTTATTTTTTTTTGTCTCTTTTTTCTTAAAAATGAATGGTAATAGATCAAAACTATTCTTACTCCTTGGCATAGCAATCTTATTTGATAAGTGCTTATTATGTTGTAAAGGTATTGCAGATACAGCAGAATCATGAGCGGGACATCTGAAAAGAAACTTGTAAGAATTGATGTTAGTTCTGATACTGTGTGTCCATGGTGCTTTGTTGGCAAAAAGAACCTAGACAAGGCCATAGCTGCCTCCAATGATAAATACAACTTTGAGGTCTGACATACTCCTCATGTTTTTGTGTTTCTTGCCACCAAATATGTCTGGCATTTCCAGTGTTAATTTTCCGTTTAACTGAACTTACAGATAATATGGCATCCCTTTCAACTTAACCCTGATGCCCCTAAAGAAGGCATTGACAAGAGGGAGTATTACAGAAGAAAATTTGGATCCCAATCAGTACGGATGGAAGCTCGGATGTCAGAGGTTTATATTTGTTGATCACTCTGTTGTCCTAGGTTGTGTTGTCTATGTTTCATCCTTACCAAGAATTTTGAGCAAGTCATTTTGTCAATTTGGTATTTGACAGGTGTTCAAGAATGTTGGTCTGGAATATAGTTTGTCTGGACTCACGTAAGATTGAAAGTGGTTTTATAATTCATCAATGGACAAACATCCAAAAAGCACTATAGAAGTGAGTGTTCTGAAGAAGAGTTATCTAACCAATTTTCAGCTAACATGGTTTTGATTATGCGCAGGGGAAACACTATGGACAGCCACAGGCTTATATATTTTGCTAGACAGCAGGGTCTTGACAAGCAGCATGATCTAGTTGAAGAACTTAATATTGGCTATTTCACACAGGGAAAATACATTGGTGACCAGTAAGTGCTTCTGTGCTTCTTCTTTTTTGCTTTTTCTTCTGTGATCCTTTTGGTTGTTTACCAATAAAGTGGAATCGAAAGTTCAGTATGAAAAACTGGGTGATAGAAATTGAGATGATGGGTTTTCTTCTGTGGTATGATAATGTGTTCTCTAAAAATACAGACATTAATTAATGTTTTTAATTTGGATACAGTAAGTTTCTTCTGGAATCTGCTGCAAAGGTTGGTATAGAAGGAGCAGAAGAGTTTCTTAAGGACCCCAACAATGGTTTGAGGGAGGTAAAACAAATTTATACATATAATCAAACTCCATTGAATATAAAACATCAAAATGTTAGCATGATCTCTTAGTTATTATCAGGAAGTCATGAAATGGATCAACCCTGATCACGGTTTCCATGTTTCTATCTGTCTAGGTGGAGGAAGAGCTCAAAACATATTCAGGGAACATTACAGGAGTTCCATATTACGTGGTCGGTGTATACAATGTTAAAATCTCAGTTTGTTTTTTCAGTTTCATATGATAAGAATCGAAGTGACTGACTTAATCATTTGGCAGATTAATGGAAATCACAAGTTGAGTGGTGGACAACCCCCTGAAGTCTTCTTGAGAGCTTTTCAGGTTGCTACAACTTGACTTTCAGCTTCAATTTCCCTCTGTAGTAAGAATCAAACCTTGGAAATAAGAAAATACTCTATAAACTGTGAAACTCTTGCTTATATGAAGACAATATTCAGGTCTTTTTTATTTTTACTAAATCTGAATTGATAATATATCATTAATAATTCACATTTGTAATATTATTATTATTACTTGATAATGAGCTATAGGTTTTTTTTGCTATTTTTATATTAAATAATCAAAGGACAATATAATAATATATAAATGAACAAAAATTAATTAATTATGTATACTCCAAATACAAACCCTCATTGGGTTTCGATCTCCAGGAAAAAAAAAACAACGTACTCTATATAGTCAAAGTAACATCATGAGAAGATATAAGGTAGAAAGAATCTAGTTGACTATGAATCAATTCCACCAAAATTGTCTTCAAAAATTTTCGCATTCTGATTTTTCCATACGAACCAGCATGTGCAAACAAAAAAACAAGTAATTTATCTTGAGCAAATCCGATATAAATTATCCATGAAGAAGCCATGGTCATCAACCATGTGAAGAGAATCTTCATGTTTGTTTTTGCATGAGCACGATTACGTAAAGTACGATGAATTCCTTCGTCCTCCATTTTGGTGCTTTTAGATGCCATTAAGGTTGCGCTCGTTTTTGCCTTTGCTGTTTTTTCTTTCGTTTTCACAAGAGCTTAGGGATAATCTTTTGGAGCTTTGCACCATTATTATTTATTAATAATAGAGGATCAACAAAATACAATGTTTAATATTAAAAAAAAATATTGTTGCATTACTCCTCAATTTGTCATATTATATCATTGTAACCACTAACGAGGATTTTTGGCCATTTCCTATTACTTAGAAATCCAATGATACTTCACAACTATAATAATATAAATAGATAGTCGATAAGTTCAATGAAGCTTTCTTTGAGTTATAAGTGTAAATATGTTGAATATGCAACCTCACTCTAGCATGGTGAAGATTTAAAAGGCTCCAGTTTTAAATAATGGTTTAGATCGGACCAATTGCACAGACAATTTATTTTGATGAAATAGAAAATAACAGTACACCCAACCAAGCAAAGTGTTGAAACCATGACAAAGTTCCCATCTAAAATGGCATTTTCTTGTAATAGCGCATGTTTTGACAAGGGACAAATGTATAAATAAAAGAAACAACTTGGATGATATTGAACTTAAAGTGGTGGATCATATAAGTTATATACTTCCTATACATGATAAGATCTTAATCTGAAGTATTCACAATGTCTGTACTTGTATTTTTTTTTCCCTTTCCTCTGTTCTTGGTATCATCCACGATATAAACCTTTTGTAAGAGATTAAGTCGTTTCATCGAATACCATCACCTGCATCAAAATATAAATAAGTATCATGATTCAGTAGCCTCCAATCCAGAATGCACAAAACATACATAAATTATTATCTAAGTTCTAGCTTTATAGTCATGCTCGACTCTACTTATTTAACTGTGGTATATTTAATCAATATTGAAATAATAGCATCGTAAATGATTGTCTCAAAGTCTACATATAGTATTAGAATCAAGCATGGACAGACAAACATGAAAACTGACAAACAAGAAGCATTTCGCACATAAACAACCTCAATGCAAGTTAGGTGGAAGTTTAAGACAGCCAAGTTATTAAAATAAAGCATCAGGCTCAAGCTGCTCTACCTTTTTGAGGAATAAAAAGGAAATATACATGTTATTTATTCTAAAAGAATGAATGCTATACCTTTTTTTAAAATATACCTTCGCTCTATAACATGAAATGTTTCAGTTTTTTCCTGAAATATTATCTGTACCTACAAGTCTCGTGATATGCCCATTGTGAACGTATGTATAGAAGGAGATGGAAAATAAAATGTAATATAATGGGAGGAGTGTGAAATGGGAATCGTATGTATTGAGCCTTGAAGGGTGATTCTCATATAAATATAGGGTTATTTCGGTGAGAGTCTCATTTTGTTCTTCATTTTGCCATAATAGCACATACTCTGTCCAACATGACAAATGGGTAGCTAAATCATAAATTTTTCAGTTAGACAGATAAACATGGTCAGTTCTCAGGTTTCTGGTTGAACTGACTGGTTCAACCTGGTTCCCATACTACTGTTTTTATGTGTTCTATGATCTAATCTCTGATGAACTGAGCAAATTCAGAAAGAAATCATTCAGAAAATACCAAGTAAACATTACCTTCCCACAAACAGGACAGTTGTCACTTCTTTCCATCCACTCATATATGCAACCAAGGTGAAAATGATGAGAGCATTTTGTCACTATCTTTGGATTCTCTTCGGTGTATTCTGCAAGAAAAAAATACTTGAGACAAACATAAGTATCTGAAAAAGTTTCAATTCTCAATACAGTGTTTCCCCGGTCTTTCCAGCCAACCCTCATTTTTTCTGTTTTGTTCATGTCCTCACAAATTCAGAAAGGTCACTTGTGCCGTTCTTTGACTGATTCTTTCTGTCTTGAGCTAAGGGAGATTGCATCACATGATGTGTTCTTTATTTTATTTTTTTCAGAGAGGTTGGAGGTAGCAAGTTCTAGAGGTGATCCTTGGTATAGCGGTAAGATTGCAGCCATGTGACAGAGCTGTGGACTTCACAAATACAAATTATGGAAATAGCCTCAGATGAGTTAGGCTCATCTACCCTTTTGAAACCCTCTAAGTGTGAGTCTGATGTATCGTGCCACCCTTTTTTCCTAATATATGCGTGTGATTATAAGGAATAGTATTATATATTAATGTTGTTTCCTTACTTTAATGATTAGCACTGATTTGCAATTAAGAGCTATAAATAAGTTGATACTATTTATTGTACAGAAGAAAAGCCAACAAGCCAAAACTTCTGACATGATAATGGTTACTGACTAACTAGTCATGCGTAGAATAATTTTTTTTTTCGCATTACTTAACGTGTAGTACAAACTATTTAACTTCTGTAGCAGTTCTGAAATTGAGCATTCTGTCTGCTATCCAGGACTGATAACTTCGTTGCAAACCAATATTTCATGCAAAATTGAGCCGCAGCATCATGTGATCTTGTGATGAAAAATTGAGCTAAAAATGTATTACCTTCTAGACAAGTCGGACAGCATTCCTCCTCTTCCGATGATGAATAGATAACCCCATCTCCAGTTGTAAGTTTTGCTGATGAAAGTCTCACGGTGGACTTCCGGTATTCCTTTGCTCCATCTTCACTGGTATCATTCCATTTGCCACCTAAATTTAAAGATTCTGAGTCAGCTTCTCCATCATCTCTCAGAGGTTCTGACTCTTCATTCAAATGACTTGAACCCTTCTCACGTCTTGACACTAGTCCATCACGCTGTGAACGGAAAAACCTGGGATCCGCATCATAAGGCAACGGCCTTGGAGGAGAACGATAAGTGTCAGATAGAGAATTATCAAGTGAAGCTGTAGAAGTCATAGATGCTGCACCCTGTATAGATGAAGGAACCGCATGCACTTCCCCTCTACGGAATATTGAGGCATACTGAAAATTGAGGAAGATTAGAATAGAGTTATATTATATATAGAGTACAGTTCACGTCATTACTGAATATTAGTATACACAACAATTAATACAATTGAATTAACACCAAAATACTGGGTTAACAGATGCAGCAAAGCTTTTGTAAGCTAAATTATAGGTTGCAAAGAAGTTAGCACCTGGGTTTCAAGAAAAAGATATCTCACAATGAGCTAAGGCGTAACTTAAATGTAAGACTCACTTCTTCTAGCACTAATAGTTATCATCAGTTAAAACATTTAACTTAGATTAACAATATAACAAAAAGCATATATGAAATAGATCACCATTTGTAATGTTTACACTCATTCAGACATCTAGTTCATGCCTAAAACGTTTTTCAAAATACTAGATAAAAAAATACAGTAATTTCCACATGACTTCAACTTTAAGTATTTGTTTACATTGCATAGTCCTGAGCAACAGGACAATAAAGAAGAAGCATATGTTCAGACAGTCTGAAAGTGAATTAAGAAAAATAAGAGGATGCGAAAGGACAGAAACAGAGGAATTCGAAAATTTGGAGACATACCACAGTCAAAAAGTACTGTATGAAACAACCAAAACACATACAGTTCCTGTATACAGGACTATTTGGATTCAAATAATCTTCAATGTCATTAACGTTAAAACAGCTACAAACTGAACCCATTGTTTAAGCTTCAATATTTCTCTCTCTTTATCCTTCACCCTACTCAACTCAGATGTCACCAGAACATTGATGCTGCTATATGCACGCTTTGAGAAAACAGCCCCCGAAAATCAGTAACCAAGAATAATTACTACATTTCCATCAATAAATAGAGAGAGAGGATTCTAAGCTCGCAGAAGTCCAACTGCCTCCGCAAACCAGTACCTCCCTCTTCTGATAAGTTGATCAGTTATCTGGATGTGCAGATAAATCTCTTGATGACCTGAAACACACCAAAACTACATAATATCACTTTACAAACCATTTGGAAAGGTTGAAGAACAAGTTTGCAGTCATGCAATTGACAAATCAAAATAACAGAGTTTTCCAAATGCCTGTGTTGAACAATGCAATTCAACAAATGCTGATGCTCCAAATTCAAAGCATCACACACACAAAACATGATTGCCAAATCAGAACTCCAAAATAAGATTAACATACTTTTTTTTTCCAGAGAAAAGAAAAGTACAATCAAACTTGCAGAACACCAAAAAATAAAAAAGTTTAATATAAATTTGAGTGTTTTAAGGAAAAGCTATAATCTATAAGCGATGTTCCTTTAAATTGTGACAAAAATTATGCATTACTTCACTGGTAAGTTATACTAGTACATCGACCAGCAGAAAGATCATTTTCCTTTCAGATAAAAAATCACAATCACTAGTTTTACTATTTTGGCAACAACCTCGAACATATAAGCAAACCACACCCCCATCATAGGAATTGAACATTAAAAAGAGGGGGAGAGAGATAAAAATAAAAGGAATCAATTTTCTAGAGAGACACCTGAATTTCCCACAAAAAAAGAAATCAACCAAGAAAAACACCCAAATCGATGAACCCAGAGAAGAATAGAAAAAGGAAACAGAGAGATACCCAGTTGCGATTATCAAATAAGAAGGCAATCAAGCCATGGAAAACGAAAGAGGGCATGCGATATAAAGGACAAAGGCAGAATCTTTCAAAAACGAAAGGAAAAAAAACATACCTCAAATTGTTGTTGTTAAAAAAATAAATAAAAGAGAGATAAATAAGCCCAAAAAGATTGAGTTTGTTACGATTTAGGAAGTAAAAGATTTTTTTGGTTCGAGATTATAGGAAGTTAAAAAAAAAAACTTCAATCTTTCTCTCTCCCTTCTTTCTTTCTTTCTTCTCTTGGTTCTTTTGGTGGGTGAGTATTTGGTAGAGGAATATATAAAATGAATAACCCATCAAAAACTTTATGGTATTAAATTCTGAAGGACAATGACTTTTTTTTTTTCTTTTGTTTCTATTAAAAATAAAATATCTAAACCATAATCATTCATTGAGACAAGTTGCACCTGCAAATCCCATGTTGTTACAGTGCATCAAAACTACAACAATATATCAAAATGATATAGGATGAGCCTAGAAGATACCTGGTATGTTTCAGAGGGAAAAAAGAAAACAAATTAATGCATAAGATAATTTATTTCATAAAATTAAAGTTTTTAAAAATTGTAAATTATAAAATCATTAAAACCGTAATATAAAAATTTAAATATATAACTTTATTTGAAACATATATTATTAATATAAATAAAAATGAGTGTCAAGAATCTTTATTTCAAAGCTGAAAGTTTGTTTTTATTAGAATTCTAGTTTTTAATTTGTTGTTAAACTGATGCTGAAGATGGTGTCAGTTGACAAAGAGATGTTGATTTGTATATGTTAAATATGAAAATAAATAATTGTTTATGAATATATACATATGAATTATTTTAATTAAAATTTATATTGATCAAATCAATTATATTTAGATTTATGATGATATTTTATAAATATCAATGTGTTTTTATTCTCTACCTATATAACTATTTTGAATTTAATAATTAAAGTTTTGGTTACTTTTATGTTGTTTTATTTTCTAACCGTTGTTACCTTTTTCTTTATCTTTATCTTTAATTTCTAAAATTAGAAGATATTGATTAAAAGAATAAGTAATATCTAAAATAAAATATTTTTAATATGTAAACTAAGTACGTAATGCATTTATTTACTTAATGCAAATAAGGCAATTGGGATTTTTTTCCTATTCAGTTCAATATTGAACATATATTTTTTTTTATTTTTCTAATATTAAAAACAATTATAGTTTACTCATCCATTCATTATATATTTTCTATATATTATATTTGATATTATAAGTTTAAGTGATTCTACTATAATTAAAATTTAATTTATAAATATTAATAATTTAAGTTCTATTATTATATATCTGCATTATAAAGATCCTAATTAACAAAATTATATTACTAATTATATAATTATTATATATTTGCGTTATTACGTTACCAAAATTATATTACGAATTATATAATCACACAATTGGTATTTGGTATTAAGCATAAATAAACTTACAAGTATATAAGTATTTAAGATACATTTAGAATACCCTCAGAAAAACTTTTACTTCCACATATATAGAATTCCATTGAATGATTATATAATATAAAACTTATATATCTAACGACAACTATTTTCTAAAAATCACTATTTGTACTATCTTTTTTGTTTATGTAATAAACAATTATAATGGGTGGATAAATCACGATAATAACAATAGGGTAAGTAATAATTTAAAAATAAAAATCATCTATGCTCAAGTATCTATCAATACAAATATTTAAACATTCATAATCATACCATTTTGTTTTTAGTATAACATTTTTTAAACTCAATTTTAAAATATACATGTATTAAGTCGAATATATGTAAAGTCTTGTTCTTATATGTAATAGCATATTGGATAGCATTTAACGATCCTACTCCACTTGGTTTAATTTCCTCATGATAGAATTAGTTCCTTCTATTCTTTAAGTCACAATATTATTTTATATCGATCTTGCATATTAGAAATTTTTATTAACTTTCACTGTCTAAACTTTATTATTTATATGAGTTTGTGAGTTTAATAGAGTTATGATGACTTCACATTCGCAACTCTCACTCGATACACACGGTGACACTGGACAACATGATATATTCCCTTTGAAATAACCACAATCATACATTCACACATAAGATAAAATAGTTATAACCAATATATTAATTATAGCATAACAAACATTGGTTCAATCCACCTTCACCCATATTTAATATGATACAACAAATATTTTCCTCAAAACTATGATATCTCGTCTAACCATCATATTCGTATAATGACTTTGATATATGTTGTTCCTTCAACTCATACTTATTTGACGAATTATATTTTTGCTCAACGTGACACCCATAAAAGTATACTCACCCAGGGACTTAAGCCTTGGAGTTAAATTTCATTGAATTCACTCGGTGAATGTAGCCCTATGACCCTAAACCACCCTGAGCTACTGGAATTATCTAAATAATGTTGTCAAACGCTCATTCCACTCGATGAGCGACCACACCCTTAAGAGCTTGTTTTATCAAGCTCACTTGTCAACTTCAAGTCACCCAACGTATGAAAAGATTTGAAGTTCTTTATGATTTATTTTTCAATCTCACTTATCAATGATTTGGCTAATCAAGCAAGTTTGCATAAAACCAAAAACTCAGTATCATATCATATATTTGACCTATATAACTACTCTTACATGTTTCTTAGTTCTTAAAAGGCATATATACAAATACAAAACACATTGGATGGATCAAATGAATAAAAATGATACATCCTAAATAGTTTAATAATCTCACCACCATTTCAATCACACTAATTCAAACATGATTGAATGTACATATCACACTTTCAAGCTATTTCAATCAAGCTCAAAGACAAATTAGTCACAACAACACTACCACTCCATAACTTAATATATTCAATTAAAACATTAATTAATATATATATATATATATATATATATATATATATATATATATATATAATAGCATCAGTTTCCTTTACTTATAAAAACCTTTGGCTCAAAAGGTTTGTCTGAAGTTCTAATTCTTAATAATTGTTCTAATTACTCACATATATAGACTAACTCACATAACTAAGCATATCATTATAATCACAATTAAACAAAAATTCACTTTGAGCTATTTTAAAACATATACATATAATGACAAATTTTGACCAATATTTTTCGAGAGCCAAAATAATATACTCAAAATTTATATATTTAATTGTTGTCATTATTACAATAAAAATAAATACATAATTTAGTATAATTTTAACAATAAAACCAATCACACATACAAATGATTGATTTTCTCCCATAAAATTATTAAACTCATCAATAATTGAATTAAAATTATAACTTTAAGCTATTATTTTCAATATAAATAATTATATTGTTAACAAAAAAAATCATCTTTTATTTTATTTTGTAATCATTCATTTAAAGAAATGATATTTTTAATGTAGAAACAAGAATAATTAGAATAAGACGAATTAAATGATTAATCAAATAACATGTCACTGACTTTATTATTCTTACTAAAAATTAAATTTGTTTTGTTTTCGTTTTCATAAATAAAAAACTAATAAAAAATTATCCGTTAAATCTAATTTTAACTTGTTTAATTCATAGGTTAACTAAACTATAATTTGATTTACATTTAAAAGTTTAATTTTTTTCTAAAACAATCATCCTCAAACTTAGAGATAAACCAAATTGATATACGAATTATAACTGACATTTCTATACACATATCAAAATTTATAATTACATACATAATAATTACAAGTAAAACAATGTTATTTCTGAAATCATCTTAGTAAGAGATTTTTTTTATCAACGCTAAAGTATTTTTCTTATTTGATGTTAAATACAGTTTTTCTTTTACTTCAATAATAGAGTATTCTTTTATTAGTTTTATTTTTATTGTTGACTTTAACGTGACTATTTACTGGTTAACGTAAATATATATTTTCAAGTTAACATTATAATATTTTTTAACTAATATTATTAGAATTATTCATGAAACCTTTATTTTTACTTCAATAAAAGAGTATTTTTTTTATTAATTTTAGTTTTTTTTATAATCCAAATATGCAAATTACAATTTTAAAAGAAACTTAATTTAGTTGAATGTAGATCATAAAACAAACCATCCTGTAGCATGTAAGTCCAACCTAAGAAGTTTTTAGAATTAACGTATCAACGTTTTTGCAAAATTAAGATAGGACATTGAGTGCAAATAAAAAGAATACAATAAATGCAAGTGTAATTATACGTCCTTTGGTGAATGTAATGATTTATAAAAGATATTTTTAATAATAAAAATATTTTCTTTCATTTATTTGTTGTTAAAGTTGAAAGAAATACAGATACAATGCGCTCCTTGCTCACATATAAACAAGAATTTCAAAATCCCAAAAACCTCTTAGTTATAATTTTCATCCCTTCAATTGAAGAAAAGAGAACAGAACAGAGAGTGTGCAGAGCAGAAGTCCACCACCAACCACTCCACTTCAATTTCTCAGATCCATCCCTAAAAAACACGAGCAGCTTCACCAAGTCACGAATCACGAACTTAAGCCAAAGCTACCACCACAACGCTCTGCGTCATAGTTATCATGCAGAGCGCAGCATCGTCGGCGCCATCTTCGCCGGAGGCCATTCTCGAATGGCTACACAAAGAGATGGGATACCGTCCGCTAGGTACCTACGCAGCCGGCAAGTCGCACCTGCCGTCCGTCGAGTCAATCCGCCGGATTTGCCGCGGAAATATGATTCCGGTCTGGAACTTCCTCGTCACGCGCGCCAAGTCTGAGAAGACGGTGCGGAACATTCGCCGGAACATCACCGTGCACGGCGGGGATGGCGGCGGCGAGGCGAAAGAGGAGGTCAGGGGGAAGGGCGCGAGGAAGAAGGAGAGGGCGCTCATCGCCGGCGAGGGTTCCGAGACTGCGACGACGAGGGAGGCGGCATTGCAGGAGCGGGATTTGGCGGCGAAGGAGGTGGAGAGGCTGAGGAACATTGTGAGGAGGCGGAGGAAGGATTTGAGGGCGAAGATGCTCGAGGTTTCCAGAGAGGAGACTGAGAGAAAGAGAATGCTCGATGAACGAGCCAATTACAGGTTTTGGTTATTTTTCTCAATGTGCTCAAAATTTGAACAGTGTGTGTATATGTAATTGGTAATTTTCATTCTGGTTGGTTGCAGTGGAGTTTGCATATTTCTTGTTCATTAGGTCAGAGAAGATGAACAAAACAGTTTGTGAAAATGATGAATGTATGGGGAAGTACAGGTGAAGGTTGTGAGACATAAAAAAAGTGATTGATTAGAGATTTCATAAATGATACAATGTGAAATAATGAGGGAGTTAGGAAAAGAAGTGAAGTGGAAATGAGATGAAAGATATCGTAGTGAAATGATAAAAATACCTCTTTGTTTTGTGTTGAATAGTTTAGGAGTTTTGATAATACACCTCGTCTTAGGATGTTCTCAGGTGGAGACAAACAGAAGAAAAAAAAGGAGAGAAAGTGACATGTGTTATAAGTTATGTTGTGGAAGAAAAAGAAAAAAGATAGGAAGAAAATGAGGTGAAAAGGAGAGATGGAAGAGGAAGTGAGTGTATGTTTATAGTTATAACATTGTCTCTAGTAATAGTGCTGTCACGGTGTGATCTCTTGTTAGTATAATAATGTGTTTCTGATGTTATCCTAGCATTTTATGCGCTTTTGTCGTTGTACCAATAATATGAAAGAGAGAGGAAAATAAATTATGAGTTTATGGTGATTCTGATATTGAATGATTGAAATTCGGGACAACAAAAGTATATTTCTTCATCCTTTGTGCAGGCATAAGCAAGTGATGTTGGAGACTTATGATCAACAGTGTGATGAAGCAGCAAAAATATTTGCCGAATATCATAAACGTCTCTATTACTATGTAAATCAAGCGATGGAGTCTCAAAGATCAGGTGTGGATTCTTCTGTTGAAATGACCAATAGTTTTAGTGCCAAAAGTGAGAAGGAGGCTGTTTATTCTACTGTTAAGGGCAGTAAATCTGCGGATGATGTCATTCTCATTGAAACCACGAGGGAAAAGAATATTAGAAAGGCTTGTGAATCCCTTGTAGCTCATATGGTTGAAAAAATACGGAATTCTTTTCCAGCTTACGAAGGAAGTGGCATTCATTTAAATCCTCAGGCAGAAACAGCAAAGTTGGGGTTTGACTATGATGGGCAAATTCCTGACGAGGTTAGAACTGTTATCATAAATTGCCTGAAGAGTCCTCCTCAATTGCTTCAGGCAATTACTGCATACACTGTACGGCTGAAAAGTCTAATCTCCAGAGAAATAGAGAAAATTGATGTTAGAGCTGATGCAGAGACCTTGAGGTATTTTAATGCACATAATTTGTTTTTCATGTTCCGCTGTTACTCATGCCTCTGCCCATATTATTTGAATTCTGAACTTTCTGTCATCAATCATTGTTATTATAACTTTAAAAAAAACATGGTCACAAATGCTATACTGGTAAAATATCCCCAAGAAGCTTACAGTGATTATGTTCCCCTCCCATCCAGGAAAAAAGTGTGTAGTAGTGCTTATTAGCAAGGGTATCACATATGCTATTGCTGTTATAATCGAAATTTTCATTCTTTAATCAGGTACAAATATGAAAATAACATAGTTATGGATGTTTCGTCATCTGATGGGAGCTCTCCTCTACAGTATCAACTTTATGGCAATGGAAAGATTGGGGTTGATGTGCCACCAGGAGGGAGTCAAAATCAGCTTCTTGATAGACAGGTATTTTTTTCATCCTTAAACTACATATTCTGTTGTTGTACAAAGAGTTATTGAACTGGTGCTTTCTTTGTTCTTAGAAAGCTCATGTTCAACAATTTTTGGCCACTGAAGATGCACTCAACAAGGCTGCAGAAGCAAGGGAAACCTGCGAAAAACTTATGAAACGTCTGCATGGAAGCACTGATGTTTCTTCACGCCCAATTAGTATTGGGAGTACATCCCAGAATGTTGGAAGTCTTAGACAACTTGAGGTATCATTGTGAAAAACATACAGTGCATTATGTTCTTTTCAGTGAGTTATATATATTTTTTCAATATATTGTCACCTTTTGTAATGATAATAATTTGTAAGCTTTCCTCCAATAAATAACCAATAGTTAGATTAACAACATGTATGGTGGGAAGAATTAGCACTATTTGACGAGTCACCATAGAGAAATCAGAAATGTTGAGACTGGAGTATATATGGATATTGTTTTGGCGGCATAACTTATGATAGAAAGAATCAATGCTTAAAACAGTGCAGATTTTTTTCTTACTTTCCTAATCAAATACTTATCATGTTTATGAAGATTGTGGTAGTCCTAGGTCCGAACAGAATATTAGTAAAATTTGGATACCCAGTAGGAATAAATATACTAAATATATCTGTGTTTGGCTATTAGTTTGTGTAACTGAGTTTGTTGGATGATCTGTTAATCGTTATTTTCTCTCTTCGGGTTCCTAGCAATCATTTTGTTTTTGTTAAAATTTGTTTCTTTGGATTCAAATGCTATCTTAAGCTTCTTTTGTAAAGATCACATGTATATTATTTTGCTGTTAATGTGTAACATGGTATGTGTGTACATGATTGATTTGTTTATATGGCACTTCCTCCTGCTGAAGCAGAACTTTAACTAGAGAGAAAAAGAAACAACTGCACGTAAGATTTGCTTTTGTGAAAAATTATCTCCAAGTGCAATTATTTTAATTTAGTCTATTAATAGGCCAAACAATCCCAAACTATTTAAGGTATATGGTAGGAAATAAATGTCGGAATCAATGGGCAGTATTAGACAGTTATTGGGTTGTTGTGTTATATGATGCAGGTAGTTATTGCAGGGCTGTTTTAAGGGGGATTGTTACTGTACAATAATTTAAACAGAATAATGCTTGCGTTTTGCTATACGTACATTGATGTTTGGTTGCTTGTAGTCAATGTGTGTATGACTGCCACAATTTTCTCAGAAAACAGAGAAGAGTCCTTGATTGGGAAATCAAAGGGACGTGTGTCATAATGATCACAATGCAAAAGCAAACATGCTAATACGAGAGTTCTTGTTAGGGGGAAACATTGTGAAGTTGTGTACTTGTAATCTGGCCTATATAAACCAGGTTATTTTAGTTTATTCAAATAAATTTTGTATGCTCATCCCCTGTGTCCAACATCCATGAAACTGGCCTATAGTCAGGCGCTGTTGTGAAGCAACACATTTTATTTACTTCATCGAGGGAGATTCTGAAATTTGATATTACCAGTGAAATAAAATTAATAAAACATGGGGATTCTAGAAAAACTTTATATATAAGATTTTCCATTTTTGTTGCTACTATGACCAAGTTAGGGACATCCGGACATGTTTAACCGCGGGAATATTTTTTTATGTATCAGCCTTTAATGTGGGTAAAATAAGAATTTATCTTTGAGAAATCTATACTTTCTACATTTTCAATTAAACGAGTTAGATTCTTTTTTAGATTTTCCAACTTACTTTACTGCATAAAAGTTAGGAGAAAAAAGATACAACTTTTCCCCCTTTCAATTCTGTTCATTTCCTAATGCTAGTTATATATTTCAGATCAATATTTGAGTTAGGATTTTACCAGTTATTCTGTATATGTTTTCCATCTGTTCAGCTAGATGTTTGGGCCAAGGAAAGAGAAGTTGCTGGTTTAAAGGCAAGCTTGAACACCTTGATGTCTGAAATACAACGCTTGAATAAGTTGTGTGCTGAGAGGAAAGAAGCTGAAGATTCTCTAAAAAAAAAGTGGAAAAAGATTGAAGAGTTTGATTCTCGTAGATCAGAACTTGAGACCATATATACAGCACTCCTCAAAGCAAATATGGTAATGTTCCATTGTTTCAGTAATTCCTGTTAGGTGAAATAAAACTGGTATAGTTACTGTTCATCCTCGTGAACGGCATACCCTGTTCGAATCCTAGAATAGTCACTGGTTTAAAACTTGAATTGTTTATTAGTTGGTTTGTCTGTGTGGGGACATAAATGCATTTACTGTGAATTGTTATATGCATTGACTACTGAGACCGTGAATACGATTGCACCCACTGTGCCTTGTGAATGGTGACAGCCGTTTGAATCCTATAATAGTCACTGGTTTAAAACTTGAGTTATCCATTAATTGATTTTTGTCTGTGAGGGGACATAGGTGCATTTACAGTAAATTGTTAGATGCACTGACTACTGAGACCATGAATATGATTGTGCCTACTGTGCCTTGACATTTTTCTTTTCCCCTAAGTTCCAAAATTTATTTGAACTCATCTTTTTTGTTGTATGTATTCCGGTAATTTTGGTTTTAATAAACAGTACTTTGATTTTAGTTTTTATTTTGTTTTCAATACAATAATGCAGGATGCTGCTTCATTTTGGAGTCAGCAACCATTAACTGCTAGGGAATATGCTTCAAGCACTATAATTCCAGCATGTGCTGCTGTTGCCGAGGCTTCAAATAGTGCAAAGGATCTCATTGAGAAAGAAGTGTCTGCATTTTCTCAAAGTCCAGATAATAGTCTCTACATGCTTCCTTCTTCTCCACAGGTTTATAATGCTCCACAAACAACTTTTTCACTTACCTGTTCAGTAAACATACATTAGAATAAAACTAATGTTCTGAATTTTTTGGATTTGATATATGAAATTAATTTACATGATCTACTTTAGAATCTTCTATTTCTACCTCTTGGTTGTCAAAGGTTCTGAGTTCATTTAAATATAAACTTGATTAGATTCGGTGTCTAGTGTTCAATGCATTCTACTCTTTTTTTGGTGGGATAGAGTGAAATTATTCATATAAAACTAAGTGTAATTTTGGAGGGTGGGGAAGGGAGGGTTAAAAAATCATCCCAATTAAAAAATTCCAGATACAGAGAGGAACATGGATTGATTAAAATAACTCTAAAAGTGCATCAAACTTACTCAATCTTTTTGGCATATGTGAAATGGAAATCTGTATTGAAGCTGGTACAAAAAATATATATAATTGTACCTTATGACTAGTTTAGGGGCAATATGTGCATTACACTCCAATCAAATACCCTTGGAACTGAATAAACTGCACTCAGACACCGAATTTCACTCTTGCTTTTACTAGAAACTTTATAATGAATAATTAGAAATTGATGTTCCAAAGTAACATGACAGCCCACTCCACTTGGTTACCCAACTGGTTCTCTGGATTGAATCTCATTTAAATAACCTTAACTTGAAAGGATTTATCTGAAAGAAAGAAGATTCTCACTCAATTGATTTATCTGAAACAGTAGATCAACCTCTGTATATAGAGAACTGTAACCCTATAGTAATAATTACAGAGAGATCTCTAAAATCTTCTAACAGTTTCCAGTAGTACACTCAATATCCTACTAACAACACCTTATAACCTCTACCTTTTCTGTGATGATATATTATTTAAGTTTAAATTTAAATAGGATTATTGTGATGCAAATTTAGTATTGCAACTTAAATCTGTTGCTAACCTTTAAAATCTCGCACATCCCAATTTAAGATGGCCTAGTTCCTATTAGTCAGTTAGCTGGGTTGTTAATTAGAGAGATAGAAATGACAAGATATAAATAATAGGAAGAAAAATAGAGATCGATCTTTTCTTTAAGAGTGAGAATTGACACCTAAAGGCCAGGTCTCTTGAATAAATGCAGTGTAGAGACAAGTGTCATTTCTATTTTACGTTTGTGATCTCTGGCATCACATCACACTGAATCTGGTAAGAAGACAGTTTTTCTGCAATAAAATTGGATTGTATCCCCTAATTCTAAGCCACCATCTGTCAGTGAACTTTTAATGGTTTCTGAAATTTTCTTTAAAATTTTATTTGTCCATGTATATTGAAATGTGCTTCAACTTAAATTTTTGTTAACTTCTGGTTCAGGCACTGCTTGAGGCCATGGGCGCTAGTGGACCACCTGGCCAGGAAGCAGTTACAAATGCAGAAGTAAGTGCAGCTATTTTGACAGCAAGAGCTGGTGCTCGGGATCCATCAGCAATTCCTTCAATATGTCGTGTTTCAGCTGCACTTCAGTATCCTGCTAGTGAGTATATATATTGTTTGTTGATAGGCTCTTTCTTGAGGTACCCATATATGATGGTTTAATATATTGCCATTGTAGACTGTCACTTTAGTAATTACCAATAGCACAAATGAGTAGACTATTTCTGGCCTTCGTAAACAGAAACTACAACCCTTGTGGTTTTCATTTCCTCTTAACTGGAGTATGGTTATATTCATGTGTTAAGTTTTATCAGGACAATTTAAGTTTAAACACTTTATTTTTCTTCTCTATATCTAAACAAGATAAACATAATTTAGTAGATAGAACACGTTAAACACTAATTACTTTTACACTAAATAGTCTAAAATTGTCATTCTGAATGAAATATCTGGGTATGCCTATCAATGTATTATGAGATTATATTTGATATTTTGTTGTTTTGAATCAATGTATTTATTGCATCTTATTGTTTTCATTAACCTGCAATTTGAAGAATACGGCATAAGGATTTGTTTTCTATGGATCCTTTATGGTGGCTAAAGCTATTTTTGTATATTCAATAGTTTTTGTGTTAAATGGACAGGCTTGGAGGGTCCAGATGCTGCTCTAGCATCTGTGCTGCAGTCCCTGGAGTTCTGTTTGAAACTTCGTGGCTCTGAAGCTAGTGTGTTGGAAGATTTATTAAAGGCTATTAATCTTGTTTATATTAGACGAGATCTTGTCCAGAGCGGAAATGCCTTGTTGAATCATGCTGGCTTTGTTCAACAAGAATATGAAAGGTAAATATGTATCTAACATTCTAACCCCTGAATCCAATGTGCATTCGTGGTTAGTGTTTCTAGCAGATTCAAAATTTATGTATTGGCAAGAGAAAGATCTAATTAATTTTATTTTCCCATCTGTTTAGGGACACACTTCTGATGTTGTATTTTGGATAGCTGTGAAAACTAAATTATTTTAATAATTGATTGTACGTATATTTGATTATTATAAAAATTAGTTTTTGGTTGGGTATGTTTAGTGAAAAGTAGTTTTAAGGATAATATTGTTTGAAACAAACAAATCAGCTTTTTAGATAAGAAAAAGGATAGTTCATTGCTGATAAGAAACTGTTGTAAAATAATCATAAAACAAATTTTCAGATTCACAAAAGTGACATATTTTTTCTAGAAAAGAAAAAGTTTACAAATTTCAGCTATTGTTCCAAACAAACAGCTGAAATTGCAAATAACTTTTTATCCCAAAAACAGCTGAGATCAGGGAAAAATAATCCTTCCTAAACATCTTCTGAACTTGTTGAAAACCGTTTTTCTTTGACATCTGATACATTGATGCAGGACAACGAGTTTTTCTTTGAGTTTGGCTGCAAAACAGGAGAAAACTATCATGGAAGAATGGTTGCCTGAACTTAAGGCTGCTATTTTGAGTGCTCAACAGAGCTTGGAAGATTGCAAATATGTCGGTGGATTGGTGAGTTATACTGTTATTATTACTATGATGATTTGTTGCAAGAAAAATTGTTAGAGAGCCAAGAAAGAAAACACAATTTTAAATGCATTTTGTAGTTTGGCATAGCATAGAAACAGATAAGAAAGAAGCAATTCACACGGGGAACACATCAAAACTCCTCCTTGAAGTGCGGAGAAAGTGAAGTGGAGGAGATATATTTTTAATTCAATTTGATAGAGCACCAATGGATAAGTTTTTTATCTTATGAAGAAGCTATATGATAACTTTTATTAATTAGCTTGCGCACAAGTTCATTTAAACTTATGATGAAGTTAATTTCAAATATTCTTTCTATATTTATCACCTTGAAGTTTTTATGGCAAAATACATGCTTTCGCTGAGACAAAGGTTTCCTACAAAAAAGTATTCGTATCCACAAACTGCAAACAGCAACACCTCTCTAATTACACACCCTACTGTCAAATGTACATAGCTCCCTTCAGTTATTGTCTATGACCAACTAGCATCAAGGCAGTTTCTAATTTCGATAAAGAACTAATATAAAACAATTAATATACAATAAGTTATTTTCTATCACATTTTAATAATACGCTGCTGCTCTTAATTTTTATGCATAATGACCGACATGTCAGACAATTAGTAGGACAATTATATCTAATGCTGCATGACTGTTCAAGTTTCCATCCTAATTTTGTTCTATTATTAAATTGTAACATCTTTTGCAGCTTGATGAGTGGTGGGAGCAACCAGCATCGACAGTTGTTGACTGGGTAACAGTGGATGGGCAAAATGTAACTGCCTGGCATAATCATGTGAAGCAGCTTCTTGCATTTTATGACAAGGAGCTATTGTAATTAGAATGACAAAGCGCATGGAGTAAGCAGATTTTGTGAAGTCTTGTTCATCTAACATTTCCCACTTAGCTGTCACTGTCGATAATTGTCTTCTGGGATGGAATATGACAGCTGTTGTCTATATTGATAGACGAAGATCTTAAAAAAAAAAAAGAGAGTATCATCTTCATGATCTTTCACAGATACCCTCTACCACCACTTTTTCTTTAGAAGCGTGAAGTGTGTGTCATTTTAGATTTTAGGTAGTGGGGTGGATTGTTCATTTTAATTGGCAGTGATTAATGGCATTGAATCTTATGAAGCCATTTCGGCTTCATTTGCTGAACTGGTTTGGTCTGGTTGTATACAGTTAGAACCGTTGAGGAAAAAAGAAGGTCGAGTTGAATGGATTTGCCGGGGTAGTACTTTTTCTTTTTGAAGTTCACAAGGTGCAATGGCCCACAAAACTAATGTGTCGTGTACATTAGAATGTTCAACGGTTCTGTGATTTCTTGTTTTAGGAATAGGTTAAAATTCTTTGCAGAAGAGTCCTCTGTTTAGATTTCACATTGCATGTCAACTTTTAAATTAGGTTTATTTTCCTTTTGTTTAGCTCACTTGCTTATTTCTTTACTATACTGGTAAACAATCTAACCTAGTATTTAAAATAGCAAATTTGGCAGATTTTGTTTTTATGAAAATTGTTTCATCTTCTATTAGTAACATTTGACATTGAATGCGTAGTTTTGTCAAATCTAAATTGACAGAAAAAAAGAGAAAAGTCTAATTCGAACATCTGGAAATATTTAGACGAGGCAATATGGATTATTTTTCTGGAGTCATGGCTCCCAAGTCCCATTTATTAGACGAGGCAATAGTTGTGTACTCTTTTGGATTAATTAGCACTAATATACTAAATCAGTTTATTAATGGATATTTTGTTACAATATCTTAATTTATTGATTTACATTATTCATTCGAAGAAAATGATTGTTGGAGTGATCTTATACTTGTGATAATACCTTGCTAAAACTTGGTTTCACTTGAATATTTAATAACGTTTGGAGTTAAAACAATTTTTGAAATCGTATAACCTTGCATTTGGACGAAATGTTCGACAAATAATTTTACTTGCTCAAATGATAGAAAAAGTTTCAAATAACTCATTCACACCCTTTAATCTTCTATTAATGAGCAAAGGCAATTTTATAGTGTTCCACTGTAAACAAAATGAACTACTTGACCTGCTTCTACTTTTTATATATATAGTGCTATGGGTGTGCATATCGTGATCACTGTAAATTGAGCTGCCCATACAGTGGAAGAAGTATTCCCCAATTGATCGGAAGCCAAGGAAGTACACTAATTGTGCGATCTTCGGCTTGGTTTGTGTTGTCTCCCTATTGTGTCACTAAGATATACTCATTAACACTAATTTTAATGTTTTAAAATATATTAAATAGAAATGAGAGTTTTTCCTAAATTACATTAATAAAACAATCTTTTCTTTATTGGTATGGTTTAATTTAGAGTTTACAGGGTAAGTGAGCAATTACTGGGAATCTGTTTTCGAATTTATATTAAAAAAATTAATTTTATCATACTAGTAAATTTTGACCAGTATGTCACATTTTCAAAGTATATGTGTTCATTTTGACTGTAATAACATGAACATCAAATAAACTGAATAGAAGACAGAGTGATAAAAAAACCAACCCTTGACTTAGGTTATTTATTCTAGAGTTTTTTTTTTTTCAATTTCTGCAAATGAAAATTGGATCAATATGTTGCTGCAGTGTACAATCAAATGACCTTTAATGAGATTCACTTTGTTTAAAGCTTACCACACTCATTTTTGAAATTGAGCTAGTTTTTAATATGTTAATATGCACAATCTGAAGCGATGGTAACAACACCATAAAGACTGATGCTGCACATTAATGATTTAATTCACTATTTTGTATTCCCATCTGTTTTCATGTATATATCAAGAATAGACTAGATGAGTATAAGATAGGGATATTTTGATATCAAATAGAGGTTTTAATCATGCTTTTGGATACCTAAAGCAGGAAACAATGTAAATATTTTTTGTATAAAGGTTGCGGCACCCAATTGTTCCAATATATATATATATATATATATATATATATATATATATATATATATATATATATATATATACTTTGCTGATAAAAAAAAACATATGTACATGGATGTTAACTTTGACACAACACAACCAAAGTTAAAACTAACAGCAAATATGTGGAAGGTAATTCAAAGGTTTAGTAAAGTTATGCCTATTGATTTATCATATCTAGAACATAAATAATCATAATATTTTGTCCAAAAAAAAGATGTACTAACACCATTTTGTTTATACTCGACTGAAAATATTCTTGTTTTAGCTTTGAACTGTGAGGTGAGAATAAGTGTCATTTCTGCAACAATTTGTTATTTTGTCTCTGTTTAATCATATGCTTATCTCCTAAACAACATAACCCATCATATTAAACTCCCTAGACCATTTATTATAATAGTAAAATACTCATGCATATCTACATCACAAGATGCTCACACGTTGCAGCTTGGAATTCATATCCAAACTGGTAATGCTAACACAGTTTATAGTAGCTCTCAATGTGAATCCAGCAGGGTCGTGTCTTGTATATTATGCCCACAGATTCTGTGGCTACTTTCTCTGTCTCGTGAACCAACAGGGACAGAACCATACCATTTCTTGTATTCTCATACAGATAAAGAAACAAACATTCAATTAAATAAAACAGTAGCTACGAGCTTCTCTTTATATAACCTTTCCACCCACCACATTACCTCCTTTAGCTGTTTGGTGATGGGAAAACAAGCCTGCAATTACTGCATTTTAGTTGACAGTTGACTGGCTTCCGCATGATAGACATAAATAGTCTCGTCATCTGTAGGCTATAAAAATTTATTGTATTTGACTCTCTATGTAAAAGACAGCAAGAGGTAACAAAGAAAAGATAAGGAAGGAAGCGAAAGAGGGATAAACATACTTCAATAGTGTGCAATATATAGCCTTTACTTGGAAGCAGAATAACCCACTATAGCTTTTACTCTTAGACAAGAGTTTCTAAGAGAAGTAAACCCGAGAATGTCTTGGTTTCTTGTAATACTATTTCTCAGTCTCACATTTGGTACAACTCATTCTGAGGCTAGCCATAACAAGAAGCTTCCCTCTGCTGTTGTGGTTGGCACTGTTTACTGTGATACGTGCTTCCAACAGGATTTCTCCATGGGCAACCACTTCATTTCAGGTGCGTTTTCACTGCTTGAGTTAAGGTCCACAGTTTCATATCTTTAACAGTAACGGACAATTTCTAAATTTTTATATTTTATGTTATGCTGCTGTCTTGTGTTTTTCTATACTCTTGATGGCAGGTGCATCAGTTGCTGTAGAATGCAAAGATGGATATGAGACTACAAAGCCAAGGTTCCAAAAAGAAGCGAAGACAGATGAGCATGGGGAGTTCAAGGTAAAGTTACCTTTCTCAGTGAGCAAACATGTGAAGAGCATCAAGGGATGCACTGTGAAATTAATAAATAGCAGTGAGCCTTACTGTGCTGTGGCCTCGGCAGCAACCTCTTCCTCACTGCGCCTCAAGTCCAGAAAGCAAGGACTACACATATTCTCAGCTGGCTTTTTCTCATTCAAGCCTCTTAAACAGCCAAATCTTTGTAACCAAAAACCTAGCAATCAAAACATGAAAGGCCTTGATTCTGTGAAAACTATCTTCCCTCCTAAAATAGATCCATCATTTCCTCCTCCACTTCAGGACCCAAAGACACCTGGTGGTCTCCTTCCTCCCATTCCTGGATTACCTGACCTTCCACCATTACTGCCACCACTCCCTCTTTTGCCACCCGTTTTAGGAATATCAGTGTCAATACCAGTTCCTCCAAGAATTACCAATAAGTCCCCTAAGGTTCAACCTTTGGATCAGAAAATAGCTGACCCTAATACCTTCTCATTTCCTCCTAACCCATTGTTTCCACCACCTACTGTACCCAACCCATTTCAGCCACCATCTCTAAATCCTAACCCATTACAGCCACCAGAAACATCACCAATTGTTCCTAACCCATTTCCTTTCCCAACAGTACCAGGCTTAACTCCATCCTCATCACCTCCAGCTTTTCCCTTTCCTTTTCCTCCACTATTCCCTCCACCTAGCAGCCTTGACAAATCCTCCACTTTTTCAAAGAATGCTTCTCCTTAACTTAATATTACCACCCATTCATAATTGTCTAATAACTCCTTCTACATGCTGAACTTACTTTCTTTATGGAAATTGTAATATGGTCATGATATGAATACAAAAATTAACACGGGGATGGGTCTGCGGCCATGTATCGACTACTGCTCGAAAAACTGATACTATGTTTATGTATTACTAGCAATAAATTTAAGGATGTGGTCATTATAGAGATTCTATCTTGCAAATTGTTATTATTTTCTTTAAATCCTTGAGTTGTTGATGGAAACTTCGGATTATGATATACTGCAGCAACAGAGTGAGATGTCTTATCTGAAGCCAGGTTACCGTAAATGACAACGAATAGATGTCTAAAAGTAGCAATTGATTAAATAAACAAAATCTCTAACTAACATTTGATGGCTTTGAAATAAAATCCGAGAAGTTTATTGTGAGAAAACAACAACATATAAAGCGAGTATGGCTACGGGGTCATTAATTAGTAAGACTGGTAATGGGGTTGGTAAATCGAGGTAAATAATCAAGTAACTAGGGTTTGGATATAAGATTAAACGAGCCTTGGAGGAACAAACTGCAAGAAATAATCCCATAAAAAATTTTTGCTAACTCCACCTTTGGGACATAGTTAAAGTCTGTTCATACTGTAACTCTACTGAAATCGCCACTAAAATGGACGCTAGTTCTGGACTAGGATAAGATAATTCAATATCATAGATACACATGCCATTCTCTTCCAAGTTGCTTTCTGCTGGTAGTGTCACCAATTGAAGGAAGTGACATCGAGCTAACTATATATTCTTGTCAATTTTGCGGCCTGCAGAAAACATTGGCTTATTGTAAATGTAAGAATGTTAATTGGACATCCTCTTAAGAATTTTGCAGTAAACAGTAACATGGTTATCAAGACATCAAATATTTTATTTTTATCCATAAATTGAATCCATCACCACCAAATACCATCTTTCCATGCATTTAATATTTTAATTTAAAAAATAAAGAAATATGACCAGCAAGATGAACAATAATACAATGGTGAAAGAGATTGAACAACAGTTCATACCCTAATTTTTCTTATCAGTTGCTGATGGTCATCTTCACTTGTATTCGGAATGACAGTGGGAAGTGACATTAAACTCTCTCTATACCAAGCACACTGTAGATTGAGACAGTAGAACAACTCTTCTTGTACACCATATGCACGATGCTCTAGGAGCTCACCTTTATCGCTATACTTCTCTAAACTTCTCATATCCGATCCAAAAATTCCACCATCTTTGGTGGTGCATATCGGGGAAAAGTCACTAGTAGGTACAACAATGAGCTTAGTCCAAGAAGACTGCACTTCGTATTCTTTCATCACCCATATTTCAGTAGTTCCACTGCCTTCGACCGAGTAACACACAGAGAGACATCCTCCCATTACCCTCAAACCACAAACTCGACATTTTTCCGTAGATAAATGATCCAAGAGAGAAATCTCTGAAAAACTCCTCTGTACCAGATCAAAGGCAAGAATGACAAGAACCTTTTTCTCCTTGGACAAAACCAACCAATGAAGGGTTTCATTGAAGAGTGACCCAGCTCTGAAAGCAAGACAATTGCCAGGATCTGAATATGGAACATTGACAAGAACACTGTTCCAGGAAGCAGTTTTGAAGGAGAAAACGTGGGTTTCAATTTCAGCAGAAAACGAAGACCATAATGGAATAATGGTAATCAAATAGTCATCTTTAGATGGGCCATACCCAAAACCATAGAGGAACTGACGGGTTATGTTATCATATTGAAAGTGTGGTAATTGTTTATGAACACCAATTGAGGGATTCCAGATAATGAGATCATCGCTCCTCTCGTAGTATAAGAGAATAAACCCTCTGCAAGAACCCAAAATGTGAGGCTGATTGCGAAAATCATCGAAATGAAAAAAATCGGGAATGCGAGGGGGAGAAGGAGGGGGAAGAAGGAGATGCACAGCACGAAGCAAACACAGCGAACCCTCTCCGTTATCTATAAACGGTGCGTTTGTGTCAATGGATTGAGCATAAAAATCATTTGATCTCAGAAGGATTCGATGGGTGGGTGTGGCAGCTAGGTCGTAATGGGAAACGCCAAATTGGGGATCGGAAATGAGAGAAAGCCATGACTTGGAAACACACTTGAAACGCAAAAGGGATTTCACCGGCAATCTCAGAAGAATTTCTCTGATCACTTCCAGAGGGAGAAGAGGAAGAGTGTGGTTGTTCATGTCTTGCTTTCCTCGGCGCTTTTTCTCTGATGCAATCTATGTTTCTTTCCGCTTCTTGCTTTATTATTACAATACCTATCATATATCATTTACAACAATTTCTTTCTCTACATCTTTTTTCACATTCTTTTATACATATGTTCACCAATGTCCTAAAGTTTTCTCTCTAAAACTCCCAGACAGAAAGTGGTTAAAGACTAACATCATTGTTTTCTGTTGCTTTTGGATTCTCTGTTGCTTTTCTGTGATGTGTACGCTATAAGTCCAAAATTACATTGATTTTGATATTTAAAACACCAAACACCCAACACATGATTAAGATGGACAACACAACAAACCAGAAAAATATCTTCAGTTGTTTTTTCATGGTTAATACACAAACTTACCAAAAGTATTCCACCTTACAACACAAAGCAAAACAAACAAGGATGAATCCATTTTCGTCTTAGTCTTGGTGTAACCCTTTGACATGCATAATGTGATCAATTAGTAGGGACATGTTGCGGTGAGAAGAGCCACCTTGTTCTATTGCTTTCCTTGCCATATCTGCATACTTTCTAGCCCTTTCCCTTCTCTCTTCTTTTTCTTGGCCTTCACCCATTACGTTCTCAATAGAACCCTTAATATTTTCCCTAGTCACCTGAATCCGAGACTTATGTTCCTCTCCCAAATGCACAACAGATTCAGCTCCCACACTCATCCCAATCTTCAGCACTTCTACAACAAGTTGCTCATTGAGGAACTGTTCAGCAAACAGAGGAAAAGTTACCAATGGCACGCCAGCACAAATCCCTTCGAGTGTGGAATTCCATCCACAATGTGTCACGAACACTCCTATTGCTCTATGTGATAAGATCAACACTTGTGGCACCCAACCCTTGATCAAAAGCCCTCTCCCTTTCACCCTTTCTTCAAACCCATCTTCCACCAGCCATTTCTCCATCTCCTCTCTTCCATATGCACCTCTAAGCACCCAAATGAATGGCCTTTTCGTCGCTTCCAATCCTATCCCGAGCTCTATCAACTGCTCTGGTGTTGCACGGTTTAGGCTACCAAAGCAGACATAAATCACTGACCTCCGAGACCATGAATCTAGCCACTTCATGTATTCATTCTCATTACTTAAGTCTCTCCTACTTCTTAGAGACTTGTCAATATCATCCCTATTGGACAACGACACAGGGCCAACACACCATACTTTATGACCCGAAAATCTTTTATACTCTTTAACATATTCTGCTTCCAGCTCTTCGAAACTATTAACCACTATCCCATATGATTTTTCTGCAACTTCCAATACTTTCTCGCGTCGAGCATTCAACTCGTGGTCTGTGCCGGGATTGAACATCCCAGGGAGTTGAGATCTTTGCAGTTCAATTCTATGGGGAATTCCAGGGATAAGAAATTTCTCTTCAGCTGACACAGCTTCATAGACTTTATCCTTTTGTAAATAGTATTTGCATAGCAGAAAGAAACAACTGGTTCCGTCAAATACTATTATTGGAACATGCAACTTGTTTGCAACTTCAGACACACAAATGATATGTTGGTCGGCAATTATGCAGCTTGGCAAGGGTTTTTGCTTTTCAAGTAGCTCTTGTAGTGGCTGCTGCAACAAGTCTAAGGCAGTGTTGAAGTTGTTTAGTAGATCCATTGAAGGCAAAGCGTCTACGCTCTCACATCCCTCTGGTAGACCAGCTTCCGCACATGGAAATTGGACATTTAGAATTTGAATGGGTGAGCCAGATTGAATCTCTTTGTCTATGCTAGCTTGGAATTGGATGGAATTGAGGGGTGTGGTCACTATGCTCACTTTCACTTGGCGTTGGGCCAACAATTTGGCCATGTCTACCATGGGGAGAAGATGACCAGGGGCCATTAAGGGGATGAAAACAAAGTGTAGGTGGCTAAGGGCCGTTGAATCCATTGCAGGTTTCTATGTCCTGAAAGTTGATTAGGAAATTCATGTTAATTGTTTAACGCATTAATATGAATCATGAATAAAATCATGGGGATCAATATAATTAACATTTTAGTTCTCCTAAGTAATTAGTAACATTCACACAATTTTCAATCTAAACTTAAACTTAAACTTGGATTTTGTACAGTAAAGATGAAACTTAAACTTATACTTGGATTCCTGATGTTAAATACAATATCCATAAGAAAAGGGAGTTCCTCCTAGTTTTGTCTGACATCTTGATTGTGCTAGTTTAGAATTTTAATTATAGGTTAATGACACAAACACAAATTAAGTTGATGTGAGGAAAGGATAACACCGACTTCAAACACATTTAGCCTGGCTAAGAAAAGAAAAATGCGTGGTTCAGATAAGAAAAGTTAGTCCCTTTAAGCAAGCTTAAAGCACAAGATGTCAAGCATGTGTGTGTGTGTGGTTGAAAATGAAATCTATATATAATCCACTGCATTCCACCTGAAAAAGAAAAGTATAGCTTCAACTGATATCAGATGTAGCTATAATCAGGTTGTATGTGTGAGGATTAACTGAACATCGGCCTGTCTTCCAAATTCGAGGCACTAAATGCTCTCACTCATGTGAAACACAAAAACAGACCTTAAGCAACAAATAGCAAGTAAAAAACACATCACTTAGATAATTTTTCATAAGGAATTTGAAGGGTTCGTAGAAAGATGGAGAAGATGATAAGCCTGACCTGTGTGTGGGTAACAAACCTTGTCTGTCTTCTTTGTGAGGCTGATCACTTCTTTAGATCATATTTAAAAAAAAAAAAACTTCTTCTTTAGGAGAGACGACATGACCAGTGGTGCTGTCGTGATTGAATTGGAAACAAGCAGAAAAAAACATTGAAGTAGAGACTTCCACAGTACATTCGATGCTTTTTTGTTTCATAATATTTATAAAAGATGCTAACAAAAAGTATAGAGGATTATGAAATTTTTTGTGAAAGAACTCTTGTAATTATGATTTTGAATACAATTATAAAATAAATTTTAAACATTTAGAACTTCTCTAATTTATTTTAATTTTGTAAGTTTATTGAGGGAATGTTGGTTTCTGTTTCGTTTTTTTTTTAGTTTATTGTCTCTGGACTTTATGTAAGTTTTTTTAAACATTATAAGAGTACCAAATATATTTGTAAATATTTATCAATTTTGAATTCAATCAAAAAGAATTTTGATGGTTCTTATTATAGAATTTTTATTTTTATTAAATATGTGTAGTAAATTTTGATTAATTCATCAATTTGCTAGATTGTCTTCTTATTTTGATTTTTATTAAAAATGAAAATATTTTTGACAAATTTTTATTAATTCGTCACTGTGACATTCGCATATTTATTGTTGTATTCAATAAGAAGATAATTTTCTATCATAAAAAATCTAATATAAATCTTTCCATGGAATAAAATTACTTTATCCACCAGTAAAAATTTAATTTTGAGGAAACTAATATTAAAAAACTTCAGCAATAAAAAATATTTATTTTTTTCAAAACGGTGTAGCCAAAATTATTTACTACAATTTGTAACCTCAGTGCCCTCAGATTCAATACATAAAATCTCTTGCTAACACTTGAAGATTTTGAAATAAAATCCGGAAATTCTTGTCATAAAAAATTGCATCATGTTATACATATGGTGATAGCAAAGGAGCATATTTAGTTTCCTTTAGAGCAAAACTTAAACAAAAATTCAAAATTTTCAGCATACAATTTCTTCTGAGAATGTCAGGGAGGAAAACAGACTGAAAAACTTACCATAATAATAAGATGTTTAAAGTATACGTTACCATAATTTTATAACATACTATGCTTTATACAAAGGTTGGTTGGGGAACTCCACGTTCTGAGGTTATTAATTTGTGAGATTAGAGCTGGGAGATTGTTTGTGAACTTTGTAAAACAGTATAGAAAGAACCAAATAAGTTGGCTTGAATCTGAGAACTATGTAAAAGCGCACAGGAGAAACAAATTGCAAACACCATAGCATTAAGAGCAAAAAAAGATAATCTAAAGATAGTCTGAAACACAAGTAAATTACAAAGTCTGTGATAATCCAACTTTACTGAAATCACCACCACTATTCCTGCATTAAAACTGATTTTAATGTAATATGTAAGGATTCACTTCTAAGTGCTATGTTCCTGCTAGCCGTGTCATCAGTTCAAGGTAGATGTATATTTCATGGCCTGCAGGAAACAAGAATGTGTAAATGTTACGATATTAGCTGGATATTCTCTAAGATTTTAGTAGAAAAACAATGATATAGTAAAATGTCATGCAAAATCCTAATTATCTGTACTCTTAAAAAAGTTGTTTTTCTTACATTTGATTGATTATTAAAGCTTATGAGTAAGAAGGCATCAAATATTTATCTAAGCAAAGTTCATTGAATCCACCACCATCAAACCTCATCTTCCCAAGTATCAGGTCTCATTTAATTTAAAAATCAGTAAAACACTTATCATCAGCTAGGATGGAGATTAGAGATGGTGGAAAATAAGAGAAAAAATCATTTGCCACACAGCATACATTATAGAGTTTGATATTCCATAACCAAGATGAAAAGAAAGAGTATAATGGGGAAAGGAATTGGAGAACAGTGCATACCTTGAATTTTCTTGTCTGTTACTGCTGCTCATCTTCATTATTTGGAGACAGTAGACTCTCTCTATACACAGCAGACTGTAGATTGAAACAGAACAACTCTCCACCTCCACCAAAATTGAGAAACTCAAGCAGCTCTCCTTTATGATTACGTTTCTCTAATCTTCCTCCAATGTTTGATCCAAAAATTTCACCATCCTTAGTGGTGCAAATGGGGCAAAAACGGTCGTTGAGAAATTTATAAAAGGGTACGACCACACACATAGTCCAAGATGACTGCACTTTATATTCTTTCATCATCCATATTTCTGCACTCGTACGGCCTCTGACAGAGCAACACACACTGAGACATTCTCCCATTACCCCAAAACTATAAAGTCTGTATCTTTGTGTAGTGAAATGGTCAAAGAGAGGAATTTCTGATAACCTGTTGTGTATCATATCAAAGGCAATAATCACAGGGAGATCTTCATCCTGTGTGAAAACCAACCAATGAACAGCTCCACCGAACAATACCCCAGCGCTGAATTTGTCTCCCATACACTTGAATGGAAAATAAAAGCTCTTAAATGGAACATACAAAGCAGTTTTAAAAGAGAAAATCAGGATTTCAGCTCTGCGCTCATCACTTTGAGACTCGTCCGTTCCAATAAGAATCAAACAGTAGTTAGTTGTCGATGTATCATACACAAAAGCATGCAGAATTTCATCGGCTAAGTCACATTCAAAGTTTGGGAATCGTTTATGAACACCTATTGTTGGGTTCCAAAGAATGAGATCTCCCTGGTAGTACAAAAGTACCAGTCCTCTGCATGAACCCAGAAGCCCATATTTGTAACGAAAATCATCACTGGGGCGTAAGGGTGGTGGAGGGAGGCAAAGAAAATGCAACGCAATGGATTGCTTGAAAAGGCGTGCGTCTATATCAATGGATTGAACATGAAAATCCTTCGATTTGATAAGAAGTCTATGAGAGGGTGAAGCAGCTAAGTCATAATGGGAAATACCAAATTGAGGAGTGGAAATGAGAGAATACCATGATTTGCACACGCACTTAAAACGCAACACAGATCTCGCTGGCAATCTCAGAAGAATTTCTCTTGTCAACTCCAGAGGGAGACTGTGGTTTTCCATGCTCTTTCTTTCATACACACAACAGATAGAAAACAGTGAGCTTGACTGATTCACTTGTTTTTGTTTCTGTCTGTTTATTATAACATGGCATCCATTTTCAGAATCACAGCTTCTACTCTCTTTTCCCGGTTCAAATAAACAATTAAACAATGCATGGAAATTGGAAAGCTCTAAAAGCTGGTATTTGACTATTATATTGCCACTTGTTCACTTCTTTTTTTAAAAAAATATTTCATCTTTAAAATTCTGTCAGTTTGAAGTTGTGTTTTTGTGAAGTGGTTCATCTATCCAGTGCGTCATCTATTATATATAAGCAAGGAATCTTTAAAGCAGAAAGTGAAGATGCTAATTTCTTCATAAGTATACATCACTGGATAAAAGTTCAAGTTAGAAAATCTAACACCTATCAACATGTTTAAAAAAATCAACACCTACCAACTTTCTTTGTATTAATGTTTCATTGTTAAATTTCAAATTTATTTTAAAATTAGAAAACTAAAAACATATTTATTCAATAATAAAAAATGTATAAATTTTTGTTCAATGTATAACTTTTCTTCCCATAATTAATTTTTTAGTCTTTACATTATTATTGAGGTGATAAAGATAAGCCACATCTCCTAATCTTCAAACGAAAAAGAGCGACAACACATTAACTTATAAAACCATTATAACTGTTTTTTCCAGAAAAAATAGGCAGCTACATACTGCGAAGTAATAAAATGTAAGTGGTGTTTGGATTTGAAAACCGTGTGAAAGTGTAGAAAAACAACAATCTACAAAACATATACACGCAATTGAGAAAGGGAGAAAACAATTAAAGTGATCTCGCTTCACATATCAGACATAAAATAAATTTAAAATAATAAGTTAATTTTATAAAATTGAAATTAATTTATTTTTCAGATAGAATCATTATCATTTGAATACTTAATACATATCAATTAAAAATAATTAATTTTGTAAAATTTAATTAAACTTACAATTTATTTATTAATACGACCAAAATCTTACACTTTGTTTAAACTTGTTTAATAGTACATAGTTAAATTAAATTTCCATATCATATAATCTAATCTTAATCATATTTTTTTGGGTACATAATTTTAATTATAGGCTGGTCTGAGAGTTGTAATTGGACGGTTTTTTCTTTTTACTTCTACACATTTCTTTTTTACCTTCACATCTTTTTTAAATTCCAAAACTATTTTTTTTGTTAAAAAAATCTTATACTTTATTTGTTGTGTTTCAACGAAGTTTAAAATTTATTGAATTTTTTTTTTAATTTTGGAATTCGTTAAAAGAAATTTCAATAAATTTTAAAATTTGTTGAAGATTTTAAAAAAAATTAATAAATTTTAAAATCTATTAAAAAGAAATGTAATTTCGAGATTATTAAAATAGAAGAAGAAATGAGTGGAGGTGCAAAGAAAATTCGAACTGTTGTATAATCTTCATCAACCCGTTAGCAATAATTCGAGCTGACCCGACCCATTGCACCGTGGGGATGCTGTTTGATAAAAGAAAAGAAAATACCCTTTGAAATATCTACATAAACCCGTGG
This sequence comes from Vigna angularis, assembly GCF_016808095.1. Taxonomy (NCBI): domain Eukaryota; kingdom Viridiplantae; phylum Streptophyta; class Magnoliopsida; order Fabales; family Fabaceae; genus Vigna; species Vigna angularis. The sequence continues at coordinate 2,708,716 of NC_068971.1, read as the reverse complement.
AATTCATATGCAGTGTGCTCCAGTGAGTATCTGCAACAATTCTGCCTTCAAAATAACAACATAGACCACTCCACTCTAACAACTCTCACTCAAAACTTGAAGCTTTTGTCTCACTACTGTCGCCTCTGGTATGTTTTTTGTTGGGGAAATTGTATAAGGTTATGTCTATTGGTTGCATTATTAGCGCAGTGTATATTTATCTTTAATAAAACACTGAAACGGGATTACGAAGTACAACAGAGACAACCTAGGTATATCCTATTTGTTGTTCTTGAAGTAAAAAATGTGCCGGAGCTTATTATGTCATTATTTCTTAAATTTCTTAAATTTTGAGTTGTTTATGGTGTCTTTCTTGCTTAATGTTACTTACAGATGTGAGATTGGTTTGGAAAACCATTGAAGTTATTCCTTTATAGCAGAAACACTGACGAAGCCTTTTGGGAGGAGAGTTGCATCAAAATATTGTCTGATGTGGGTGCTTCAGATTCCCCAAATTATCAGACATACTCCATCTCAAAGCCACCTATGTTGCACTTCCCGCGTGTATTCAAGACTGCCTGTCACTTTTGCTTCATTGAACCCTTCAACAAACCCCATCAAAGACATAAAGAGCAACAACAACCAATTGATACAGTCATTATGCAAAGGAGGGAACCTTAAGCAGGCTATTAATCTCCTGTGCTTTGAGCCTAATCCAACTCAGCAAACTTTTGAGCATTTAATCTATTCATGTGCCCAGCAGAACTCGCTCTCCGATGGCCTTGACATTCATCGCCATCTTACCAACAGGGGTTTTGACCAAGACCCGTTTTTAGCTACTAAACTTATCAATATGTACTATGAGCTCGGGTCTATTGATCGTGCTCGCAAGGTATTTGATGAAACGCTGGAGAAAACCATATATGTATGGAATGCACTCTTCCGAGCACTGGCAATGGTGGGTCGTGGTGAGGAGCTGCTAGATTTGTATGCTCAGATGAATTGCACTGGGGTCCCATCGGATAGGTTCACGTATACGTATGTGCTCAAGGCTTGCGTTGTTTCAGAGCTGTCAGTCTGCCCTCTCCGGAAGGGCAAGGAGATTCATGCCCATATTCTACGACATGGATATGAAGCAAATATTCATGTTATGACAACTCTGTTAGATGTGTATGCTAAGTTTGGCAGTGTGTCTTATGCAAATTCCGTGTTTTGTGCAATGCCTACCAAGAACTTTGTCTCATGGAGCGCTATGATTGCATGTTTTGCGAAGAATGATATGCCTATGAAAGCACTGGAACTGTTTCAGTTAATGATGCTTGAGGCATGTGATTCAGTTCCAAATTCAGTTACAATGGTTAGTGTACTTCAAGCTTGTGGAGGCCTCGCTGCATTAGAACAAGGGAAGTTGATTCATGGTTATATCCTTAGACGGGGTCTTGATTCTATACTGCCCGTTCTTAGTGCGCTTATTACAATGTATGGAAGATGTGGTGAGATTTCGATGGGACAGAGGGTGTTTGATAGCATGAAGAATCGTGATGTTGTTTCTTGGAATTCTTTGATTTCTATTTACGGCATGCATGGTTTCGGAAAGAAAGCAATCCAAATTTTTGAAAACATGACCCACCAAGGAATTTCACCGAGTTATATAACATTCATTACTGTTCTGGGTGCTTGCAGTCATGCGGGCCTTGTTGAGGAAGGAAAGATTTTATTTGAATGCATGCTTAGTAAGTACAGGATCCATCCTGGTATGGAGCATTATGCTTGTGTGGTGGATCTTCTTGGACGAGCTAACAGGTTAGATGAAGCAATCAAACTAATAGAAGATATGCATTTTGAACCCGGGCCCACAGTTTGGGGTTCACTTCTTGGGTCTTGTAGGATCCACTGTAACGTTGAACTTGCGGAGAGAGCAAGTACTATGCTTTTTGAGTTGGAGCCTAAGAATGCTGGAAATTATGTGCTTTTAGCAGATATTTATGCAGAAGCTAAGATGTGGGGTGAAGCAAAGAGTGTGATGAAGCTACTGGAAGCTCGTGGCCTTCAAAAGCTTCCAGGTTGCAGCTGGATTGAAGTGAAAAGGAAGGTATACTCGTTTGTCTCCGTTGACGAGCATAACCCACAAATTGAAGAGGTTCAGGCATTGGTACTTAAGTTGTCAACTGAGATGAAGGAGCAGGGTTACGTTCCACAGACAAATGTTGTTCTCTATGATCTTGACGAAGAAGAGAAGGAAAGAATTGTACTGGGACATAGCGAGAAGCTTGCAGTTGCCTTTGGACTCATTAATACTGCAAAAGGTGAAACCATAAGGATCAGAAAAAACTTGAGATTGTGTGAAGACTGTCATGCTGTAACAAAATTTATTTCAAAATTTGCTAACAGAGAGATTCTTGTAAGAGACGTGAATCGATTCCATCATTTTAGGGATGGAGTTTGTTCCTGTGGTGACTATTGGTAGTTTTTGGCAGTATGTCACGCAGTTACAATGCTCAAGAAAGTATTTCTAAAATAGCAGCAGAGATTGAATGATGCTATGGCTTCAAACACTATCAGTTCCAGTTCTGGTGTAGATTTATTTTCTTTTTTAAATGAGCTGGAATAATTTTATTTTAAAAAACACGACCATTTAATTTCTAACAATTTTGTGATATAAGCTTTTATACCATGTCAAAGAATTAGTTTTTCCTGAAAGTTTACGCGATTGTGTAAATACAAATAATTATGACATCTGTTAACAGTGCTATTATTTCTATCACTGTGTACTGGATTTTGAGGAATTCTCTTATCCATGCTTTTGGAAATTGGACCTCTTAGTGCCTTCCGATATTTGGTTAAATTAGTATTTTGGTCTCATATTTGTTCGTGAATCTCAACTGAGTCCTCATTTTTCTTTTGTCCCAATTGAATCTAAATACTTGTTAATTTGAAGCAATAAAGCTCACTCTGTTAATTTTGGACTGACGCCGTCTAACTGTGATGACGTGGATGCAGACATTAGTAGCTCATTTATACTGATTCAATTACGTGGAAATTTGCATTTAAAAAAATAGTTTTTGACATGAATATTTGTATTTAGGGATTTTTTTTAATGAAGTTGCCTTAGGGAATTAGGGATTGTTATCTGGTGAGTTAGGGATTTAACTTGGGGAGTGAGTGAGTGTCAGAGTTAGGGATTTCATTTCGCAAGAAGAAGTAGACGAAGACAATCACGTGGAGGTGGACGAACTGAAGTGAAAGTTTACGCCAGTTAAGGTTAGTTTGCTATGTTGTTTCGTTTACGCGGATGTACTGATATTGCTATCTTTATGCGTTGTGGTTCCGATTTTGTTGTTCTATCTTTATAACATGTGTGTGTTATCTTCTTGCTTTGTTGTTCTGTGATGGGTCCCGAATTTGGTATCTTATTGTATGATGGGGCCCGATTTTGCATCTAAATGTCTACTACACTGTAGACATTGTGGTCCCAAAATTTTATTTTTGAAATTGCATAAAAGTAGTGGTCCTCTTGTCTGTGTGAGTGTTTCCTTAGTGGGAATGTTAGTTTGTTCCTCTATCCCCTTTATGTGTGAGTGTTTCCTTAGTGAGTAGGGAGTGTAATAATAATTTTCCCCCCATAACATACAGGTCTTTAAATCTTGTGCTTCATACATAAAATAGCATGGCTGATGAACGTAATAAAGTTGTGGTCCACCGTACTGGCCATTTTGTTACACAAGATAATGGAAATTTAAAATTTGATGGAGAGATAACATAATGGTCTTGTGATCCAAACCTGTGGAGCTATTTTGGAATATTAGCTTCAGTGAAATTAGGTCATATAGACATAAAAGAACTTTGGTACAGTTTAGGAGGTCAGTCAGTAGTGCCAGATAGGTTAGAATCATTGATTGATGATAGGGGTGCCATGCATATACTGAATATTGCAAGGTTAAATGATGAAGTTCCTTTGTACGTGGTTCATAATACCATGGAACCAGACATAATAGAAAATATTGATTGGGTTGATGGTGATGTTAATGATGAAGTTCATGTTGTAAGACAAGTGGAGGAGGGTAAGGGTGATGGTGAAGTTGGTAGAGAAATGGAGGATGGTGAGGGTGAGGTTCAACCTGAAGTTGGAACACAAATGGAGGAGGTTCAGGGTCATGGTGATAGTGAACAAGTTGGTAGACAAATGGAGGAGGGTGAGGGTGAGGTTCAGCCTGATGTAGAGGAGGAAGAAGTATGATGTAGAGGAGGAAGAAGTACATGATGTAGAGGAGGCTGATGTACATGATTTTGAGCTACATGATGTACAAAAAGATGAGGATGAGGAAGAGGGTGGACATGAAGGTGATGATGATGGTGGACATGATGCTGGAGATGATGCTGATGATGAGGATGAGGATGTAGATGATGGTGAATATGAAAATGTAGATGACTCTGTTAGAGAAGAAAGTCTAGTTGATGTCAAGGTTGAGTGTGACATTGGGACTTCTAAAGGACAACCTTGCAGTCCAGTAGGTGAATGTTTAAGGACAACTGATAATGATTCCATGCATGATGTTTGTGGCTTGTCTGACATTGAGTGGGTGTCAGATGAGTTCGATAGTGGTCCAGATAGTGAGAACGATGATTATTCCATTCCCAAAACTTTGTTCCCCACATTTACTATGCCTAAAAGTTTGGGGGAATATAAATGGGAAGTAGGAACCTATTTCACTGAGAAAAAGGAATTCACTAATGCAATTATGACAAATGCACTAAGTACTGGTAGAAATTTAAAATTCATTAAGAATGACAAGAAGAGGGTTACTGTAAAATGTTTGGGGGGCAATGGGAAATACAAATGGTATGCTTATTGTGCTTATATGTGTGGTGGCAAGTCATGGCAGTTAAGAAAAGTGATTGATGATCACAGCTGTAGTAGAGATTTCAATGTGAAGTTGATAACTACCAAATGGTTGAGTCAAAGGATGGAAAAATTGTCAAAGAGAACCCTAATATTAAGGTCATGGACATTAGGGACAAACTCAGTAGGAAATGGAATGTAGGAATCTCTAGAAATATGGCTTTTATGGCAAGATCCATGGCAAAATATAATGTTGAGGGGTCATTCAAAGAACAATTCAGAAGACTCCATGATTATGGTCATGAGCTTCTGTAAAGAAATCCAGGTTCAACAGTCCAAATAAAGGTTGAAAATCATAATGATGATTAAATGCGGAAGACTACATTGGACATTGGTTTAGGAAGTCTACTTATGAAGAGACCTACAACACCATCATTTATCCTATCAATGGTCAACACATGTGGGAGATTACAACATATCCAGATGTATTACCCCCAAAGAAAAGGGCAATGCCAGGAAGGCCCAATAAGAAAAAATGAAGACTACAGGCTTGGGAGTTGAAGAAGAATGACAGTGAATTAAGAAAGGGTGGGAGCAAAAAAACATGTGCTCTCTGTAAAGAAATGGGACACAACAAAAGATCTTGTCCACAACGACCTAGCCCAACAGATGATGCATCAAGGAGGATGCATAGGAGCAGATCCGTGAGACTGGAGGAAGCAACCAGCTCTGCTGCAACTGAAGAATCAATGGAACAATCAAGAAAATCTTGGTGCAGTGCTGGATCAGTTGTAGCCGAGAAGGCTCTCTGTTTTGGCTGGACTGAGTGAAATGTATGCAGCGGATTGAAGTGATTATGGTGAGGTGAAATGGAAGTTTGCTTGAGGGAATGGTAGACTATCTCAAGCGGCTTCCACAATGGAAGAAGATAACAATGGAAAAGCAAGCAAGTAGAGATGACTTTCGGATGAGAGAAAATTGCAAAGTGCAGAATTCATCTTCTATATATTTCCAAAAGTGAAATACATGCTTATCTTAGTAGCTTATATAGCTAACTCTCAACTCCATGCAATGCAATGTATGTGGGGTAAGGAGATCCACAAAATACGGATCAAGTGCCACCTTACCCACATGTGCAAAATGTGATGGTTTTTCTAGAAGCCATATTATTCACGTGGCTTATTACATATGCGCATAAGGATTTGAAATAATCTAATACTACCCTTTAGGCTACTATGCGCACACCCCCCCCCCCCCCCCCCCCCCCCCCCCCCCCCACCCCCCTCATGTGCCAAAGTCCACTTTTACCCTTCTCCATGTTTTGGCATCTTAAAAGCATCTTCTAGGTCTCCAATCTTCCATCCAAAGATAACAAAGAGGGTTTGGCCTTTGGGAGAGTACTCATCTTGTAGCTTCTTGATCATCCCTCTTGTGATAGGTCCAATGGTGCTAGGCCTTCTTGTATCATCCCCTCCCTCTTGAGAAGGATTTGTCCTCAAATCCATAGGGTCTTCATCGTCACTTGCATAACCTGCAAAAGGTTTAAGGTCAGATACATTGAAGGTAGCATGAACACCATATTCAGGGGGAAGATCAATTTGATATGCATTGTTATTTATCCTCCTTATCACTCTAAAAGGTCCATCTCCTCTAGGATTGAGTTTGGATTTTCTTAGTTGAGGAAATCTTTCCTTTCTAAGATGAACCCAAACTAGATCACCTTCATTGAAGATTAACTCTTTCTTGCCCTTGTTGTGTTGCTTGGCATATTTCTCATTTTGTTGTTGAATTTGATTTTTAACCTTGTGATGTAATTCTTTGATAAACTTAGATTTAGATACCCCATCTTGATGAATGAAATCAATAGCATTTGGAAGGGGTATTAAATCCATGGGTGTCAAAGGATTAAAACCATAAACAACTTCAAAAGGAGACAATTTAGTTCCATGAACTACTCTATTGTAGGCAAACTCAACATGAGGAAGATACTCATCCCAAGATTTGTGATTACCTTTTAGAACTATCCTTAGTAAAGTGGAAAGAGATCTATTTACTACCTCAGTTTGACCATCTGTTTGAGGATGGCAAGTAGTAGAAAAAGATAACTTAGTCCCTAATCTAGACCATAAGGTCCTCCAAAAGTGACTAAGAAATTTTGTATCTCTATCCGAAACTATTACCTTAGGTAGACCATGAAGTTTAACCACATCTCTAAAGAATAACTTTGCAATGTTGCTTGCATCATCTACTTTGTGGCAAGGTATAAAATGAGCCATTTTGCTAAACCTATCTACCACCACGAATATAGAATCAAAACCCCTAGAAGTTTTGGGAAGACCTAACACAAAATCCATACTTATCTCTTCCCAAGGGGTGGAAGCAACATTCAAAGGAGTATAAAGTCCATGAGGCATTGATTTAGATTTAGCTTCTAAACAAGTTATACACTTAAAGCAATGCCTTTGAACATCCCTTCTCATGTGAGGCCAAAAGAATTTTTCTTTCAACATGCCAAGGGTCTTTTCTACCCCAAAATGCCCCATTAATCCTCCCTCATGTGTCTCTTTAACAAGGAGTTTTCTATGTGAACCTTGAGGAATGCAAATTTTTCCTTCTTTAAAAAGATACCCCTCTTTCACATAGAATCCTCCTTGAGGTTTAGTGAGACATTCCTCATAGATATGAGCAAAATCAAGATCTTGTGAATATAATTCAAGAATGTTATTAAATCCAAGAATTTGAGCTCCCAATGTGGCTAATAGATTAATTTTTCTTGACAAAGCATCAGCCACCACATTGGATTTTCCTTTCTTGTATTTAATAACATAAGTGAATTGTTCAATGAATTCCAACCACTTAGCATGCCTCTTTTGTAACTTGTGTTGACTCTTCAAATACTTAAGTGATTCATGAACACTATGAATGATAAACTCCTTGGCAACAAGGTAATGTTCCCAAGTTTGAAGAGCCCTCACAAGTGCATAGAGTTCTTTGTCATAGGTGGGGTAATTACAAGAGGCACCATGAAGTTTTTCACTAAAGTATGCAATTGGGTGTCCTTCTTGTAATAATACTGCACCTATGCCAAATCCTGAAGCATCACATTCTAGCTCAAAAGTTTTGGAAAATTTTGGCAAAGCTAGAATGGGTGCTTGTGTGAGCTTCTCTTTGAATAGCTCAAAAGCTTTTTGTTGTTTATCCCCCCAATGGAATGTAACATCTTTTTTCACCAACTTATTGACGGGTGAAGCAAGACTAGAGAAGTTAGGAACAAATCTTCTATAAAAGCTTGCCAATCCATGGAAGCTCCTTACTTCTCCTACATTCTTTGGAGGAGGCCAATCTTGGATGGCCTTTATTTTTTCTGGGTCCACATGAACCCCATTTTTTGTGACCACAAAGCCAAGAAATATGACACTATCAACACAAAAAGTACACTTGTCAAAGTTTGCAAACAATTTGTGTGTTATAAGAATTGTTAAAACAACTCTCAAATGATTTTCATGAGTTTGCAAATTTTGACTATATACCAATATATCATCAAAGTAGACAACTACAAACTTCCCAATGCAATCCCTAAGGACATGATTCATAAGTCTCATGAATGTGCTTGGAGCATTTGTAAGACCAAAAGGCATAACTAGCCATTCATATAATCCAAACTTGGTCTTAAAGGCAGTTTTCCATTCATCACCTTCTTTAATTCTTATTTGGTGATAGCCACTTTTTAAATCTACCTTTGAAAATATTTGTGCTCCATGCAATTCATCCAACATATCATCAAGCCTAGGAATGGGATGTCTATACTTGATTGTGATGTTGTTGATAGCTCTACAATCACAACACATGCGCCACTTCCCATCTTTTTTTGGAACAAGCAACACTGGTACAACACATGGACTTAGACTCTTTTGAACTAAGCCTTTATCTAGCAACTCTTGGACTTGTGTCTCAATCTCCTTAGTTTCTTGGGGGTTTGTCCTATAGGCTGGCCTATTAGGAAGAACTGCCCCTGGAATGAAATCAATTTGATGTTCAATTCCTCTTATGGGTGGAAGCCCTTTAGGAATTTCTTGTGGGAATAGATCATCAAATTCTTTCAAAAGTTTTTGAATGGATGGAGAAAGAGTTGAAATCTTTGAATCACTAGATGTGCATGTAAGTGTCCCTTGACAAAGAAGAAGATATGAAGGTTGCTCAACTTGAAGTGTATTGATTAAAGTCTTTTTGTTTAAAAGGACTTCATGTTGAGTGACCTTAGGTGGCACACTTGTTTCTATACCCTCCTTTCTTTTTGACTTTTTCTTTTGAGCATGTTCTTGCTTTCTTAAAGACTTCATTTGTGCTTGATCCTTAGCCACTTGGGTAGGAGTCAAAGGATGAAGCACAAACTTCTTGTCCTTTTGATGGATAGTGATGGTATTGGTTAGACCATGATGGATAGTTTGATGATCAAATTGCCATGGTCTCCCCAATAACACATGACATGCTTCCATGGGAACTATATCACATAAAACTTCATCTTTGAAGTTCCCAATGGAAAATGCCAACTTCACTTGATTCTTGACTATTATATCCCCATCTTCATTTAGCCAATGAAGTTTATAAGGTTTTGGATGGGGTATAATATCAAGTTTCAACTTCTCAACCAACCTTGTGCTACAACAATTGCAACAAGACCCACTATCAACAATGAGAGAACAATGATTTTCTTGAATTTTACATCTTGTGTGAAAGATGTTCTCTCTTTGTGATATGTGTTCAAGACTTGGTTGGTTGCTAAGTATCCTTCTCACCATGATAAGTTGCCCATCATCAGCATATATTTCATATTCCCTCTCTTCTTCCTCACTCTCACTTGTACTAGTTGGGGTGTCACTTTCACTACTATAAATGTCCTTGCCTTTCAAAATAATGTTTCTTTTTGTAGGACATTGAGTAGCTACATGACCCCTTCCTAGACATTTGAAGCATTTGATTTCACTTGTTCTTGTGTGTGAGGGTGTCTCTTTCTTGGGTCTCTCTTCTATTTTGGCTAGAGGTTTAAATGGCTCTTTTTCTTTAAAAATTTTCTTTTCAAAAGTAGGTTGAACTTGAATTCTTTTAGAAGAAGATTTTCTCAAGTTTTGTTGTTCTACCTTTATACACATTTGAACAAGATCATTCAAATCTCTATAAGGTAGAAGTTCAACCCTATCTCTTATGTCAAAATTGAGCCCACTTAAAAATCTAGCTAAAGTAATTTCTGGACCCTCCACTATGCCTGCCCTCATCATATACAACTCCATCTTTTGTCTATATTCCTCAACTGTCATAGACCTTTGTTGTAACCTTTGGAGTTTATCCATGAGTTCCCTATTGTAGTAGGAGGGAATGTGTCTCCTCCTAAGGGCAGACTTGAGATCATTCCAATAGTGGATGGGAGGGGCTTGATGTCTAAGCCTCTCTTTGACTAAAGCAGTCCACCAGTACATTGCATACCCTTGAAAGCTTAGGGTAGCTAGAGATACCTTCCTCTCTTCACTCACTTGGTGGCATTCAAACAATTGTTCTACCTTCATCTCCCAATCAAGATAAGCCTCTACATTGTCCTTCCCATGGAAGTGAGGCAACACAACATTGACTTCTTTAGGGGGTGGAGGTGCATGTGAATTTCTCCTATGCCTTCTAGAAGTAGAAGGTTGATGAGGGTAATAATCACCCAGACTCATAGACATCCCTCCCTCTTGAGAGTTTTCACTCTGACTTCCCCTAGACTTACTTTTCCTTATCATTCTCAACTCATCTTGAATAACAGCATTTTGAAGCTCTCTATTGACTTTTTCTTCATTCATTTCTCTTCTTATTTCCTTGAATTCATTAACTAAAGTTTGAAGAGAAAAATGTTCTTTTTCACTATCACTAATCCTAGGAGAATGCCTTCTAGACATTATGATGGACTTAAATGTTATTCTTGAAGTAAAGACTAGAGCTTTTCACTTAAAAGCAATATTCCAGGTAAGGGAGGTGATTCACTAGGAATGCTTAAGTACCAAGACTTATCCTTGCCAAATATGCTTCTAGTTACTTACTAGAGTCCTTAAATCAAAATCACTCTTAAATCCACTTAAGTCTTAAAGACAACAAAGAAAACACAAAGCAAAGAATAAACACAACCTAACTCTAAATTCGGACCCCTAAGAGAGCTTCCTATTCGCACAAGATATATGCTATCTAGGCGAGATTTGGAAAAACAATTAAAGTGAGGTCTCCTAGGTGAGGCTTAGACTTTGGATCTAAGACACACTTACCGACTACTCAATTTTAGGTTGTGAAACTTCTTTGAGTCTAGTTACAAATGAGGGAAGAGCACTTGTGAACTCTAGCACCTCACTTGCTTGGATTTGGAACTTACAACCAAAGAAACCAAAGGAAATTACAAAAGAAATTTGGTAAATTGTAAGAAAAAAATGCGAATTGGCTAAGGGAAAGATGTGTGCAGCTTTGGCTTCTCAAAACAAAGAGTGAACTATGCTTAATTCACACCAATCCTCTCAGCTGCAAGTGATCACTCAAGAACACAACTCTGCAGCAACAATTCTGCTGGCTGCTGTTTCAGCACTTGCTGCAGCACATTTTGGAAGTGCAGAATTGTCACGGTTTTTCCATCCCAAGTACCATCTTCTTGTCTTTGCTCCTCTTTATTGAACCTTCTTTGATGCTTCCAATTGTGATACACCTCCTGAGGTATAAACCACCTACCCAACAAGCCAATTAATCACTGAAAATATCACCTCAAGTGCTGTAATTTTTCACAACCAAAAGACAGCAACACCAAGAAATTTTTCAAACAGTTGGTGTGCAGAATGTAGAAAAATTCGAAAATCAAGCAATGAAAGTGTTTTCAAACACGGTGGCACCTCAAATAGATCCTAAGAAGGGTTCTAGATCAGATTTAAACACAAGAAAAGACTTTAAATCAGAATCACACACGAATTGGCTATGCATTGAAAATTGACAAAATTGTTTGATGAAATGCCTGAATGAGTTGCACCAGATTTCTGCACCAGTTTTTTTTTTTTACAGCAACACTATACACTTCAAACTTTCGAAACTGATGATGCAATGGTCCTAAGTGCCTTTTAACATATGTAATATCTCTTTTGAATTGTTATCTTGATATTCTAAATGGACCATGGCTTTTACTGCATCTAAATGTGATGAATCAAGCAAAGTAATACAGTGCAGAAATTGACAAAAACCAGCAGCAGAGTCAATTTTTTCAATGCAGTAAAATATACCAAATGAACAGTACTGCACCTAGTTATTTTCCAATGATTCAAACATGTTTTGATGATGAATTATGACTTGTTGGAACTAATTGGATGCATCAAAACTATATAAAACAGAAAATCACTACTGCAGTACCAGATTTCAGCTAAATTTAACAACTAGCATGGTCAAATTCTGATTCAAAAGAAATTCTGATTTGAAAACAGCAAAGAGGAGTTAGAAATGGTATTTGAAAGTTGCACAAATGCAGAAATTCAGTGTTGAGGATGGTTAGCAATGATCTAATACTAACCACACACAATTAGGCAGAATTCACTCAAGGAAAACACATGCATCTCGGCTAAATGCTTGGACACTCTTGCCATATGACAAACTATTTGGAATCAACTCATTTCATCTTCCAAATGGTTCAGACAATGGATCACTCAACTGTTGTTCAATAGAACAGTAAATGACCATAAGACCAGTGGCAATGCAGCACAAAAGAAAACAGAAACTGAAATGCTGTCAGATTTGAACAACCTGCACATATTTGAGTTTGAATGGTAGATCTAAACACCTGAGCTCATTTCTGAAGTATTCATTGCTCTTAATTGGTGTAGTCACATTCAAACAACTCACATTTTTGGTAAAACTTGGTTGAAAACCAGATTTGATAACAAAAACAGCAAAGTAACTAACAAGACTTAAGACAAAACCAGAAATGATGTTTAAATAGTAAAATAGACTCAAACAACCAATAACAGCCGAATAAAATGAAGGAACACTCAAGCAAAGACAGCTAGTATCCAATGAAAGTAAGAGTAGATCCTAGACACATCAATGATTGATGAAAACAGTGCAGAATTTTCAGAAAACATCAAGAACAACTAGGAAATTTTTGACAGCAAAGAAATGAAAGAAATCTGGACTTATCTCACGGTTCTAACTTGAACCAGGCTCTGATACCACTTGATGCATCAAGTAGGATGCATAGGAGCAGATTCGTGAGACTGGAGGAAGCAACCAGCTCTGCTACAACTGAAGAATCAATGGAACAATCAAGAAAAGCTTGGTGCAGTGCTGGATCAGTTGTAGCCGAGAAGGCTCTCTGTTTTGGCTGGACTGAGTGAAATGTATGCAGCGGATTGAAGTGATTATGGTGAGGTGAAATGGAAGTTTGCTTGAGGGAATGGTAGACTATCTCAGGCGGCTTCCACAATGGAAGAAGATAGCAATGGAAAAGCAAGCAAGTAGAGATGACTTTCGGATGAGAGAAAATTGCAAAGTGCAGAATTCATCTTCTATATATTTCCAAAAGTGAAATACATGCTTATCTCAGTAGCTTATATAGCTAACTCTCAACTCCATGCAATGCAATGTATGTGGGGTAAGGAGATCCACAAAATACGGATCAAGTGCCACCTTACCCACATGTGCAAAATGTGATGGTTTTTCTAGAAGCCATATTATTCACGTGGCTTATTACATATGCGCATAAGGATTTGAAATAATCTAATACTACCCTTTAGGCTACTATGCGCACACCCCCCCATGTGCCAAAGTCCACTTTTACCCTTCTCCATGTTTTGGCATCTTAAAAACATCTTCTAGGTCTCCAATCTTCCATCCAAAGATAGCAAAGAGGGTTTGGCCTTTGGGAGAGTACTCATCTTGTAGCTTCTTGATCATCCCTCTTGTGATAGGTCCAATGGTGCTAGGCCTTCTTGTATCATCAGATGTGCCTCCTGACCAACCTACTCAACAAACAAAAGTGCCTCCTGACCAACCTACTCAACAAACAGAAGTCACAATACCTTCAACAACACATGTCCCTGCTGACCAACCTACTCAGGAGTCTACTATGCTTCCTTCTCATCAATGAAGTCATATTTACTTCCATTTTGAATACACTGTTTTAAATATCATGTAATCTGTATTGATGAAGGAACAATGTTTTATCAGTTATCTTTTGGTGTAATTTCATTAGGATGTTATCAGGTTTGTTATGCACTGAGTAAGACAATGTAATCTGCATTGGTGTAATCTGTATTAGGTTGTTATCTTTTGGTGTAATTTCATCAGGTTTGTTATGAGGTTTTGTCATTGTAAGACAATGTTTTTTTTGTTATAAGATATTATAAGACAATATGATGTTACTTGTGCACTTTCTTTAACTTATTTTGTATTAGCAAATGAAATATAACAAATAAGACAGTATTAAACACTAAGAAGTCACCTTTATAAATAAAACAGACAATAACGTTCCAAATATCAAATTATATTACATAAACTTCCACTAACAAATCAACTTAGTTTCATCAACATTGATATCACAATTACATTACAAACACATATAATAACCACCATCCCTGTTAACACCTTCAACCACTTTTCCAGACTAACAACAATTTTCTGTAAACAAGCTATTTTTCAGCTTTTCAACATCTCTCTCTTCCATCTTCATCAGACTTTGTTCCATCTTCATCAAACTTCCACCCACTTCTTTATTTCTTCCACTTTCTTCTACAGTGACCACATTTCGTTCATGAATTACATCTTCACTGCACCACTGAAAGAAGTTGCATCCAGAACAATCTTTACTCCCACCATGTCCAAGAAGAAAACACACTCTGTCGTCAACGCAATCTTGACTCCCACCCTCTCGAAGAAGAAAACCACATTAAAAGTCAGATTATTGCATCCATTAAACTTACCTTGAAGTTAGGGTATCCCCAAAATCTTTTGCCCTTGTTTTTAGGGGTTCTCGCAATGCGGAAGACTGCATTGTGACCACAGAAGCAAGTGGGTTTTACACCCAACCTGCTGACACTGCCACAACTCCGTTGAAACCCCGAACCCAAGCATTTGCAAGAAGAAGATGAAGCAGACATTTGATGAGCTCAAATATAAACACTGCTTTCACAACTCTGCTTCCAGAACTCTTCCTCCCCAGCACGAACAAGTATAAACTTTCGATGTCAGGGTTCATTTAAATATTAGGGCTTAGGGCTACCAACATAAAAAATTTAGTTGCCCACGTGGAATGTTTCATTATACAAAAAAACACTCATTCAACTTAATACATATTGCCACACATAAAAATATTTACAGCTCATCATGTGCGGACGACGTCAGTCCAAAATTAGCGGAAAGAGCTTTGTTGCCTCAAATTAACAAGTATTTGGATTCAATTGGGACAAAAAAAAAGACCTAGTTGAGATTCTCGAATAAATATGAGAATCAAAAGACTAATTTAACCTAGATATTTTAACTATTGAAGTCTACATCTTCTCTAATTTGCAGCAAATGTAGTACGATGCAGATTTTTCTCTGGGAGATGAGAGAGATGTATCTATGGCTAGCATGGATTGGTATGATATGGTATGCTGGGGGCGTTGGTTAATATGCTGTGCCACCGAAGTTGGTATAAAGCATTCCGGAGGTCTAAAATTGTAATATTTGTTATATTACTAAACAATCATCATGCTACCATTTATCAGTTTACTTAATTTTTATAAACCAAAGCAATGAATTATTTTTTAAAAAAGTGAGTACAATAGAGAATAATGAAATGAAATCTCTATTTCATTGTTTGGACATGTTGCCGTGAAATTATAAAATAAACAAAAAGGCTCATTTTTTTCTAAATTGATAAAAAAATTTAATAAAATTAATCAAAACAGGTTCTTATAATTTTCATTATATGTCACCTCTTTATAATTAATCGTTTGATCTCTATTTTTGTTTAAAAATGTTAAGTTAATTGTCTAATTTTTTTAGTCTTAATTTGGTTTTAATTTATAAAAGTTGATATAATTTGATCTTGATATGTTCAAAAAATTTAACGAAAAGATTGAATTGTACCAAATTTTATTAAAATGTATTAATTTTTTACAAACGATATCAAATTAAAACTAAAAAAATATTGGATGACTAATTAACATTTATAAAAAAAATAATTAAACCTTTTATAATTCTTAACAATATTTATGGTATATTTCATTATGTTCAATTTTATTGGTATCAATTCAAACACAGTCTTTGACAAAGATAACAGATAAAAAAAATATTCACGGTCTAACTTGTCATCAAGGAACATAATTCTTGTAAACGCAAATACATAAAAAAAAAATTACAGATGATGAAATATAATAGGATCATTCAACAAAGATATTCAATAAAACGACAGAATGAATAGATTATACGTTTAAAATGTAAAATAGTTACATATTATTATTTATTATTAGAGTTAATATTTATTTTGGTCCTATTTTTATAATTTTATTTAATGTGATTCTTGGTACAATGTTCACACGAGTGACGTGGTTGTCATTTTGTAAACTTAATTGTCCATGGCAGTAAAGCAATTGGGATTTAATGATTTCTCATAACAATCAAGTAATCAGGTTTTTTTTCTCATTATCAATGAAGTAATTAGAATTTTTTGGTTTGGATTTTCGATTTACAGGTTGTTACTATTTTTTCATGGTGGTTCTGTGTTGCAGATGCGTGGAGGAAACACAATTTTTTTGTGATCATTTATGGTGATGCTATAAAACGTTAAACTCACGATTTGGGATTGCAGGTTCAATATGTGATTCACAATTTTGGGGTTTTGGTTTTTTTTTCGGGATTGCAAGTTTGGAATGTGATTCACTTGAATTACGAGCGAATGTCATTCATTGGAACTTTGATATGATAACGGGTAGAATCCACTTATAACGTTATCTCTAGTCGATGTGATTTCAACACACCACTTATATCTAGGGTATATACATCTCGAATGTGAGATTATAAATTTTAGGGTTAAATATGTTTTTAGTTCCTAAACTATTGGTCGTTTCTGGTTTTCGTCCCTCTTTCAAAGTAAGGTACGATTTGGTCCTCATTCTTTAAAAAAACGTTCGTTTTAGTCCTCAAAATTTTGTTTTTAGTCCTCGTTTTAGTCCTCAAAACGTTCGTTTTTTCGACTAAAACGAACGTTTTTTAAAGATTGAGGACCAAATCGTACCTTAGTTTGGAAGAGGGACGAAAATCAGAAACGGCCAATAGTTTAGGGACTAAAAACATATTTAACCCTAAATTTTATCTCTAGTCTACGTGAAATTTCCAACATATCCCTCACGCCGAGGTATGTATATACATATATAAGACTAGACATTAATGGGTGGTCTAAAAACGAGTGAAAAAATATGTTAAACAAATAACATATATCAACTCTAACCTGATCCTCGTACCATTTTAAAAAATAAAAAATGATTAATGGGAATAATCACATTATACAAAAATAAAAAAATAGATATTAAGACTTATTATTATTATAAGGGTTAAATATGTTTTTAGTCCTTAAACTATCAAGCGATTTTGGGTTTAGTCCCTCTTCGAAATGTTTGTTCATTTTAGTCCTCTTAGTTTTAAAACTCTTATGTTTAGTCCTTAAAATTGAACGGCGTTAAGTTTAAGTTTTCTTTGACGTGGCAAACGGCGAGCCCACGTGTGATGTCAGCTTCCCTCATTACTGTGTGCCACGTGTTGCTTTTATTTTTTGAAATCAAATTAAGGTTCTGCGTTTCTCTGGTTGTGTTTGCAGGTTGAAGGCTTGTGCGCGGAGGAAAGATGATTGTTGGTGGCGGAATTTGTTTTATTTCAGTGCCAAGTTCTTGTTCAATTCTATATCTAGAAAAAATAAATGAAACCCATGAGAAATCTATAGGAATTTTGAATGAAAGTCACGGCTAAACCTAGGTATCCAAACCTCCCTGGACGACCAATCTGCATAAGAACACAACCAATATCGCAGTGGAGGGAAAACAAAAATTATAGTGAACAAATCTGTAAATGTTTCAGAACAAAGGAGATAGATGAAAAGTTATAGTTATAATTATTAGGGGCAATAAGATAAAAAATTGACTGCTTGGATGCCTATTCCCCTAGTGAACAGATATGTAAATGTTTCAGAATAAGGGAGACAAATGAAAAGTTATAGTTATAATTATTAAGGACAATAAGATAAAAAATTTAGCAAATTGTTGGTGGTGCTGGAGCTTGCAGTATTGCTAGCAATTTGGGAAGAAGATGATGTTGTTGGATGTTGGTGGTGATTTGCCCCTTTGGTTGTGGAAGGAGGTTAAACGACGCCGCTTGCGACACGAAGAAGGAGCTCTGGGTGGTCTCTATGGGGCATTGACGGTGAAGGACGATGAAGGACGGCTCGCACAGGAGGATGCTCGCACTTTGAAATCGTAGCGACTTGGGGGTTGCTTGCGTGATCTGA
This sequence comes from Vigna angularis, assembly GCF_016808095.1. Lineage (NCBI taxonomy): Eukaryota > Viridiplantae > Streptophyta > Magnoliopsida > Fabales > Fabaceae > Vigna > Vigna angularis. The sequence goes on along the minus strand of NC_068971.1, from coordinate 2,690,369 downwards.
TGATGGAGACTGTAGAGGCTCGCGACGGTAGCGAATGGTTGCTCATGGTGGTGGTTCGATGTGAACTTGAAGGATTCGTGATGTTGATGGCAGTGGCGGCCTTGCGGCGACGCGGCATGGCTGACGGCAGAAGAGGATTAGGTTTCTGTTTGGAGAAGATAAGCGTTTCTAGGGTTGAGATTGGTGACATTTTTTGTTTTTTTAAAAAAATGAAACTTGGCACAAGGGAAGCTAGCATCACACGTCTTAACCGTATTCAATTTTAAGGACTAAACATAAGAGTTTCAAAACTAAGAGGACTAGAATGAATAAACCTTTCAAGAGAGAGACTAAACCCAAAATCACTTGATAGTTTAAGCACTAAAAAGATATTTAATCCTTATTATAATTCAATCACTAGATATATGATCATTAAACTCCCAAACAAATTATAATGTTTTCTCACAAAATTTAAATACAAATAGATAAGATTTAATTATAAAAACCCATAAAACCCTAGTCGGACAAATATCCAAACAAAACCCTTTAATTTTAAGGTGTAGCCTCCTCCGAAACAGAGAATCGTCTTCGCCTAACACTACTGCTCAATAGCTAAGTCTCGCTTCCATCGATTCTTCGTTTGTTATTCGGCCGTGTGACGTTGAAGTCTCTTGGTATACGTGCTGTGCTTCAACGAAGGATGGAGGTTGTTTTGGCGTCGTCGTCTCTAGACGGCGGAATAGGGTGCTGGGATCTTCACACCGGCGCGGAGCAGCTCCGCTATAAATCTTGCTCCTCCCCTTCTCACGGCCTTGTCGCCGTTGGTCCTCGCTTCATCGCCTCCTCTCAGCTTCGAGAACCTTCAGCAACATCTGGTTCTGTTCTCTTCTGGTCCTGGTCCAAGGTTGTTCCCTTTTCTTCTTCTTATTATTATGTAACATTTTCTTATATGATGAAAATTATTAATAATAATGAATAATTCGTGTTCAGCCTCAAGTTGAAGTGAAGAGCTTTCCCGCTGAACCTATTAAGCCCCTTGCTTCAAATCACCTGGGAACCTTCATTGCTGGTGGAGCTTTGTCTGGGGATATTTACTTGTGGGAAGTAAGTTTTTTGTTTCGTCATCCATTTTTTTTTCAATGGTCTGGTTTTCTCATCAATGACTGGGATTACGTACGGTCTGGTTTTCTCGCCTATGGCTGGGATTACATACTTTACACTTACTTAAGCGGAATGAAATATGATCTAAACATGTACTGAAGATTTTTTGGTGTTAGGCTGTGGAGAATTATGAATTGAAAGCGGGGACTTAATTTGTGTCTGTTTCTGTTTACTGTACCGTGCTGAGTTGCTTGCATTGATTGTAAGGTTGAAACCGGTAGATTGCTTAAGAAGTGGCATGCACATTTAGGGGCGGTTACTTGTCTGGTTTTTTCTGAAGATGACTCGCTGTTGGTATCTGGTTGTGGAGATGGAACCGTAAGAGTTTGGTCTCTCTTCATGTACTTTTCTCTCCCTTTTTCTTTTTTTTTGTTTCGTAGTGAATTTCCTATTAGGATAGTGTACAGCTTGGGTGGTAGCAGCAGTGCTAACTATAGTGGCATTTGCTGCTCTGCATTTCGTGGTTCAGGATATTCGATGAATTCAGATGTCAGCTGGCTAATAATCTTTATGAGTATAGTTTTTCCGGGCACACCCTGTGCGTGACTGATGTTGTGATTGGTAATGGAGGGTGCAATGCAATTATTGTGTCAGCTTCTGAGGATAAAACTTGCAAGGTTTGTTTTACTGTCTTTTTGTGGTGGTGGTGTAGTAGAAAAATAGATAATCAATGAAGTACGTTTACTCAAGAACAAGAATGTATTTACTGTTGCCTGCTTGAATTGTCTATCTCTACGAGTTGTAAATTCTAATAATTTATGTTTAGCAAGATAACTCATAAATGAATAACTTTTTTAGTATGGGTGGAAGCCATTTGTTATAGTTTATTTGGTGCCATTGACATTGTTGTCAAAATCTCAATTTTGGTCATAGGATCACATGATTTGCGATATTTTCACACTCGCTGTAATCTTGATCCTCATGAAAGATGCAATTTGGTCTGAACAGTGGGATTGCAGAATCTTAGACATAGAACTGTGGAGCTGCCCGATCCTGCTTTGCATAAGAAAGACTCATTTTCTTGAAAAATAAAAACGATCCCTAACCCACTTGGAAAAACCCCTTGAGCTTTGCTTCTTTGTTCATTTCAACCTCTCTGTGCCTCTCATTCTGTTTTCTGGACTTCAGATCCGCATTCATCTTATCGGACTCCTTGGCCCTGTTCAACTGGTTTTGATTTGACTGATTTACATACATACTATAAAATCCATTGATACAAAAATGTGAAATATTGTAAAGCAAAGTATCTTTAATAACTTTTTACGAAAATATTAATTTTATTAAGTGAACTGCTGATTAAAAGTTCTCAGGAATGTCTACAAAAAGTTGATCTAATTTAGAAATTAATTGATAGTAAACTGTACAACTATTTAAACTTACAATATGCTTTTTAGATTTAATACGTAAATCAATACCTATTATTAAATTGCACATGTACATATTTCTAAATCATCTAAAATTATTTCTATTGAGGATATAATACATTTCTGCATGAAAAATGTTAGTAATTTTATATAGTTTTATACTTGCTGTCAATTAATCGTATATTTTTAGATAGTTTATGTTTGTACGTGTTTGTTTGAATGTTTGTTATCAACTCAATTGGATTGTAATTTCTTCTTCTCTTAGGTATGGAGCTTATCTAGGGGAACACTACTAAGAAATATAGTATTCCCTTCACATATTGATTCCATTGCATTGGATCCAGCTGAACATGTCTTTTATGCTGGCAGTAGAGATGGAAAGATATTTATTGCGGCACTTAGCACTGAAAGCGTTGCTAGTAATAATTGTGGGATGCATATCATTGGTTCTTTTTCTAACCAGAGGTTGTCTTTTCTTCTCTTGTGTTTATTTTAGGAAGTATGGATTTATTGATGATGTCTTATCTCTTGATGTTAGTTTTTCAAATACACCTAACTGTTTTAATTGCAATTCTCTCTTTGAATTGCGCCAATTGCAATATTGATCTTAGAGCAACAACTTGGGACCTGGGAGCCTTTAGTTTTGTTAAGAATTTATGGATAACTAAAGTGAATATCAAGTTCCCACAGAATTTAATTGTTAGCTATGATGAATTCAAAGAAACCTTTAGTCCCCTTACTGATTACAATAACCGATGAATTTGATATTGTTTATGTTGACATTTGTAGTTTGTACACCCAACCAACTGATTCCAATTTATTAGTTCAACCTATTTCAAAAAATGAATGATTGTTCTCATTGGTTATTCTTTTCTCTTACTACAAGGAAATACAAAATGAGTTGTAATAGCTTTTGAACAAAACATCAATCCATGTTTGATTTGAGTTTGAGTTAAACAATTGAAACTTTTTTTTAAAGCATTAAATGTTTCTACGCTTTTAGCTATAGGATTGTCACTTGTGCATTATATTGCCATTGTGGCACACCCAATATTCCCACATTGCTTAGGAGTCGAAGTTAAGAGTAGTTTAAATACTCCTTCCTCCTTCTACCCTCTGAGACACCAATGTTCCGATCCTAAGTTCGTCGAGTGATATCGTTAGGATCAATCACCATACATATGAATTATTGTCTGCTTTGGAGATCGGTGCTCTATTATAATTTTTGTCCTTAAAAGGCACCTCAGAGGAAGGAAGAAGTATTTAAACTATATTAGGCTCGACTCCTAAGCGATGTGAAACTATTGGGTGTGGTAGGAACATAAGCCTCTCAGTTGAAATCTAAGTCATTCCCAGCGGAGGGCTTAAGGGACCAATGGTTCCGTTATCAGCTCCATGGTGGGTGTCAATGTTCCGATCCCAAGTCTGTCGAGTGACATTGTTAGAATTGTTAAGATATTTATCCTATTTTATCATCATTATAGTGTGTCAAGGGTTACCCTATTTATCATGATTATATTGTGTCTAGGATTACCCTATTTATCATGATTATATTGTGTCTAGGGTTACCCTATTTATCATGTACTTGTGTATCAATTTATTCTTATAAATAGAAGATTGTGAGAGGGATCAATTAAGCCCTCTAGAATTATTTTACAGTTTCAATCTTAAGTTGGTATCAGAGCGGGTCGATCCCGCTCTGGTTTCTGTCTCGTAATATATATCTGTCCGGCGCCACAGTTCTTCGTCGCTCGCCACCGTCCGCCGCCGGCCACCGTCCACCGTCGGCCACCGTCGTCCGTTGCCGGCCACCGTTGCCGCCGGCCACCGTCGTCCATCACTGTCACAGTTTCCTTCGTCTAAACCCTTAGGGTTTTCTTGTTCCTCGCTAGTACTATTCGCTTCTTCAGAAATGGCGTCTGGCAGTACTCTTTCCTTCTCTGGAAGTCCATCAATTACCTCCGAGAAGCTAAATGGAAAAAATTATCTATCATGGTCTGCTGCCGTTGAAATGTGGTTCCTTGGCCAAGGGCATTATGACCACCTTGAGCGAGATGGAAGCCATGTGCCTACTGAAAAAGCTGATCAGTGGAAACAAGCAGATTTCCAGTTGTGTGCCCTGTTATGGCAATCAGTGGAACCCAAACTTCTTGTATCTTTGAGGGCTTTCAAAACTTGTCACTCCTTTTGGAAGAAAGCCCAAAGCATTTATGCCAACGATATTCAACGTCTCTATGACACTACGAACAAGCTTGCATCTCTTAAAATGGCAGACCATGATATGGTGTCCTTCATGGCTGAAGCCCAATCTGCTGTCGAAGAACTTAGGATGTTTTTGGAAGTAGATTCATTAGAGGATATCAAAAAGAAACTAGACAAATTTTACATGGTGTTGATCCTTCGTGCCCTACATCCCGATTTTGATCATCTCAGAGATCAACTTCTAACTAGTCATGAGGTCCCCTCTATGGAAACATTGACCACTGTCATGAACTAGTGGAACCATTTGTCATGGTTGCCACACGAGGAAGAGGAGGACGTGGCACTAGAGGAGGAGGACGAGGAGGTCGGGGACGTCCTCAATGCACATACTGTAAAAGGATGGGTCATACTCAAGAGAATTGCTACTCCTCACATGGTTTCCCTTCCAAAACCGCCAATATTTCGAAGACTGAAACTTCCACTTCGAAGACTGAAACCTCCACTTCTATGTTTTCTGAGGATGAATATCAAGAGTATTTAAGGTTAAAGTCTAACAGCTTGGCACAACCATCTCAATCTCCCAATACATCAACAGCCTGTGTTTCTCAATCTATGGAAGGTCAAAATTCATGGGTAATTGACTCAGGTGCTTCTGATCACATTTCTGGTAATACCTCTTTGTTCTCATCTATTTCCTTTCGAGAAAAACCTTATTTCATAACCCTTGCAAATGGATCTAAAACTTCTTCCAAAGGAGTCGGTCATGTTTCTTTGTCTCCCTCCCTCAATCTCAACTCAGTCCTTTTTGTCCCTAATTGTCTTTTTAATTTAATTTCCTTAAGCCAGTTGACTAAAATGTTAAATTGTTCAATAACCTTTGATCATAAATCTTTTGTTATACAGGAGCGTGGTTCGGGGAGACAGATTGGAGAAGGATATGAAGCTGGCGGATTATACCATTTTGAATCTCGTCCAAGGGTGTCCTGTGTTGCTGCTCCTAATCCTAAAGTGCTACATGATCGACTTGGCCATCCTCATTTGTCCAAATTAAAAAAGATGTGTCCTGAACTTAGTGGTCTCCAAACCTTAGAATGTGAGTCATGTCAATTAGGAAAACATGTTAGATTTTCCTTTCCTAAAAGGTCTCAATCAATATATAATTCTAGTTTTTCCATCATCCATTCTGATATATGGGGACTTAGTCGAATCTCCTCCTTTGGTTTTAGATATTTTGTTACCTTTATTGATGAATATTCAAGATGTACTTGGGTTTATCTTATGAAAAATCGTTCTGAATTGTTAGTTATCTTTACATCCTTTTTGAATGAAATCAAGAATCAATTTGGTCAAGTAATCAAAATATTAAGAAGTGATAATGCAAAAGAGTATTTCTCATCCTCCTTTTCTGCCATCTTGAGTTCCGATGGTATCTTACATAAGTCTACTTGTTCTCATACACCACAACAAAATGGTATAGCAGAACAAAAAAATAGACACTTGGTTGAAACTGCTCGTACCCTTTTGCTTGGTGCCCATATTCCTGTCCATCACTGGGGGATGCCATCTTAACTGCATGTTATCTTATTAATAAGATGCCCTCCTCCTCTCTTGATAATCAAGTCCCTTTCCCCATTTTTTTTCCTAATGATCCTCTCTTTCATACATCTCCCCGAGTGTTTGGCTGTGTATGTTTTGTTCATGACATGTCTCCAGGTCTAGACAAACTCTCCGCTCGCGCTCTCAAATGTATCTTCTTAGGCTATTCTCGACTTCAAAAAGGATATCGGTGTTACTCTCCTGAAACTAAGAAGTATTACATGTCTGCCAATGTCACATTCTTTGAACAGACTCCTTACTTCTCTCCATCTGTTCAGGATGTTTCTATCTTCCAGCAGGTCCTTCCTATTCCAATGGCTGAGTCAAATAGCTCCACTGTCTCTGTCATTCCAAGTCTTGATCACAATCCTTCTATACTTGTTTCTCCACATACTGAGATCATCCCATACAGGGCCCCAATGGATAGTCTACCTCCCCAAGACAATGGTGAATCTCCTACTTCAAATTCTTCTCCCTCGTCACCTCCTCCCACGCCTCCTGGTGCAAATGATTCAGCATGGCCTATTGCCCTCAGAAAAGGTATTCGTTCCACTCGAAACCCTCATCCCATTTATAATTTTCTAAGCTATCATCGATTGTCGCCTTCCTATTTTTCTCTTTTATTCTCAGTGTCCTCTGTTGTTATACCCAAGAATGTGAAAGAAGCACTTGATCATCCTGGATGGCGACAAGCTATGATTGCAGAAATGCAGGCTCTTGACCACAGTAATACTTGGGAGCTGGTGCCCCTTCCCCCAGGAAAAAAGGCGGTTGGTTGTCGATGGGTGTATGCAGTTAAAGTTGGCCCTGATGGTGAAATTGATCGGCTCAAAGCTCGGCTTGTTGCAAAAGGTTACACTCAGGTTTATGGTCTTGATTATTGTGACACTTTCTCTCCTGTAGCCAAGATGACTACTATTCGTCTCTTCTTTGCCATGGCAGCCATTCGTCACTGGCCACTTCATCAATTGGATATCAAGAATGCCTTCCTACATGGTGATCTTGAGGAAGAAGTTTATATGGAGCAACCTCATGGGTTTGTTGTTCAGGGGGAGTCTGGTATGGTATGCAAATTGCATCGATCTCTATATGGCCTCAAGCAATCCCCACGTGCTTGGTTTGGAAAGTTTAGCTCCATTGTTCAAAAATTTGGGCTAAAACGCAGTGAAGCAGACCATTCAGTTTTTTATTGTCATTCTTCTCTCGGGAAATGTGTTTACTTAATAGTATATGTTGATGATATTGTCATTACAGGAAATGATGCTGTTGGAATATCTCAACTAAAAGAGCACTTGTGTAGACATTTTCAAACAAAGGATCTTGGAAGTCTCAAATACTTCTTAGGCATTGAAGTAGCGCAATCAAAAGATGGAGTTGTAATCTCTCAAAGGTAGTATGTTCTTGATATATTACAAGAAACAGGCATGATTGATTGTAGACCGGTAGACAGTCCCATGGACCCAAACCAGAAATTAAGGACCAAAGAAGGTAAATTATTCTCCGATCCAGAGAGGTATAGGAGGCTGGTTGGAAAACTGATTTATCTCACTATTACAAGGCCAGATCTATCCTTTGCAGTTGGAGTGGTTAGTCAGTTCATGCAGGCTCCATGTGTTGACCATTGGAATGCTCTCATTCGCATTCTAAGGTATGTAAAGAAGGCTCCCGGGCAAGTATTGTTATATGAAGATAAAGGAAGCATTCAGGTCTCTGGGTATTGTGATGCAGATTGGCCAGGTTCACCTATTGATAGACGGTCTACTACAGGATATTGTGTTTTTCTGGGAGGAAACATTATTTCATGGAAAAGTAAGAAACAGAATGTAGTAGCTCGATCAACCGCGGAAGCCGAGTATAGGGCAATGGCATCACTAACATGTGAACTTATATGGGTGAAACAATTCCTTCAAGAAGTTAAATTTTGTGACATCCATACTATGAAGATGTATTGCGACAATCAAGCTGCTCTCCACATTGCATCAAATCCAGTGTTTCACGAGAGGACTAAACATATAGAAATTGATTGTCATTTTGTTCGTGAAAAGTTGTTGACCAAAGAAATATGTACTGAGTTTATTGGGTCAAACGATCAACTCGTAGATGTATTGACCAAGTCATTAAGGGGTCCTCGGATTGAGTTTATTTGTTCCAAGCTTGGTACATACAATTTATATGCTCCAGCTTGAGGGGGAGTGTTAAGATATTTATCTTATTTTATCATCATTATAGTGTGTCAAGGGTTACCCTATTTATCATGATTATATTGTGTCTAGGATTACCCTATTTATCATGATTATATTGTGTTTAGGGTTACCCTATTTATCATGTACTTGTGTATCAATTTATTCTTATAAATAGAAGATTGTGAGAGGGATCAATTAAGCCCTCTAGAATTATTTTACAGTTTCAATCTTAAGTAGAATCAATCACCATAAGGTATTGTGTGCTTTGGAGACCAGAGCTCCGTCAAGGTTTTGTCTTTACAAGACATCTTAAAGGGTGAAAGGAGTATTTAAACTATGCTTGACCTTGACTTCTAAACAATGTGGAATTATTGAGTGTGGTAGGAACAATGGCTATTGCCTGTTCCATTGAAATCCATTGCATCTCAAGGCTTGCTATGGCACATGAAGCAGCATAAGGCACGACATCTATCACAACCATTCATGGTATTCGTAGGGGCAACAATCTTGAAGGATTGAATTGAAAACTTGTTAGTCCACTCAACACTGGGTTGTTTAATTTTAATTTAGAGGACAATTTTGGGACTTTGCTCCCTTATTTGCGTTTCACAATCGAACTCTATATGCTTTCTTGTGTCTCTGAAAGATGACCCACAATTTTCTGGCACTATCTCTGGCCAATTCTGATGTTTCTGGTACCCTTCCCTCTGTTTGTATCCTTCCTTTGTTCTCTGGCACTATGTCCAATGTTTTGTTGTTGCTATCTTTGTTCTGTTCAATCTTTCATAATTCCCTCTTGTAAGAGTTTGTTCCGCCCTTTTCGTTTTGTTGCAATAAATGGCAGTTCTGTTTCTCTCCCACACAGGTATTTCATGTTTTCATCCTTGTTTTCTGTCTCTAATTTTGAATATTCACATGTATACGTGTTTGTGCATGAATTTAACTAGTATGTTAAATTTCTCGATAGTGGAAATCCTGCTATAGGAATTTCGGGGTCAGTGCTCTGCACAACTATCCTAGATTGATAGCTACGGTTCTAGCTATCCACTTAGTTTTATCAAATTGTTGTTCATTGTTAACAAAAGGTAATGAAGATAAATTACAAGCTTGTTTTATATCAATCAGAATCAGTTGATGTTTTAAGGTCAATCTATTCACACATCTACGGAATATTTTCCTTGTTTACTGATAAACATTTACTGACTCTTTAGTATTTAAAACCCATATCCTCAGCACATATCAATGCCAAGTCGAAGCCGTTGGCTGATGCTTCAAAATTTGTTTGAATATTTTGATTACTGGAATTTATGCAGTAACCAAGTAAATGAACCATGTTTTATTCATAAGCAGATACAGTCTTTATAATTTTAGTTTATTTTGTAGCAACTCACGTTCCTCTTTCCTAGTGGTCATGTTAATTTTAGAATAAAAAATTGGTTTGATCTATGCATTGTCATTTAACTAATTTTCTTCTTCAATGTAACAGCAAGAGAGTTACTTGCTTAGCATATAGCATGAGTGAGAATTTGTTAATATCCGGGTCAGAGGATGGAATGGTTCGTGTTTGGGATGCAAGAACTCGAACCAATGTCCGAGTGTTCAAACATGCTAAAGGTATTGTATAAACAGTGAAATATGACCTGTGCTTTGCAGAAAGAGATTGGATAGCATCTATCTTTAGTAATGCGTATTCTATGCTATTTTTCAAATGAATTTCTGCCTTTTCAATGCTCAAAGTTATTTTCATTTGCAAAATTAGAATATAGTGAAGACTGGCAATTTATTCATTATATGGTAAAGCAACTAACGTACCGCATGTATGATACCTAACGTACCACATTTATTCATTATATTGAGCCTTTCTTTTTTTAAACTTTTATTTTTGCCTAATGTCTTTGATATGCGACCTGTTGTTATTTAACTTAGATGAGAATACTCTTATTTCTTTTTCTCAATATGTTCTGCAGGATAGCTTTTTACTCACTTGGTTATTGTTTAGGGTTTCTCTCGGATGACATATCTAATGACTATGATTACATGTATGTTCTCAAATTGAGTCATGCTAAAATTTAATGTTAATTATTGTGGATGCTCCAGGGCCTGTAAATAATATTCTTGTTGTTAGACGAGAAAACTCAAGTAATCACATATCTTCTAATGTACAAACATCATCAAGAAAGCAAGGGGCTAATTTACCCCCTCCATTGGAAAAATATGCAAATTCCATACATGAAGACTCAGATATGAACACTACGATCAGTCTTGGGGGTGACAGGAGTTCCGGAGATCCTTCATACCTCAGTTCTCATGTGATATCTAATTACGTTAAGGAACTTCAGGTTTGTCTGTGATTTCTCTTCTTATTAAAGGACGGTCATTACCTGATTTTGATTGTGATTAACGTTGCTTTTAACCTATGTCTCAGCATCAAGGATCAGCTGCTGCTTCTGAAATGGAGACGGAGAAACTAAAACATGATTACCAAAGGGCAATGCAAATGGCTAACCAATGGAAGAAAATGTATGAAAACTTAAATAAATTTTGTGTGAAAGAACTGTTGGATGGTAGTCAAGCCAGAACCTTAGATGAAAATCACAATTAAGACATTTCTCTGGTAGTTAACTTTTCAATTTTGTAGGTAGAATTTGTAGATCTTTAGCATCATTAAATTTTAAATTTCCTTCTGCCACCTTGCAATGCTATGTTGATTTTGGTCCCTTGATTGGTTTCTTTATGTTAAAAGAATTGATTACCATAGCTATTGACAATCTTGGTAAAACGTTTTGGCATAGATTCATGACTTAATAACTTGATTAATTTTTCATGATTTCAAATTATGGTTTAATAGGTTTGATATTTGGGAAGTAGAGGTTAAGGAAAATTGTGCCTAATCTGACAGTTGCCCGTTTTTTTGTCGAGGTTCATGGCAATTAATTTCTCAAAATAATTCATGTACTCGTCAATTTATTTTTTATTTTACACCATTTACAAGTAAATTCATAGGCGTAATTGTTTTTATGTTTGTATGTTCGTTTTTTTAGGAATTAAATCTTAAACTCAGTAAACAGTTTATTTTGGAAATATGTTTCGAGAATTGTATTTTCAAAAACTGTTCCAAAGATGTCTTCAAAACCTGTTTGGAAGATATTTCTTTAGGATTTGGTTTGGATAAAAGATGCATATGTGCGTGTATTGTTTTTCATGAATATTTAATTTTATGCACTATGATTCAAATTATTTAACAAATATTTGCTAAAAAAATGTGTTCATTTTAATATACTTGTATATTAACAAATATTGGCATAAACTAGTATATTTTTTTTGTAGAGTTCAGTTTATTCACTGTTACTGAAAAATAGTTTTGATTGCATCTAAAAAATTATAAAACTATGTGATATATTTAAACGAGAATAATAATAATACCAATAAAGCAGTGGATAATAATAAATTATGATAATTTTGCTTATAATAATAGTTAAATATGTTTGTTTTCAGATTCATTCACGTAATGAAATTGATAATAAATTTCAGACTTAAATGTTGATGCAAATATTTTATTATAACTTACTATTTTATAACTGAGATCGAAAATAATTATAGATATCTTTAAAGTATGCATGAAGTTGATTCATCTCCATTTCTTTGATTAATCAATTAGGAAGTTAAATTTCATAAACATAAAATATAACAAAAGAAGTGCTTATACATTTCATTGACACACTAAGTGCATGCATTTCTAGTGTTTATAACCTAAAAACATTTACTTATATGGACTGTATATAATTAAGCCTCTTGAGGACTTGTTTAAGAATGAGAAAGAGAAATATCAAGTAAATAGAATTAGGTTTAGTCCTATAGAATAAGGTTTAGTGGTATTCATAGAAATTTTGTAACTAATACATGGTCATGTGTTAGTGATGTGATTGAGTAATTAAAATTAATAGTTGATAGGAAGGAATAAAATAAATTTGATTTCAAATACATAAAATATTATTGTGATTTTAAGTTAATTGAATGATGTCACCTTTGATAGAATAAAATAAAACAAGTAACCTCATTTTAATAATGATTTGACATATTATTAAAAAAGAATAATTAAGAAAATAATATAATAAAAGACTAATACAATATAATAAATATTATTCAAAATGATTATAATAAATAAAAAAAATAATGAAAACGAGTAAAAAAAATCTTAACTTAGTTTTTCTTTTCATTACAAATATTATTATATAAAAAATATCAAATTAAGAATTTCCTAAATGTCTTTTATGATACTTTCTAATCATTTTCAACATATAACTAGTATGTATATGTGACTAGTTATTTAAATTTAATTAAAGTTTATCAATGTATTATTATAAAATAAGATGCACATTGTGACCAACAAAGATTAAAGGTTTAATATATCATTTGGTTCCTATTTTTAGAGGTTTGGTCCAAAGTGATCATACCTTATAAAAACATTCAGTAAGGTTCCATATTTCGTTAAAAAATGTTCAACTCGGTCTTTTTTTCTCACATCGTTAGAAACATAATGGTCTAAATGCCACTATGGCCAAACCTGAGTGAGTTGTGCTTTGATGAATACGTGACACGTTTGAAGAGGTTGCACTGTGTAAATATTTTAAAAAAATTAAAATGACGTAAGTTAGGTGCAAATCCCAACAGCCACACATCTACAAATCCTCCAACCTAGTCCAAAATCAGGCTAAGGTTTTCATTGTGCAAATTTTAAATTTTGGGTCTATAAAATAGGTCTAGGGAAGCTAAAAGAGTTTTCTTTGAAGATATAAAGATTGATAAGAGAGGTGCAGAGGTTATCTAATGGGCACGATTTTGTTGTTAATAAGCAAAAATTCTTTGTTTTAGTTATATTGATGTCATCCTAACAATGAAATATCTAGTTTTATGGGTTTTGAAAATTAAATCATTTTTTAGTGATTATTGAGTGGAATAATATATAGGGTGATATAGGATGGAATCTGGAGGTGGGTGTATAAAACTGGTGCATTGTTGGGTAGTGTTCAGAGAAGCCGAGAGACTTGAATACTTGATCATGGAGGAAACATAGTTGTTTTAGAAATATTAGATTATGCACTTGATGTATGGTTAGTAGGATAATATGCAAGAAGTCATGACTGTTATCTTTATGGTTGATGGTTATGATTATATTCGTTTGATGTTGATATATGGATAGGTTGAGTTGTGTGTGAATGAATGTTTTGTAATGTTATTGAGTGAAAGTGGTGTATTCTCTCGCTGCATTTAATTCTTCAAATAACCATTTACGTTTCTCTTTCTTCATTTAATTCTTTCACGTATTCATCAAATTCCACAACTCACTCAGGTTTTGCGACCGTGTCATTTGCACCGTTATGTTTTTAACACCGTCAGCGAGAATTTGATTGAACATTTTTTAACGAAATATGAAGTTTTATTCAATTTTTTTAAAAGATAGGATCACTTTGAACCAAACCTCTAAAAGTAGGGACTAAATGATGTATTAAACCAAGATTAAATTATGTGATCTAGTTATATATCTCATTTTATGCATTCCATCTAACTGTTATTTTAATTTTGTCTTAAATAAACAAATAGAGATGAGGTGAAAAACCATAAAAATATAAGAAACCAATATTTTTTAGTTTACAATAAGGGATATTAACATAGGGCTTTTAGATTTCTATTTTAACATTTGGGGGTTTATTTTTCTCTTTTGGCACCGGGAGAGTGCAATGAAATGAGAATTGGGAAATTGGTGCTTTCTCATTAAGCAAACTAAGAAAGCAGCATCAATAGTATATCTGTGTCCCTTTCTTCTTCTCCAATTCATTCATCCCCGCCCTCAACACTATAAATACCATAAACCCCTTCTTGCACCCTCTTTTACTCAATTCCACTTCCTAACCAAAACACTCACTCTGCAAACCTCTTTCTTGATCCGTTCCGTAATGGCCGATGGCCTCACCGTCCTCGCTGACGCTCTTTCCCCGTCCTCCTCCGGCGAGTTTATCCAGAAGTTCCGCACCGATGACGACGTTCGGTTAGGTCTAAACACCTTCTGCTCGGTCCTCCGCGGCGGTCTCCAATCTTCTGATGACGGAACCTCACGCTTCCTCTCTTGGACTGACGCACAGATTCACGGGATTTCTTCATTCGCCTACGCAATCGCGTCCGCTTCTCGATCTTTGTCAGGTATTATTTTCTGTTCAATATCACAAGAACTTGATTTCTTTTGCTTTTTTCTGTTATACGATTTGACTTGTGTGATTGTTGTTGTTGCTGTGCGAGTGTTTTTATGTTTTTAGACAAAACTTAGACAGACTGTTGCATATGTAGTTTTGGCGCTGTTCTCCAATCAGATTGAGTTTCGATACAGTAATCTCTGTTGTTTGTGTTGAGCTTTAATAGAAACGTTTATTATGTAAGTTATTGAGACGAAACTATTTCAATTCTGATTGGACAAAGCATCAACAATACTGCGTCCAAGTTTTATCTTTTGTTTTTCTTTTCTGTTTTTTGTATTATTTGAAATGATTTTTTTTTTTGAGTTTTGACTGTACATTTTGTGTTGTGATTTGGTTTGCATGAATAGTGGAGCAATCCAAGGGCGTGCTGGTTGCAATTGTGCAGCAGTCTATAGAGTTTGCTTTGTGCTATTTGGAGAATTCCGGATTTGATAGTGATGATCTAGGAATTCAGGTATGTTTATGAATTTTGTATTTTGCAAGTGCCGAAGGTCTATAGGTGAAAATTTAATGGAACTAGGGTGCACACTTTATTGAATTTTCGGCAATACATATAGAGAGGTCTATTTTTTTGTGTGTAAATTCTCAAATGAGTGATAATATACAATCCGATCAGAGAGAATTATTTGAATGAAATTTAAATTTTACTTCATAGGGCGGATCAATGACACGATTCTATTAAGTAAACAGTCACATAGGATTTTTTATAAGCTTATTGTGTAATCAATATGACACAATACATTTTTTGAAAATATAACTAGAAATACATTAAAGAAGATTGGAAGCCATACGATAGTGGGTAGCCTATTCCCATTGCAATTAATGGAATTTGAGTGTTGTACCTCTAGGATGGAGTACCCGTTGTCCAATGATCGATTGTTAAAGAAAATAAAAAAAATGAAGATGTTGCGTTAAATATGATGAAAACCTCTAAAGAACAGAAAATTGAGTATTTAAAAATAAAAAAGAGATGTTTTACATGTAATAATATCAAAATTGTACTGTTCCCTTACCTCACTGGACATTTGCCAAAGAACTGTCTCAAGAATAAGTTAGATGGACAAACATGTGCAATAATAGATCTGGCAACAAATTCTAAAGTATATGCCCAAGTTGCCTTAAGCCTTCATGAGATGTTTATGATGTTGAATGACAAAATTGTATATTGGGCCCATTTTTGTTGGTTCCTTCTTTATCATCACGGTATTGTATGCTAATAGGTCTTTCTGATTTCTAGCCCGGACGAAGAAAAAAGGCTTTTTGCTAATATATATTTAGAACAAAGTACATTCTGGTGGGCGCAGGATAAATTGATTTTCTTCTTTATTAATTGCTCTGACCTGTGTTTTTTTTGTTAAAAGTAGTTGGTATTTTTTCTTTTTGGTATTACTCATTATTGGTGCGTCTTCCAGAACAACATGATACACCTTTTAGAGATGGCTTTGGTTGATGGAATAAGTGTAGTTGCAGACGTGTTTCAGCCTACAACTGCAAGTGCCTTGGTAGATATTTTGCCAATTGTTGATGATTGTTGTAGTGATTTTGTGGATGACTACAAAAAATGCCACCTAGAAGGTATAATCTTACTACCCAAAATCAGTCAATTGCTGTCTTGTCACGGTTTTTCTTCTAATCTAACCACTGCTTGTATTTTTTTTTAATCTTTAAAAGGCTTCAGATGCTCAAAGGAAGAAAAATCAATGGATTGGCTTCTAAAAACTTTGGCCTCTGAGTGCTTGCCTCGTGATAGGCAAGAATCTGGATTCATTGAAAAAACTTGTGATCAATATTTCAATAATTTTCTCTTTCTATCCCAGCACTGGGCAGTTGTCCATGGAAAATACACTCCTCGCTTGACCTTGCTGTGCAATAAGCTAGCTAAAGTAAAAGATGTATTGGATGAGAGGGCTCTGAGTCAAAATTTTCGAAGGAGACTGTCCTTCATTTTGAGGATTTTAAAGATACTTGGAAGTCTTTTAAAGGATGTTCCATATGTTGAATACGATGCCACATTGATGAAGGCAGTTGCCACATTTTGTGATACTCTATGTAGTTTGTTTAGAATTAAGCTGGAGTTTGTGAATACCTATGCTACCACTGAAGGAAGTTTTGATAGCATTGTTTTAATGGTTATTGAAGAATTTATTCACAGTATTCAGGTTATTTTTGGCAATAGCAATGTTGCCCAGAATATTCAAACATGTATCATAGCAGCTATATTGGAGAGTTTGGATTCTTCTGTTTGGACGTATGACAAATCTTCTCCCAATTTGAAGCCCCCCCTTCCTTACTTCCCCCGATTTGTTGTGTATATGCTGAAGCTCATTAATGATCTGAAAAGACAAACACATCAAATTCCTTTTGAATGGAAAAACATCGAGGAGCACTGTGTTGGCAGTTCTACTGACTCACAGTTCAGTCATCATGAATCTGTTCCTTTGCTGAAGGGATTTACTTTTGAAGAGATTATAAAATTGATATTTCCTGTGTCAAGTCAATGGATCACCAATTTGATGCAACTTGCTTTGTTCCTTCATTCCGAAGGACTGAAGTTAAGGCCAAAATTGGAAAGGTCTCATTCTAGTTTGGTAAAAGTTACTGGAACATCTGAAGTTGAAAATGCAGTATGCCATGAGGATGAGGCTCTTTTTGGAGATCTTTTTTCTGAAACTGGGCGGTCTGTTGGATCTACTGATGGATGTGAACAACCACCTGTTAATGCATTAGTTTCTAGTTCCAGCTACCAAAATATGCCAATGCAAGCTGCTGTAGAACTTTTGAGTTTTCTAAAAACATGTATCTTCTCTGCTGAGTGGCATCCCTCTCTTTATGCTGATGCCTG
Source organism: Vigna angularis (assembly GCF_016808095.1). Lineage (NCBI taxonomy): Eukaryota > Viridiplantae > Streptophyta > Magnoliopsida > Fabales > Fabaceae > Vigna > Vigna angularis. The sequence continues at coordinate 2,672,791 of NC_068971.1, read as the reverse complement.
CAACAAACTCAGCAGTAGAGACATTGATATTTTGCTTTCCCTACTCATTTGTCAGGGCTGTTGTTGTGAAGATAATATGTCTGATAGTTGCACTCCATTGCATGATGATGGAAAGATTGGACATATCCATGATCTTTGTTTTGATCTTTTACGCAACCTTCTCACTAATCATGCTTTGAATGATTCTCTTGAAGACTACCTTGTGGATAAAATCTTGACTGTTGAGAATGGTTCCTTCTGCTACAATGATAGAACCTTGACCCTGCTTGCTCACACATTGTTTTCTAGAGTTGGTTCTTCTGGTAGTCAGTTGAGAACAAAGATTTGCAGGGTATATGTTGCCTTTGTTGTTGAGAAGGCAAAAACAGTCTGCATTAAGTGCCCAAGTATCAATGATCTTGCTGGTACTCTTCCCTTGCTGTTTCATATTGAGGTAGTTCTTATGGCATTTCACCTGTCTTCTGAAGGAGAAAAGGCAGTGATGGCAAAATTAATATTTTCATCCCTCAAAGATGTTGCTAATTCAACATTAGATTTGAACAGCACACTATTAACATGTTGGGCTTTAGTAGTTTCAAGGTTGATCTTAATTCTTCGTCATATGATATTTCACCAACATACTTGTCCAACATCATTGCTCTTAGATGTGCGATCTAAGTTGAGAGAAGCACCACTTTCTGGCTCATCCATCCAAAACAAAGTTAATGATCACATGTCATCTTGGTCTTCAACTGCATTTAGAAACATTGGAGGTGGATTGATTGGAGAGGAAACTTTTGTGAGTAGCTTGATTGGACACCTAATTGATATTTCTGGGTCATCTACTCTTGTCAGGGAAGGTTTGGCAATTGATAGCTTAGCTTTGAACTGGGAAGAGATATATTTTACTTTTTTGCTGATTCTCGGATTTTGGAGGGGTAAAAGAGCTGCTGCAGTTGAAGATCTAATTGTTGAAAGATATGTTTTCTCTCTTTGTTGGGATATTCCTTATGTAGGCTTTGATGCGGTCCATTCAATTATAGCGTGGGATCAAGACCATCCTGTGGATCTGTCAAATATGTTGCATTTTTTCCACTTCAGCCATTTACTCCTTGGCCATCCAGAGGGCATTGAGAATTTAACTATTTCTCCAGATGTTATATTGAGCCTGCTTCAGCATTTAAATGTTTTTTCCATACCAGAATGCATTGAGCAATTAGATTGGTATTTCCTCAGAAGTGGAATGTGGCTTTCTCTGGTGCTCTCGTTCACTAATGTTGGCATATGTAAATATATCATGGACGATTATATTTCCGGAGATGGTCTATCCTGGACTGAGAATGGTTTGGGGGATGATAAATATGTTAAATGTGCTGGAAACATGATTTCTTCCATGATTGAGTCTGGCCAATTTGCTTTGCTAGTAAAGCTGTTCTCATCATTGCTGAACAAGTATTTACAAGTTTGTCAAACCGCTTTCCTTGATATCCTTAGTAACAAGCAAAAACTGGTTTCTGGGTTTTCACCATTGTTGCTTCTGAAACATGCTGAAATGGACCAAAGCCTGCAGGATGAGCTCTTGGAGAGGAGTGGTTCCAATGCAGGCGAGTTGCAGTCTATTCTTAGCATTATATCAAGGCTGGATACTATTGTTGATAAAAAGGCCTCTGGTATTCTTTCTAAAGCTTCTTGGGAGTGCCTATTGCATGGTTTTCCTTTTAATCTTTCTACTCCCAGTGCTACCATGTTTTCTTGTATTCTTAGTATAAGAGGTATTATCTTTGCCTTAAATGGTTTACTTAGAATAAAAGAAGCAGGAAGTATTATTAACGTGGGGACTGAAGTTCTTGAACAAGTTCTTGATGCAGTAACAATCATCAAGTATGATCGGATCTTTGAAAGTGTCCATGAGCAATGCGACAGTATCTATGAATGCTTGAGTGCTGAACTGGAATTGTCATGTTATGAAGATTTAATTCTAATGAAACAAATGGAAGGATTTCTGAAGGATGTCAATGCTGGAGGAGCATGTGATTGCAGTCTTCGTGAATGGATAGTCTGTAAAATTATTGATATGTTAAACAGCCTAAGAAGAGACCCTTCAGAGTCTGTTATATTATTTCGTTTCTATCTCGGTGTTGAAAAATTGCCTGAAAAGATGAATAAGGTTTTGCAGTTGCATCTTGGTGATTGCTTGGTTCTAATAGATTCTTTAGATTCCTGCTTCTCTGAATCAGTGAATGTGAAGGTTCTTGGTTTCTTTGTGGATCTTTTGTCTGGTGAGCAATTTCCTGACCTCAGAATGAAGATACAAAAGAGATTTCTAGACAGAGATGTAAATTGTGTATCTCAGTGGTTGGAGAGGAGGCTTTTAGGAAGCATAATTAAATCAGATAGTGGGGTGAACTGTGCAAATGGGAGCTCCATTTCTCTTAGGGAGTCAACAATGAATTTTATTCTGTGTCTTGTATCACCACCCTCTGAACAACTATCAAAAGAACTGCAGCAGCATATATTTAATTCTGCATTGGGGTCACTTGATTCTGCCTTTTTGTTGTTTGATATACATGTAGCAAAGGCTTTTTTCAATTTCATTGTTCAAATTTCTAGAGGAGAGTTTTTGATGAAACAGCTTCTGATGAGGACTATAATGTTGATGGAGAAACTGGTGGCCAATGAAAATCTGCTTCCCGGACTGAAGTTTCTATTTGGCTTTATTGAAACTATATTGAGTGATTGTGGATCTGGTAAAATTTCCTTGCAAAAGGCAACTAAGAAGTGTTCTTCTGGCAATAGTCTTGGTGTAGGACATGCTACTGCTCGGCTGGTTGGATCTAGAAAAAATTCTGAGACATATATTCTCTCTGCCAATCAAGAAGGGGGGTCAACCTCTCTTGAATGTGATGCAACTTCTGTAGATGAGGATGAGGATGATGCAACTTCTGATGGAGAGGTTCTTAGCATAGATAAGGATGATGAAGAGGATGCTAACAGTGAAAGAGCCCTTGCCTCTAAAGTTTGCACATTTACTTCCAGTGGCAGCAATTTCATGGAGCAACATTGGTATTTCTGCTATACTTGTGACTTGACTGTATCCAAAGGCTGCTGCTCTGTCTGTGCCAAGGTTTGTCATCGGGGTCATCGTGTTGTCTATTCACGTTCAAGCCGGTTCTTTTGTGACTGTGGAGCTGGGGGTGTGAGGGGTAGCAATTGCCAATGCCTGAAACCTCGAAAGTTTACTGGAGATAACAGCGCCCCTGTTCGTGGCTCAAATACTTTTCAGTCATTTTTACCCTTCCCCGAGGATGGGGATCAGCTGCCAGATAGTGATTCAGATTTTGAAGAAGAAATCAGTTCAGATGCAGATAACTCGCTTCGGTTATCTATTCCTAAAGAGCTTCAAGAAGGGATTCCAATGTTATTGGAAGAACTTGATATTGAGAGTCGGGTGCTGAATCTTTGCTCTTCTTTGTTACCATTTATACGAAGCAGAAGAGATTCTCACCATTCCAAAGATAACAAGATTTGTACGGGTGAAGATAAGGTGATTTCTCATGGCATTGATCTCTTGATATTAAAGAAGGCATATAAAACTGGATCATTTGATCTCAAGATAAAGGTTGATTATTCAAATGCCAAAGAGCTTAAATCACATTTAGCAAGTGGTTCTCTTGTGAAGTCCTTGATTAGTGTGAGTGTACGTGGTCGACTTGCCATTGGTGAAGGTGATAAAGTTGCTATATATGATGTTGGGCAGTTGATTGGTCAAGCTACCATTGCACCTGTGACAGCTGACAAGACCAATGTGAAACCTCTTTCTAAAAATATTGTCCGCTTTGAAATTGTACAACTTGCATTCAACCCTGTGGTTGAGAACTATCTACTTGTAGCAGGTTACGAGGATTGCCAGGTCCTGACACTGAATCCTCGTGGTGAAGTGATTGACCGCCTTGCCATTGAACTAGCTTTGCAAGGCGCATATATTAGACGGGTGGATTGGGTGCCATGTTCTCAAGTTCAATTAATGGTTGTGACTAATAGATTTGTAAAGATATATGACCTTTCTTTGGACAACATCAGTCCAATGCACTACTTCACTTTGCAAGATGACATGATTGTGGATGCAGTTCTTTGTCCGGCTTCCCAAGGTAGAATGTTTCTCCTTGTTCTTTCAGAAAATGGAAACTTATTCAGTTTAGAGTTGTCCGTCAAAGGTAATGTTGGGGCTGTGCCATTGAAAGAACTTGTACAACTTCAGGGGAAAGAGATTCATGCAAAGGGATCGTCATTATATTTCTCTCCAACTTATAAGCTACTATTTGTATCTTTTCAAGATGGCACCTCATTGGTCGGTTGCCCAAGCCCTGATGCAGCTTCTCTAGTTGAGGTGTCTTCTGTATACGAGGAACAAGAAAGTAATCTCCGGCCTGCAGGAGTACATCATTGGAAAGAATTGCTTTCGGGCAGTGGATTATTTGCTTGCTTATCAACAATGAAATCAAATTCTGCACTTACTGTGTCAATGGGAGAACATGAGATAATCGCTCAGTGTATGCGACATTCAGTTGGTTCCACCTCACCTATAGTTGGTATGACTGCATACAAACCACTATCAAAGGATAAAATCCACTGTTTTGTTTTACATGATGATGGTAGCCTTCAAATATATTCTCATACCCCTGCTGGTGTCGATGCAAGTGCGATTGTAGCATCTGAAAAAGTTAAGAAATTGGGTTCGGGAATTCTCAATAAAGCCTATGCTGGTACAAATCCTGAATTTCCTCTTGATTTCTTTGAGAAGACTGTGTGCATTACACCGGATGTGAAACTAGGTGGTGATGCCATTAGAAATGGAGATTCTGAAGGAGCTAAACAGAGTTTTCTAAATGAGGATGGCTTTCTAGAAAGCCCAAGTCCTGCTGGTTTTAAGGTATCTTATTTGTTTTAGTTACTTTGATTTCAAAGTGAATATTTATAGTTGTTTTACATTGTGACATACTCTGTTTTTGTGGCCGAGGGGATCAGCAACTTCCTAAAATCAAGTATTTATGTACAGTGGGGCTTGTTTTTAGGTGTAGGTTGTTTGGTTATCACCTAAATTTTCTAAAAACAGTTCTCATTTGAAGCAAATTTCAAATAAAACTCTGCATAGGAAGTTGTTAACTTTACCATTTCAAGTTAAGATAGTCTGGTTAATTAACATGTTCATACGAATAAATTCAATAAAGCATTTTGAACCCAATTTTCACCTGGTTTGTTTTTATCTAGTTCCAATGTCTACTACCATACGACTCATACTAGTTTAAAAATTCAAGAAACACCCCCTAGATGATATAGTAATCGTCCTTTTTTAGAAACAAAGCCCTAAATGAACATTTTTTAATTATCCGGATCTGATTATATGATTGATACTCCAAGGTATAACTCCTATTCCTTGCTGTACTTTTCATGTTCTATAAATTTTATCAAATACGGGGAAGTGTAGGGATGCTTATTTAATTGAGTAGTTAGTGTCTGATGCATGTTATAATTTAGAAAGTTGGATCCGGACACCATCTCTGGCTGGCCAGGTTTTCTTATTAGTTGTAATCAATTAAACTTTTCATTGTTCTCTTGGTAGTGATTTTGTTTTATGATGTGAATAATTTGGTAAAAAGGAATCTGTTTTGTATATTTACATTTATTTTATCCATTTACTAAAAGTAGAAGGGGAGGTGGTTTCACTTTTGGCTTTTTATGCTGTGTCTTTTGAAAGTGACTGTTTATAGCCGTATATCTTCCTAATTTCTTCCTTGATGTATCTTTACAGATATCCATCTTCAATTCAAATCCTGATATAGTCATGGTGGGTTTTCGAGTTCATGTGGGAAATACATCAGCAAGTCACATACCATCTAGCATTTCTATTTTCCAAAGAGTCGTTAAATTAGACGAGGGAATGAGGTCCTGGTATGATATTCCATTCACTGTTGCAGAGTCGCTTCTTGCAGATGAAGAATTTACAATATCAGTTGGGCCAACCTTTAATGGCTCAACACTTCCTAGAATTGACTCACTCGAAGTTTATGGCCGAGCTAAAGATGAATTTGGTTGGAAAGAGAAAATGGATGCTGTTTTAGATATGGAAGCAAGAGCACTTGGTTCAAATTCATCACTTAGTGGATCTGGAAAGAAGCGCCGGTCAATGCAGTCTTCTCCTATTCAGGAGCAAGTAATTGCAGATGGGCTCAAGTTAATTACTAAGTTCTATTCATCATGTAGGCAACAGGATTGCTCAAGGCTTGAGGAAGCAAAAACTGAACTTGAAAAACTGAAGTGCAAGCCTTTACTAGAAACAATATTTGAGTGTGATAGAGAACCAATTCTGCAGGCTTCTGCTAGTCGTGTCTTACAAGCAGTTTTTCCAAAGAAAGAGATATACCATCAAGTAATCTATAGGGTCATTTGTTTCTTCTATACCTAGTCTGTTTTGTCATTATTCCTGCTTATAGTACCATGCTAATTATTACAATCTGTAATTCTTACATTAGGTTAAGGATACCATGCGGCTTCTTGGAGTGGTAAAATCCTCATCAATACTATCCTCGAGGCTAGGGATAGGTGGTGCTTCGGGAAGTTGGATCATTGAAGAGTTCACCACCCAGATGCGTGCAGTTTGTAAGATTGCATTGCAACGCCGTTCAAATTTAGCAACATTTTTGGAGACAAATGGTATTGCTGTCTTTGTTATTGAATCTTAAAAGTTAGCTTTCTCTTGTATATGTTTAAACACAGCGAGGACATAAGTAAGAACATGCATTGGTCAATTTGAAACATCCACGTTATTCCCACAAAATATCTACTTTGTTTTTTCCAAATTCTCAATTACCCATTATTTGTAATGGTATTTGACATTGTGACTCTGGTTTAAATATGGTATGAAATATACTGTATTAAAAATGTGTTAGAATGTAATTAGCTGTTACAGATTTATAGGAAATTAACAGTTACATTACATATTCTAGCAAATTAGGATGGTTGATTCCTGATTATTAGGTGGAAATTTATTATCATTGATTCTGTAAAGTAATATAATTACATATTGTGTGGTCTGCATTAGGCACACAAACATTTAGCCAATATACTTTTCTATATGAACTATTAAATCGTTCCTATAATAACAATGAACATATTATGCTTCATGAAGAAATCAAACCGATTCTTTTTTGTAGCAATATATTGTATTTCCAGGTTGTTCTGGTTCATATTGAATCTTGGATAGCATTGAAGTACTTCTCAGAGATCTTTAGTGGTATATGAGAAAGCTATGAGCTAGTATGATCAGATTTTTTATTAGGGTTGAGAGCAATCTAGGAACCATAGTAATGCTGGTGTAGTTTGTCTGTTTGCCCGATCTCAGGTTTTTGAGTCAGCATTCTTAATGGAAAAATATTGCTTCTAAAGAAAATGCCCATGTAATTTTAATTTACGCATGAGTTCTGATGTTTAAAAAATTAAATAATGTCATACTTATTTTCGTGTGTTTTTATTAATTTTGGGCTATTCAGAATAAGTAAGATTAGATTAATCATGCATTTTTCACTGTATGCTAATCATACAATTCAACTAATGGAGGTGCTAGTGTTATGAATCAAAAGACTGAAGTCATTCTGTCCTGTGTGGACGTATTTGTTCTATATCTGTCATTCTATTGTGCTATAACATGTTTTCTTTTCTGGTGTAGGCTCAGAAGTGGTGGATGTACTCATGCGAGTTTTATGGGGAATTTTGGATTTTGAGCAGCCTGACACACAAACCATGAACAACATTGTTATGTCTGCAGTTGAACTCATTTATTGCTATGCCGAATGCTTGGCCCTACATGGAAAAGATGCAGGAGTGCATTCCGTGGCACCTTCTGTTGTGTTACTTAAGAAGCTTCTATTTTCATCCAATGAAGCTGTTCAAACAGCTAGCAGGTATTTTAACTCACTTCTTTCTTGTTTTTCTTAATCTGAATTTGATATTAACATATTACACATCTCCTTTTCCCCAGTTTGGCCATATCTTCGAGATTGCTTCAGGTCCCTTTCCCAAAACAGACCATGTTGGCTACTGATGATGCTGTTGAAAGTGTAGTGTCAATTCCTGGCGCAGCTGACTCAAGTACCGGAAACAACCAAATCATGATTGAGGACGACACTATCACTTCATCAGTCCAATATTGTTGTGATGGTTGTTCAACAGTACCTATACTAAGGCGAAGATGGCATTGTACTGTTTGTCCTGATTTTGACTTGTGTGAGGCTTGCTATGAACTAGATGCAGATCGACTTCCTCCACCACATTCTAGAGATCATCCTATGACAGCAATTCCAATTGAAGTGGATTCAGTGGGAGATGGCAGTGAATTTCACTTCACAGCTGATGATGTTAGTGACCAGAACTTAATGCCTGTTCCTGCTGATAGCCAGATGCAGAATTCTTCTCCATCAATTCATGTCTTGGAACTAAATGATTCTGGGGATTTTGCCTCTTCATTAACTGATCCTGTCTCAATTTCTGCTTCCAAACGGGCCATAAATTCTTTACTTCTTTCTGAGCTTCTTGAGCAATTGAAAGGATGGATGGATTCAACCTCAGGAGTTCAAGCAATCCCTGTTATGCAGCTTTTCTACAGGTTGTCATCTGCTGTTGGTGGACCTTTTATAGACTGCTCTAAGCCGGATAGCTTAGATCTGGAGAAGGTAATCAAGTGGTTTTTGGATGAGATTAATCTCACCAGACCATTTGTAGCCAGATACCGTTCATCATTCGGTGAAGTTGCTATCCTGGTCTTCATGTTTTTCACATTGATGCTTAGAAACTGGCATCAGCCTGGTAGTGATGGTTCAATGCCAAGACAGAGTGGAACTACTGACATGCAAGATAAAAATGTGGTTCATTTTCCACCATCAACCTCAGCCAGTGTTAAGACCTCATTAGGTGATCAAGAGAAGATTGACTTTGCATCACAACTGCTTCGAGCTTGTGATTCTCTTAGGCAGCAATCGTTTGTAAATTATTTAATGGATATATTGCAGCAGCTAGTGTATGCTTTCAAATCTCCTGTTAACAATGAAGGTGTGCATAGTAATACTGGGCCTGGATGTGGGGCTCTACTAACAGTCCGTAGAGATTTACCAGCTGGTAATTTTTCACCTTTCTTTTCTGATTCATATGTCAAAGTGCATCGAACAGACATCTTCATGGACTACCACAGACTTTTATTAGAGAATGCTTTCCGACTGGTGTACACCCTTGTTCGGCCAGAAAAGCATGACAAAACTGGGGAAAAAGAAAAGGTCTACAAGTTATCATATGGTAAGGATTTGAAGCTTGATGGTTATCAAGATGTTCTCTGCAGTTACATTAACAATCCTCACACCAATTTCGTAAGAAGATATGCCAGGAGGCTTTTTCTGCATCTCTGTGGGAGCAAGTCTCATTATTACAGTGTTCGAGACTCTTGGCAGTTCTCTAGTGAAGCCAAGAGACTTTATAAACACATAAACAAATCTGGTGGTTTTCAAAATAATCCCATCCCATATGAAAGAAGTGTAAAGATTGTCAAATGCCTTTCCACTATGGCAGAAGTTGCTGCCGCACGTCCTCGTAACTGGCAGAAGTACTGTTTAAGGCATGGAGATATTTTGTCTTTCCTGATAAATGGTATATTTTATTTTGGTGAAGAGTCTGTTATTCAGACTCTTAAGCTTCTCAATTTTGCCTTCTATACAGGAAAAGATATTGTTCACACTCCTCTAAAAATGGAGTCAGGAGACCTAAGTTCAAACAAATCAGGTACCACTCAAGAATCAAAGAAGAAAAAGAAAGGTGAAGATGGAGCTGAATCTGGTTCGGAGAAGTCTTATTTAGATATGGAAGCAGCAGTTGATGTCTTCACTGACAAGAGTAGCCATATTTTGAAACAGTTCATAGATTGTTTCCTTTTGGAGTGGAATTCAATTAGTGTGCGTGCAGAAGCCAAATTAGTTTTATATGGTGTCTGGCATCATGCTAAACCAATATTTAAGGAAACCATTCTATCCTCCCTGTTGCAGAAAGTTAAGTTCCTTCCCATGTATGGACAGAATATAGTTGAGTATACAGAACTTGTTACTTGGTTGCTTGGAAGATCCCCTGATTCTAGTTCAAAACACAGGATTTCTGACCTTGTGGACCGATGCTTGACATCTGATGTGATTAGATGCATCTTTGAGACTCTCCATTCACAGAACGAGCTGTTAGCCAACCATCCAAATTCTCGCATATATAACACTTTGAGTGGCTTAGTGGAATTTGATGGATACTATCTGGAGAGTGAACCTTGTGTTGCCTGCAGCACTCCTGAAGTACCTTACAGCAAGATGAAGCTAGATTCACTGAAATCTGAAACAAAATTCACTGACAACCGGATCATAGTGAAATGCACTGGGAGTTACACAATCCAGACCGTGATAATGAATGTTCACGATGCCAGAAAGTCAAAATCAGTGAAGGTTTTGAACCTGTACTACAATAACAGGCCAGTCACTGACTTGTCAGAGTTGAAAAATAACTGGTCTTTATGGAAGCGTGCAAAAAGTTGTCATCTTGCATTCAATCAGACAGAGCTTAAAGTTGAATTTCCCATTCCAATTACAGCTTGTAACTTCATGATTGAACTAGATTCATTCTATGAAAATCTTCAGGCATTGTCTCTTGAACCATTGCAATGTCCACGTTGTAGTCGTCCAGTCACAGATAAACATGGTATATGTAGCAACTGTCATGAAAATGCTTATCAGTGTAGGCAATGTCGCAACATTAATTATGAGAATTTAGACTCTTTTCTATGCAATGAGTGTGGATACAGTAAATATGGGCGGTTTGAGTTTAATTTCATGGCAAAGCCAAGTTTTACATTTGATAATATGGAGAATGATGAGGACATGAAAAAAGGATTGGCAGCCATAGAATCTGAATCAGAGAATGCTCATAGGAGATATCAGCAACTTTTGGGTTTCAAAAAGCCCTTGCTGAAAATTGTATCAAGCATTGGTGATAGTGAAATAGACTCGCAACAGAAGGACTCCATACAGCAAATGATGGTTTCTTTACCTGGTCCTTCATGTAAAATCAACAGGAAGATTGTTCTTCTTGGAGTTCTGTATGGAGAGAAGTGCAAAGCAGCTTTTGATTCTGTCAGCAAAAGTGTCCAGACACTGCAAGGACTACGCAAGGTGTTGATGAATTATCTGCATCAGAAGCATTCTGATGCTAGCGTGGCCTCAAGATTTGTTGTTTCCAGATCACCAAATAATTGCTACGGCTGTGCAACTACGTTTGTAACACAATGTCTGGAACTATTACAGGTGCTAGCAAGGCATCCAAATTCTAAGAAACAACTTGTTTCATCTGGCATTTTGTCTGAGTTATTTGAGAATAACATTCATCAAGGGGCTAAAGCTGCACGTGTCCAAGCAAGGATCGTACTTTGTTCTTTATCTGAAGGTGATGTAAATGCAGTTACTGAGTTGAACAGTCTGATACAAAAGAAAGTTTTGTACTGCCTTGAGCATCATCACTCCATGGACATTGCTGTGACTACGCGTGAGGAACTGTTATTACTTTCTGAGGTGTGTTCTTTGGCTGACGAATTCTGGGAATCCAGATTACGTGTTGTGTTTCAATTATTGTTTTCTTCCATCAAGTTAGGTGCCAAGCATCCGGCCATATCTGAGCATGTCATTCTTCCTTGTCTGAGAATTATATCTCAGGCCTGCACACCTCCAAAACCTGAGACACCAGACAAAGAGCAAGGACTCGGGAAATCTCCTGCAAATACAAAGGATGAGACTGTTCAAACTGTATCCATGACTGGTGCTGTCACTGCTAGCGGAACAAAAGCCTTTCCTGATTCATCAGAAAGAAATTGGGATGCCACACCCAAGACTAGAGATATTCAATTATTGAGCTATTCAGAATGGGAGAAGGGAGCTTCCTATCTTGATTTTGTTAGAAGGCAATATAAAGTGTCTCAGGCTGTCAAAGGTACAGGCCAAAGGTCACGACCACAAAGGCATGATTACCTGGCCCTTAAATATGCTTTGAGGTGGAAGCGTCGTGCTGGTAAAGCAGCTAAAAGTGACTTGTCGGTATTTGAGTTGGGATCATGGGTTAAAGAACTTGTTTTGAGTGCTTGTTCTCAATCTATTAGATCAGAGATGTGCACACTCATAAGCATGCTGTGTGCTCAAAGTTCATCCAGACGCTTCCGATTGCTGAACCTAATAGTTTCTTTGTTACCTGCAACACTTTCTGCTGGTGAAAGTGCTGCAGAGTATTTTGAGCTGCTATTCAAGATGGTAGATTCAGAGGAGTCTCTTCTATTTTTGACTGTTCGGGGGTGTCTACGTACAATATGTACTCTAATTACCCAAGAAGTGAATAATGTTGAGTCTTTGGAGAGGAGTCTGCACATTGATATAACCCAGGGGTTTATCCTTCACAAGCTCATAGAGCTTCTTGGTAAATTTTTGGAGGTTCCAAATATTAGATCAAGGTACAATTTCTGATTGAATAATTTTCTTTTTGATTATACAACTTCGGTTTTCATCTCATTAGAAAAAGCTATTGTTTCCAGATTCATGCGAGATGACTTGCTTTCTGAAATTCTTGAGGCCCTTATTGTAATTCGTGGCTTGATAGTTCAGAAGACAAAGTTGATAAGTGATTGCAATCGTCTACTTAAAGATCTTTTAGATAGTCTGCTGGAGGAAAGCAGTGAAAACAAGCGACAATTCATCAGGGCTTGTGTCAATGGCTTGGAAATACACAGGGAGGAGAGAAAGGGGCGGGCTTGTTTGGTATGGATGAATTATATTTTCGTTCTCCTAACTAATTTATTTATCCCTTGAACCAGTTGTAATAATTTTCTATCCAACAAAGTATCAATTTAGTTACATGGGAATTCTTGTACTTACTGAATGTTAAACTTATAATAAAACTTTTCATTCTCTTTGAGAACTTGATGTGATCTATACCTGCTTTTGCAGTTTATCTTAGAGCAACTATGCAATGTGATCTGCCCCTCAAAACCGGAACCTGTATATTTGTTGGTCCTGAACAAAGCACATACGCAGGAAGAGTTTATCAGGGGATCAATGACTAAGAATCCATATTCGAGTGTTGAAATTGGCCCATTAATGCGTGATGTTAAGAACAAGATCTGCCATCAGTTGGAATTGTTAGGTCTTCTCGAGGATGACTATGGAATGGAATTGTTAGTTGCTGGAAATATTATCTCTCTTGATTTGAGCATTGCACAAGTGTATGAGCAAGTCTGGAAGAAATCAAATCAATCATCAAACCTGACTAATTCCAACTTGTTGTCTCCAAATGCTGTCAACTCATCCAGAGATTGCCCTCCAATGACAGTAACTTATCGGCTTCAGGTTTGTTTCCATCATTGAGCATGTGATTTGGTTTATTTGATAAACATTTGCTTTTGAATTTATACAGTATATTTTATGAAATATGATTTCCAGGGCTTGGATGGTGAAGCAACTGAACCGATGATTAAAGAGTTGGAGGAAGATAGAGAGGAGTCTCAGGATCCAGAGGTTGAGTTTGCCATAGCAGGTGCTGTTCGTGAGTGTGGTGGACTGGAGATACTACTGTCCATGATTCAGGTTTGCACATTTTCATTGATATATGTGGTCTTGAATATTGTTGTATTTTTGGAAATTTCGACTTTAGTGGTTGCAGCGATAGGAATTGAGCACTTCTTTAATTAAAAATTGATGGATGAAAAATACATCAACTGTGAATAAATATCTGTTTGACAACTGCTTGGAAATGTGGTTATCTATACATACATATATATATATATATATATATACATATATCTATACATACATATATCTATACATACATATATATATATATGCACATATATATACACACACACACACACACACACATATATATATATATATATATATGAATTGTGACGTTTATGAATTCTTTTTAAGTTCATTTGCTATCTTCTGCCAAGTCTTCCTACGTTGGACCACTGTATATTCTCTCTTTTTTTAGTATGCCTCTTATTACAAATACACTACTGGACATGATTCAGGTTTTCACTTTTTTTCCTTGACATGTAGACTTGAACATTGTTGTATTTGGAAATTTCAACTACTTTAGTGGTTGCAGTGATAGGAATTGGTGAAAACTCTTTTTGAGATAAAAGTTGAAGTATGGAAATTCATCAACCGTGAAGCAATATTTGTTTGACAACTGCTTGGAAATTTATCACCTGTGTGTGAATGGTGATGTTTATGAGTGCTTCTTAAGTTCATTTGCTATCTGCTGGCAAGTCTTTCTGAGTCAGACCCCTGTCTATTCACTGTTTTTTTAAATTGCATCTTATTTTAAATACACTAGCTTCTACAAAAGTTGAAGTATTAATTACAAGAAAAATAATATTAACATGTGGATATGATTATATTGATTTCTTAGAGGAATTGATGTGATATATATTACATTATTTCTATCATGTATGAAGCTGAATACAAAGGGAGCTTTATAGAAGCTACCCTTGAAAACAAGAAGACTAAAGCACCCAAAAAAGATACAACAAAGGGAACAGCTGGAAATAACAAACCAGAGAGAGAAATAATGTAACAGAAACATACAGAGATAGAAAATAAAATCTCTTATTTTCTTTATTTTAGTACTATCGAATATTTTGTCCAAAATGAGTAACATTTCTTCAGTTATATGCTACAAAACAAACTAGGTATATATGATCCATTTATGATATAGTTTATTGTATCTTATTTTGATTTAATTTTACAATTTAAATTTAATTTTGTTTTAAAGAATACAAGGACATTTATTTTTGTTTAGGAGAAATCCTATTTCATTATTACTTATTAGAGTAAGACTACTCTAACTACACATCAGGGTTCTTTTCAATGAGAATGATATTGTTGTTCTATTGTAATTTTTCACTGGGAATGGTTCTTTGATATTATTTTTTCTTCATTCACATTGACCAAACCATGCCATTGTACTTGATAGCCTCTTAGTAGTTGCTTTGATGATTAATGTGATGTTTTGTTGGACAAGGCAAGCATATCAAATGAAAACTACTTCAGTTTGTGTAAAATGCTCATTTTCATTTTCCAGATTTATTCATGCATTGTTTCTGATGTTTTGGTAAAATCTCTAATCCCGCAGTTTGCAACCTTAACATTGATAATATGATTTTCACACATTTTTCTGATCTACAGCGTCTGCGAGATGATTTCAAGTCCAATCAGGAGCAACTGGTTGCAGTTCTTAATCTTCTTATGTACTGTTGCAAAATCAGAGAAAATAGACGAGCCTTGTTGAAGCTAGGAGCTTTAGGTTTGCTTCTTGAGACTGCAAGGCGAGCTTTCTCAGTTGATGCCATGGAGCCAGCTGAAGGCATACTTTTGATTGTAGAAAGTCTGACCTTAGAAGCGAATGAAAGTGACAATATAAGCATCACACAAAGTGCCTTTACTGTCACTAGTGAAGAAGCTGGAACAGGTGAGCAAGCCAAGAAGATAGTTCTAATGTTCTTGGAGAGATTATCTCATCCATTGGGGCTTAAGAAATCAAACAAACAACAGAGGAACACAGAGATGGTTGCTCGAATATTGCCTTACTTAACCTATGGTGAACCTGCAGCTATGGAAGCTCTTATCGAGCATTTTAGTCCTTACTTGCAAGATTGGGGAGCATTTGACCATTTGCAGAAACAACATCTGAATAATCCAAAGGATGATAATATTGCTCAGCAAGTTGCGAAGCAGAGATTCACACTGGAAAATTTTGTTAGAGTTTCAGAGTCTCTCAAGACAAGTTCTTGTGGAGAGAGATTAAAGGACATTATCCTAGAGAAAGGTATAACTAAAACGGCAATAACATATTTGAAAGATAATTTTTCCAATACAGGGCAGGCTGGATTTAAGAACAGTGCTGAATGGGCACAGGGTTTAACACTGCCATCTGTCCCCCTTATATTGTCTTTGCTGAGGGGTTTATCAATGGGGCATATGCTCACTCAGAAGTGTATTGATGAAGAAGGTATCTTACCCTTGTTGCATGCATTGGAAGGAGTTACAGTAGTAAATGAAATCGGGGTAAGGGCTGAAAATTTGTTGGACACACTATCTAACAAGGAGGGGAAAGGAGATGGATTCTTAGAGGAAAAGGTGTGTAAGCTGCGGCATGCAACTAGGGATGAAATGAGGCGACGGGCTCTACGGAAGAGAGAGGAATTGCTTCAGGTATTTTATATAAAACCTTTATTTACTCACTTGAGTATAAAGACAATAGTGTTTGAAATGGTAAAACTAAGTTAACCGTTGGGTTGTTTTCTTGGTTAAGCATGTTCTTTGTTTGGAAAAAGTGCATTGGGGATTGTCTAAGTGCTTACTGTGCCAGATCGCATGTTTCTCTATTTTTATTCCAACTTCCAAACATAATGTTTTGATATGAAATTAGCGATTCTTCTTCTGTTGTCTGTCAATAGAAAATGCTGATTTTAGTTTGGTGGAACTTTTCTGCCGTTTTCATATATTTCTTGTTTACTGCTTTCCCTCACCAGATTGAATTTGAATTTTCGTTCAGATTTGACAAATTCATATGGCATGATATGTGTGTGTGTGTGTGTATATATATATATATATTCAACTTTAAACTCTATCGGAATCTGAATTCTTGTTCCCTTTTGACTTATCCGTTATGCCTGATACAGGGGCTAGGAATGCGTCAAGAACCCTCTTCAGATGGAGGTGAACGTATTGTTGTTTCCCTGCCAGTCCTTGAAGGTTTAGAAGATGTCCAGGAGGAGGAGGATGGGCTGGCATGCATGGTATGCCGGGAAGGATACAGTTTAAGGCCTGCTGATTTATTGGGTGCTTACTCTTACAGTAAGCGAGTGAATCTAGGTGTTGGTTCTTCAGGAAGTGCTCGTGGAGGAGAGTGTGTTTACACTACAGTAAGTTACTTCAATATTATTCATTTCCAGTGCCATCAAGAGGCCAAGAGAGCTGATGCTGCTTTGAGGAATCCAAAGAAAGAGTGGGATGGGGCAACACTTAGAAACAACGAGTCTCTTTGTAATTCGTTATTCCCAGTCAGAGGTCCATCTGTTCCTCTGGCACAGTATCTTCGCCATGTTGACCAGTATTGGGACAACCTGAATGCACTTGGACGCGCTGATGGAAATAGGCTCCGCCTGCTGACTTATGACATTGTTCTGGTATGTTACTCAACTGCAATATGTTTGTTCTTTTCCTGTTTCTGAGAGGGGGAGTTTGGCTGTTAAGATTGTGATGATAAAAGTAATAATAATAAAAGGTTAAAAGCTTAAAATAGATCAGGGATTCTTGTCTGTACCATTTAACAGCATATGCAAGTGTTTCATTTGATAACTGAATTTCTTGGTTCCAAGGTGTGATTACATTTATCTTTGCACTTGCTTGAATCAAGTGATTACTG
This sequence comes from Vigna angularis, assembly GCF_016808095.1. NCBI lineage: Eukaryota > Viridiplantae > Streptophyta > Magnoliopsida > Fabales > Fabaceae > Vigna > Vigna angularis. The sequence goes on along the minus strand of NC_068971.1, from coordinate 2,655,271 downwards.
TATGGCTGGTGTTCATGCAATTTTTCCCCCATCTTTGTAGATGTTAGCTCGGTTTGCAACAGGAGCATCGTTCAGTGCAGATAGCCGAGGGGGTGGACGGGAAAGTAATTCCCGGTTCCTCCCATTTATGATCCAAATGGCACGCCATCTACTTGATCAAGGAAGCCCCTCCCAGCGTCGCAATATGGCCAGGGCAGTATCAGCATACATATCCTCTTCCTCGTCAGATGTCAGACCCTCTTCTCCATCTGGCACCCAACCTTCATTGGGCACCGAAGAGACTGTCCAATTTATGATGGTAAACTCATTTCTCTCAGAGTCTTATGAGTCCTGGCTGCAGCATCGCCGTGCTTTTCTGCAGCGTGGAATTTACCACGCATACATGCAGCACACACATTCTCGTGCACCATCTGTTACAGCTCCTCCACAAGGTGTAGAATCTGGAAGCATGGGCCAAAGTGCTACAGCAGAAGCAGGGAAGAACGATGATCTTTTGTCTATTATTCGTCCAATGCTTGTCTATACAGGCTTAATTGAGCAGTTACAACATTTCTTCAAGGTCAAGAAATCAGCAAGTGCAATACCTGCAAGGACTGAAGGGGCTTCATCTACAACAGAAGGGGAAGATGAAAATGGAACCCTGGAACCCTGGGAAGTAGTTATGACAGAGCGACTCTTGAATATAAAGGAGCTGCTCGGATTCCCCAACGAGATGCTGTCATGGCTTGATGACATTAATTCTGCCACGGACTTGCAGGAGGCCTTTGACATAGTTGGTGTTCTTGCTGAGGTGTTGTCTGGTGGGTTCACCCGGTGTGATGATTTTGTGCAGGCTGCAATTAATGCGGGGAAAAGCTGAATATTTTTGTGTTTCTCATTCGTAATAGTGAAATATTAAACAGCTCAACTCCTACTCTGAGGGAATGTAAAACGCTTGGCTACTATGTTCTTTTGAACGTACGAAGCCGATGAAAATGCAAGGGGGGGACCTGCATATTGTGATGGTGTGCCAAAAAAAAAACTTTCTTTTTTAATGCTTCATTCGATAAATCCCCGACCCAGATCAAACTTGCCTATGCGATTACGTAACATAGAGGACAAAGAACTCCCAAGAACAGCTAATTTCTGGCAACATAACCCATATGGAATCTCCCTCTAAATCGATTATTACATATAAACGTAAGAAATTACACGTCGTAGTTTCAAGGGTATGACATCCAAAAGCAAGAAACAAATCGTTTATTATGATTTCTCATCAGAGACATTTGTTAACTTCAACGGTAGTCTGTAGGAAGCATCTACCTCACCCTGTATGGATTACAATGCATTTCGGTGGGAAGTATTATGAAATACAGGGTATATCCCATTTGTTTTATGAAGAAAAATAAATAAACTTCTAATAAATTTTTAAACAATTATAGTTCATTTTCATGAATCTGGTTGTCATTAATTTTTAATCGGAAGCAAGAGAGTATTGCAAACAAAAAACACTAATTTTGAAATTAATAATAAGATTTAACAAAATACAATTTGATTTATGCAGATGTTTTTCTGTTTTCGCTTACTCATTTATAGTTTTACATTTTTAAAAATATTATTCAAAAGAAATTAAGAATATATTAAAACTGGTCAATGACTTTTTTTTTTAAATATTAACAAAGGTGCTAGTCGTTATTTTGCGACAGCTTCTTCCTTCCCTTTATAAACTTTCTTCTGCACCCATATAAAAAAATCATTTTTTTTTCTTTTTTGGATTTTGTAATTTGAAAGTTAAAATAGCTTCTAGGTCGTGTAGTTCAGAAGTTAATTCTTTTCTTATAAAAAACTTTCAAATTATACAATTTGAAAGTTAAAAATTATTTTCAAACAGGCTCTCACGGATTCTCAGTGGTTTACTACCAATGAAGCAAGAATTTGAGGATCTTATCCATAACAATACCTGGGACCTTGTTCCTTTTCTCCAAAATGGACAAGCATTAGGTTGTAAGAGGATTTTTCAAATTAGAGAGAATGTTATGGTTCTGTCAGTAGGTAAAAAGTTTGCTTAGTGACTAAAGGGTTTAATCTTGGTTGTGATTTTACCTTTTCTCCTATGATAAAGCTTGTTAATTATCATATGCTTGATTATTATTATTTCTCTTACGAAAATAAATAGGAACTATTTCAGTTAGATGTTAACAATGATTATTTAAATGGTTATCTCAAGAAATTATCTACGTGTAACAACCATTGGGGTTTGAAGATCATGATAAATCTCTTGTATGCAAATCCAACAAAGTTATATACGAAATAAGCAAGCTCCAAGAGAATAGTTTGAAAGATTCAAATAGACGCTTCTTTAGTTTGGGTATTTTGCCAGTAAGTACGTCCTCTTTGTTAATCTAAATACTAACATGAATATTTTATAAATTTTGGTTTATGAAAATCGTATTATAATTACTAGTAAGGTTTAAATCATCGTTTGGTCCTTGTATTTGTGTGTCAATCTCAAGTGGTTCATAATTTTTTTTTCGGTCTCAATTGGGTCCATAAACTTGTAAAAATGAGTCAATTAAGCCCTCTCCGTTAAGTTTTCATTGACGCTGTTTGTAGATGTTGAACTGTAATTTTTTTTAGTTGACGTGACAATGTGTATTAAATTGAATGAGTGTTCTGTTGTATAATCAACCATTCCTTCTCCTTCTTCTCTTCACGCGTGAGAGAGGAGCTCTCTCGTTCCTCCATCAATTGCCTCTTGAGCGAGGCCGGCCGCCGCGAGCCACGAGCCAGGGCGCTACCGGTTGCCGCCGGTCACAATAGAACTGTATTGTTTTCGAAAGGAAAGACAGAGCGAGATTTTGGGGATTTTCCCTTTCTGTTTTTTTCTTGGTGTATTTTCTTGGTCTCCCAACAAGGAATCAACACTTGGGAATCTTGAACTAATCCCATCTTTGCTTCTTCCTAGTTGATCAATTCAATCATACATTATAATCAAAATTGAGCTGATGGGTACAGCCAGCCATTGATAGAAGTTGCAGAACAGAAATACTGCAAGTGCAAAAACATATGTACATGGAGATTTCAGAAGCCAAAATTAGTCAAAATTCCTTGCCACTTTAAGGGATATATTGCAAGTACAATTAATTTGAATTCATAGTTTGCTGTGTTAATTGCAATTATGTTGGCCATATACTGATTTCTCTAAGTTGTAATTTGAGGAGTTCTGATAGTATATATTGTTCATAGAAAAAAAATACTGATATACCAGTTACCACATTCATTTCATTTGGCAGATATGCCTCATTTTTATTTGGCTTAAATTAATAAGCAAATCATGATTAAAATTAAATTAGATGGTTTCTTTGGATTTAAATACTTAATGAAATCTAGGCATTATGAAAACAAAACCACATCAAAACAAAAGCTTTTCTGCGAATTGTATAAATACAATTATGATATCAAAAATGCGGAATGTCACCTGATGCAGAAACTGATATTACAATTAAGTATTGACAGTAAGGTATGAACTGGGTTGATAAATTGATAATACAAAATTACAATCATGGATTGACAGAAACTTAACTATCAAATTAAACTTGTGGTTTAGATACTGGACTTATGTTGTGTTTAACACTTGGAAAACTGTATCCAAGTTTTGTCCATACCAATTGTAGTTTGTTAGAGAACAAGGATTATAGATCTTCAACACTTTTTTATATTCTGATATTGGGTCATCTTCAATATTGTTTCATCTATCGCTAGGTTGAGGCAAAGAAAGTTGTTCCCAGGGAGGAATTGCCACTTTTTTTATACACCCAAAAGCCACATGCAGATAAGAATTTGAATATTAATGTTGAGTTATTGATATTATTATTGAGTTATTGATATTAATGTTCAGTTATGGGAGCTTTTAATGTTGGAATTTTCATCCTCAGAGTTTGGGGAACTCCTCCCAGATATTGGTAAAGAATCCACTGAAACCCTTCTGCTGCTCTAGTGCTACCAACAATTATCTTTCCTCTGCACACAAGCCTTCAACCTGCAAGAGAAATAAAGAAATCCAAAAACCCAATTGGAGTAGAAGTCGTCGTTGTAGAGACCACCCTACTCACGATCTCCACCATGTTAGAATAAACAAAACAATATTTCAATTTTTCAGTTAGGTTCAGTTTATTTGTCATGTATAAAAGTTGTAATCATACACTATTTTGTGGTTAATGAAAATAACAGAGAGAGTATTATTCAGTACTGTGTGTGTTCTTGACTGCTGGCTGCTTGATTGGTTTTTGATGTGTGCTCCGGTGTGTGGAGGCTGCATCTATTGCTTGTAGAGAAGGGGGAAAACCCTAGCAGAGCGTCTCGCTCTACCTTTCCTCTCATACTCTCGGATTCTTTGTTTTCTCTCTCTTGTCACGTGTGTATTACTCGTTTAAGGATAAAGAGAGTTGGTCTTTTACTTTTCTATCCCCAAGTCTAATATGGTATCAAGAGCCACGACTGTTTCCTGGTGAAATTGTGAAGTGGGTGTGTAATCTTTATCTGGAAGTGTGTGTATCCAGAAGAGAAAAGTAAGAGTCTTTGGCTGTGTGAAAATCAAAGAAACCACAAGATTTCAGCAAGAAAGAATGGCAGGATTTGGAGGAATACAAGGACCATTACCAGTGTTTGATGGGAAGCAGTTTAATGACTGGCGCATCAAGATGCAAGCCATCTTCGGTTTCCAGGATGTTTCAGAGGTGATAGAAGACGGATTGCCTGAGTTGAGTGATAGGGCTACTGAAGAAGAGAAAAAAGAATTACAAGCTGCAAGTGAAACTGGACAACAAGGCAAGATTCTTGCTATACCAGTGTGTCAGCCCAAAGATCTTTAACAAGATTTCCAAGGCTGCTACTGCTAAGGAGGAATGGGACATCCTAGTGAAGACATATGGTGATGGAGACAGAAACACAAAGGTGAAATTGCAGGCGTTGAGAAGGCAGTTTGAGATTTTAGTCATGGATGAGAGTGAAACTGTGGCTGATTACTTTGATAAGGTACAAGAATTGGTGAATAAAATGAGGGCCTGTAAAGATGGGATATCTGATGAGTACTGTTAGCAAAATGATGAAGATGAAGTTTTGATGATGTCCAAATCAAGTTAAGAACAATCAAGACTCATGAAGAATGATCTTTGAAGACTTGTAACCTTTTGTAATAATTGTATGAACATAGGAAAATTAGTAGTTTTATGTATGCATTCAAAAGTGATGTAAAAATAAACCAAAAAGCCAAAACTGTGCAGTGTTAATCGATTAACAGAGGGTGTTAATCGATTGTTCCAGTGCGCCATGAAGAAGCACAGCAATGCAGACTAATCGATTAGCAGATCAGACTAATCGATTAGCGCTAATCGATTAGCAGGGGCTGTTAATCGATTAACGTTAATCGATTAGCAGAGCAGACTAATCGATTAACACAGTGACCGTTTGAAAAACTAGCCGTTTTTAGAGCCGTTGGACTATCCGTTGGAGTGTTAATCGATTAACCACTGTAGCTAATCGATTAACACTGTCAGAAAGGCTGAAAACGAAAAATGGAAGAGCCTTTGGATGAGTCTATAAATAGACTCTCATTTTCTCTCAAAATCAACCAACTAGAGAAATTCTTCCCTTGTGCTCAAATACTCAGAAACTCTTGAGAATTGTGTGCTCTTGCTCAGCTAAGGAAACTCTGTCTGTAGAGTTGGTGGAATACTTCTACGGTGATAGAGGAATAGCTGATTCATCCTTGGTGTGTCTAAGGAGGTGTTCGGAAGAGGAAGTTCATCCTTCGTGAAGCATTCGAAGGAGGTGGTCATCCTTTGTGAAGATTCAAAGGAGGTGTAAGTTGGTTCATCCTTCGTGAAGCATTCGAAGGAGGTGTTCATCCTTCGTGAAGTATTCGGAGGAGGTGTTCATCCTTTGTGAAGACTCAAAGGAGGTGTAGGTTCATCTCTTGTGGTATCAAGAGAGGTGTTTTCTAAACTCTTACAAATTGTATCTTTGTGATTGTAGTTTGTAATTGTTTTGTGTTAGTGAAGTGTTTATCTTGTTTTTGAGATAAGCGACTCGACGTAGGATTGGTAAGATCCGAACCAGGATAAAATCATCTGTGCAAATTTCTCTCAACCTTACTCTTGCTTTATTTGTCTTTGTTAATTGCTAAGTAAGTTTAATTGAGTAGAAATTTTTAAGGCACACGTTAGTATTAAAAACCCTCTTGGTTTGTTATCCCACGCTAACCATTCCGCTGCAGCCGCCCTCTGACAAGTACATTGTTGACAAAATTCTGAGAACTTTGTCATCCATATTTGACAATGTTGTGGTTGCTATTGAGGAGACCCGAAGGAAGGAAACCATGGAAATTGAAGAGTTGTTGAACTCATTAGAGGCTCATGAATTTCGCATCAATGAGCGCAAACAGTGTCATGAGCAAGCCCTACAGGCCAGATCGCAGTTGAAAGGCTGTAAAGGGTTCAAGAAAGGAGGAAAAATGTTCAAGAAAGGGAAAGACTCACAGGATCAGCAAGGAGTAGAGTCCAGTGGGTCAGGAAAAATGAAAAACTCAAAGAATTCAGATGCTGAGTGGAAATTTGACAAGAAGAAGGTAAAATGCTACAACTGCCAGAAACTTGGTCATTATGCCAAAGAGTGCTGGAAAGGAGAAGGGGCGAAAAATAAACCCAAGAAATTGGCCAATTTGGCACAGGAGGAAGACTCAAACTCTGAAGCAGTGATATTGATGGCCCAAGATGATGAAAAACAACCAGAAAGCATAATATGGTACCTAGACTCGGGATGCTCCACTCATATGACTGGGAGAAAGGACTGGTTTGTGAGAATGCAGAGGGTTGAACATGGGAAAATTAGATTTGCTGACAACAGCAATTTGGAGGTTGAGGGGTATGGCAGAGTGGTGCTGAGAGGTGAAGATGGAAGAGAAGTAATAATAGAAGAGGTACTGTTTGTACCTGGTTTGAAGACTAATCTGTTAAGTCTGGGACAACTTTTACATAAGGGTTACATGATGAAGATGGAGGATAATTGCCTTAGCATATTCAATCAGAATGGGAGAGTGGTTGTGCAGGTTCAACTGTCACAAAATAGGACTTTCAAGGTAGTAATGGAGGCAGTAGATCACAAATGTTTTCGTGCAACAGAGAGTAAGGAGGAATGGATGTGACACCTCAGATTTGAACATTTGAATTTCCAAGATCTATTTCAGTTAAGCCAAAAGAATATGGTGATGGGTTTACCTAAGGTTGATATTCCAGGAACAGTTTGCAAGGAATGTGTTCAATGCAAACAGACAAGGGAAAGTTTTAAAAAGACCTTACCCCAAAAATCAGCAGAAAAACTTGGGGTAGTGTATTCAGATGTATGTGGACCTATGCAAGTAGAAACACCTGGGGGCAGCAGGTATTTTCTATTATTCATAGATGACTGGACCAGAAAGTGTTGGGTTTACTTATTGAAAAGAAAAGGTGAGGTGCTACAACAGTTTCAAAAGTTTAAGAATATGGTTGAAAGGCAAAGTGAGAAGAAGTTAAAAACTTTGAGAACAGATGGAGGAGGAGAGTATACCTCCACTGAGTTCAGAAATTACTGTGAAAGAGAGGGAATAGTTCATGAAATTACTCCTCCCTACACACCTTAACACAATGGGGCAGCAGAGAGGAAGAATAGAACTATTTTAAACATGGTGAGATGCATGTTGAAAAACAAGGAGTTGCCTAGTTTTCTATGAGGTGAGGCTGTGATGACAGCCACCTATATCTTGAATTTATCTCCAACAAAGAGACTAAATGATGTTACACCAGAGGAGGCCTGGACAAGAGTAAAACCAGATGTAAAGCATCTGAAGATTTTTGGTTCCCTATGTTATAAACATGTGCCAGATCAATTGAGAAAGAAACTGGATGATAGAGGAGTTCCATTGATACTGGTAGGGTATCATGTTACAGGTGGATACAAGCTGTATAATCCTACAACAGGGACAACTTCTATCAGCAGAGATGTGATAATTGATGAAACTAGGTCATGGCAGTGGGAGTCAAAAGAAGATGGAGAACCAACCATTGAGTTGGAAGATGAACCTACAGCAGAACCAGAGGTATTCAGGAGGGAGGAGAATGTTAGAAGGTCATCTAGAATTACTCAGCTACCAGCACACCTGAGAGATTATGATCTAGCCTATGAGGCAACTGTTTCATCAGAGGGAAATTTTGTTCACTGTGCCTTGATAGCAGAAGCCGAACCAGTGGAGTTTGAACAAGCTGTGAAAGACAAAAGGTGATACAAGGCTATGCTAGAAGAACTGGGTTCAATTGAGAAGAACCAGACCTGGGAATTAACCGAGTTGCCTCCCAACAAGAAACCAATAACACTTAAGTGGATTTATAAGTCCAAAATAAATCCACAAGGTGTGGTGACGAGGTACAAGGCTAGATTAGTGGCAAAAGGGTTCTTGCAGCAGGCATGAATAGACTATGGAGAAGTGTTTGCACCTGTGGCCAGAATAAAGACAATTAGACTGGTGACCTCTGTGGCAACACAACTCAACTGGACCTTACATCAATTAGATGTAAAGTATGCATTTCTAAATGGTAATCTGGAAGAAGAAGTGTATGTGGTCCAACCTCAGGGATTTGAAGTCAAGAAGCATCCTGACAAAGTATACAGATTAAAGAAGGCTCTGTATGGGCTCAAGCAGGCTCCAAGGACTTGGAACCAGAGAATAGATGGGGTCATGAGTAACATCGGGTTTGAGAAGTGTGCATCTGAACATGGAGTGTATGTTCAGTGTTATCAGCACAATGGAAGAAAAAAGATGTTAATAGTGTGCTTGTATGTGGATGATATGCTAATCACAGGAAGCAGTGTTGAAAAAATTGCTAATTTCGAAGTCCAAATGTTACAGGAATTTGAAATGAGTGATTTGGGGCAGCTAAACTACTTTCTTGGGATTGAATTCACTAAAACTGATGAGGGATTGGTGATGCATCAGTCCAGATATATATTGGACATGTTAAACAAGTTTAACATGCTTCATTGCAATTCTGCTAATACTCCAGCAGAGGTAGGGTTGAAACTTGAGAAGGATCCTGAAGAGGAAGGTGTTGATCCTACTGAATACAGGAAAATGGTTGGAAGCCTAAGATACTTGTGTAATACTAGGCCAGACATCAGTTACAGTGTGGGTCTAGTTAGCAGATATATGCAGAATCCTAGAATTTCTCATCTGATTGCCATTAAACGGATTCTGAGATATCTAAAAGGTACACATACCTTTGGGATTTTACTGCCAGGAGGAGAATCAGAAGGAGAGGTACGAATTAATGCTTATTCTGACTCAGATTGGTGTGGAGACAAAAGTGATAGGAAGAGTACTGCTGGGTATGTATTTTTCTTAAATGGAGCACCAATTTCTTGGAGCTCTATAAAAGAACCAGTAGTTGCTCTCTCATCGTGCGAGGCAGAATATATTGTAGCCTGTGAAGCCACGTGTCAGGCGGCTTGGCTGAGTTCATTGATCAGTGAATTGAAGATTGAAGTAGAGGGGAAGGTCAGACTACTTGTGGACAACAAGTCAGCCATAGACCTGACCAAACATCCTACATCTCATGGTAGGAGCAAGCATATAGAAACTCGATTCCACTACACCAGGGAACAAGTTAGCAAAGGAAAGCTCGAAGTGGTATACTGCAGATCCGAGGACCAGGTTGCAGACATACTCACTAAGGCGCTGAAAGGTGAATGCTTTCTAATACTTAGAAAGCAGATCAGAGTAAAAAAGGTGGAGATCGGGATAGATCTACAGAAAAGAACTATGAAAACCTAGGGTTTTCATCTCAGTATGAAGATCTGTCTGGAGGAAAGTGTTTTCACGAGTTTAATCGGTGAAAAATTGTTTCCAAGGCCAAAGGAAGCATTTGTACAGATTATTAATCGGTGGAAAACACTTAGATTCAGCATAGGCAAGAGTTTTACCGATTCAATCGATGAAAAAGGGTTTTTCTTCGAAAATCATGTTTTGTTTAGGAGGAGTGTTAGAATAAACAAAACAATATTTCAGTTTTTCAGTTAGGTTCAGTTTATTTGTCATGTATAAAAGTTGTAATCATACACTATTTTGTGGTTAATGAAAATAATAGAGAGAGTATTATTCAGTACTTGTGTGTGTTCTTGACTGCTGGCTGCTTGATCGGTTTCTGGTGTGTGCTCCGGTGTGTGGAGGCTGCGTCTGTTGCTTGTGGAGAAGGGGGAAAACCCTAGCAGAGCGTCTCGCTCTACCTTTCCTCTCATACTCCCGGATTCTCTGTTTTCTCTCTCTTGTCACGTGTGTATTACTCGTTTAAGGGTAAAGAGAGTTGGTCTTTTACTTTTCTATCCCCAAGTCTAATACACCATGCCTGAACATCATCTTCGCACATCACCATAAACACGCATTTGCAGAGAGAATCAAACGGCGAACATCTTCTCAATCGCGACCTCCATCATCAATCTCACGCAACCATGACAGCTTGCACCTCCATTTGAAACCTGCACACAGATTCGAAACCCCAATCACAAAGAGGAAACCCTATAAGTTTAACATTAACCAATTAAATTTTGCCATTTCAAAATATTTTAATTTAAATAAAAATTCTACGTAATCAAACAGTACACATCAACATATTAAGTGGGCACCATGTCAGCAACTATAAACGGCGTCAGCAAAAACTTAACGGAGATGGCTTAATTGGCTCATTTTTACAAGTTTATGGACCTGATTGAGACCGAAAATAACACGATGACCCACTTGAGATTGACACACAAATACGAGGACCAAACGAGGGTTTAAACCTTACTAGTAATTCAGGTTTTTGGTTCAACAACTCATTTCTCAACTTTATTCTAATTTTTTTCTTAAATAATTGAAAAAAATAGATTATTTTCTTGGTATAAAGATCAACTTCATGCATGATGGCTCCCTTTTTTTAACTCAAAAAATATATAAAAATCTCCTATAAGATACTAAGATGGATGAAACTCAATTTGTATCCTCTTCTATGATAACTCATTCCAAACCCAGTACACAACAGCAGCGTAAAACCAAAAGCAAAAAGTGTTGCACCATATGCCTGTGACTTAAAATAACTATTCTCACATGCTCTTTTTTTCTATGGAGAAAGGCTACTTTAGGATCACGGGAATTTATCACCTTTGCCACACAACTTGCAAAACAACGTCTCTCTTCCCAAATCAACTGCATGTGACTGTCACCCACTTTCACAACGTTTTAAATTTTACCAACAAAAGCTCCTACACTTTTTTTCGATCATTCGCACGTTAACTGTTTAATGTTTTAATCTCTTCTTGGAAACAAGACTTACAAACAACCCAACATAATAGAAAATGTAGAAATCCTTAACTTTTGTTGGTTCATCTGTGAAAAAATTTCATTTTATTAGGTTGGTATTGTCTTCTCAGCATCACTGTGCCTTTATCGTTAGTGGGCAATAAATGACAGAGTGGTCCTCTGTTAAATAATGTATATAATCATAAATTCTATCAGATATACAGTGTGGAGAGATTCCAAATACATGAAAATCATTATCAGTAACTCACGTGGCATTTAGAAAACTTTCTATTTTATTTTAATTTTTTATTATAAAATGTTACAAAATTTTTTAGTTTGTTTTTTACTTTTACAAAGTTTATTCAGTTATCGGTAAAAGCAACTTTTTCTTATTGATTCATGCTTTTCAGTTTCAATATTTCATAGAGAGTAATGCTTTTTATAAGTACTCTGTGGCTTCTAGAGAGATTTCATAACATTTTTCTGTGCTGTTGTTGGTTTTCTGTTCTTAAATTAGAACCTTTGTTTTGCATCGATTTACTATTAAATGCTACAAATATTTGAAGTATTATTGATCATGATTTCTCTGAGATCAAATTTTATATTTTAAAATATTAAACATTAATATCTGTGACTGTGATTGGTATTTGGTATGGCAGTCCTAATTTGTTTAAATTATACATGTAAATTACTTATCTTGTAAAAAATATCATTTCGAATTTATTAATATTATTCACTTTTTGATCCTTTGAACTGTATTGATTCTATTTTCATATGTATTTTTGTTCAGTAATTTTAACCAGATGGAATGATTAATTCTACCTAGTCATGTCCTTATCACAAAGAACAGTAGAAATTATGTTTTCATACAAAGACGAATAATCAAATAAAAAATTATCATAAATATACAAAGTAGCATTTATTCCATGTCACAATGCCACGTCATCTCTCTCCGTGATTAACATTTGAATTTATACCTGTGAGTCCGAACACTTTCTCATTGTGTGTTTTTTTTTCTGGTTTATGTTATTTGTTTGGTTTTCAACGGTACTCTCTCATTCTCAGAAACCCATCAAGATTAGACCCAGTTGAAGGAATTCCAATAGGAACCCACATATTATTTACTGGGTTTTCTTCAATCTTTGACACTTGAAGCTCATGCAGTCATATGAAAGCCACATTGCCGATGTTGTAGTTGCTTAAGTTTTGGAATTTCAAGGTGTAGGTGATGTGAGTCAGTGCAGTGTCTGGTGGGTGGGTGGATAGCATTTTTTTGTCTTAGAATATCCGCAGCCTTGGCTTTATTAGCATTTATTTTAGGTTTAAGGACCCAAAGGTGAAGTGGCATTATCTAGTTTAGTCTTGGTTTCTGGGCATTTATTAAGTATCACTTAGTTCAAGGAATTTTATAAGATTTTGAAGAGTTAAGTTGAAGTAAGAGTATGATACCAAAATCAATGGTACTGAGATGGCCAAAAGAAAAAGACTACTGTGAAAGTGAGGGGATAAAGATGGAGCTCAAAGTTTTGGCTACAGATAGAATTGAGAAGCATGAGAATTTCATTATAAGGCCTAGAATCAAGGTGTGGATGACTAGGGCCATTGCGATTGTGGTACTTTGGACTAGTCTTCTTCAGCTGATTGCACTAGGGGAATTGTTGGGGCTAAGTTTGTTGAAGGGCATGCCTCATTGTTTCAGTACCCCGGCTGTAGAAAAGGATTTGGCTCCAGCCAAGGTTTTGCTCCCACCCAAAAGTGAGTTATAAGCCTGTCTTGTGAATTCTGAGTGTTATGAATTCGAAAAATCAAAAAAATTGTCATATGAAAGATGATTTGATGCTGTTTTTTTTTTCCAGCAGTCTTTCTCATTTCATTTTCTGCTATCCCCTCTCCCCCACACCTATAATTTTCTTCTTTTGTGCAAAATTTTTATGATTTGTTATGCATGTCTCTTCTGAATTTGATCATTTTTGTCATCAGGAACTTATAGGAATAATGGTTATCTTCTGGTTTCATGCAATGGAGGACTCAACCAAATGCGAGCAGCAGTGAGTTCTTTGTTTGGGTATCTCCACTGCAATCAGCATCACTATTGCAGTAAAAGTATGATTAATTTCTTTTGAAGTGTTTATTCCTCATATTGTTTTTCCTGCAGATATGTGACATGGTTGCTATTGCCAGACACTTAAATGTCACTCTCATAGTTCCAGAGCTGGACAAGGCCTCTTTCTGGGCGGATTCAAGGTTTGCAGATCATTCTTTTGTCATAACTTCAATTTTTGAAACGCCTCCTTTTTGGACTGTTATGATTGACATGTCTTTGCTTCATTGACATTTTGTCCCCTTGATGTGGCAGTGACTTCAAAGATATATTTGATGTAGATCATTTCATTACCTCCTTGAGAGATGAGGTTCGGATACTAAAGCACCTACCACCTAAGGTCAAGATAAGAGTTGAAAAAGGACTATCTTACTCAATGCCACCCATTAGCTGGTCTAATATCTCATACTATGAAAACCAGGTGTCTGCTTGGTTTAAATTATCTCTGCACACTTCATATTGTGACTTAGAACTTAATTATTAGTTAGCAACTAACTGTCCTTAACTACTTAAATAGGTCCTGCCTCTGCTGCTGAAACACAAGGTCGTACACCTAAATAGAACAGATGCAAGACTTGCAAACAATGGACTACCTGCTGAGATTCAAAAGCTACGGTGCCGAGTAAATTTCAATGCCCTGAGGTTCACTTCTCAGATAGAAGAACTTGGCAGAAGAATAGTCAAGGTTTTGAGGGAAAAGGGACCTTTCGTTGCACTTCATCTTAGATATGAGATGGACATGTTGGCCTTCTCTGGTTGTGCTCATGGTTGTGACAGCAAAGAAGAGGAGGAACTAAGGAGAATGAGGTAATCTAAATCATGCATTGATGTGTAGCAACATCTATCTTGTTTCTACAGTTTTCCTTTGAATGTAGTTTTTGCAAATGGTGTTTGTTAGATATGAATATCCTGGCTGGAAGGAGAAAGTTATCAATTCTGAGCTTAAGAGGAAAGATGGTCTATGCCCTTTAACTCCCGAGGAAACTTCCCTAGTACTGACAGCACTTGGAATAGATCACAATGTTCAAATTTATATTGCTGCTGGAGAAATATATGGTGGAGAGAAAAGGATGGAAAGTTTACTAGGAGATTTTCCTAATCTGGTGAGTAGAGAGAAGGAAATAATATATGCTGTATTTATGCAAATTCGTGGCACTAACATTTTTCTAAATAGGTAAGGAAAGAAACTTTGCTGGAACCTTCAGAATTGATGTATTTCCAAAACCACTCCTCACAAATGGCTGCAGTGGATTTTCTTGTTTCTCTAGAAAGTGATATATTTATTCCAACATACGACGGGAACATGGCTAAAGTTGTGGAAGGCCATCGCAGGTATTACCTTCTGTCTTTCTCTGATTTCTGTTATCTACTTAGTGATCTGATGATACTTTGATGAAGTGAAGAGTTGTTTTGATTTCATTCATTCTTTTCTTAGATGTACAATGATAGAAGAGTTTGCAGAATTAGCTGCACTTTTGACAAAACCTGTTGCTATTTATAGGATATCATGTGTAATGATGAGATCTAATTATCTGGTGTCATACTTGCTTCTCTTCAGATTTCTAGGATTCAAGAAAACTGTACTTCTGGATAGAAGGCTTCTGGTAGAGCTAATAGACCAATACTACAATGGGTTGTTGAGTTGGGATGATTTTTCCACTGCTGTGAAAGAAGTTCATGCCAATCGTATGGGAAGTCCTAGAACAAGAGTTATCATTCCTGACAAACCCAAAGAAGAAGACTACTTTTATGCCAACCCTCAGGAATGTTTGCAATTGCTAGATGAACCATTGAAAAACACATAATCTTGGCTCTGATTTAATCACAGCTCAGAAGGCAAATTAACTATTCTGTAAATGAAATAGGCTCCAAATGAACTAAAGGAACTGTGCCTCTGTCAAATAATAAAAAGATTCTTGTATAAAGATAGAGGACTTTGTTTCCTTTGTAGCATTTCCACATATAGGTTATCTTTATCACATGAATAATGATATATTTTCTTAGCATGTCTTCTTACTGATTCCCCTAATACCTTATTAAATGAAGAATAATACAATTAAATGTATTTAATGTTTTAATAACATATAATGCATTCTGCTTTTTTTCATTAAGAGGATTTATAGGAACATTTTATAGGAAGATTTGGAAGAGAGAAAGAACAACCAGTTCAGAAGTGTAGGCAAGCAAAAGATGAACAATTTTCAGAGTTAATTCAAAGTCAAACATGGAAAAATTTATCATATATTTTTTAGTATTATTGTGTAAACTTTCATTACTCATAGTTTGCTACTTCAATGACTACTCTTCCTTTGAAGCTCTTAATTTTGGTTGACTTTGCTTTTGCATTTCATGAACAGGGGTATTGTTGTAAATTGCAACTCCAATTTTATATTGTAACAGTTATGATTATGATCCTTAATAAGTGGCTTATATCTTAATCAAAATAAAAAGACATGTCATTCTGATTTATTTAAACCAATATTCACAGATCCCTAAATTTAAACAAATGCTGCAATCAATATTGTGCCTGGAGGACAGTGTTTATGACTGAGTGATCCAAAAAATCTTAGAATTTCTAGGAAAAAGCACTTTCCAAGAATATACTCTCTTTTTTTCTTTATACCTTCATTCCACTTATGATCAATTAAGTAATTTGCTTAATATAATGTTTTCCTTAAAGAAAAAATTGTTTCCATCATATTGCTTGTCTGCTTCTCATGGACATGATCAACTTTAACTTGCAAGCCTAATCACTTCAATCTAATAAACGCATGCAACATTTTATGAACGTGATATTGAAAGATAATTATAAGAAATTTGGATAAATGTTGATAATCATGAAAAAAAAATTATGATAGTATAGCTTAATAGTAAAATAATCATTGATTTACTATCAAGTTGGTCATTAAAATTATATTTTAATGATAAAATAATCCTGCAAAACTCAATAAGTGTTTCTACATTTAAGGACAAAATTAAATAGTTTTCTTTTTAATATTATGTCAGAAATGTCTTACTATTTAAAGAACAAATTCATTGTTGACAATTAAAAAGTATTTAATGAGATATTAGTTCTTATTTAGAGTATCGAATTCACATTTTAGATGTAAACATTTTTAATTATTCAAAATAGGTTCAGGTTCTAGAAAAATCATATATAGAGGAGTAATAACTTGATTTTAAAATATACTAATGTCATGTGATTGTCCCAATGTTATTTTTTGGTATTATTTTGACTTACCTTACTTGTACCTTAAGTACTGCAAAAATAATTTATGGACTCATTATTCAGATCACAGCTTCGTAGAAAAAGAATAAGAAAACAATGCTAGTGTACTAAATTATATAATATGATAAAAAAAAATAGCAATCTAAATATTAATATATCATCACTTTTAAGTATATTTGTTTTTTTTTTCATTATGTTAATTTATTGTTCTCTAACTCAAATATTTTCATAATTAACGCAATGCTTCACATGGTATCATAACAAATTTTATAGGAATAAGTATTTCAACTAAAATTACTTTATATGTAAAATAAAAAACCATCTTCTAAACAAGCTAATATATGATAAGATTTCTATAAATTAGTTTATAATATACATATATATATATATATATATATTATTTTATATGATCGCATCTTTTAAAAAATGTAGTTTTGTAGAATATTCACATTTATAATATAAATTATTAAAAATGAAAAGTTAGACACACAAATCTTTTACATTATAAAATAGATAAAATAAAAAACAAGGGAATTGCATGACAATATAAAAAGGTGTGTATAAACAGACAAACTATATAAAGTAAAATAAAATGTGTATTCGAGAGTCTTAAATCTTGAAGTTAAGACCCAAAGTCTTAAGTCGTCCATTTCTAAATCTATGATTATTTTAATGCCTACAAAAAATCAGTTTTTAAATGTTCACTAGAATTTTAAAAATACACATGAATCTACAGAATAAAAGGAACAAAGAATATACTTTTTGTTTAGAGAGAAAAAAAATTATTTTGTAATTATATAGTTGAAATTAAACAACTATAATAACCAATGTTAGACCTATTTACTTTTTCCTATGATTCAATTAAACAATTCGCATTTAAATATTGAATTAGGTCAAACAAGAAAAATAACTTATTTCTTCTCTTCATATATATTTATATTTATATTTATATATGTAGTACAACTAATCAAAAGGTAAACAAACAGAACTTGTATGTGACATAATTTTATAGTAATTCGGATTTTATGTTGATTAATTACATCAAATTCATTTGTTGTGTTCCTAATAAAATTAATCAGAATAATTTGGTTAGACTAGGTATCGATTCAGTAAAAACTCGTGGTGTCCTCGTACCACTGCTACTAGTTTGGTTCTACACATTGCACTTTTCATACCATTCTCTTTCTCTTCGAATTTTCTCGGCAAAATTTTTCCACTTGGACGATACTAATGGCTAGGTCTGCAAAAGGGCATCAAGATGAATTGGAGGACGATGAAGAAGAAGAATTCCTAACTGCAAACACCTCTACCTCTCTCAACAAAGGTTTATTTTTTTCTCTCTCTGTGGTTTGTCTGTGCATCACCCCACAGGGTTTATCGATTGATTCATTGATGGGGGTCTCAAAGTTCTTATCTTTTTGCCTTTACGATAGCATTCTGCAATTCAATTTTCAATTTTGAACATAATTATTTATTACGTTTTGTGACTTGGCAGTGAAGGTGGACGAACCCAGCACGGGGAAGAGAGGGAATACGCATCGTTCGAAGCATTCAGAGACTGAGCAACGTAGAAGGAGCAAGATTAATGAAAGGTGAGCTTTGAATTAAAAAATAGTTATTGAGTTAATAGTTCGTGTGTGTAGTGTAGATTTTGACTGGAAGTATGATGTGATTCTGTTAGTATTTATTGTTAGGCAATGTTTGGTTGCTTGAAAGAAAAACTATATTTGTGTGCCAGGTTTCAAGTTCTGAGAGATCTCATTCCTCAAAATGATCAAAAAAGAGACAAGGCATCCTTCTTGTTGGAGGTGCTTCGTTCGACATTTAACCATTTGTTTCTTGTGTACATCTTAATGGATAATTCTTTTTCTTGTAAACTAAATTAGATTTTTTTTTCAGGTTATTGAGTATATTCAGTTCCTACAGGACAAGTTACAAATTTATGAGAAGTCTTATGAAGGATGGAGTCAGGAGCCAACGAAGTTAATTCCATGGGTAAAGTTATATGCAATGTTGTAATGTAAATATTTTTCAGTGTGTGTTCAGTCTGGACCTTGATTTATGAAATCTTGCGAAATGAATGGCAATAGCTTTCCTGACTGATATGGTTCTACCTAGTATCCGAAATTGGATCTGCAAATGCAGTATAATTGAAATTTGGACTGACAATTGCTCGACATTGTGAGACTTGCAATTCTCTCTGATTGTATAAGGATTCATTTTATATAGACTGCAAAGAAACAACAATGATTACAAAGCCTTACTCTCATTAAGCAGGCTCACCAACATGGATTTCGGCACACCTATGTACTTGGTCATATGTCATGTACTCATGGCACCTCTGCATAAAATTTCTTATACAAGAGTTTAAGTTCCTTTCATGCTTAGGATTTCACTACTTTATGCTGTTTCTGTGAATTCATACGTCTGCTTGTAGTGTTTTTTTTTTCATTTACAATATCCTTTTTCTTCCAGAGCAAGTAGCCCAGTATGCATATTTGAATGAATTCAGGGATGGCATTGTGGCAACTTCAGTGAACTATTTTTCACAATGGTTGGTTATGGCTTACTGCCTTGAAATAGTGACAGTCACTTTTAATCTAAAGTTTATTGTTTTCATCTTGTTTTTTTCAGAGAAATCCTCACGCACCTGCAGAAAATACTACAGATCCTTCTCAAAGTATACAAAATGGGTCTGTTGATGAGAAAAATAACAGTGCATCTCCACTGTTTCCCGGAAATGTACCGAACCCTATGGAGTCTGACTTCTCAATGTTGACTGTTCAGAAGGGTCACCTCCCTGGTTCATCTACAGAAGCAGTTCCCCTCACCATGCAAATGCGGTTGGACATGTTTGATCCAGTTGTTAGCAGTGGTATGGCAACCCAACATCTTCAGGAATCTGTTTCTAACGTTGACATGCATTCACATACCCAGCCACAACTGTGGCTTGATAAATCAAACAAGGGCAACTATATTCTTCCACATGATAGTACAATGAAGGAACAGGAGGAGCTAGTGATTGAATCTGGATCAGATAGCATTTCTAGTGCCTATTCTCAGGGGTGAGTTTGTTATATAAGTTCAACAGTAGTTTTTCTTCATCAATCTTGTGTTAATTATTTGCTTGAAACTACATTTACAATGCGTGAGCAATGTGTTAGGAGTTCATAATTAATAATTCTCCCCGAATAATAACCTATATAAATCTAGATCAAGCCTATTCCTGAATGATTCATAATTAAAAAAAACCAGAATAGTATCCCATCACCTGCTACACTGTATTGGAACCCCAAAGTTTGTCCACACAACAATTACTCTCCCTATATGCATGTGATACATGGGAATTCATACTGATAAGTTTATACAAAATATTCTGTTCTTATTTCTAAGTTGCCAGGGGACAGTATTTTGGTTCTCAAATGTGGTCGGAAATTAAGATGGACCAAGGATGTCTGCAATTAAGTGGGCTTTCAGAAAAAAATAGAGTCCACATATAATTTTAAAAAACAAAAGAAGAGGACAGACCCAGGTCAAGTTAGTCTTCAATTTTACCCCAATTAACGTAGGTTTAAAACTATTTTACTTGGGTGAGAAGCATCCAGTGGGAGAGTGCAGGATAGAGATGGAGTGTGATACGCGATTCAAATCAGAGTAACTTATATGACAGTGAGAAGAATGGTATATGTAACCATTTATAGCTCGAAGTGTCATATGTATAAGCTATTTTGTCAATCACATCTGCAATTAATCCCTTCATGTGTGTTGTTGTCCATTGCATGGAATTATGCTCTTTGAAACCAATCAGGAGTTATCTTGTTTGTTTCTTTATCTGAGTATAGTAACTCTGCAGAAGACAATTTTCGTATCTTTTTCTGTATAACATAATTTATAGGTACAATAGTATGTTTAGTTCCCCAACTAACTTGTTAGGACTGTTACTGGCAGTTGGAGGTTCGTTACTGGTAGTTATATGTTTGTTACAGGCAGTTAGAGCTCTCTTGTAATCTGGAATCTCCTTTCTCTTCTCTCTCAACCGTACAAATCTTACATTGTTGATTGAAATTACTACAATCGATTTAAATCTTGTATTAAAGTGAATGAATTCATCTTGTCAAAAGTAAATTGTTGGAAATTCGTTGTACTTACAATTGAGAATCTATCCTCAAAAAGAGGGGAGAAAATTTGGCAAGAGAATTTTTTCGGTTCCCACAAACTTGTTGCATTTGACATTGCTTTCTTCTTCGCCTGTTTAGTATGCAACTGCACGTTTTAGGGACATTAATTTTTTAGCACTTGAGTCAATTCCATCAAGCATCATTGAAGGGAATATATCATTCATGCCACTGTTGATCCAGTTTTTATGTGTTTTAACAGAATTTTAGATACTCTCACGCAAGTGCTGCAGTCTTCCGGGGTAGACATGTCCCAGACTAATCTCTCGGTGCAAATTGATGTTGGTAGACGAGCAAATGCCGGATTGGTCCCCTCTGCATATAGTTCAAAGGTTCGTTTATGCTCCATTGTTTTAGCACCAACTTTGTTCTGACTTGAATTGAATTGAATTACTTTTGGAGGATACTTTACAGCGTTGTTATTGCCCTTTTGTCATAGAATTAGTGTATGACAGTATTATTCATTAGAAAGAACGAGATAGAATAATTTGCTGTCAACGTATATCTCTATACTTGAACTGACCAATTTAGAACTAGTAAATCAATACTGTCACTGTTTCAGTGTATTCTAATCAAATTCTAAAATTAATGCCATATGTTTTTTGTTCATTCAGGTTCATGAAAATCAATTTGAGAGCAATGCAGCAATTTCAGTTTCCGGATTTGATTACTGCAATATTGAATCCGAACAAAGTTCAAAGAGGCTCAGACAAGAAGCAAGCTAGAGATCCCTCTCATGCTTATTTTGTCATGAGTTTCATTATTTTTTTTTGTCCTCGGATGAGAGAAAAAGAGGAATTGGGTGGATCAGTTCATTTTTGCCTTGCTGGTTAGAGCCAGATAAAATGTATATTTAACGATACTGGTTTTGGTACTAAGACATTCAGAAATAAAATGTCACCTATGTTTGTGCTTCCACAACAATTTTCTATTTTATTGCCTTCCAGTCTACCTGATAGTTCAATGTCATACATTCATTGTTTTGACATTTCTTTAAAAGATATTTTTTAGTACTAATGCTGCCAATTCTTGTAGGACAAGTTCATTCGTTTGCCAGTCTGGATGAGAGTTTACTCGTGTGAGAATTACATCATGTTTTACAAGTCACATCAAAATTTTGTTAGAAATTACACCCCAATATCTTATTGTTAATAATAAGATTACTCTCGCAGATGACTTGTATCCAGAACTTGTTCAAGTTGTCAGCTAATAAGGGAATGTTCTGGTAATAAGCCATGAAGTTGATAATCATTTATCAATATTTTTTCATAATAAAATTTGATGAATAATAATGCTTAAATTAATCATTCTTTGCTAGCAATTTCATCATTGAAGATAATCTTATCATGCAGTTCTCTGTGTCAAATTCTGTTGCAAGCAAGAGAAAACAGATAAATAGTGTATATAGCCGGAAAATATCCTTGTCAGGGAAGCATTCACGGGCCACAAAAGTATTTGCATGAGATCCCAAAACCAACTGGGGAACATTTATTTCACAATTACCTTTTTCACCCCTGTAATTTTGTCCAGTAATTTCTCATAGTACAGCAGAATAATGAAAATTTCAGAATCTTTTCAAAAAAGGATATCCAGAAATGATAAAATACAGCTATTACCCCCACTCACTTTTATAAACTAAAATACAATCTTGCACATCCTCGTGGAGAAGTTTTTGCAATATATGCTCAAAACTAGCACCTTTCATAAAGTGAACTTTTTTTATAATTCGGCAGAGAACTTTCTACAATAGGGTTTAAAATTTTCCAGATCTGTGTTCTTTAATGATAAAATTTTTCATGAAGTGTTACAAAATCAATAATTCAAAACGATTAAATACTAATTCTCATTTATTTTAGATTTTTTCTAAATTCAGCTTTTTTGAAAAACTTCCACAATGTGGAATTTAAGATTTTTTATTACATTCCAGATAATACTCGTAAGAAAGTGTTAAGATTTTGAAAAAAAAATATTAGGGTCATTCCATTGTCCATGAAAAGCAATTGTACATTTCTTCCTGCATCCCAAAAGAAGTAAGAGATTCAGAAAAAACAATCTGAAATATGCTAGTTGTAGGGTTTGTTGCATACACTTCACGTTTGTCATGGAGCAATGCCAATTTGGAGTTTGCCACAACTTGATTGAACTCACCAAATAAACTCACGTTCTGCCATTTTCAATGAGGTGCTGGCTCATATGGAGGGCATAAGTTTTCTTGGACCACATTTGGGAGGTATTGGTAATTGGACCACACTTGAATAAATATTCTGTCTGATGCAAATAACTCACTTTGATGCTTACCATAATAGGTGGTTTCTATGTACATGCATGAAAGAATACCAAGTTATATATGCCATTCATTTTATTATCTGATTTTGCACACTTCTATATCAGTTCCGGACTTCACAAACTATTGTAAGTTTCTTATATTTTAATCCATAGTTACAATGAAAAAATATAGTAAAACTGCTGTTCAAGTGAATGAGAATATAAAACCCTTTGTAAAACAAAAAGAAATTAAAAGTTGTAATCTTTTATAAAGATCAGAAACTTAAGTAAACAATGGCTACAACCTTATGGACCACGGTAGAGATTTAGTTGAAAGAGAAGTTGAGAGAATATATAACAATATCTTAGCTCTATTCATTAAATAAATAATATGGGTGATGATTTCCTTCTTTCACCAGCTATAAAAATGAGTAGAATTAGTACAGTCTGAATATGTGCAGCAAAGATAAGCAGGAAGTTTTAGTAGCAAAGAATTCAAACTGCACTTAAACCTAATATTAATCACGATGATCAAGCAATCTTACAACAAAACTGACATGTTGTCAACAAATTAGCCTATATATTTGCGAACTTGAGCCAAAGAGAAAAAACACTAATGTCATCAGATGATTCTCAGCAAACATGTTTTCTGAATCAGAAGTTCAGAGCCATATATATACGCGGCTTTTAGTGCTTCTCTCACCCAAAACTGAATCCAGTAAGCAACATTTGGAAGCAGCAATTGATTATGTACATGAATCTGAAGAAGGCAAATCCATTATTAATTGCCAGACGA
Organism: Vigna angularis; assembly: GCF_016808095.1. Taxonomy (NCBI): domain Eukaryota; kingdom Viridiplantae; phylum Streptophyta; class Magnoliopsida; order Fabales; family Fabaceae; genus Vigna; species Vigna angularis. Next base: position 2,631,367 of record NC_068971.1, on the reverse strand, counting down.
ACCAGCAACACATGAGCTTGATGTCACCTATCCCCACCCTCATCTTCTTGATCCTCAAACTGATTTTCTTCTTTATTGTTCACTTCTGCCTCACCTTCATGATTTTCAGCACTTTGTCCAAAGAACAACTCGGATACAGAATCATCCTCATCTACAACCTCTTCACTTTCCTTATCTTTTGACAGAGAAATCGGACCGCTGTCCATCCATGCAGGACACCGGCGAGTGATGCTAAGAGCTTTCCACAATTGGGAAGTTGAAGGGCTAGAAGAATTCTTTGATACCTCAAAGGAATCACGCCGTAGACAAGAGCATTCGGGTACTGGATGAGAGAGAAAGGATTGTAGCTTTGATTTACTTGATGCTTCTATAATTCCATCAAGTAATGTTTTAGTCAAATGCCTGCGAACTGATTCTAACCATGTATGATTTGCATGATGCATGTGCTGCCGAATCTCGTCTAAAAGTTTAGCAGCTTCCTTTCTGCACAACGTATATATGATTACAAAGTATTAAAACTTTAAATGGATTAACGAAGATTCTGTTTTGTAATTAAGAATTGGAACTTTCAAGTAAACATTGCATTTACATACACTGAAAATAGGGTATTTACCTGTCAGGTCTAAATGTCTTTGATGTTGCTGACTGATATAGCCTGTGCCCCATCACCAAGCTAGCAAAATTTGGATGCCCCTTCCCGTCAAGGTCAAATCCAGGGATGAATACATCAGCTTCAACACAAATCACATAATCAATAGCCTCCCACAGTAATTTATGGGCATTGGTCCTCAGTTCCATGACTGTACTATCAGGCTCGTTATCACTCTCAGCAACCCAACCCCACCAACCTTCTATGTTGTATGATTTTGGCCTTGCTGGAGGTGGAGGAAGTGGGCGAGGACGTGGACCTGCATTTTTCCAAGCTGCACGCTTTGTTACTTCTTCAGTGAAAGGTGGTGGTCCAGGAGTTTCAACAAGCTTCACCTCTTGCCCATAGAGCCTAACCATCTCCCAAGGAGTACTCAGAGAAGTTCTATCAATAACATTTTCAAACATAGAATGAAGAGGGATCAACGTCCTTTGTCCACCAAAGACTTCTCCCCCAGATACATATATAATTGTATCCCTTGAGTATCCATATGCACGCAGAAGCGTACCAATCTGCAAGAGATCAGAATGGTAAATCATATAATCAAGCAGGGTAAATCAACCAGGGTAGTTCTCTCTCAAAACATATGGCTTCAGATACATCTGCAATAAATGTAAATGACCAATCTTTGGAGAGAGTATTCTGCCAATTCATTGCAGATGAACAATTTGACTATAAACAACTAAAAGAAAATCTTACCTCCTCAGGCATTAAAGGACAGGAACCTTTTAGTCTTTCTTCGGCTGAGTTGATTGAAAGCTTCCCCTTGACAATTCCACGTTTAAGCATCCAAGACCGTTTGTGTTGAATAAGTTCAGTATGTACATCCTAGCAAAAAGACCACCATAGCTCAAATATGAAGAGATGAGGAAGTTTAAGAGACAGTATCACAGATTGATCATATACCTGGAACAGTTCTGCACAACCATGATACGCTAAAGATTCTCTAGTCATGCCAGGGTCAAATGCAATGAATGGACGCCCAGGAGCTCGTAACCTACAATCATATGATGAACTATACATAAGCCAACAGGAGAAAAAGTGTATGAATGAGAAGAACAAACTTAAATGAGAGAAGACAGTAAACTTGCCTCTGCAAAATCTTAGCAGAAAGTTCCTGGACTTCTTGTCGAAACTTAAGGGCGTGAAAAGATACTCTGCATCTCAACCTTTGATATTCTTCAAAATCGGGAGGAAGAGTGGCCTAAGAAGGAGGGGAAGCAAAGAGAAACCATCACTTGTAGATACTTTTAATAAAGGCAAAACAATAACCATTTTAAACTACCAGCTTTCCATGGTGTAGTCCATCTAAAAGCTGAAGAACTAAAAACAGAAGATTGAGAAAGATAGCAGCATGATGTTATACGTCATTCAATGTGGCAAAACACTAAGATAATCATTCCAAAATAAGCTCATCACAGGCAAACCCCAAATTCAGAAATTAAGAATACCAATCCCAGTAAAGTAATAAAACAAAGATCCTCAAATAATGACCCATATTTAAATGTTCTTCTACACATCAAAGGATGCCCAAAATTATAAAATCGGCAGTGTTTACTAGATTTCACCAAGCCAATTCCACTCAAACAAAAATAAAAAAAATTCAAAAAATTAACCTTTGACTTTGAACTCTGGAAGGAAAATTTAGATAAAAACAGGTTATGGATAGGTTAAGCAAAAGCTGCCTTTACCTTCAAGCATCCACCTTCCGAAACAACTAGTTCAACCACTGAATGGGACTTTAATACAGGGAGAACATGATGAAAATAATAAAAAGGTGATGCTGAATATGGTACTCTAAAGACAGGTATCTCTTTCTTTCTCCTTGCTCCCTTTAGGTCTTTTGGAAGAGTTCTCACAATAGTGACGTCTTTTGCTAATGATAGGACAAATTGCTCTTCATTATATAGGTATGCAAAACTCTTGAACTGAGAGCTGGATAAAAATAATTATAAAGAAAATAGTGAAATAGTTTAAACACATAATTTAGATCATATCAGACTGAGTTGAATGTAAGCTTCTGTAATTTTATGGAAGAATAGTTACCTTATTCCCTTGCTGCTGGTTGTTGATAGGATCTCAGGCATAGCTAACGTAGCATTGAGAAGTCGGGCAACCACAACAACATCACATATCTGAAAAAACAAGATAATGGTTCAGTTCAGTATGATTTAAATATAACGTGTTAAAACCTTAAAACTTAGAACCACCCTTACCGAATTCCTGATCTCATGAAAACCACCTCGTATCCGAACAAAAATAAATCCATTTGTTTGTGAAACAGGATCTGTCAGGAAAGATAGAGATATTTTCTTTCAGAGAGAGAGATAAAAGATTAAACAGTAGTTTACAGAAGCACAAGTTTCTCCTCTCCTGCAAAGAACTTATCTGATTTTACACGTAATACAAAGTATGAAAATAAAGGAAATGGTATTTAAATTACAATATATCTTGCATATAAAAACATAGAGAAACAAAATCAAATGCATGGTGAGCAACATATTTAAAGATTCAAATGTCTGATAATTTGCATGGTGAAATCTTTGGGACTATGAGCGACAAAGTTTGACAATCTTGGTATGTACACACAAAAGCAAGGCAGAAAATGAAAGGAAATAAACGTGTTAGAGGAAATATAAGATCAGGGCAACATATGATCATAGTGATCAAACATTCTTACAAAGACGATAATATGGAGATACGGATATTGAAGTTCAAACTCCACAGACCCCTTCAGATAACTCGATATCTTATATTGTCAATGAAGCATGTTATTATTGATTTTTTAAAGTAGGTGATATAATTGCTCATCAATGAGAAACACAAACACAAGCAGTACTACCCCAAGGATAAGACATAAATTTAGACATCAATTATCATGGACAGAAAAACAATTTTTCCTCAAGAAGCACAAAAGTGAAAGGAACGAGTTCCAGTCACACAATATGACATCACATGCTTATATATGATAGAGGCACTGCATTGGCTTTACATAACCAGATAGTCCTAATTCCATTTCTTATAGTAATAGTAGTAAAAAAAAAGCCAGGAAAAAAGTGCCTAAAATTTTCTATAGATGACCTGTTTTGTTAAAGTTCGGAATCAATACTCAACTCACTTTAACGGATAGACAACCCCAAAATAAATCACAAGTTTGGTCAGCAGAAAATTCAGTATCAAATAGACCAGTACAAAAACCTGTGATTTTTCAAGCAATAGAAATGACAGCATAGCAAAAAGATGAAACATGGAACTCACCAGCATAATTTCCTTGCGGATTTGAATCCGGATACAGTGATTCAAGACGCTTCACCGGACCCCATAATCTTCTGTGAGAGGGACTCTGCAGCACAAATAACAAGAACAAATATTTGAAAAGAGAAAAATAAAGGGACAAAGAACAAAATTAAAAAAATATCGACAAATGAAAACATAGTCCAAAAGCACATTGGCCAATGAATCGAATACATAGGAGCGACACCGTGCTCCAAAATTCAGTTAAACGTGGCAACCGACTGATCCGAACCAATGAACAAAAGCAACGCTGTTAAGCTTATTTCCATGACAAAGGAGAAAAACAGAAACCAGCACAGCATCTAACTACAGAGCCACACGCGGAATATGACAGGGAATGTTGTCCCTTTGTCATTTTCCGGAGCACAAAGCCAAAACTTCGAACCATCAACAGTCCCTAGAATGTTGGGGATACCAGAGCAATGCAAAGGTAAAACCCCACTTGAAATTGTAGAAAAAGGTGAGATCTTTGGGTAAGATATGTGATTAGAGAATTACATTTGTGGGGGGAATTGGTTTCTCGAAGATGGGTCTCCAAGAGAAGATTGTGATGGAGGACTCAAAGTCTGCAGCACCCATTTGAGTGAATCTAGCAAGGAGGAAGTGAATAAAGATAGAGAAAGCAGAGAGCACGAGGCCAAACAGGCCAACCCATTTCATCTTTGACTTCATTTTCAGTTCCCCTTTCATTGAGAAGTGAGAGAAAATGTCTCACTGTTTCTCTCTCTTGAGAAGAGGAACTGAGAAGAGAAGAAGGAAGTATGGAATAGTCAGAATGCGAAAAGCAGTGGGATTGAAAAGGCACGTGTTAAAGCATGTTTTCTTCTGTCTTCGTACTCAGTCCACAAACAAGAGAGTCTTTTGTTTGTTCGAGTTGGATCAGCTTCTCGATCTTCTTCTCTTTCTCTTTCTAATTTTTTTCTTTTCAGAATTTGTTTTGCATTTTTTCTGTTCCTCCCAACAAAATTTAGCAGTTTCATGGACATGGAAAGGGATCCTGCCTGCGCCCTTGTCTAGCTAGCTAACCAATGAACACAGAGCAGGTAAATGTTAACTTTTATATGATGTTTATTTAAGAAAACTGTTTTTGTTCATAAACAAATTTTGTAAATAACTCTTATCAGAATACTTATGACTGCGGTTTTGATTAATAATATTTATGTAATTAAAAAAATATTTAAATTATTTTGGCAACAAAAATGCTAATGTAAGTATGTTTTCATGAATAGGAGTCATAATATTATGTAATAATTTCCCTAAAAAAGAGGTGGTGAGATATTAAATATTATTTTCTTTTTGAGAAAAAAAAAACTTAGGTTGTACTGGGAGTAATATTATGATTTTCTATGGATGGATTTAAATTGCATTTGAATAAAAAAAGAGTAATCTAATGAATGAGGTTATATTTCTTAATTTATAAGAAAGACCGCGAAATATAGTTTAAATAAAAACTGTGTTTAATAACGCAACAATATTTTTAATTACTACTTATTTTTAAATCATCCTATATGATAATTTCTAAGTGATTGAAAATATAAATTATTTTTCACATTACCATTATTGAGACGGGCCACGTGCGGTGACGGTGAGACCCGAGGAAAAGGACATAAGCTTATCTGGTATTTTGATTGTGATTTTTCGACCAGAAGTAGAATTTTATTTATAAATAATTTTAGTGCAATTTATATTGTATGAATTATGAAAAAGAAACATTAACTTTAACTAAATAACCATGCTAAAACACTAAACTTTGTATGTAAGTTGTTTAAAAATTGTATTTTTACAGGAATAATACTGTTTAGTTAATTCAACTTCAAAATTATCAAAACAGAGCGTCATTTTTAGTTTTCTTTTAAATTATCAAATTACATTCATATAATTTTTAAAAGTAAACTAATCAATATTTTTAACTGCATGGAATTAAATCATTATAAAGAGACAAAGTTCCATCTTTTAAATATTTATAAAATTATATGAAAATGCATACATTAATATATATATATATATATATATATATATATATATTAAGAATACGCGATTGAAGAATTTAAAACTAACATTTTTTTTATTTCAAAACCCTAATTTATTTAATTTTTTAATATTGAAACTATCTGATATTATGACAGGTTAAACAGATAGAAAACCTTTTCTTCTTTGACCCGAGGACCTAACAAGTAGTCAAGTACCTAATTCTTATGGACAGCTATGCCACTAAGGACTCGCTTTTTCATGTTAAGAAACATTTTTTTGCTTTTCTTAACCTAAAATGTGTCTTTTTAATGTAACCTTATGCCTGTTTTTAAGGAAAACGTAAGCATATAGTTTACATTAATTTAAACACTTGGCAACGCTGTGTTAACATTATAATAAAAACAATACCTTTTGACACACATATATTTTTCAAATATTTATTTAATAATATTTTTTATTTTTCATTTTTAAAAAGTTATAATTATTTTATTTTATAATACATGTGTTTTAATAGGTATAGGATCGAAAATCACACCTTCACAGTTTAGTCTAGTGTGAGGTCTCGAAAATTTAATCACTGCCACCTGTCAAATCACGTAATTATTACCCTTAAATCCTGTCCATAAATTTTAATTAAGAAACGAACCCCACCCCTCGTTCTTGACGCCATTTAATGCACCATCGTCACACGTGCAGTGCAATTAAAACGCACTCACACCCATTCTGCATGCAGCTGCCAAGTGTCACTTTAGAACGTTCGAAAACGTTAGTGGATTCCAAGTGGCACCAGGCGAGTGGACGTTCGTCCTACGTGGGGAGAGAAATCACTTTTCTGGAAAACCCTTTCCCATTTTCTCTGCATGCTTCATCTTCTTCCCCGAACTTTTGCTTCCAAATCCTCTGCCTTCTCTCTAGAATCTCCATCTTCTCTCTACCATATCTTACCTTCTTCTTCTCCGATCCAATTTCAGAGACCATAGAAGCAGTCCAGACGCCGTGAGCTTTCCATCAAACCGAACAAGTTCCAGTTTTGAATTCTGGTACGTTCGTCCTTTAATTGTTCATTATTAAGGTTCATGCAAAAACCAAGTATGGTTACATGCATTTTCTGTCTCTGAATCAAATGTTGGTTTCTGGGTTGATTTTAGTTCCAAGAGTTGAGTAGTCTGAGGTTAGAGGTGATAGTTGGGCGAACACGGATTTTCACGTTAGGACGTTCGTTCACTACTGATCCAGGTAAGGGAAGCTTTAGTAATTTAATTGATACTTGCATGATGTATGTGAAAGCATGAAACTGTACTGGATGAATGAACTGTATGATATTTAAGTATGCATGAACGAGTACTGTGTAATGGATGGATATGAATGATATTGTTTGAACTGTATGTTGAGGATGAAACGTATGCTTTGGAAAATGAATAATTTCTGTATAGTATGAGATGATAATATGAATTATGTAATTTATGAGATTTATGGTGGAGATAAATTATAAGTTATGAATCGTACGAAAACTGTGAAGTTATTGTAGATGAAAAATCTGGAAAATATCATAGTCTTTGTTTGATAATGCACGCTCGTCATCGAACGGTCTTATACCGTTCGGTTTCCCCTGAAAATGACTTAGAATGGGAATTCTTTCATTTGGAAAGGATTCTGCTTAAGAACGAGCGCCTTATTGTGAAAGGCTAGGTTTGAGCGTTCGGCTCATCCTAGTGGTGTCCAACGATCGCTATAAATTGAAGTTATATTAGTAACGCTCGGTTTTGTAATCCGGCGTTCGTTATAGGTAGCGCTTAGTCTTATACTGAGCGTTCGTCCAAATGAGCGCTCGGTCTTATATCGAGCGTCCGTTCTATTTAGTGCTCGGTCATTTACCTAGCGTTCGTCCTAAGCAATGTTCGGTTTTATACTGAACGCTCGTCCTTATTATTGATTCCTGAGCGAACGTAAATAGCGTTCGTCCAAATTTATTTATTGAACGTTCGGTCATTGACTGGCAGTGTTGTCCCCTGAATTAAATTACATTCTGTTAATATATCTACGTCATTTGTGGTGCATCTATCCATTTGATTCAATCCGAATTCTTTATACTTAAATTATTCTAAGTATTATTCAGATCTTATATATTCAGTTTCTTAAAATGAGTTAAGTATTCGTAACGTCCGTCAGTGGACAAGGGCTCGTTTCTTTTGTTCAAAAACGAAGATTCAATGTACTGAAATACGTTCGTCCTTATTTATTAAAGGATGAACGCTCGTTATTTTATCAAAGTGGAACAAAGAATGAAAATGTGAATAATAGAAATGGTTAAGGTGTGCGAACGTTATTTTAAGTGAAATATTGAAAGTGGATTTTGAACGAACGTTCTAAGGAGGAACGTCTCTCTGATTTGAATATGATTGAGTTGTGTAGTATGACCATGGTAAAATTGCTGATGGCTGTTCATCCTGATATTCCGTGAGTGCTCGTCCTCAAGTAGAGGGGAGTAGGTCATGTGTGGGAATGGCAGGAGGCCCTAGTCCTCTTGAGTACTTTGGACTGATAGGGTTAACCTTGGGTGGCAGCTGAAGAGTGTTTCCAGTTACCACACCACCCAAGTGCAAGAACGCCTGTAGTTACATGGATTCATATAGTCCGGACGGTCGGTCTTATGAGAGTTGGGATGAATTATATTATGCTTTGATGTATTGTTGTATGTCTCGTATGTTAATTGCTTATGTGAAATTGTTATATGAGTTGTATGAATTAAACTACCTAAGCTTACCCTTGCAATTCCTTGTGTTGTCTACTGGTTATGTACGTCTGTCTTGTCAATGCAATGATCATCCGTGTGGGTGTGAGCAGATGGTGAGGCGCCACTTGAAGAAATGCTGGAAGGAGAAAATTTGGGAGACGCCAACCTTGTTGAAGTAGAGGTTAAAGCCGAGCCCTAGGCGCTCGTTAGTTGTAGCTTTAGTTTTATGTTAGCTTTTGGACGTTCGGTTAAAGTTTGTAAAACCGTTCGTCTTTTGACTCTGGAATACTGCTGTATGGTAGTTTGCTTCTGTGCGTGTAACGTTCGGTTTTTAGAATCTCTGCGCTTAGTATAAAACTGCATGATTTTAACTGTTAATTGTAATTAATTCTAATCTATGGTAATTACTATATTTTGGGATGTTACATCTAGTCGGTACTCTTAATTTTGTTTTTCTTTTTGTGTCTTATCGATTCTTTTTTATATTGTAAAATAACATTGTTTTTAACTATCGATTACTTATCTTATCATAGTTAAGTTTTAAATATTTAATAAATTATATCTTTGAACCGAATAATCATTGAATTAAATATTTGACCATTCAATTTGTTGTGATTTTTTCTATAATTGATTTCTTATATGCTTCATCGAGAGCACATGCTAAATAAATAGAATGGAATTTAAGTTAAAAAAATTGATGGAATGTTTGAATGTGTGTATAATATGAGAGTGGACAGAGACAGAGACGTTGAGCATTAAGTGTTGGTTTGAAAATTGGAAGTGATATTTCTATTTATGATGAGAAGCAGAGGTGGGTAAGCATTTTGTGACCGTTGATTGAGACACTATTTATTGCTCATCTGGATCGTTTGGTATCTATGCAATGCTCTCTTTCTTTATTGTATAGCTTTTGTGAGAAAGAGATCTTTTGGGAGAATTCAATAGTACATGTGCCATCAATTCAAACCCCACTTTTATACATTTTTTTTTCATTTTAGGAAACATAACCTTAGAATATAATTACTCTTCATCAAATTCACAACCTTTTCTTTCCTATGGTTATATATTTTTATTAAATATTTAATCACAATTTATATATAAATAGTTTAATACCAAGTTTATTAAAAGTCATATACCGATTTATATCATATAAATAAACATTAATTATTTCTAAACTATTATTATTAAGTTTACACTCGGATATTAACATATTTGTCACCATTTAGTATGTATGATAACATAACCTTTTTTAGAACGGGTTTATTGTATAATCTTTTATGATAAAGTGATTTCTACATATTTTTAATTTGGTATAACTAACTCTCAACTTAGTGTACTAAATTTTCATTAACTTTTTATAGTATGAAACTTCATATATCATTAGAACTTAAACGTATTATCAATTTTTTTAATTTAATATTTGCACCATATCTCAACATATCTTGTTAAAAAATAAATTATATTTTAAGATTATTGAAAAAATATATTATTATTATTATCTATATTAAAATAGTCGATTTACAATAATAATGTTCCATTATTATAAAATATATTAGAGTAATTATAAGAATAAAATAGAAAATTATAAATACTTTTTAGTATATATTTTTTATTTTTTATTCAAAAATAATAAGAAAGATTTTTCTTTTTTTTTTCTTCCTTTTACATATCTTACCGTTGATAACTATTAAATCATCTCACAAATACTATTTAGTCTCCATTTATCCAATTATTTATCTCTAAATGAAATCCCATAATTCATAATATTGTTATTCACACCATGCTATTAAATATGCAATATCCTTAAACATTTTCATGTAATCATATTTACATATACATACCACTTATTAATTCTAAAAAATTGTCACTACTAAACAAAATTTTGAATTTCAGATTTTTTTTTTTGGTGTTATTGTTTTTTGCATATATATGTATCGATACAATAACTTAGTATTGAATGATAAAAAAAAATATTTCTTTATTTTTACACTATTTTGATATTCAATCATTATGTTTGAAGAGAAGGTATGCGTAGAACCAAGGATGTTTCTTTCTTCACAAATATCCTAAATTATGGAAGTTTTTATTGTGAAACTCATATGAATGATATTTCATAATTATTTCCATTCAAATGAGATTTCTAGGAAGCAGATTGTATTTGTCCTTCTAATTATATATATATATATATATATATATATATGAGAAATATAATAATGAAAGTTGTCCTCGTTTCCAAAGCCAATATTAAATTTATCAATGATTCCGTTCATCGTATATCTCTTACCTTTAAAATTTGTTTTATGGATTCGTGAGTAGTTGTTTCTTGAAACTATCTGAAGAAATTATATTATCAAGAAAACAAGTGTTAATTTACATTAGAAAAAAAAAACGTTTCTATTACGGCAAGCAATTTAAATGTTTCATAATTCTTTACGAGAATAGGTATTGTCTATCAACATGAGATTTTGAATCTTTGTCTCAGTATCATTGCGTTGACGCATAAAATTGCGGTCTTAACACTTATCATCACACTATAAGAATTTGCATAGTTACTGATAATTGTGAAAAATGTATTATTAATATCAACACATTTTAAAATTTTAATTATTGATGAAAATATTTATTATTAATAAATTTATTGATAAAATTTATTAATAAATTATAATTTTATTATAAATGGATATTTTTATTGATAATGTATTTATTGATGAATTTTATGAATAAATTATAATAGTTACTTTTGATAGATTAGTCTCTCGTGATAGATTTATCATCTATAAATACTTTATGCTTTGGGTTTTAACTGGTTCTTATAAAATATATTAGTAAAATTCATAAGTAGTTATAAATTATAAAATTCGTTTTTAAAATATATCGATAATTTATAATTTTATTATTGATAGCTTTTTTGGTAGAAAAAAAAAGTTATAAATTTTTTATAAAATTTGATGAGAATTTTTTATAAATTAAGTGGAAGAGTAAGAAGAAGAAGAAAAGAAGAGAGGATAATTACAATATCGAAAAGATGAAATAATGATGGTGACTATAATAACCGTGACAATCAGAGATGATTAAAGCGTCAACAACTATGATAAAAAGAAGAGGAAATAGAGAAGAAGAAAAAAAATAAAAAAAAATAATACTAAATTGTGATATTTATAGATAAATATTTTACCATTAATAATTATAAATAATTTATTATTCACTAATAAAATTTATTGACAAATATTTTATCAAGAGACTTTTTCTTATTAATAATCTTTCAATTAAGTTAAATTAGTGACAATTTTTTATTATTTTTAACAAATTTTATTTGTTAATAGTTAATATTTTTATTTTTATTTTTTATTATGAGATTATGTTTACAAAGTTTACTAAAATTTTCTCAATTTATTCAGGAGAATATGAATTTAATCGGTGTATGTTATGGAATCTATAACTACAAGAAAAATATCCTCAACCATGATCTTTAAAATCATTATTAAGAAGTCTTAATCTAGAATTGCAATAAGACGATAGAGTTTGCTATCACCGTGACAAGAATAACTTATTTAAGTATTATTTTGCATTAAAATATCTAAATAAGCTAATATATAGTAAATAAATTACTAATAGACCAATTAAAACTAATAATGTAAAACTATTATACATATACATATTCAATGATGCTATAAAAATTATAATTTCAATCCTTAAATTAAATATACAACTAAAAATAAAATGCTTACTTGAAGATTTATTTAGAAGATAATTATGAAACAATGTTACCATTTTCATTATTCACGACATTCTCATCATTATTGTTGCTGTTATATTATCATTATTACTTTAGTTATTGTTATCATCATTTTTTTTTGTTACCGCTATATTCTTAATTATTAATTCTTACCTTGATTATATTTATGACATTGTTCATGCTATTTATTCTTTGAACTGATTTATATTTTTTATAATTGTTAACTGATTAGACTTTATTATATATTTTTAAATTAAAGGCTTTTCTATTTTTTATGTAATTTTTTATTTGTGGTATGTTTAGATGATAAAAGAAAAAAATAAAATACGAGATAATGGATCACTCTAAAATATGTTATAAAATTTATTGCATTTTATGTCTGATATGTTTAGTCTACATTTTATATAAACTTAAGCCAAGTTAAATTAATAGGGTTGAACTATTTTTAAATATAATAATTATATTTAAAAAAATTAGTTAATCAATGTAACCAAAATTTTAAAATATTTATTTATTTTTGAATTTAAAGTTTAAATGTTTATAAAGGATATATGTTTAGTGAAATTCTCACATCGACCAGAGATAAGGTCAATTTAAAATATATAAGTAAGTGCAAACTTCACAAGTCATTTTTATGAAATTGAGTTAGACTTAATTCACTTCTTAACATGGTATCACAGTCAGATTATAGTTTATTCTAGATTTACTTCTTAACACATATAATCTATAAATTTATATTGAATTGAATTAAGCCTTAAAAAATTATAGTGTTTAAATTTTGGATTGGGTTGGCCAAATTAAAATTTTAACATCTATGATAAAATAGGATTGAAATAATAAATAATGGTAAAAGTTTAAAAGTGGAGATTCTCTTACAAAATTGTTTCTTTGAACAAAATATATATATATATATATATATATATATATATATATATATATATATATATATATATATATATATATATTATTTTTTCATGTTGGCAACTGATATACATAACGCACAATGTATTTGAAAGATAATCAAACATGAAAGTATATAAATACAATACATTATATTAATATTTGTAACATAATTAGTCAAGCATTCTTCTTTACAGTAATATTAAGTTATAATACATTAAATAAATGTTTTTATAACCATGGGTGATGAGAGTCTTTCCATGAATGATATGAAAAATATAATATTAATAAGATATGATTTTAATTTACATAAGAAATTAATATCACTTTTAATTCAAAATTATAAGATAATGATTGTATGGGTCTTCTTTTTTATCTATTGCTTAACTTTTTCATATTTATTCAATGTAAAATTTAGACTCACTTGGATTTCCAAGGATCTCTTCTTCAAAAGTGAGTTTCTTTCACATTAGTACATTCCCTCAAGATAACCATGAATACTCTTTAACTTGCATCATCACTCATCTTAATGGAACGTACTTGTCTGAACTTTTATTAGGCAGACTTTTGATATGGAAACCATGTTGTTCTCGTTTTAGTCAATCAGACAAAATGACAGTCCTGATACCATTGATAGATCTTTCAAGGGGAGTCTAGAAAGATATATACAACAACTATTAGACGTAAACCCAACCACATAAGGTATTGATATCACCTCAAACTCAAAACCTCAAAACCTAAAAACAATGAATTTATGGATCTTCTTTTGTTGTTCAACTTTCTCATATCTACTTATTGTGGGAATCATGTCTGAATTCCCAATATGTACAAGCTTGCACTTTAACAACTACAAGTTTCAAAAGTTTTGTGTATATGTTACTATTCGTTCACATCCTTTGTCATATCACACTATATAACCATTTTCCAACTTCACTCACTCTTACACTATGTCTAAAGTGAAAAACTCATATTCTATGAAAATCATTAGGAGTATAATGTCTCAATTTATTATGCATATACTAGTGGTATAAATTAATATATAAAATGATACAAACATTTGTTATGAAATGAAAGGTATATATACCATCAAGTCAAGTATAAACCTCTTTTGATCATCATTGAAGTCATAATATCACTTTTTTCTTAATAATTTAATATGTTTATTATATTAGCTCTTATAATCTGATATCATCTCAAGTATCCACGAGAACAACACACATCAATAAATGGCCAAACATCTATAATGGGTTACATTCCACAAGAGGTCGTACCATAAAAAAAATCACATATTATATAAATAGTGTTTGTATCACCTTATACACATGTTACACACATTATTCACCGTCATTCTCAACAATGTACATCACAACAGGCATATCATACATTATCATACATTTTACATCACACATCACTTTAGTGACCTCGTCACTTCCCATAATTGTAAAAAACTTATCGTTTAAGTATCCTCATGTGCAGTTGAGGGTACCTGCAAAGATTAAAATTAGGTTTTGCCCCTTCTTTGTTCAAATACTCATTTTTCACGCTTGGGAGTTCTCATCATGCTTGAGAACCATGTTGATCACTTTCAAAAAGTTTTAGAAATGAAACTCACTGTTTCATCAACACTTGATCAACAAACTCTACATTGAGTGCCTTAACCTGGTTGCATGATCTATAAAATTCCATAGCTCATACAACATTGTCCTCCTCATGTTTAAGCAACGAACTTGTTGCTTGAAGGTCAACACTTTTAGAGGAGAGATTTGCAATGATCTATCTCTTACTCAAATTATAAATTTCACTTGAGTTATCCTTTTATCCACTTGAGTTTTTACAATGATAAATAATGAAAATCATTATTACATGTAACTTAGACATTGCTTGAGGGATGTGAATAATATCAAATCCAAAAAAATAAAATCTCATACTTTTAGACAAAACACAACGATCGTTGCACGTGTGCCTCCACTTCGGTTAGAAACTTCGTTGTGATTGTGCCTTTCCATGCCCGAGACCCTTTGAGAGTGAAGTTGGTTGTGACCCCAACTCTTGTTATAATTTCATATTTTCCTCTTTCTCCTCCAAACATAGTGATGCAACCTTCGTCGTGACGCTTGTCACCATTGTGTCGCTTGTCATTGTTGTGCCTCCGATTCGTCATTACATTCTAATATTTGCCACCAATATGCCTTTGTGCCTTATCTCCCTCTCATTTTTCCTTTGTATCATCGCATGCACAACCCTTAGTCCCAACTATTAGCGTCCTACCTGATAGTTCTACAACCACTTTTTTTTTTCGTTGTGCATTTGTGCCTCATCATTGATCCGATGTCATGTCTTCAACAAACTTTTCTCCTAACTCTTCGCAAGTCATTGTGGTTCCTTCACCACAGTCCTCCTTAGGTAAACTAATTTCATTTGTCCTCACTATCACTAAAATAAAAAATATCATTCCATTTGTGCTAAAAATTGAGAAAGATAATTTTGTTTTATGTGTTGAACTATTTCAAACTCATGCTCGGTCTATGATAATTGACATTACCATTGTTTTTATTTTTATCTTTTATTAGTATTTTTATTATTACTTTTTAGATAATTAAGGTTTTTATTTAACAAATTAGGAAATATAAATATTTAACTTTTGTTTTTTAAAATATTGTGTAGATAAATGGAAATCACTGAAGATTGAATAATATCTCAACAAAATCAGTTATCAACATATTGAGTTACTTCAATTATAAAAATCCAATAAATGAAAATCACTTAAAATTGACGAATATTTCAAAAAAATCAGTTGTTAAGTAAGTTGGTTACTTCAATTACAAAATCAAGTACAAATTCCAACCCTAGTCTAATTCGAGCAAACTCGCCTAGATCCTATAAATAGGAGACTTGACAGAGTTAGAAAGACACACCTTTAGAGCATAGAAAACTAACTTTAAGAGAAATACAACAAATGCTCATTTTGGAGGCTGGAGGCATTGCTCATTACTCTTTTCTAGTGTTCAAAATGTATAGGAGTAACTAACTCCCTTACTCACAGGAGTTGGATATAATGTATCTTTAATCCTTATGATTTTTACTATTTAATATATTTCTTTTTCTTGACTCGTGTTTTATTCGCGACCTTAATTGATTAATTACATAATTGTGGATTTTTTATCATTGGACATGATATTAGAATTTAGACTAGGACAAAACAACTAATTGATTGTGCATCTAGACATAAAGTTTATCACTGGTCATTCTTAACATTCGAACTTACTGCTTAACTAGGACTATTAATAAAAAAAGATCTAAGACATTATAAGTTTTATTAATAAGTTTAGACTTGTCTTTAATGTTTATGCATATTGTTAGCGTCTTAAACAACTCTAGTCTCTTGGATTGTCCGAGCCTTTTCGTGGTTTAGCCACCCTTATTCGTTAATGTTGGGTGTATAAAGGAGGGAATTCACTAAGAAAATACAACATCAATGAGACTTGAGCTCAATCATATAAGGAATTGACACCACTTTCTATCCAAAGCCATAAGACAATGAATTAATGGGTCTTACATTAGGACACACTTACCTGAAACCCTTTGCTAGGAAAACTTTCGATACATGGACCATTGTACTCATCTAAGCCTAACCTGACTCTGATATCACTTGTTGGATCTATCAAGGAGGAGGTTCACTGGAGAGATAGAACACCAATGAGATTTGGGCCCAACCACACAAGGGATTGACACCACTCTCTACTCAAAACCTTAAAACAATGAGTTAATGAGTCTTTTACCTTTGTATAGTGCTCTACTTTTTCATTTCTATCAAATGTGAGACTTGAACTCACACTTAAATTTTCAACCGCCAAATAAACCCTTTGCCTTCCTTTCTCGAAGCTCATTCCATTTGGATATATTATAATCTTGTCAGTGCCCTCCAATTAATAATTAATGTTTTATAAATAAACTAATCAAAATTTTATAATTAAATTATCAAATCTCCTGTTATAATTAATTTAGATCATAATGTTATATATATATATATATATATATATATATATATATATATATATATATATTGAATAATAATACAACATCTTCTATTTTTTTCTTTCCATTCTACTATTTATTGATTTTCCTGTTCTCTCTGTGTTACGTATTGTAATAAGAACAAGAAAGGCATCTTCTAAAAAGCTTATGATGGAGATACTCTATCTTTTCTAGCTTTTAAAATAAAAATGTTACTTAACTAGAATCATGATCGTAAGAAAAGAAAAAAAAATATCACCAGTAAGCCAATAAAGGTTTATCAAATATTGGAAAATTCTGTACCTAAATAGAATTTTATTTAACACTAGTTGATAATTTAATCAGTAGTCACACAGAAAATTGTAAGCCCGTCATAATATCGTGACACTGGATACATATCTTTTCTAAGATTATTTTATGCAATATATTTTACAAATTTAAGAGATTATATAGTAAAGAAAATATATAATAAAGTGCATGGTAAAGAAATAGAAAAAATATTACATAAATTTAATTTTGTCAAGACACACTGCGTCATATCACATGGCAGAAACTTTATGTCAAATCAATTACATATAGAGACATAAGATATTATTATACTAATGTTCATGATAATCATCTTTTTATCAACAATTTTAATAATAATGATCGTATGATACCTTCAAAGTACAAATACAATCTATATTAGATTTTCAACCCTTCATAATTATCAATTATTACGTCAGCAAGCTTATTAAAATAAAAATAAAAGAGGAAGTTGAGATGACATATCCATTTGAAATACTGCCACGTGCTTGTTGTGGACCCACACGTCCCCACGTGTCTAAACTTTGTGGATGCATTGTACTATTTTCTGAATTTATAAAAATGTTAAACTATTTAAAAATAATAATTATCGATTTGATTTAAATAAGAATGAATAAAAGCAGAATAGACCGTACTATCTCGTTCGCAGGAAAACGAAAAATCCTGGGCGGCGGGACAGTACCAACTGAGGCACATCATTCGCTTTCTCTTCGGATCTCACCACCGCCGTTCACGGCGGTGCCTTCGCACCACTCGCCACCGCTCTCACTTCGACCCACCCCTCGCCGGTGACTCTTTTTCTTCTTGTTTTAATTATTTTTGTTTTATTGTATCTAGAATAGTTTGAATTAATTTTCTGAACCGAATCGTTTTCTGTTTTTATAGGAATCAAACGGTTCGAATTTATTATTATCGTCTTCTTTTCCCGAGAAATTAAGGCTAAAGATTGCTTTGTAATTTTGTTGATGTTACTGTGAACGTAAAGTTGTTAACGATGGCGGAAGCCTCTGGTAGTAAGCGTTGTGGCTTATTGGCTCTTTCCGGAGGCTGAAGAAAGGCGAGAATCTTATCTTATTTTGTTTTCTCGTTAATTGATTTTAAAATCTTTGCGCAACGAATAAAATTTTAAAATGTCTGGAATTGTACTGTGTTGTGGGTGGATCTCTCAAAATTTTTGTCATTTTTTACTTTAAACTTCTTCTATCGCAATTTACCTTTCAATAACAGTATTGATCACAGTAGTTCTTCATCCAATTAAATTATTGTTCTCTTGATTTTTAAGTAATTATTAAACAATATAAAAATCAATAATATTGGCACGTTACATGTGATTAGATGATAACATCAAAATAATATTGTTAGTGTATTTTAATTATTAAATTTATCAGAATCCTGAGATCTGTGAACTCTTACCTCAAGGTAAAGCTTTGTGTTCCTCTAATTTGTGTACTGGTGGATACGTGAAGAAAAAAATGTGTATTTTCTCTGACACTGATGTTTCTAAAGAAAAGAAGGATCCAAATTCGGTCCAAATTCATTGTTGGGTTTGGGTTGTAGAGTTCACATTTGGCTATTCCAATTCGCATGATACAGTCAGATTTTACTCATGAATTTAGGTAGTGGACCTCGATCCTGTGGTAGAATATGCATTTAGTGTTAGGTTTATAACCGGTTTGCTTTAAATAATGGTGGACGGTTTGTCTTTAGTTGAGCGTAGGAAATTTAAATTATTTAAACTTTTGAAAGATGTTTCAAGAAGTCCTTTCTTTTGGGGGCCACTTAGTACGAGGAAATGCCAGCCAGAATAAGTTATATTTTATGATACTCTTTAGATTGGGTAAGGGAAACGAAAGAAAATTAAACTTTGAAAACATAAATTACATCGGACTTTCCACTTTCAAGTGATTATGGTCGTAATTTTAGTTCTCCCCTTGGGTTTACTTGAGATCATTTATCTCCCTTTTCATTTCGTCAAGCGCAAACTATCCTGGTTCTTATTGTGACTGGTGAACACTGATTTCCTTAATTAGGTTAGTAGTTGCTGATAGATATGCCATTATATATATTGCACTGATGGGAGGTGATGCACATCGACTTCTATTTCTTTCAGTTACTATAACTAATTAGGTATCTATGATCCTTTAATAGCTAATTAAAAATCCATTTTTAAATTTGTCAGACTGTTCATTTGGGATAAAGTTTAACATCCTCTCGCTGTGCTTGACTGAATATTAAGATTTAGAAAATGAATTTGCCTTCAATATGTCTGTGTAGTGATTTTATTTTTCATTTCCTAACAACTTGCGTTATCAGGTGACATCTCCGATGTAGCTGTTTTGTTGAATGAAATCTGTGTTGTAGAGTAAGCTGTTGTCATGTGAGAACATTGGGAGGTTTTGTCGCATTTGCAGAATTTACTATGATTGTATGGAAAAAGCACTTATCTGCAACATCAAGTGCCGGCATTCGATTTTGGTGTTTGCCTGACAGGGAAACTCTCTGCTGCCACCTTCGCTGCTGGCATTCAAGTTTGCCTCCTCTACTTTTCCTTTCATGTATCCTGATTTGGACCCCTGTTTACATGATGAGATGGTGGTTGCAACCTTCAAAGGACCTCCTAGTGAGTGTTGTGAGAATAAGAAAATGGAAAGAAAGCCTTCTGGGAGAAGACGTGTATTTGTTCAGACTGATACTGGGTGTGTTTTGGGAATGGAATTAGATAGATGTGACAATGCCCATACTGTGAAAAGGAAATTACAAGTTGCATTCAATGTTCCAACTCAGGAAAGCTCACTTATATGTGGGGACATGGTCTTGAAGAATGACCTAAGTGTGGTTAGAAATGATTCTCCACTTCTTCTCACTAAGACTTTTTTACATAGGAGTTCATCTACTCCATGCCTTTCACCTACTGGCAGGGATCTTCAGCAGAGGGATCAGAGTGGGCCAATTGAGGTTATAGGTTGCTCAGATATGTTTGCAGGAGCCAAACAACTGGTTAAGGATATTATGAAGGCAATAAAAGTTGGCATTGAACCAATTCCCATTCACGGTGGATTAGGGGGTGCATATTATTTTCGGAATAGTAACGGTGAA
The DNA here is from genome assembly GCF_016808095.1 of Vigna angularis. Classification (NCBI taxonomy): domain Eukaryota; kingdom Viridiplantae; phylum Streptophyta; class Magnoliopsida; order Fabales; family Fabaceae; genus Vigna; species Vigna angularis. The sequence goes on along the minus strand of NC_068971.1, from coordinate 2,610,667 downwards.
AATGTTGCTATTGTGAAACCGACTGATGAGGAACCTTATGCACCAAACAACCCTAAAGGTTTTGTTGGCAAAACTCTTGGACAACCAGGACTGAAACGTTCAGTGAGGGTTGGGGAGACAGGTTTCAGAGAAGTTGCAGCTTACCTTCTTGACCATGATCATTTTGCGAATGTGCCCTGTACTGCCCTTGTGAAGGTTAGACATTCTATATTTAACGTTAATGACAGGGTCAATGGTAGTATGCAGCATAACAAGAAACAAATAAGCAAGATTGCATCACTACAGCAGTTCATTCCTCATGATTTTGATGCAAGTGATCATGGAACTTCTAGTTTCCCTGTTGCTGCTGTGCACAGGATTGGGATTTTGGATGTGCGAATTTTAAACACTGACAGACATGCAGGAAATCTTCTGGTCAGGAAGCTTGAAGGGTCTGGAAGGTTTGACCAGGTGGAGCTTTTTCCCATTGATCATGGTCTTTGTCTCCCTGAAAGTTTGGAAGATCCTTATTTTGAATGGATCCATTGGCCTCAGGCATCAATTCCTTTCTCAGATGACGAACTCGACTACATATATAATCTAGACCCATTTCGAGATTCAGACATGCTTAAAATGGAACTGCCCATGATTCGAGAAGCATGCTTGCGAGTTTTAGTTCTCTGCACAATCTTCCTCAAGGAAGCGGCAGCTTTTGGTCTTTGTCTAGCAGAGATTGGTGAAATGATGAGCAGGGAATTTCAGGGACACGAAGAAGAGCCTAGTGAGCTTGAGCTTATCTGTATTGAAACAAAGAAACAGTTGGATCAGGAAGAATTATTTTCTTTTGAAGCAGAAGTAGTAGAAAAGGATGTAATTCAGTTTGAGTTAGATTGTGAGGATCAGGATTTGAATTTGAATACAAAAGTAGAAGAGAAACCATCCGTGATGTCACCTTTTCAAGTTGGAGCAAGAAATGGAGTCGTTAGGAACACACTTTGTAAACTAGTGGAGAGTGTGATGGAGGAGGACGAGACTGGAAGTCAAGGAGAGTTACCCCCCTTAGGTAGTGATGAATACAATGGTGTGGGAAATGGGGTGCCTAATGTTTCAAAGCTGTCTTTGTCTGTGAAAAACACGAGAGCTGGTGAAAAAGGTCGGCAGCAATCGGGTATAAAGCAAAAGAGTGGCTTTTTGGCTGGTACCTCATCTGGAAATACAACTGTGAATGACTTGCCTGCAAGCTCAAGTTTCGTGAAGTTAACAGACATGGATGAAGACAGGTGGAATCAGTTTCTTGAGAATTTTCAGAGGCTGTTGATCCCAGCATTTTTTAATCGCAAACAAGGAAATGCGAGCAAGAAGCAGAGACAGAGACTTGGAACTTCATGCCAATTTTAGGGGGACCATAGATGAAAGGTGAAGCGAGTCAATAAATATTAGAGGCTTTTACAATATGTCCCATCCCATGGTACACTGAATTATTATATATAGATAAATAAGTACAGAAACTTTACTTTCGCAAGTCCAGGAGGAAGAAGTTTGCTGTAGTAGATAGTAACGAAGATTTGCAGGTAGTGAGGTCTTGCATCAGCAAATATTGCCCAGGATTTTATACAGCAGTAGGTGTGAAGACTGTGTCCTGATTTGCTTCTTTCTTTTTTTCCATTTTATGTTTACTGGTTGGTAGTGTGTTGAATAATCGAGAGTAGTAGATACCAAAATAAGTTGTGTATACCAAATGTTTTTCTTGGAGATCTAAATGGTATTTCTAGTGTGGTTTGTTTGTTGCATTTACGCTCTTTCTTTCATCTTTTTGGAAAAGTTCCATTAAACCTTTATATATATTGGCCATTTGTTGTGATAATCATTATTCTGTTTCAACGTCAAATGAAATAGGAAAGAAAGTAGGATAATGTGAAAATAAATTAGAAAACAAGGGTTTTAGGTTGCTTAGATTAAAAGAAACTAGAAATGCAAAATTGAGTAATAAAATAAAAGTAAAGATTCTTTTATTTTATATGATATTTTCTTTCCTTCTTTTCGAAATCGACGAGTTATTTTATGTGAAATTCACAATTTTTTTTTCTTTTATCTTCACTTGTTTACTTTCCTGAACATATTTATTTTTAGAACGTGTCAAAAATTTTCCTCAAAAGTAAATTTTATACTTGTTTTACAACAATAATAACAGGGATAGAAAGAAAGCGAAATGTAAAATATAATAATTGTCGTAATGAGATTGCAAGAAAACATAGTAATGTAGAAAAAAGTTGTATATACTATATTCCACCCACGTATTTTATTCACTCAAATATATGCTATATTCCCTATGTGTCACACTTAATATATTTTTTTTTATATTTTTCATTTTACATGTTCATAAACATCGAATATGAAAATGAGTAAGAATGGTAACACCTCTGCCAGACAACAGCAAGAATGGCATTTCAACCTGTATTACTATTTCAACCTGTTCCAAAAAACGCTTTCTACTAAAAGGCAAAATGAAAATTAATTCATAAACAAGCTGATTAAGTAGTGTGAGCAAACAAATATTCTTCGTCTTTTAAAAAAATAAAACCTTTTCCTTTTCTTCATTCGCCATCTCATCTTTATTTGTTCCGTAGAAAGCGTACATTTATGGGTAAATGGTCCATGGTTCGATGTAGAATCTGTTTGTGCAATTTAGCTATAAAAAACTCACAAGATAATTGACCATTCACAAACCAAAGAATCATGTTCAAGGTAGCATGAGATCCACCCTTGATACCTGTACATCCTGACTGACATACGCAGATAGTGGCATTCAATGATTTTTTTGTACAAATTTTCTTAACCTAAACCCAAAAAGAATTTTCACAACAAAATATATGAATATGTGTTCACCCTATTTCCCTGTACTTAATTCAACCTGTTGCTCATCTATTTGACTCATGCTTCGGGAGAAGTTGGTGCTTGCAAATGACATGGTGTCTTCTTTCATCAGACGCCTTTGCCTTTGCCTAATCCCCAATATAGCCTGCGAAACTTCACTTATAGATGGGCGTTTCCTAGGTGATTTGTGCAAACATTTGTGTGCAATTTTAGCAAGCTGTCTCACTTCTTCAACGCTGCATTTTCCCACAAGTTGCTTGTCAAGAATCCCATCTACACCATCGTAATCCATTGCAGCCTTGCAGCAAATGAAAAAATGACACGAAGAAAAAACCATCAGTCCAAAGTTTTATAACACTAGCACTTAGAATTCTAGACGAAGTAGTTAGTTTTCAAATCAAAAATCTCTTACAAGGTTGATATATTCCATCAAATTTTGATGTGGATGGATGGCAGTGATGAGCTCAAAAATTATTATACCAAAACTGTAAATGTCACTCTTCACTGTGAACTTGCTCGAGGTAATGTATGCTGGGTCCATGTAGCCATATGTACCTTTAAGGCCAGAATTACGGCCATCAAAGATCTCTTCCTTTGAGAGCCCGAAATCAGAAACCTACATAATCAGTAATTTTCCAGATAAGCAATAATAAACAACAGGATGCTAATCAGAAAACTTTGTTTCATTAGAACTCAACTGCTTTTGGGGAAATTTCAACAGTGAAACTGTTCAGTTCAGTTACCTGATATGAGATATTTAATATAATTTGGGAAATATTACCAATTTACATACTAAGGAAATTCAAATCTCTTATATATATACCTTTTTAGGCACAATGATTCTAATTTTTAAATTATGGGATTGATTCTCTCAACCTAGTGTATAAATATGGTACCGTTACGGTAAAACAAGCACATTATTGTTTAGTTTCAACATGCTATTAGAGCAGTGTTATCCTCCATGATTTGTGGATTATTATTTGGTTGTTAAGTTACATTCCTAAAACATGGAAATATCAGTTTGGTGTGCCCTTTGTTTTGACTTTGTTACAGTTAGACAGCTGTGCCCTTTTTCTGTTTGGTGACTGCTTTTAGTCTTATTGCACCCCTCTCCTTGTTGGGCGGTTGCCGTGGTTTCTTGTGCCCTTCTAGTTTGGCAGCTATCCTTTGTTTGATTCACCCCTCTTTTAGTTTGGCGGCTTCAAGTGATTTGTTAGGACACTCTTGTTTAACGATTGTTATTGGTTTGTTGCGCCCTTCTTATTAGCTAGTTGCACTTGGTGTCTTGCTGCCCTCTTGTATGACGAATGTGTTCCTCTTCTTGTTTAGAAGCTATGTTTGGTTTGCTGTGCCTTTCTAGTTGTTTGCTGGTTGTTTGAACTATTTTTACCCTAACCTCAATGTTTGGGATTTGTCTGTTTTCTATTAAAAGAAGACTTAAATTATAACAAGATTAAAGCTTAGTAAGGTTGGGCTTGAGGGGGAGTGGAGTGCTGATATATTGCAGGAAACATTTATTGAGATGTTTCCTATAACAGCCTCTCATTATTATTATTATCATACGTTGATTGTTCTAATCCATGACTCTAATCCCTAAATTTATGGGATTGATTCTCTCAGTATGGTACTACTATTATCATAAAATAGACACATCATTCTTTAGTGTCAACACACACAAATAAGTTTTACATGTCATTGCCCTGCGGCTAATTTTGTAATTTAACCAGTTACAAAATCAATTTACACTAAACCTCGTTAAAATATGCAGAAGAAAATTACTTGGATTGTATAAGATGGATTTTACAGTCAAAGGATTGGAGTAAGTTTTGAATGCCTTCAGCTATTCCTCACATCAATCCTTAACCTAAACACACTAACAGTAAAATACCTCCAGCAACTCATCAATGAACACCAAATGGTTTAACAAACTACATTTGGTTGCCGAATGCAGACACAAATTTAGCAGATAATATTCAGCAACAATTTGAAAAGATGTCACTGACAGTTTCTAGACCAGTCCTTTTGAAACTTCCCTGATCATGCTTAATTTACATATATTTCTTATAAACCACACTACCTGGAAATGATTACAACATTTTAGTTGGTATCATATCATAACATGAGAAAATGAATAAAACCATCAAAAAGCAATAGCAGGAGCTAGCTTACCTTAGCTCTCATTGAGTGATCTAGCAGAATATTAGCAGATTTCAGATCTCGATGTACGACATGTGGTACTGCCTGTTCCATAGATATTCATATTAACCAAAGACATTTTCATACAGAATAAGAGAAAATATAATGTTAAACATACCCCTTCATGAAGGTATTCTATTCCGTGCGAAATATCAACAGCAATTTGCAGCCTTTCATCCCAACTCAATTCTTTTTCTTCATCTACATGCATGCACAACAACCATTCTCAACAGAGTTAAAATAAAAATAAAAATTCCTCCGCTGTTCTTGATAAAGGGAAAATGTGAAAACTACGTTACATTTAGTAATAATTGTAGACTACGAAAAACATGTAAAAGAAAGTAAGAGGATCATGGAAAATCTTCTGTTTACCGTATAAAAGGTTTTCTAAACTTCCATTACTCATGAACTCGTAAACAAGCATAAGCTGTCCTTTATCTACGCAGTACCCTAACAAATTTACAAGATTCCGATGATGCAGTCTTCCTAGCAGAAGCACCTGGATCAACATCACATTAAAAATCATTGACTGGCTAAATTGGTGAGCCGTAATTAGTGTTACTTCATGGAGCAATAATTGGAGTTGCTCAAACAAGAACCAATACAATTAAAGTGAAATCCAGTGGAAATGCATGGACATAGCCACCATTTAAAATTAATTATTGCACCTGGCAGATAAGGAACTTATTTTGCCTTAGCAGGATTTTATGTATCAATGATGATGACCATACTGCACAATTCAAATACAAACTCAAACAATTTTTCAGGTTCTTTAATGTATATTCCAAATTGTTTCAAATCAAACACCTCAAAACACTAGAGTTTCCGTGTGAAGACACCACAATTGACTAAGAACATCTACAGTGAAGGATTTTACAAAAAAAAAAAACTCAAATGGGTCTTATTCTACTTTAAATGTTCCTATCCTATCACATCATTTATAAGCAACTCACTATATTTTTATAAATTTTGATTCAATGGTGAGGTCTTATTGTTGGGATTTTGGAAATATAATAGATATGTTATACAGAGTAGCTTGTAATTTATTTCATTCATGTACTCTATATACAAAGAGCAAAATGTAAAGAAAAGATCAAATATTAACAATATCTCAATCTTACCTTCCTAATTCTAAATAATAATTAAATAAATTTTATATTTATGTAAAAGATATCTCAAAAAATAACTTAAATACTTACTAAAAAATAATTTAAATAAAAATATATCAAAAGCATATTATCAACACTTATAAGAACCCACATTTTTCTAATTTTTTATTTGTGCTTCAAATTTTACAACTTACAAAATTATTGAAATGTTGAAAATGGCATTTTCAACATAGTTGTTGTCATTGAAATATAGGTTTTTATTAAGGGTTTAATGTAAGACCAAATTGTTAATTTTAGGACCTACACTATGCCGCACCAACTTGCTCCAATAAAAACTTCTTATAAGATCATAATCTCAAATTTAAGATCCTACTGAATTGAAGATACTCTTAAACAACGAAGAACAAAATAATTTAATCTACAAGCCTATAAGGTAATCAAAGCAAACATGGACATTATCCCATTATCTGAATGGTTCCTTTGAATTTTCATCATATTGATTATGTAAATGATGCCCATAAGGAAACAAAGAAAAGAGCGAGGAAAATATACTATTAAATCCTTTTCCAATATTAAATAAATCACTGGGAAGATTCAAAATAAAGGAAAAAGTTCTGCATCCCACAACCTTGTGCACTACTCTGTCACGGCAAACCAGAGTTAGCCGAGCAGTACAACTGGCAGGCCAGGTGGACCTTGGCCTGTGACAGTGCCGGAGCTGGTTTTGTTGGTCCAACTCCTGCTCTTTCAGGTAAGAACACCTAGTACTAAAATAGTTATTTGCAATTAGGCCCAAATCCTAGGATCAAATCTCAGCCAAGCAGCTTTGCCTACAACCCAGCAGCCCCCCTCTCAACACAAGGTCATAGACCTTTTTCATAACCCATAAAAAAATTGATCAGCATATACCTCCGTTAGAAATTCTTTCTCCCCTTGTTTGGAATTGGGTGCAAGCATCTTCACAGCTACCACCTCTCCTGTAGGCATCACGGCTTTATAAACTGTGCCAAATGACCCTTCTCCCAAAATACTTGTGAAATTTTGTGTGGCCTTCTGAATTTCCCTAGAAAATACAAAATTTCAGTTAGGCCATTGCAAAATGTCCCTGGATGCATTTTTTATCAAAACAATTCCAAGAGCCATTTTCTCCTTTTTCTTCCAAACAAGAAAGCAATGCAAATAAAATTTCTCCTGATTTCACAAACCAAGTATCAACACTTTTCTAATGAAGGTTTACATGTCTGGTAGTTATACAAAAACAAAAACATTTTGGAAGAAAGAGACATCTAATGTTGAAGATATATATGTACTTACTTGTACGAGTACTTCAGAATGCCTGATACAGAAGCAAAGCCATCTTTATTCTGATGATTCCGCCCAGCTGGATGTGATTTTTTTGGAGGATTTGGTGACCTATAAGTGGCTATGGAACTGGTGAGTGAAGCACTGAAGTCAGTGCTCGTTCCTAATCCATTTGTTCGTATAGGGATAGCTGTTAAACTAGGCTCATTCGCAGATCGGCTAAGATGAGTTCGCTTATTGTACCACCTTGTGCAAAAATACACCAAGCAAGCTATCAAAATCCCAAGGGCCACTCCAATAGAGACACAGATGACAACTAAATCACCTTGATCAACCATCCCTTGACCTCTCTTGATATTCAAAATTCTCAATCATCTTGCATGAGACCAGCACTACAGAGGTCCACTGCCACAATAAGCTAATTCATTACTTTATCCAGCTAGAACAGACACCGATTCAGCACTTTATCCACAACCAACTTTGAAGACGAGTCTAAGCAAAAATACAAATCAACATACAATAAGAAAAGCTTTAACTATTCAACAACTACTAACATGCCAAAAGACTCAATAATTTACCACTTTAAAGTTGGTGTCCCAATAATAACTCACTTTACTCTCATAAACATTGGAAATAAAACCATCCACCAAGCAAACCCATCATCATCCATTAAACTCAAAACTCACCGACCCAAATTCAACAACAGAAAAAAAAAAGCTTTTTTTTCCTAAACCAGACAGCAAAATCAGGACAGAAAGAACCTTGATTCCGAAATACTGCTTCCATTGTGGTAGTTGCGCTTAATAAGAATGAGGTGGCGAGATGAAGAAGAGAGAAAGAAGGTGAAAATGGAAATTGAAACTGGAAAAGGTAGATGAACAGGTCTGAGTTGGAGACTTCTTCATGCTTTCAAGAGGAAAGAAACAAAAAGAGAAAACGCGGATTAATTTGGTGGGTCTTTCTTCAAACACAAGGACTGCGTCTTTCATCTTCATTAAAAAAAACAAGGCCAAGTCATTAATAGGCCAATTGCTATTCGTATGTTATTACATCTCTTCAATTTTTTTAGTATTTTAATCCTAATTGTGTATCCATTTTAGTAATTTCCTCATTCACCTTTAATTCTGTAAGAAAATATCTCCCTTTACATTGTAATAAAGATGGATAATGATATATGAACATAATGCACATGTTTGATATTTTTTTTTACTTTATTTCTTTATCATATAACTTAACGATTAAATATGTTTTTTTTTTCTTAATTTAAAAATTGAAATTAATTTTGTTTTAAAATTTTGAATTATTTTAATTTTGTATTTTAAAATTATGTAAATTTAATTATTTTAATCTGATTTTATTAAATTTATTTAAAATTTTAAACATATTATTTTAGAAATAAAATATATCAAATAATATAAATAATATAAATATTATTTTAAAGTATATTTGAAACATTAAATAAACTTTAAAAACTTTAAATAAAATTATCAAATTTATATCTTTTAAAATTTAAGGAATAAATTTGATTAAAGTTTTAAACAATTTTACTAAAATTTAAAATACCAAAATCATATTTAAATTTTTAATTTATTACCATTTTTATTCTTTTAAAAAAAAATCAAATAATACATCTTCTACTTAAAAAACAAACATAAATTACACATTAATTAATTAATTACATTTAGTCCTAAATTCACCTAAATAGCAAATTTATCAATTTGATTACAACTACCTTACAAAGTACACCAAAAAGAATGTATAACAATTTTTAACTGTACCATCAATCACCATTAAACTAAAAAAATGCATTTCAATAATTGACTAAGTCCATCAGTATGTAAAGTAAGTACTACCAAACAAGAACAGTCATAACTTACATTTTTTTTAAATTTCAAATTGGTAATTATTTCTTTAAAGTACAAATAATTTTTTTATACATTTTTCAAGCATATACATAGAATTAAGATAAAAACTTGACATATGTATTATACAAACATTATTATCTCTCCATAATATCAGATTATATTAATATTAAAAAGTACTTTTTGTAAGTTTAAACTTTCAATAAGTTGACAATACTATTAAAAAATAGAATTCAATCTATTTATATTGTCTTCATGCTTTGTATTTTATATATAAAATATTAAGCTTTATTTTTAATCATTTTAGGATGATAAATTTGTTAATTATTATTAGATTTGATTTGTTGTGGGACCCGCTTATGTAAGTGAAGTGTTCAATCTTTATGCCTCCTTTTGCCGGCATCGCATCTTGTTTTTTTTTCTTTAGTTATTTTGTTTTAAATATTTTTTTAATTTTCAACATATTTAAACTCATTAAAAAAAAGTCAAAGAAAGCAGTGATTTTATTTTTAAAAATACCATTAAATTACAATTAATAAAAAAAGCCTTTACGCTCTGTGGCCAATCACAATTTTCTTAGTTCTATAAAGTTTTCTTGAAAAAAAAATAAAGAAAAGTAACTTGCTCAAAGATGATAATTTCGTAACTTTTCCATAACGTTTTTATCAGTTAGCTATTTTAATTTTCTGTGTTATCATAGATTATAAATTTATTTGGATTTAATTAGTAATTTTGATTCTTATATTTAAATTTTTAGTTTATTTGAGTCTTTATATATTTTTTCTTATTTAATTAGATTTTTATTAAAACATTTAAGAAATAGTTAATTCAAATTTTATCTTTTTAAAAAGAATCAATTATTCATTCTATTAAATTAATATTTATATAAATTTGAGAATGTTATATATCAAAATCTTAATTAATCACTTGACAAAATTTTGTTAATTTCAAAATAATTTAGATTTTGACATGTTATACCTAAATTTAAATATATTTTACTCACTGAAAAAACATTGATTTTATTAACATCATCCTTTCAATGTGTGTGTGTGTATATATATATATATATATATATATATATATATATATATATATATATATATAAACTATGTAAGCTAGATTTCACTTTAAAAATATAATAAATAACAAAAAGTAAAAATTTTAAAAAAATGTATTACTAGACATTTTATATCAAATGATATAACAAAATTGTGTTATATAAATTTTATCATATAGACGCATATAGTTTGTGAAACCATGATATACTTAAAATACTATATAATATTTTATTAAAAAATTAATCTTAAAATTTTAATAGCTGTTTATTAAAAAAATTATTCTTGTGTTTACTAATTTTAGAGATAAAATTCGTATTGTTTCATACTTAAGTAGATAAAGTTGAATACCCATTGTCAGATATGTCCCTGAAAATCTATGGTCTACTTTTGACTTCAAAGACATAATTCACATTCATAAAGATTCACTTAATTACAACATTCTCCAACTGCATGCTACACATACCTATTTTTAGTATGAACTGAAATTAACGAACAACTATATTTGTTATAAGTCCTATGTTTTTCATACCTTTCTGCCGCATCAAAAACTATAATATAAAGCAAAAACCTATATCATACATATATATCTAGGCCATTATACCAGGTAGCTGCTAATTAACACAACAACTTGGTGCAAAATCTGTGAACCAAGATATATATATATTCATGTCATTACTCCTAATCTCAATTTCTAGGCTCTTGGTTATTGATGGGTGGCCTGTGACTTGGTTTTCCCCTATAATCCTTATATATCAGGCTTGCAATCTCTTTTGCAGCCTCAGCAAATCTCTGTGTCTCGTCTTTTTGCGCACTACTTTTTGCCGCTTCTTCAGAAATTCCTTGTTTAGGTGACACAGAATTGCAATCTGGTGAACATGACTTCAAGTTCGTGTTGGTAAATATACTTCTTCGGATAACAAATTTGGTGGATTTCAAATATTGTTTTGGCTCCATTATCACAAACTTCTGCATGAATATTAAGTATATATCAACTTAATCTGTATAAAATATAGCTAAAGATCGACCCATTATGAAAGTTAACTTGGTTAATGTGTTTTGCATGCATAATGTATAGTCTCTTTATTTCCAATGGTTTTAAAAGCAACAGGTTTAATTTATTGTAAAGAAATACTTAGTTTATAAACTGTACTTATTGAAACAGAAATTTTAGCCAATATATAGTATCAGTGAGTAGAACCTGAGCCTCATTGTTTTGGTATGATCCAGAAGGCTTCAAACCATGGTTATCGTTACCTGCAGAATGGAACAAAACGATATGAGAAACCATAAGTATAATTTCTTTGGTAAATGTTAAATAACACACTATGATATATGAGTGGACAGAAGAATAAAAGGTGTTAGCATAAACAATTACAATTTTCATCAAGGAGAAAAACAAAAGGGTGTGTTGGAGTTCAAAGATTAGGAAATTGCTGCATATTTATTCAGAGAAATTGTAACATATATATATGTACATGAAATCTAGAAAGCAAGTTTTGCACTCTGAGATTAGTGATGCTATATCTAGACTCACAAGTCAGAAAGGGATTTCAATGCTTTTCTTTCACTCAGTTATGTTTTGGAAGATGGTGCCTGGGTCCCTGATAATCAACAGTGAAAGCAACAAAATCATCCCTTTTCAGCTTTCTTGGTTTAACACTTTTCCTCCTTTTACATTTTACTATTTTATCATCTCCCTCCCTTTCAAAGTCACATATTCCATCAGAATAGGTTGCACCTGAAATCTTTGAAGTCTCTCCATCTGCAACATATTTCACCTCCTTTCTGCTGAATTTCTTTCCTCCAATCTTCCTCACGTGACCAGCTCCACTTCTCACAAATGCTTCCTGAATCATTCATTCCACAACACATCATCATTTGTATAGGATGATAAAATCAATCAGTAAGATGAAACAACACAGTAAGATATAGTTTGAGAAATTGATATATACCTCTTGAGCAGCATCTCCAAGCTTGTTTTTGTTCTCTATCTTACCTGCAGTGGCAATATCAGATCATACAATCTTTAAATTCTGGAAACTGATTAAATTAATGAATGCTAAATATTAATTTACCTGGTGAAGAATCCCCTTGGACATTCATGACCAAGAGACATCCTAGTAAAACTGTTGAGAGCACGGTGATCTTCATCTGAGTGTTTCTTCTTTTCATGAGTTTGTGTTTTTTCTTTCTCTTTGAACAACTGCTGAAAGAGAGAAAACTTAACTAGTGCAACATGGGATTTATACACTGTCCAAAGTTCAGACCAAGTCAAAGCTAGGGTTCCGACTCCTGTTCTTTTCATATTATATTATTCCTCGAAGTGTCAAAAACATAGGAAAACTGAAAATCGTACTAATAAATTAATACAAGTGCAATCAATTACAGTAAGTTTGTTTTTGTAAAGTAGTAATAAGTTATTATTAAATAAAAGGGTGTTACTCATAATCTTGAGCTAGAGAAATACTGATAGTAATAAAAGCTCAGTCATTATAGTTTAGTCTTTCTTAGTAATGTGATTTTTTTTTTTGCAAAAATAGGTTGATGTTATTTATATAAAAAGAAATATACATAAAAATTATAAAGAGAAAAATGTGAAATCAAATAAAGTAGGGATGTAATAATAAAAAAAATATGAAGCTTTATAATGTAAAAAGCATTAACACTAATGTAAGTATCATATTGTCTAAGTATATCGTGTTATATTGCATCATGAATAATTAAACAATGCATTAATATTAATGTATCTACATATGTATAATTGATTAAGAAATATTAGTAAGTTGTAATTAATATATCATTTTGAAATATTTCATTTAAGGTCCAAAAACCTATAATTGAATCTAAACGAAATACTTACTTAATTCTCTTATTTACTTTTATATTATCATTAACTTGTGCATCCAACAACTTTTTACATGTGAATTTTCTCTTGTCTTCTTTGACAACGGTAATTAATTAATCTTTAGAATTACAAACTCTATTAATAGGAAATGTCATCTTTTTCATCTCAATATAGTCACTCTTCTTCCGAATAAGAACAAATATAACATAATATATTAATTTTTATCACTAGTGCAAAAAAGGCCTTTAACGTCACATTTTAGACGTCTGATCCTCGAATATTCAACGTAAAAAATAATTGGTGACATTTTTCATAAATCAAACAACTATTTAGACGTCGGTTATGAAAGGGTCCAACGTCTAAATACTCATATACATTGACTCTCCCGAATAGACGCAAATGACCATGCACAAAATCGCTTTTTATGTGAACTTATTCATGAGAACCTTGAGTCATTGAAAGGATTCCTATATAGAGTAGTTTCCTATAAAAAAAATGGAATTAGCTATTTATATGTTTGTTTTTTTACCTTAAGTTGTAGTACACAATGATATGCATAATCGCAGATATTCTTCTGAGATTGGAGAGAGGAACTAAATCATAACTTTTTGTAGTCAAATATGCCTATAGGCTATGTTTGACCTTGGTTGGTTCTATAAGCCACATTGTTTAATCACCATTTTCATCAAACGAGTACACCGTGTCTCCACACTTTATTTAATAAGTAAGCACCTACTTCTCTTATACCACCTTGAATAGACCTAGGACCACATTTGCAAACATAATTTTTCTTTTCTATAACATTAAATAATTTCAAATTATTTAGAACCAGGTTAAATAGTTATTTTTTCTTTCATTTTAAAGTTATTTTTAAAAATAAAATTATGAATTTTTTTCTAAAACAAATAATATCATTCCACAAACTTGAAATCGAAACACTAAGTAAAACCGATAATCTACTATCGATTCCTAAAAAAATAATTTTTTTGTGAAAAAGAAAATGGTTTCTTTGAAATTTGTTGATAAATAGATTGTCCCAAAGAAAGAGTTAATAAGAAGATGGGAAATGCAAGAGCATATATGTGATATAACTCCCTAAAAGGTTTTGATAGCATAAAATGAAGAGCCTAGGATTGATTTTGCATGTGCATGGAATTGCGAAACCTATTTAACAACCAATGAATAGATTAATTAAACTATGAGATTTTGTGTTGTACAGCAAAGTTTAAGAGCACGAGGGCGTGACCTCCAACAATGCTTGTGCTCTCTTTTTCAGAACGCCGTGCCCTCACCACCAAAGTCGCTTTCTTTTCAAATCAATGATATACTTCTCATTTTTTTTTCGACACAATTCTTCGTCTTGAATAAACAAAACACTAAGATTTTAAGAAAATAAATTTTTTATTTAATATTTTCTTATCAATTTTAAAATATTAGAAAAGTTCACATTATCTATTTCAGGTGTTTGAATATGATTTATATATATATATATATATATATATATATATATATATATATATATATATATATATATATATATATATATATATATATATATTTGATAAGTTTCTTCAATATCAATTGATTTTAATTTGAAATAATAATGAATGGGTTTTTCAACATCATTGAAATACTACTAATGAGACATGAATTTAATACATAAAAATTTAACGTTATGTTTAACTCTCAAAACTTGTCTAAGTCCATAGTAACACTGATCTGATTTTGGTATCACTGATGAATTTTTCGAGAGAAGATATTTGAGAAGATGTAACACCAATGAAACAAGAGTCATATCCATGCATAAAGCATTAACATCACCTTTAATAAAAAAATTTAAAACAATGAATTTATAAATCTTCTTTTTTATGGTACTTAATTTTTTCATTTATTCAATATATAATGTAGACTCATACTTAGATTGACAACAATAACAATATATTTGCAATATTTGAGTTTACAAGAGTCGTAGATTGGATTAGGTATGATTTTGACAAATCCATTATTCAATTCACTAAGAAAATACCGAATTGTGTTTTTGCATTTTATATACTAAACTAAATTGAACTCAACTTTTAACTCTTATAACAA
This sequence comes from Vigna angularis, assembly GCF_016808095.1. Lineage (NCBI taxonomy): Eukaryota > Viridiplantae > Streptophyta > Magnoliopsida > Fabales > Fabaceae > Vigna > Vigna angularis. The sequence goes on along the minus strand of NC_068971.1, from coordinate 2,595,351 downwards.
GTTTTTTTAAACTAATTCAATGCATGACAAAAAAAAATAGTAATTTGTTCATAAATATAAAAATGAGTTTTTGGATCGATCTCTAATTAATCATACTAAACTCATAGTTTAACCCTTATAATAAAAATTTTGTTAGTTTTGTTAGGTCAAGTTTAACTCAATCATTAATACCAATTCAATTTAATTACTCATATTAGATAAAATTAAATCATTAGATAACTCAATCGATTAAACACTCTAATTTATAATTTATTTATAACTTATAATTGCCTATTATAAGACTCACCTAATTTGTCATGTATTTGTATATTTGCATATTGGTTTTAAACTCAAATATGTATATATAAACTTACTATAATTGGTAGTTTTTATGATCTTGCCCTCTTACTATGAAAACTCTCTGAATACTTGTGTTTTAGTTACCTAGGAAGTTTGGACCTCTCCTAGTATAAATTAATTATAAGACAGATTCACCGACACCTACCATATGTTGCATATTATAATTTATGTATCTTCTTATTTCGAGAGCAAATCACATTCAAGTTCATTGTCTTATTCATTTGGTGTTTGGGGACACTCCATTTTTTAAATATTCAAAAAAAAAATTACGTTTTTAAATCATAATATTGTACATGTCTACGTATATATATCTTAATAATATTCACCGGTAAACCCACTATAGTGATACGTGTAGATGATAAAAGTCGTGTACGTGTATGCATATTAGCTTTGTACAAATTAAATATTTTCTTTTGAAAAAAGATACATTCAGGTTGTTTTTTTTTTGTTTTCTTTATATGCATACATGCAGGTTGCTTCCTACATCGCAAATGTGGAGACTCTTAGTTGAAAATGTTAGATTTAAACTCAGATTAATTATTAATGAGTAATAAACTTTTAATTAATTAAGTAATCTTTAATATTTATAGAACACCAAGCAAAAGCATATATGTATTAGTTATTGGAAAGGAATTTGGATGAAATGGGTATATGATTTTTTTAAATGTAAAATGTTTTAGATTTCTCTTAATTTTTTCTTCTTATGGAGATAAAAAAAAGAAATAGATATGTCTACATACTCCTTTATGTCATATTTGTTGATTTTTTTTTTAAGTTTCAGTAATTGTAATTTGACTATTATAAATAATTTCACGGTAAATCTTTTATGATATATATTTTTAATCATAATTTAATCATTTAAATTACTTTAATAAATTAATTAATAAAATATAATAGTTCTAACACCTTTAATGATTTATTATATATATATATATATATAACTGTTAAAAAATTGAAATAGTTTTTAAAAAAATTAACTCAACAGTAATGCTAGTGAAACTCTTAATAAAAATCAAATATTATGTATATATATTTAAGTGAGTTTTGTTTTTCTTTTGTCCAACTTTCATATACCGAAGTTGTGGAAGAATTTTAAGAAAAAGCTTATTTATTTTAAATGTGAATAATTTCATTAAAAATAATGTATTTTGGTGATAAATAGTATAGAAAATGGTTTGTTTGCGTGTAATAAAGAGAAATTCTAAAACGAAAACTTGTATTAAGATTAATAAAGGTTTAATTTTTGACGCTTTATGAATAACATGGTGTTTGTAACCTACATGTACAGATTTTGGGGGGACTTTAAAAGGTGTAAAATTTTGGAAGAAATGAAAAATTGTTGACCTTTAATGAACATAGGCACATGCTATGCCACTAAAATCGCATTTAGATGATTATTTCACAACCCAAGAAAAGATTCTCCCAACACCATTTTTCGATTATCATTAACTAATTTCATGCTACATTTATATCATCAGTTTTTGCGGTGGAATTCACAAGCTAAACTTTTATAAAGAGTGAATCTTATTTTTAACCTAAGACCTTAAACTTGTATAAGTCTTTTTTTTTAAATATATACATATATATATATATATATATATATATATTTTGCTTAATTTCTTTTATTTATTTTTTTACTTAATATCAAACTTAGATTCACACATAAATTTTTAATAGACATTATATTTTAAAAAAAAAAACAATGTCTTCTAGAATTCATTGTCAAAAAATCTTCTACACTCGTCCAACTAGTCAATTTTGTTCGTTCAACCGAACTGCATAATTCTACAACACTAAAAGTGTAAAATTAACACTTCTAAACCACTCATTACCTCTTCTAACCACTTTTATCAATTTCTAACACACTCATAGATTAGATTATAAACTATTTTATACTTAAACAAAAGTGCATAACCTATCTTAAACTAATAATAAACTATTTATAATAAGACATTAACTCAAAAACCTCTAAATTCTCAACTTAGAAACCAAATTCGCATTCTACCTATTCTAGCTCATTTTTAAGTAACTTAAGAACTATAACAAGTCATAAATGTCTTACTAACACATCCCAAACCTTCTATTTGGACACATAACCATTGATTCAAAATCTCACTAATCCAAACCCCAAAAAAATGCTCTTAAAATTAACTAAATCATCATCAAAATGCTACTACCTCTTTTCTAAAACAGATTTAAACCATCATCAAACTTGTCTATCAAACTCTAGAATCACACAATCGTTGCTTTCGACTTAAGAAATTCTAGTAACACCTATGAAACACCAAAAAGAGATTAGAGAGTGATCAACAAGAAACTAGGAAAAGACATCACAATACACATGCAACAAGAGATCATTACCCTTGATTTCAACTAAGAACAAAAAGAGAAAAAGGAACTGAAACTTACTTGCTCTATTGCAAAAAGGTGTTGAAGACAACTTAGTTGTAATCTCCTATAAACTTCTTAATCGTCAAATAGATAATCAAGGAGTGAAAAAAATTAAAGAGAATAGAAAGAAAACTAAGAGAAAGAGTTTTAGAAAAATAGTTTATGTTTTAAGTAACAAGACGAATTTAAAAAATTCTCTTTATATTATCAAATTATTTAAAAAAAAAATCATAAAACACTTATCAACTCTAATACTCTATTTTCTAAATTCTTACATAATATATATACTTATTAATTTTTTACAATATACAATTATATATAAAGAAAAAAGAAAAACTACACATTGAAATAAATTTACGATGATTAAAAGATACATCCATTGTTATCAAAACATCCAAAAAAAAATTTCACTGATGCAATTTACTAAATGTAATTTAGTAGCATTGTTGGATTTAACTTTTATATATATATATATATATATATATATATATATATATATATATATATATATATATATATATATATATATATATATATATATATTAAGGACCTTTGTCCTTTCAATTTTATCTTTTAACTAAATACTTTTTAAATTAAAATAATTATATTATGAATTTTTAAGTAATTATTTCTTTAAATTTAACCAAAATTTCAATTTGTTATTTTTTTCAAATTTAACCATTTTATTACAAAATAAACAAAAATTATTTATAATAAGTTTAAAAAAATTATTTTAACTTTATGATAATAATTATAACAATAATAATTATTATATTACTTTTTATTATCATAAAAAAAAAACACATATACACACGTAATATATTTCTTTTCACTAATATTATTAACAGCTTTTAATAACGTGTCTACTACATATATACTAATGGTAACATTTCTAAAAAGCAAATTGCTAAAACTATTTAGTAAATAAAAAAACAATATTTTAAAAATGTAAAATCTTAGTGAGAACTTCTAGTAGTACTCTTTAATAGAGAAAATATGGTAAAAGTATCACTAAAATTTAGTAACTTTTTTTGTTAGAGAAAACACAAAATGTAAATATTTGCAAATTTATTATTATAATATTTATTTTAAAATAAAGTAAAATGCCATTTTTTCAATAAATATTAGATAATACTTTTACACCATAATACAAATCTACATATATAGTTTAACACATAGTTGAATTACAAATACCAAAATTCAATATATTAAAAATTTTGAATAACAACAATAAGTTTATGATAAAGATGATTATACTAAAAAAAATTGTAATTATCAACGAATTTATTTTTGTTAGTATGATCAAATTTATTGATAAATTTTAAAATTTTAATTATTAATAATTTTTTTAATGAATTTATTGTTAAATTTTTTCAGTAGTTATTAGAATTTTTATTACAAATTAATATTTTTTATTGATAATATATTTGTTAATAAATTTCTTTAATAATTTATAAATTTTATTACCAACGAATTTTTCATCAATAAATTTATCAGTAAAAAGTGTAATAATTTTTCACTAAATTTGATAAATTCTTTTATAAATGGATGGAAAGAAAAAAAAAAGATCATGAAGAGGGAGAGGAAGAAAAAATTGGGAATTTAATCTTAACAAAGATTAACAAAAATTATTATAACATGTCAGCATTTACCCTTTTTTTTTTCTTTCACAGCAACAACAGTAATATTTTCAACATTTTCATAGAAAACTTAATCTAATGCTGTAAAATAGATACCAAAGTCTGCTTTCATTTTTTTACCAGTTGATTTTTAAATCAACTTTTGTTTTACCTATTTTCAAGTCTAAGATAATATTAATTATTTTATTAATGATATTCTTAATTTCACTCGATTCTTTAATAATTTACATCGTAAAATTATTTTTCTTCCATAAATGTTATATGTAAAGACCTGAAAAATAGAATAATAGAGTAGATAAAGGTATAAAAATAACTGAATTGAGCCTTTAATGTTGAAATATACCAATAGTATAAATAGGAATTTCTAAACACTCAGATCATTATCTTAAAACTGTTTATCTCTCTAGAACCACTATTTCCTAATTTTCCTCTCCTTTCTCTTTAGATTTCTTCACCCATAGTTCATATGTTCAGCAATCAGGGAGCACCTGAGTGATCCTGGCATCACAAGCTTCTTATTCCCCCAATCAATTTCGTGTTTAGAACAGGTAAGTGTCGTTCCTTAAATTCTCATGAATTTCTGGGATTTCTGGTACATGCAAGAAAGCTTTGTTGTTTGCATGTGTTTAACAGTATTTTATTCCCCTTTCTAACTTCATTTTGGTGCTAGGGTTGATGTCCTTTCATAAATCGGTGGTCTATAGGTGTTCTTAGAATTTCCTTGAAGAGTAAGCAAATTCTTGAAGGTTGTGGAAGCTGTCTGGTTCGGTTAGAGGTAAGGGAAGCTAGTTAATTTAATTGGTTTATGTGTTATGGAAATGTACTATTGTATAATGTTGTTTGGAAGTTTGCTTGGGTATGTAATTGAGTGAATGTGTGAATTGTATAGTGGTATGAGATAATATAACCCGTGACCTTGTTGAACTATTCTGTTTTGAGTTGTTGGTGTTGTTCTTAAGTGTGTTTAAGGAAGTGGAGTAGCAAAAATGGGGAATTGGGGTTAGGAGTTCAATTGGTCACTGGGGAAAGCTTAGATGAGTTATTTAGGACTTGTTAGAATCCATAAGTCAACCAAATTGTGCCAAAAACCAGTAGAATTGAATTTGAGTCCTTAGGTTGATGATTATGCAGTTTTGGATCGTGAATGTGGTAGTAGACTCTTTAGAAAGTGTTTATAAAGGTTTAGACATCCTTGGAATAATGTAAGTTGGTATATGATTCAAGTATGAGGAATTAGAAGTTGGGAAAAATATTCAGTTTTGGTAAAGTTAGGAGTTTTTCATAATTCTGCAGATATTTCTGCAGAATGTGGAATATGCGTTGTTGACCGCTTGGTCATGCGTTGATTGGCCGTTCGGCCATATTCAGGTGCTCGGTCATTAACTGGGTTCAGTCTCCTTAGAGTCTTACCAGTCCATGACCGTTCGATATTAGGTGTGGGTGATATTCCTTTTGGGTTCGATCTTAACTAAGTTATGCTTCTGTAGAGTTTTCAGTTAACGACCAGACGATCTTGCACTAGTACTCGGTCTGGTATTGTTGTTCGGCCTTTAATGGGCCTTACCTGTTACTAACCATTCAGTCATGCTTTAGTGTTCGGTCCTAAGAGAGTATTCTGTCTAAGTCTAGAGTGCTCGACTTTAGGTGGGTACTTTGTCTTGGAAGTGCTTGGACTTGTATTAGTGTTGGGTTTTTCCCTGGTGATTTGGTCCTTAATAGTGTTCGGTCATTTCTTCAGCCTTACCTAGTATGGACCGTTCGGTCCTGTTCAGTGGATACTGAAAGACCGCTCGATTTTACACTAAGTGTTCGGTCTAAGTTCTTAGTATTCGGTCCAAGCTCTAAGTGTTCGGTTGTTATAGTGTTTGACCCTTAAATTGTATTTGGCTCATGTTTGAGCCTTACTCTTCAAATTGACCATTCGGTCATATTTATGGGTGGTAGTCGTTACCGTTCGGTTCTGTTATGGGTAGTGAGAAACTGTTCGGTTTCCACTATTCACAGGGTGTGTGGTCTTGTTTATATATGTTGATGTTTTCTGTTCGGCCTATATTTATATTTATTCCAATGTGTTATTTTAATTAATTGTTCCAATGGCTTTGCTGGCTTATGTATGCATTATCATAATGGTGTAAAAATGAAAGTATGGTATGATAATTGTAATATGAATGTGGAAGAGAATTCCAAGGAGGAATGTCTCGTGAATGATTGTGGAATTTTAAAGTATGAATATGGATATGCTAAGCTGGCGTTCATCCTAATATTTTGTGATTACTCATTCTCAAGTAGAGAGGAGTAACTCATGTGTGAGAATGGCAGGAGGTCCTACCACCTCAAGGTGCATAGGTAGGTATTATGAGATTAACCTTGGATAGTAGCTTGATTGGTGTCAGCTATTACACTACCACAAGTGCAAGGACGACGGTAACTACATATTCATACAATCCGGATAGTCATGTCAAGTGGTCGGTCATTACATGGATGTTATGTTCGGTCTTTGTCTGTAATGTATGGTCGGTTATTGTATGATTGAAATGATTGGTTGACACATGCTTATGTATTTGTTTAATTTGCATGATTAGTGTAATCAATTAAATTACTCTCGCTGACCCTTGTTTTTCTTTGGTCTGTCCTCGCGTGTTTGTTTCTCTTTTGCGATGATCACCTGAATGGTGTGAGTTTAGGGATACATTCTTTTTAGTTGGAACAGCTAAAGGGAAAAAGTGAAGCTGATAGTATAGGTAATTATCTTGTCCTTCAGGTGAAATTTTATTCACTCAATCTATAGTTCTTGTTGTATCATTATCTATGTAATGTTTCATTTTAGTAGTATTAAATTACTAAATTGGGATGTTACATTATATTGTATATTTTTTAAAATAATATTAAAAGCTAAATTGGGATGTTACATTATATTATATATTTTTTAAAATAATATTAAAAGCTAAGTAGTTATTTTTAAAAAAATTAAAGATGCATGGAAATATTTAATATTATCGTCTAATCACAAGCTACTCCTTACATATCTTGCATTGGAAACTAAATTTTTCCTGTGAAGTTAAAATATGATATTTGAACACCTAAATGAAAATAGGATAACAAAAAGAAGGTACCCATTGTTTGGTTGATGAGGAGAATGAAAAAAAAAAGGAAAGTAAAAAAATGTGACAAAAAATTATATTACATAGTATTGGAAAAAAATATAATTATATTCTCTTTTTTGTTTATTTCTCCGTCCCTTTTTTCATCTAAAATAAAGAATGGTCAATTACTTGAAGAAATCAATTTTCATGTACCAAATAAAAAATGCACTGTAAAAAAATATTTTTATAAACAAAATTTAAAATAATTATACTGAAACTTGAGATTTTAAAATACTGCAATTTGTGAATAATAAAATTTAGGAAATATCTATGCTATAATTAATATAACAAAATATTGAAGATAATTATTCCACGTCAATGATAATTATGTCCCAACTTATAATTGAAAACAAAAGGAAGAATTTAAAAAACCTATGTTTTTATATGCTTCCAATGCATTCTATAGTGGACCCAATGTCCCTCCCCTTTCCTTTTCGCCTACAATATCACTCTCACTTTCATCACCATGTATAAATGAAACTTAACAAATTTGTATGATAATTTCTAATTCATAATTCAAATGATAATATAAATAAATTCCACTGTTACAGATACTTCATATATATATATATATATATATATATATATATAAGAGAATAAAATATGGTTAAGAAGTATTATTTCATGACCTATCAATTATGAAACATGGGATCATGAGGTTATTATGAGGGTCTTGGATGAAGTATAAGGAACGAAAAGGAAAATAATAGTTTACATCCTCCATAGTATGATCATGGACTGCACATTAAAAAAATATTACATAAAGTTGAATGTTATCTATCTACTTACCTCATGCTCATATCAGTAACTACAAATGAAACAAACAAATACCAAGCTTGCAATACATAAATCTGTATGCACAAAGTTATCGGATAAGCTATATTATCATCCATAAATAATATTAAGCTTTGTGTATACAATCTGTAATTTTGACAATAATGGAGTGAATAATTCCAAAAGTTTGTTCTCCGCTAAATTGACACAGAATGCTACTAGATGTCCTGCACACTGGAAATATGGGGAGCGGTCTACGAAAACAGAATAGAACAATGACTGCATGAAAGAAATGTTGGATCTATCAGAGGAGAAGATTAACCGTAGAGATATAACACTAATGAGATAAAAATCCAATCATATAAGAGATTGACATTACTCTTTATCTAAAACCTTAAGACAATGAATCTTTCATCTTTATATAGTGTTCTACTTTATCATTTTTAAATGTGGAACTTGGACTCCCTGGATTCCCATCAAGAAATAGCAACTCTAGTTCCCATTTGAATTTCGCATCTCAGCATCAAACAGTTTTTGCATAAGCATTAAAAACTAGAGCAATAGCATGGATAAAAAACTGGATAATTTTCTATAATCTGATCAAGAACAAGACGATATTATAAAGTTAACCATTCTCTTCATGAGTAAAAAACAAAGGTTGGGAGAATCAATTTACACGAGAAAGTTACTAATGGTCAATGTTTCAAGAGAAGCTTCAAAACAGTTACATTACACCGGTGAGCCGTCGAGCAGAAAAGCAGTTAAAATTTAGGATGCACAGTTTCAATGCCCTAAAGGATCTCCAATTGGTAAGGTAAGAAAATGTCTTCAAAAAAATGTTTCCCGCACATCAACAGCTGCAATCCCTTTTTAAACATCCAAACCCGTTTGTAGAAGTTAATAATCTTTCCTTCAGCATTGTACATCAATTCCACGTCCCAGTCACGCTGTCCCCCACTTCCTCTTGCATTATCTTTCATCTTGAATTCCATTCACAAAAATCTGTCTATGGAGCTGAACCAGTATCCAGAGTCATGCATGCTGTTCATTACAGCAGGTAAGACATTTTACTGATGAAGAAAATCAGCCCGTTTTGAGCAATAACATTATGAATGGTCAGAGAGAATGTCATTGCAAAGAACACACGTCAAGAAAGTCATTGTAAATGTTGATGTACAACTGACACCATGTCATAAGACTCAAACTTAGTAGATAGAAGCATCAAACCTCGGCTCATAGAAACAAACTTGATTGTTGTATGACTGGAGAGCACACCCACCAATCCATGACCAGATCTTTTTATCCACATCATATAGAAGGCCTTTCCCTTGGTTCCAAGACGTGAAGCAGATTAGATTATCCTGCCCAAAGCATTCAAATCGCTCCGCTGATAATCTCAATAAAGCACGAAAATACTTCGGGGGCATCCTACTGATCTCCACCCACGTAAATTTGGTATGATCCAATTCCCAAATTCTCATACTCTGAAGAGTACTATAAAGGCCAATCCTTCCAACAAGAAAAAGACGTTTTTGGGTACCAGCAACCAAATAACCATCCAACAAAGATCGAGGAAACTTAGCCGGAATATGTTCCCAGTGACCTGTGTCTAATCTATACATCATCAGACCCAGCGGTGAAAGGGTTTCTAAGTACAATCTGGAGTCACAATAGGCCATTTTTGAAGAGCAGAGATTAACTGCTGGCATAATCTGATGAATTGTCCAACTGTCGATCTTTGAGTCATAAACTTCAGTTGGCAATGACTTGTCACCGTAAATATCGCTGGTGGCTATCACTTTAAATGACCGATCCACCCGATCAACAACCAATATCAGTTGCCTTTGTTGATGGTAATGCATACTAGGCAATGCCCTCCAAGTTTGAGTTAGAGGGTTACACACCAGGGTCTTGAACATTAGTCCATCATGCCCAGAAAAGCAAACAAGACCACCAGAAGAGCCAACTAACCAGAATGCCCATGGTGGCAAGAAAGTGAACGGTATTCTATACCAAGATTTCAGTGGTAAGCTGAAAACAGAACACTGCGGGATCTGCGTGTTCTTCCAAAATGTAAGGAGACACGGCCCGTGTGATGGCACACTGGAATGGAATTTGAGAAAACTACTATCTTGAAGCAGAGAATTCCACCGTTTACAAACCAATCGGAGGCGGAAAATTAAAAACGGAGGCACCCTAGCTAAGATCTCATGCAACAAGTCCTCGGGCAACATTGCCCATATATTATCCTCCATTTGAACATCAGCATGCACTACCTTACCAAATGTGGCAAGAGTTTCCTCATCCAAACCCCTTGGCTTGGTCTTAACAACCTTCTGCCGCGAAGGGCTCGTGTTCCTGGACCCTCCCCGCCCCATTGGACTAGTATTCCTGGACCCACCACTCCTTGGAGGGGAAGCTTGCTTGCAGCACCTCCCATCTCCACCAAAACCTCCATTTTCTACTGATTGAGCAACACAAACTCCAGACCCTGATTTAGAAGAATGCCCAGCACAATCCATGTCCTCTATCTATATAATTCCTCCAAACCCCCAAATCAAGCAAAATTTCAGATTCAAGCATCTATTCCACACCCCCGCACCAACCAAAGAACAGACACATAATTTTTTCAATCACCGATGCTCCAGAGCTAACTTTTCGGATACCCTAGATCAAGATCCAAAATGGTAAAGATCTCAAAACCCCAGATGATCATGTAAATAGCGTAAAAAAATTGTTTTTTTAAGCAGCAAGCTATGCTGAGGGTGAAGAGCGAGAATTACCTCCGATTTTGGAACCAAGCAGTCCCATTGATGAGAGAAAAAGTTGATAGAGGTTGAAAGATTGAGATTGTGAGAAGAACATGGAAGAATGAACTTTGGTCCTGTAAGAGTCTCTCTCTCTTTGGTTGGATTTGATTTACTTTGTCACTATTTGACAAAGGGAACACAAAATTCAATAATCATAATTACTGTTTGGTTACTTATCCCACTTCGTTCTGTGTTCAGGTGCGGACGCATCTACAATACCAACCCCTAACTTTCAGCCGCGTCACCAGATCTATATATCCATGATCAATCGCTCACCGTTGAAGTTAAATTACTCTTTTTTTAATTATTGTAAGGTTCAATCCCTTAATAAAAAGTTTAGTTTTGGTTCTACCGTTAATGCTATTAATACACATCATAATTTTTAAGAAAAAAAATTGTAATTACTTTAACAATTCTTTTAAAAACCAAAATTATTTCCCAGGAGTGTAATTTGGTGAAAAAAATGGTTCCTAATTATAATTTAATTAGTGATTAGGAGGAAACTTTTACCAATTTCCAAATTTCTGTATGTATGTATGAAATTTCTCTAAATGTAAGAATGATTGTAATCATCAACTAACTAGTGATTAGGAGCAATCAATTGAGTTTATTATTATTATAATAATAATAATTCTATTTTTATCGAAGCATGTGGTTGTTCATCGACGGATGATAATGGTGGAAAATTGTGATCAAACGGAGCATAACGGTGCTGTTTGGTGGGCCCACTGTTTGTGGGTGAATTTGATAATCCACTTTCTAACCTGTGGTTTCTCACTGCTGAATTTGACATCGATTTGTTTAATTAGAAAATAAAAACAATTTGAAAATGTCTAAACTTTTACAATTTTTGAACAATTCACCAGACTTTTGCATATAATTAATCAAAATAATTTTTCATGATGTCTTTGAGATGAAAATTTCAAATCTATGCTTTTGAAATCGAAACCTCTTTTTTTCCGAACTTGACCTTTTAGGTAGGTCTGCTGTCACAAATGCATCATTAAGGAAGATTCAGAATACTAAACAGAAATAGAGGGAAAATGGAACATTGTTTGAACGTCAAGACTGGAGAAATTTTATGGGCCCAAAGAGGTAGAAAAATAAAGAGTTTTGAATTTTGATAAGTAATAAATTATTATTCAATTTGGATATTTACATTTTATATTAATCAACTTTATTTAAATTATAATAATATGATTTTGTTCTATTTTTTTTTATGTTTTATTTTAATTAACTTTATATTTTGTGTTTTTTATTCTTTTATTTGGGTGAAACCAAAATTGCCTATGAATTTACCATAATGGTTCGTGTTAGGTGCTGTTTCAAAATTTACTTTGCTTTGTGTGAAGTTCCCAGCTTCCATGTCTCAGAAAACAAGCCATACAAACAAATAAATTGCATTCCACAGTCAAAAATAAAGAATTATACATATTTTTAATTTCAATACACTTCTCTTATTTTAATTTTAAAATGTTTTGATTATAGAGTGGAATTAATTATTTATTATGTCACATGTGTCTTGAATATTTGTTTCTATATTGTTCGTTTTAGATGTTAATTCGATCAAACTGAAAAATTATGTAGAAAGTACTTTGATATAATTTTAGGTTAACGATAATCTAATTACAATATTAATAATTATACTTTTTTTCTAAATAAATTGGTGTTAATGATAATTTTTGAGTATTTGAACCATTCAGTGCATTGATAATAGTTAATCATCCAGTTACTTATGGGTCCATCGATAATTAATTATCCAGTTAAATAATTGATCTAAAAATATTTTATCTTTCTATAATTTGAAATTTAATAATTCACAAACCTTATCAATTGATTTATACATGTTGTTTCCAGTGTTTTGTTTTGATGTGAACCTATTCCTATGATTAATAAAAACAAAGATGATTTTAGGTCATCCTTATCCCAACTTTTTCATTTTTTAGAGTTTTTCAATGGTTAATTTATTATTAAAGATTATCATGTGTTCTATGCAGATAAAATATAATACCAGTTTTGTCCAAAATCAGTTAATCTCCATTTGACCGTAAATTTAATAGATTGTATTATAATCAATAAATAAAAAACGGTATTTTTTATTTAAATAATTTATTTTCCATTATTTAAATGTACTTTTTCTTATTAATATTTTTCATCAACGCTCTACATTTATTCATTAAATTTAAAACGCAGTTTCTGGAAAATTGAAATCAATGAATTTGAGTAATTTTCCTTTACAAGATGAAATAAATTGTGTACAAAATAAAGGTCTGGTTGGTGTAACATAAACAAAAACTGTAGTTTTAAGTTAATAATTCGTTTTAGGTGGAAATTTTTAATGAAGGCCTTTTATATCATCACTGAGTTTCAACTACATTCTTGAAAATTATAATGATCCTTCAAAATATTTATATGTCTTTGATGCTCTTGATTGAGTTCTCATCCAATATTAGACTAATTTTCTCTTATACAATCACATCATTTTTATTTCATATGATAAATATTTTTGAAATGTTGGGTAGGTTTAATATACACACATATCCATATATCTCCGCACTGAAAAGATATTGTCCGTTTTGAGCTAAGTCATTACGAATTTGTTTTTAGTATCATTTCAGAAGGTCTCTTATTAAGGGATGTATCTTATCTGTATTTCATATTTTATAACTTTGTTTGTACCAACACATTTGACCAATTTTTTCTCATACAATCACATCATTTTTATTTCATATGATAAATATTTTTGAAATCTTGGATAAAATTAAATTTCCTTTAGTCTATATATATTTAAAATTTTTATTAGTATTGTTAAATTACGATAAATTTTTATTATATAAAATTTTGTGTAAAGTTTGAAATATAAATTAAAATATAAATACTTTCTATTATAATATATATATATATATATAAAGTAAAATCAAGATAATTTTTGTGTCTATTTTATTTTCTTCCTCTTTACATGTGTTTTAATGTTTTCAACAAGTGTTTATGATTGTGAATGATGTAAGAACTTTTGTTGGATAGTGTGGTAATTGCGACAACAATAACACACGACAAAGAAAAGGTGTTGTGAAATGGGTCATACCATAAACCGATTTTGGTAGGTTGTTGGCAGTATAATATTAATATGTGATGATGCTGGTGGGAACATATAATTGCATTGTGGGCCAAAACCTTCAAATCAAATCTCTTTAATTAGGTTAAAATTATATATATTAGGGTTATAATCTTATGAATTAGGGCATCAAAATAATTAGATAAGGTTCATATATTCTTATCTCATAGAGTTAGTGTGATATTTTTTAAGTTAAAGGAATCGTAATATACTTCATTCTATATACAAATGTTATCTATCTTTATTTATATGTTAATATGTATAAAAATATTTTGTTCGTAGCTTTTTTAAAACATATTTGTTAATACACACCCATTTTATATACTCACAAATTGTAACTAAAAATAATTAAAAAATATAATTGAGTTTAGATTGCTAAGGTGCTTTTTTATATAATCTAGATGAGTGTAGATTGCTAAAGTTCATTAAATCCATATTTTTAAATATGCTGGAAATTAAAACCATGATTAAGGTTAATGTTAGGTATGTGTAACAGTTTAACGTATTGCATCTAAAAAAAAGTAGTTACACTTATTAAATATATATGTACAATTTTAACAACTAATTTATTTAAGAAAATATAATTATTTTATTGTCGTTATTATTTTCCTCAGTGTCTTATTATTTTTTTTTGTTAAACTACGGCCCAAAGGTAGAATTAAGATATTATATATGTTTAAAGACGTAGCAACAAATTAAAAATTAACATCCAATAGTTAAAAAGTGAGAGAGTATTTTGAATCATGTGAAAAAAATATATATTTAACTGACTTATTTGACCAGAAAATAAATCAAATGGACAAATATTTTATGTTTCAAATTTTAAAAATTTCAATATATATATATATATATATATATATATTTTAAATTTTAATAACATATCTTATACATATGACATTTTGTTATAATTGTAAATAGTGTTTGAGTAAAAAATAAATGTGTAGTAAATAGAGAAACATATGAACATGTATATATTATAGATAAATATACTTCTGTTGAAATACTCCATCCTATAAATCATATTATTAGACACGATACACAAATCTTGATGGATGTATTTGATTAACAGAGATATATAATTTAATTACTTAAATATATAATATAAAAGTGTTACAAATACTAACTCGAACGTTATATATTTTAATTGGTAACATCTGAAATATTATCATTAAAAATACTACTAGATAAAAAGTTAATACTAAAATAATTATAATTAATTTAAAATATAAATATTTTTTGTACGATATTAATGTGCATCACCTGAAAATCAATATTAATGTCCTAACAATCAATTTTTTTTATTCTTAGTTAGAATGATTGAAATAAAACCGTTACTGATAAAATTGGAAGATTAATTTCCTCTATCTTGAAATAAAGATTTGAAACTTAAAGATTAAAAATAACAAAGTTGATATATAATAAAGTAATTTAATAATAAAAAGAACATAACTATTACCAAAAAAACAAACCAAAATTAACAATGAATGTTTCCATCAATAGATAACAGAATCAATAATAACCAACCCATCTAATTTTGGCATCATTGCCCCAATTCTTTGTCTTGTCTCTTCCTATTTTCATCATTTTTTATTTTTTTTCATTCAAATTATGTCAATTAAGGTGTTCTAAAAGAAAGGAGAAAAGATCCTGTGTGTACTCTTAATGCACCCCTCCTCACTCCTAAACTGACACGTGTACTGACAAGTGAGCATCACTGTCACACTCACGACCCCTTCTTAAACATCACCATCATCACCACCAATACCCACACACTCACATCACACGTGCCTTCTCTTCTTCCTTTTCCAAATTGATTCCAAACTTGGGAACACAGATAATTATTAACTGATGGGGGCGGTCACGTCGTCGATGGCGGCGAAGTTCGCGTTCTTCCCCCCTAATCCGCCGTCCTACGGTGTCGGGGTGGATGCCGTGACGGGGAAGCTGAAGATGACGGGGGTGGCCACCAGGGAAAACGTCGACGTTTTGAAGCTCTGCACCAGACGAGGGAACACCATCGTTGCCATCTACATTGCAAACCCTTCCGCCTCCTCCACTCTGCTATATTCCCACGGCAACGCCGCCGATCTGGGTCGGATGTACGAGTTGTTCTCCGAGTTGAGTCACCACCTCCGAGTCAACCTCTTATGGTAACTACTCCCTGCACATACATTACATCATGTTACCATTGTTGTTGTTGTTGTTGTTACTTCTAATGTCATGTCACGTTGTTTATTCACAGTACCAATTTTTCATTTTTTTTTCTTGTAGTTATGACTATTCTGGTTACGGTCAGTCTTCTGGTAAGGTAAGGGATTTTTCTCTGCTTAATAGTTTTTTTATTTATTTTACATGATACTGGATCTGCTTTTCAAATCTTCTTTATGAGAAATATTGAGTTTTTTTTTTAATTTCTGACAGAGAAGTTCTTAAAAGTTTTTCTATTTTTTTTTTCAAACAGACTCTAGATCATATGGGTTTGTTGAGCTCTGTATGATGCCTCTTGAAATAGTAACCGTGTGATTTAGCTATAATGTTGTTAATCACTTGAACTGAGATGCATCGCGTCAGTCTGTACATGTTTTTAAAAAATTTTAAGAGTTTACCTTATGTGATAGTTTTTTCTTTTTTAAATCCTAGAAAAATTGGAATGCTGTTAAGAACGATAGAATTAAAGAATTACGAATAGAACTTTTAATCATAGAATAACATATTCACTTAAGTAAAGTCGAAAGAAGTAGATGATTTATGTTGAACGGCTATAGATCAAGAAATTTAATTTAATTACAAGTAAATAGTCTATATCCACCAATCATTTAAAGAGTCCTTTTTTATGTTGTCATTTAATCAGTATAATAAATGTATTGACTTTTACAACAATCAACTTAAAAGCTATGCCAGTAATCAGTTACCTTAAAATTTACACGAACAAAGTCATTCAAGTCATTTTGAGCGAAGGTTTCTATATTTGCTTATTTCTTTTTATATCATTCTATTATTGTTCAATGTTTTATGAGTTAGAATGTCACGAGGTAGCTTAATATTTTGCTGGAATGGGAGTGAGTTGAAGAATATTCTTTTGACAGCCTAGTGAGCAGAACACGTATGCAGATATAGAAGCTGCATATAAATGCCTGGTAGAAATGTATGGGGCGAAAGAGGAAGATATTATTCTGTATGGCCAATCTGTCGGTAGTGGACCAACCACAGATTTGGCTACTCGTTTACCAAACCTTAGGGCTGTCATTCTACACAGTCCCATCCTATCTGGTCTCCGAGTCATGTATCCTGTGAAGCGGACATATTGGTTTGACATTTATAAGGTTTTATCTGTACCTATCATTGCTAAATAAATTGGTTAGTTACGTAGTTCAATTTGAGCCTTACGCACATATAGATTTCCATTGCTGCAATTTAATGATGTTTTTCTATTTTTTGTGCAGAACATTGATAAAATTCCTTTGGTCAGATGTCCAGTTCTGGTAATTCATGTGAGTCTGCTCAGTTCAAACTAGTATGTTATAGTATTAAATAGAATCTGTCATTGTACTTAACGGAATGGGAATAATAATTTGAAGTAATCATGGAATGGACCTTGATGGTTTTGGATCTCGCATAGTTTATGAAATATACTCATTTGTAATCTGAGTTGATGGTCCTCTTCCATTTTCTTGCTTTTCAAATACATACCCTCACGGCTTCATCATCATCATCATCAATAATAGATTGACTGAAACTTATTCAGCTGTATTGATCTGTTAACTTTGTTTAGAGCCATTCTAAGTTTCCCTCAGTTCCTTAAAAATTCTTGACCGTTGTCATTGTGGATGTCCGTCTAAGCTTTCTATTTAGATTTTTAAACATCATTTATGTGTTTGTCAACCATGCCAAAGTACTTCGATAGGACACTGGAACTAAAAGTCTATCATACTGCTGCTGAAGTCACTGTGCTGACGAAAGTTTCTTACCCTCTACTTCCTCTCTTCCCTTGTTTCATTTCACTAGTTGGACAGATC
The DNA here is from genome assembly GCF_016808095.1 of Vigna angularis. NCBI lineage: Eukaryota > Viridiplantae > Streptophyta > Magnoliopsida > Fabales > Fabaceae > Vigna > Vigna angularis. Next base: position 2,577,123 of record NC_068971.1, on the reverse strand, counting down.
GCTCCTCCCTTGCCAGTTATGAAGGTTGCCACAATACACTCCCAAACCAACCCCCTAATTGCCTCCGCATACATGTCTCTGGTTGTTCTTATTGATATAATAGACCTTAGTGATATGTGGATTCTGACTACCAAATTTGTCGTGCTTGCGATGATATGTTTCTATAATTCTTTATATACCGTTGACCACAGTCCACTAACTTCCGAATTGTCTAATGCGATGAGAAATTGTAAGGCTTTCCAGATCACTCTTTCTTTTATTAACCGACTTAGCTGTTATCTAAAATGAAGTTTCATATCTTTATGAGTATTCTGGAGTGATCTGTCAACATTTGGTAATTTGAATAACTTAAAACAAGGTTTTGAATTTTTCATGTGGGAACTATTATTCTGAAAATATCCATGGCTTAGATTTTGTAACCTGATAGATTATAGGTATTCCATGCTACATTAGTGATATCATTCTACACGGCCTTTTCATGTATTCGAGTTTTTACATTCATTTCAACTTTTTTATCAATTTTAAAACAGCTCAATTCAAATTCTGTTAGGACGTGCTTTTTTTGTTGTGTGACCTTAAGTTAGAGAGAAAGCATATCAACGTGGTTTATATGCATACATAGTGTACAACTAGGATATCAAATGGAGATATGCCTTATTTAAATGAACACTTAGCTGACCAGTTAAATCTGATGTTGGGGAACATAGTGTGCTAGACTTTTTTAATTGGTCAACTGTTCTGTCAGTAGCCAAATGTAATCAACCTATCACTTTCAACTTTCGAGCCATTTTATATATAATAAGATGGTTTTTCTTTTGTGTTGACATATGTATCGTTTAGGGAACAGCTGATAATGTAGTTGATTGCTCCCACGGGAAGCAACTTTGGGAACATTGCATACAAAAGTACGAACCCCTGTGGATTAAAGGAGGAAGTCATTGTGACCTGGAGCTTTACCCTGAATATATAAAGCACCTCAGGAAATTTATTGTGGTTATTGAGAGGCCACCGTATAAAAAAACTGGATCTGAACCGGTTCCTGATCAACTGGACAGACCTAGGAGTAGCACAGATTTTAGAGAGAAACCTAGACTCAGTATGGATCTAAGGGAGACTTTGAGACGAAGTTTTGACTTCAAAGAAAAGCCAAGGATAAGCACAGATCATAAAGAAAAGTCAAGAGCTGACAAGAAAGATAAATCAAGAAAGAGTATAGACCGCTCTGAGAAAGCATGTAACGGAGCAGAAATTCCTGAGAGAGCAAGAAATAGCATTGACCGGTCAGTTACAAATCACGTTTGATGTTCTCATGTCAGTTCTGCTAATGTTATGCCTTACATTTTTTCTATCTTTTGCTGCAGTTTTGGTGAAATGGTGAGATCGGTTGGTTTGTGCCATATTGATTGTTTTAGGCCCAAGGCAACTCATGCATAAAGATGACTCCATGACAAAAGCTTACACGTTGAGGCTGTATTCTTAATGATTATTTGATTGGTTGATGGGTGGTATGGGTGTTAGGAAAAAGTTCAGTTATTGTCCGGTTTAATTTCTGAAGTAATAGATGAAAAAGTAATTTAACATAGTAGATCATGTTTCGCTAAATCCTAGTTTGGTTAATAATGTGACCTGATTTTAGCATGCTAACGTTAACCAGGGTAGTGAGTTCAATTTGTCAGGGTAACCACATAAACAGGCACTTTACAGTTCTGCATTGTTAGATTTACTTCTGTATTGCTACAGTAACATGTTTCCTACACGAAAACAGACTGGATCCAACTTCTCTGCATTACTGTTCTTTCTTTTTGTTTCAACTGAATGTTGATGATTAGCTCTAGACCACGTGATTATCTTTCCCCGTTTCCTATAAAATTTATGCTCTTGATTTCACCGGTTTCATTAGATGTATATGACATGAAAACCTTAACTTGAGGGGAAAGCCATGTCTTTATTGGCATAACATAACAACAACTGGGGAACTCAGCATTGTTGCCAGCATCTCCTCCAACTTCCTTTGGTGGAACGGGCAATGATGAAGCTTTTTTTATTGAATTCTCTGGCTGTATCTGAATTTTTTATTGCGTCATAAATTGTAGCGGTTCTTGGTTTTATTGGTAGTCCTTCGAATCAACCATAGCCAAGAAGAGCATCTTTTTGTTGCAGTTTGACTCTTCATATAGGGTTCTCCTCATAAGGTTCTCCTGTTAAATATAATGAAAATTATATATGGGATTAATCTCCCTGTGTTGAACGCACATAGGGTTTTCTATTTATAATTGAAAAAATATGGACTAAGCCCAAAATACAAATAATAAATAATAACAAACTAACTGAAAGATAAAAGATATAATATTTCTAACACTCCTTCTCAAGCTGGAGCATACAAATTGTATGAACTAAGCTTGAAGTAACTGAACTTGGTTTTGAACTAGATGATTTGTCTTCAAGAGTGTGAGGCAAACAGAGATGGATTATCACATGTCAATGAACAAACAACAGCTTGTGAAACTTCAACTTCAAAAGTGGATGAAAGAAAGCAGTGGAGAAGGAGGCAATAAACACTTCAACTTCAAAAGTGGATTAAGGAGAGCAGCGGAGAAGGAGGCAATAAACACTTCAACTTCAAAAGTGGATTAAGGAGAGCAGCGGAGAAGGAGGCAATAAACACTTCAACTTCAAAAGTGGATTAAGGAGAGCAGCGGAGAAGGAGGCAATAAACGCAGCAGATTTGTGCGGCAAATACAATAAGAAAGGAAGAACAAGGCAAGAACAGCAACACAGAGGCGAAACCCTCTACGGTAGAGCTGGAGGATGACGAAAGCGGAAAAGATAGGACTAGACGCTGGTGCATCAACGGCGGAAACGAAGCACAAAAAAATGCAGAAAGAAGAAGGAGGTCTGAAGATGCGGAAGCATGCGGCGAGAAGAAGACAGACATCGATGGCAGCAATGGCTGCTCTGGAAGGTCTGAACAGAGAGAGGGAGGTTCGGTGAGACGACTGGCATCGGCGCGGTTTGATACCGATGCCGAGAAGGCGACGCGTGATGAACACGCGTCCGAGATTTACCGGAGAGTGGAGGCGCGTGACAGCGCATGTAGACGAGACAAAGACAGCGACCGTCAGGGTTAGGTCGCGCTTGAGGAGACGGCCCAGATCTGTTGTTCACCCGTCGAAACTGTGACGATGGCCGACGGCGTATGGTCGGTAGCAGCAAAGAGTGGCGATCGATTGAGCGGCGACTGGTTCAGAGGAGGCAGTGGTTCCCAGGAGACTTCTCTCTTTGATTCTGGGTGCTGAGATTTAAGAAGAAGAGAAAATGAATCTTATGAAATTTTTAGGGGCTGCCGGCGGCCATGACAGCCGGCCACCGGCAGACAGCAAAGACCACCGAAAGAGATCAGAAAACCTGCTCTGATACCATGTTAAATATAGTGAAAATTATATATGGGATTAATCTCCCTTGTGTTAAACACACATAGGGTTTTCTATTTATAATTGAAAAAATATGGGCTAAGCCCAAAATACAAATAATAAATAATAACAAACTAACTGAAAGATAAAAGATATAATATTTCTAACATCTCCTCATAACCGGTTTAACGACTCTGTTTTTACCTAGTGGCATATTTTTCTAATACATATATACATCATGTATTCTCTTTTTGGTTAATGAATAAAAATGAGTTTCTCTGGATATCTTTCTCTTCTCTTCTTTTTTTTTGTGTCTTGTTTGTACGTGAGACTTAACAAGTGGCACTGTTAGTGGGGACATCAAACGAGACAAAGACTTCTATATTCCTTCACAAAGAAACAATGGCAACGAAATTTCATACTGAGGAGTTCAATATATCAAACGATTTTAGGTTGTGGAAGATCAAGATGAAAACTATCTTAATCCAGCAAGGTTGTGATGAAGCCTTGAAGGGTGAGACCAGTATGTCACCAGTCTTATCACAAGCGGAGAAGAAGAACATGATAGATAAGGTCAGAAGTGTCATTATCTTGTGTCCTGGCAACAAGGCTGTAAAAGAGGTTGCAAAAGAAAGAAGTGCAACCGAAATATGGAAAAAATTTGAGTCATTATACATGAATAGATCTTTAGCCCATAGATTATGCTTGAAATAACAACTTTATTCGTTCAAGATGACAGAGTCAAGATCCATCGAGGAACAACTTGTTGATTTCAATAAGATCATTGATAATCTTGAGAACATTGGGGTAAAACTTGAAGATGAAGATAAAATTGTGATTCTTCTAAATGTTTTGCCTAAAACCTTCGAGCATTTCAAAGATGCCTTACTGTATGGGAAAGATCAAGTGATCACTTTGGAAGAAGTCATCACCTCCATCCAAACCAAGGAGTTTCCGAAACTTCAAGATTCCAAGAATATGGGAGAAGTATGTTTTGGACTTGCAGCCTCGAGAGTAAAGGGGAAGAAGGGAGAAGGAAAATCAAGCAAGGCGAAGCAAGAGGCCAAGAAGCAGGTTCGATACTTTAGACGCCATAAGATATGCCATATTAAGAAGCATTATTCTGAGAAAGGTGTCCAAGACTCTCAGGTGAAAGAAACTGTTGATGTTGCAGAGGCTTTGGGTGCTAGGAATCTGTTGGAGTTTTGGTTGCTTCATCCGATGATTCACAAAAAAGTTGGGTTATGGATTCCGGAAGCACATACCATATATGTCCAATCAAACATTACTTCGAGAATCTTGTTTTGAGGAAGTGTGGAATAGTACTCCTTGGGAACAATAAAGCCTGTAAAGTGCAAGGCATTTAGGTGATTAAACTTAAAATGTTTAATAATCATGAGATGTTGCTGCAAGGAGTGAGTTATGTTCCAGAACTAGAAAGAAATCTGATTTCCTTAAGTGCTTTTGACCTTATGGGATATTCAACAAAGGTTTAGAATGGGTTGATGAAGGTGGCCATAGGAGCTTCTGTAATTGCCAAAGGTAATCGCATTAATGGCTTGTACATCTTGGATGGATCCACGATTATATCTCATGTAGCTATTGCAAGCCAATCCATGGAAGATAAGACAAAATCATGGCATTTGAGGTTGGGCCATATAAGTGAGAAGGGGCTAGTCGAATTGGAGAAACAACAAGTGTTGATGGGTGATAAACTTCATAAATTGGAGTTTTGTGACCTGTGTGTTTTGGGCAAAGCTCATAGAGTGAAATTTGGAGCAAGCAAGCACACTTGCTCAAAACCTTTTGAGTATGTTCATGCAAATTTATGGGGTCCATCCAGGACTCAAACTCATGGAGGAGGATCCTATTTCTTAAGTATTATTGATGATTGCTCAAGAAGGGCATGGGTTTATATCTTGAGAAACAAAATAGAAACATTTCATAAGTTTAAAGATTGTCATACTCAAACTGAAATTCAACATGGATCCAAGTTAAAGGTATTAAGAACTGATAATGGTCTTGAATTTTTCTCTGATATCTTTAATAACTATTATGCTAAACATGGCATTAAGAGACATAAAATTGTGGTTGCAACCACACAACAAATTAGTCTTGCTGAAAGAATGAATAAAACCATTCTTGAAAAGGTTAGGTGCGTGATCTTGAGTGTTAGATTACCCAAGGTATTATAGGGTGAAGTTGTTAACACAACAATATATTTGATAAATAGGAGTCCATCTTTTGCAATAGAGAATAAAACACCAGTGAAAGTCTGGAGTGGTAAACCTGCAAACTACTCAAAGCTAAGGGTGTTTGGAGCTTTGGCTTATGCTCTTGTAAAGAAAGACAAGCTGGAAGCTAGAGTTGAGAAATGTGTGTTTCTCGGGTATGCAAAAGGAGTTAAAGGATACAAATTGTGGAGGATGGATCCATAACCATCCAAATTCATAACTAGCAGAGATGTGATTTTTGATGAAGCAACAAGGATGAAGATGCATACTTTAAATCAGGAACTTGAGAAGGAGAAAACACAATTTGAGATGGAGACTCTTATTGATAAAGCTCAACAAGATCTTGATAATTACCCAGAAAGTTCATCAAATGACACTGAGCACCCAGTTTCGAATCCAAGGGATTTAAATCAAGCCACCAATGACTATCAACTTGTCCACGATAGGGAGAGAATAATCTCCAAACCAACGAGAAGGTTTGGTCAAGTTGATTTAATATGTTATGCTTTGAATACAGCTGAAGAGATAAATGAATAAGATGAACCAAGAAACTTCAAAGAGGCACTTGAGAGTGAACAAAGAAAGTTTTGGTTGTGTGCCATGGAAGAAGAACTTGGAGCACTCAGAAAGAATAACACATGGAGACTTGTAAAGCTACCTAAAGGCCAGAAGGTAATTGGATGCAAATGGATCTTCAAGAAAAAGGGTGGAATTTTGGGGGTTCAAAAGGCTCGATTCAAGTCAAGATTGGTGGCAAAGGGGTTTAACCAAGCCGAAGGTGTGGACAACAATGATATTTTTACACTTATGGTGAAACACTGCCTAGTGAGAATTTTGATGTCAATTGTAAACCAGTTTGATTTATATATGGAGAAGTTGGACATTAAGACTACTTTCGTACATGGAGACTTGGAGGAAACAATCTATATGAGCCAACTGGAAGGATTTGCACTCGATGAAGGGTATGCACCCTGCAAAAATCCTTGCATGGCTTAAAACAGAGTCCCAAGCAGTGGTACAAGAAAATTAATGATTTCTTAATGAAGTTGAATTTCAAGAGATGTAGCTATGATAATTGTGTATACATACTCAAAAAAGGATATCGGTTGTACTTATTGTTGTATGTAGATGATATTTTAGTGACAATAAAAAAGACAAAGGATGATTAATGATATAAAACTTACCCTAAATTTCGAATTCGCGATGAAGGATCTTGGAAATGTTAGTCGAATCCTTGGAGTAGACATCATCAGAGATAAGCTACAATGTACCCTATTTTTGTCTTAGCATAATTATATGAAGAAGGTTGTAGAAAGGTTTAGATGTATAAAAGCTAAACTCGTAAGCACACGTTTAACCTATCACATGAAACTCTCAAAGAGTCAAGACATCATGTTTGATGATGATAGAAAGAAGATGGAATGTATTCTTATGCCCATGGAGTAGGCATCGTTATGTATGGAATGATTTGCACTAGACTAGACATTGCACATGTTGTTAGTGTTGTGAGCAAATTCATACCAAAACTGTTTATACATGTTGGGAAGCCCTAAAGTGGATACTCAGATACTTGAATGGATCTCTAAATTCAGGACTCCTATAAGAGGAAAGCTCATTTTAGATCCATCATTGAAGGCTTTGTTGATGTCGGATGTCCTGATACTAGAAAATCTCTCTCAGGATATGTGTTTACTATGTTTGGAACAACTGTGAGTTGGAAGACAAATTTCCAATTTGTCATAGCTTTGTCCACCACAGAAGCAGAACATAATGCACTGTTGAAGGAGTGAAAGAGGTTTGTGGTTGAAGGGAATGCTCTTTGAACTTAGATTCGAACAGAAGAGTCTTCATATATATTTTGATAGTCAAAAGTACTATCCATCTAGCTAACCATTTTGATAGTCAAAGTACTATCCATCTAGCTAACCACCAAATGTATCATTCGAGGACCAAGCATGTTGATATCAAATTACATTTCTTTAGAGATGTGATTGATTCAGGTGTAATTGAATCAATGAAGATTGGTACTAATGACAACCTAACATATATACAAAACAACCATTGAAGTAGTAAAGATTGCTACTCACGAAAGTGCTAACTAGGAATAAGTTTAAAAAATGCGTAAGTATGATAGGTTTTAGTTGTGTGTGAAATCATGGAAATGATTGTTTTGTACACTTTCTATGAAGTGTTAAGGTGGAGAATTGTTGTAGTTTGACTTTTTATATAGGATTCTTCTTGTAATCGTTTTAACGATTTTGTTTTTATTTATAATATATATATATATATATATATATATATATATATATATATATATATATATATATATATATATATATATATATATATATATATATATATATATATATATATGATATATTCTCTTTTTTGGTTAATGAATAAAGACCAGTTTCCTTGTCAAGCATTTTTTTTCTTCTCTTTTATCTTTTTTTTTGTCTTGTTTATAGTTGAGACGTAACCGTTTTTTTACAAGTTTATATGCCACTACGGATTAGTATGATTTTGTGACCTGTATTGGTTTGTAAACTCATTTTTTTTTTCATTGTAAACATTTACTCCTATGATATATTTTTGATGGTGTTTATGGAGATGTAGTTGACGAAAGTGTTCATTGTCACTCAATATATGTAGGACCACGACCCAACGGTGGAGCTCATTACAAGCTAAATCACATGTGTTAGAAACTGCCGAATCTCAAAAGTTTTGAATACATATTATGACTGCTGTGTCAAATTCGGAAAGCTTTTTGACTATTAATACGTTACATTTCATACTACTCTTTTTATACAATTTTTCATTTCTATAACTCTTCTTTTGATTATACTAATAACATTCCCTAGAAAGTAACGACTTTTTTTATAAATATTGTTGTAAATTGATAGAATTACTCTACCAATTCATGTTTTTTAAAATTACATTAACATTTAAAGCTAAGTTTAATGTTAAATTGAGTATAATACTTTAATCATTTAAACATATAGTAGTTATACATTTAATCATTTTATCATCTAATAGTAATATATTTAATCATTTTAACATCTAATAGTAATAGTAATGGAAAAATCAGTTAAAATTATATACAATGTACAACAATTTAATTTAAATGTTTTTCATTGAATATAAAAACTACTTTTTGTTATTAAATATATGAATAACTAATATACATCGTGGTTTCAATATTTATATAATATAATATTGAAAGGGTAAAGTCATTTTCAATAATGTGAAAACTTATATAATGCACAATTAATATAAATTCATGTGTATATCAATTTTAATTATAATATATATATTGACACCGAAATTCCTTTTATATAATTTAATTAAAGCGTAATTACAATATATAATATCTAATAATATCTAAATAAATCCTTAATAAAGTCTATTGAAATATATGAATAAAAATATTACTATATTTAAGGGCAATTATAATTTTAATATGATTATTTTATCCTTTTTTAAAATTAAGAATAATCGAAAATTATTTTAAAACTCTATTATTTTAATTTGAACATTTTGTTGTGCTCAATATTTAAATTTTATGAAGACTGTTTTATATTAATCTATGTTGAAGAGACTGGTCACAGCTAAATACTTTATATTTAATTTTAGTATATTATCGTTAAATACGAAGTCAATTTTCGGTATTAAATATATTAATAATAAAGTGTAGTATACAGTGTTAATATTTGTATAATATTAAAATGAATAACTCCTTTAAAATATTTAGTTCTTTGTGTAATACTTAAATGCGATGCTTTTTTTGTGTAATACTTGTTTTTTTCTTTATTATGGACAAATAGTTGTATTTAAGGAGGGCAACTGGGCAAGCTAGTTCGACTTGTTACACAATCCTTGGTTGACCTTTTAAAATCCAATTAGGTTATATTAGTTCATCAAACAAAAATAGTCATTACTAATAATCTTGTCATTTTTATAATTTATTTTCAATTTTTTTAATTTTTCATTTTAAATTTGTTTATATATACATAACCTATAAATAAATATTAAAAGTTTTTAATCATTTAAAATATTTTCTAAATTTTTAATTAATTAATGTTTTTAATTAGTTAAATTAAAATAATTATTACATTTATCTACAAAATTATTCTAATATAATTAATAACTGAAATTTAATGTAAGGGTTAATTATTTAAATTATAATTTTATTATATATTTATACATTTAAAAATATAATATAGAAAAGTTAATATCTTTTAAATTATTTTTTATTTTAAATTTAAATTTAAATAAAAATAAGGCAACGAGCTAACCTACATTTTGACCAGTCAAATTGAAAGACTAGATGGACCACACTAAAATGACTTAATGAAATTTTCAACCTGGTCTGTTCTATTTTAGATGGACTAGTGTTGTCAAAAGATATTAGAACCTGTGAGCCAATCTAACCCATTATGGTTCAGGTTGGGTTGGGTTGAGAAAAAATGAAATTTTGATACAAATTAATTTTGAAGTCAATTCACTAAGAGCCCAACTCATCAAGGGTTTGTGTTGAGGAAAGAAAAATGGAAGTTATTGAGGGTTTATATAGTCTAATGGGATAGGGCTTTTAATTTTATTTTTAATTGGTTAGAATTTTTTTAATAATTTGTTGAGGTATTATTATCAATGAAGTGAGGTATTTAATGGTGGAGATGTTATGTTATAGGTGGTTATATTATGAGATGACACTATAAGTAAATTTGAGTTTTCTGACAATTTTTTGTTCTTTCATTAATGAAAGTGTGCAAGAGAGATTATACAAATAATTTTATAATTAATCAGATATTTCTCACACGTGATGACTTAATTATATGGGTTCAATTGCTTTTCTTGTTGGGTTTATGGTCGTAACTATAATATATTATAAAGCTACTAATGAACTTGGAAGAAAGACGTTTGTCTTGTTAAGATATGAATAGGGTGGAAAGTACATGAAATACACACTTGATATTCAGTATAGTATATAGGACACAATAAAATGTGAGTGTCCTTTTAATATGAAGGGCAAACCAAATTATAATAGAGAGATGGGTATTGAAGGTTATATGCAAATATCATAACCATAATTTGGCACAGAGTTTAGTTTGTCACCCTTTTATTGGGAGGTTAAATATCATTAAACAATCATAACTTATTGATATGACTAAGTATTAAGTGAAGCATATAAATATTTTATTGTCTCTAAAAGAAAATAATGATTGTAACGTCACAACAATCAAGCAATTGTAATGTCACAACAATCAAGCAATTGTATAATGCAATGTATACTTACAAATGATAATTGAGAGGGTCAATAATTGAATTGCAGCAGGTAATGATGATGTTAGATTGTGATAAATGCACTAATTAGAGTAAATGTGTCGATGAATATGAGGTGATAAGTGACATCTTTGGACACATCATGATGTAGTGAAATTGTTGAATGCATTTAATGTTGTTTTCGTGATGAATACGATATACAAAACCAACAAATACCGATTGTCATTGCTTAAGATAGTTGGGAGTGACATCTATAGAGTTGACCTTCTTAGCAGTCTTTTCATTCTTATCAAGTAAATGGGAAAATAATCTCACTTGGGTTTTAGAAAGGTTTAGAGGAATTTTTTTTTTACATATAAGAGTGGTCTACAGATCATTATTAATGATAGAGACTTAACTTTGATTAATTTCATTGATACTGTATGACTTGAATGTTATAATCTCATATGTCTTCTACATTCTGAAAATTGTGGAAGTAAAGTGCAAAATGTTAGAGGATTCTGTTGAGACATGAGATGTCATGATGGAAGTATGGAAAAATGTCATGGATCGTGAACAAAAGTCAATGTTTACTGACTATGTTGATCGCCTTCATTATGCTTGTAGTTCATGACCTTTATCTTTGAATATGTGAATCAGACTTGGATTATTCCGTATAAGACATACTTTTTAAAGACGTGGACAAACCGAGTTATGTATTTAGGAAATACAACATCAAATAGGTATGTTTTAAAGTTATTTTATTTAATTGTTTTTTGTTATATATTGTATGATATTTTTCATGTTATTTGTATTATAGTTGAGCTTGCTCATTGGAGTCAAGAGAAAGTATTGGGAAGTAGTATAAAAGACATTTGTTTGTATAGGGGTACTATTTAGAATGTCATAATCCTGTAAAATAATTAGATAAAGGCGTCATTTGAAAAAGTATTGATTTTGTGAGTGATGCTTTTAAAGGACCCAAATATAAAAGATTGGTTGGACGAGTACTGAGATATGTGTTCGAAAATGAACATATGGTTTGCATTGTGCTTATGAATTAGCATGATATGACCCTTGGATGATTCCTCTGGCTGATATTCATATCATGTGGATTAAATTGAGCTTTTTAAATATTGTATCAAATGAATCACATCCAAAGTTATGCATTCAACGTGAACTTAATATGGTGCAAAAATGTTTCAAATAAGTTGACATTAGAAGAAAAGTAGACATTAAACAGAAGTTACTTGAAATTGTTTGTCTTTCTATGACATTTATGGTACCTTCATTGCATAAACTTAAAACGAATGTTGCACACAAGGGTAAACTTCACCAAACTGAAAGGTCTACAAAGCGTGAACCCTCATATTTTGAGCACATTGACACCTTGTATTCCATCCATGAAACTTCATCTCAAAAAAATCAAATACAATCTAAGGCTAAATATGTGCAACAGAGGAGAGTACTCATGTTAGATTAGTTTTATCTTATTTGTCACCCTTATATTATCAATGTTGTTAATGTCTTTATTGATAATCATTGTGGTTATAGATGCATTGTTACTTCGTTGGGACTGAGTGCAGAGTCATGATCCATTATCTGACATGTCATGTTTAAAGAACTAAGTTAGTGACATGATGAATACGCAACACTAATGAGAAGGTATGATCAATTAGAAGAACTAAGAAACTTATTATGTCTTACTTTTTTCTTTCAAAATAATTTGTTTCATTACTTACTGGCTAATATGGACAAATGAGTAATTATACTAAATATTGACTATGTTATTACTAATCGATATAATATTATTTTAGTTTATGTCACATAATTAAAATTATACAATATATTCACTATGTAGTTAATTGTCTTTCAACATCAACATTAATTAACATGTATTGAACACATTTATAAATTTTCTAAATCAAATTTCAAAATATTATGAATTTCTAAATTGGATATTGAAATCAGCATGTAAACGAAAAAATTTATGACCAAATCAGTATGTAAACGAAAAAAAGTAAAAGTACAAAAGGGAAATAAAAATGTAAATATCTCTAGATAAAAAACATAACATGTAGTTAGATATGCGGACTGGGTTCAGCAAGCTTTGGGCACAAGAATAGCCTAACAAAAAAGCCCTATCCCATTGGACTATATAAACCCTCCGTAACTTCAATTTTCATTTCCTCAGCACGAACCCTGGGTCGAAACCCTAGCTCTCAGCAGCGATGCAGATATTCGTGAAAACCCTTACGGGGAAGACAATCACCCTTGAGGTGGAGTCTTCTGACACCATTGATAATGTCAAGGCCAAGATCCAGGACAAGGAGGGCATCCCACCAGATCAGCAGCGTCTCATCTTCGCAGGAAAGCAGCTTGAGGACGGTCGCACCCTCGCCGACTACAACATCCAGAAAGAGTCCACTCTCCACCTCGTCCTCCGTCTCCGCGGTGGCGCTAAGAAGCGCAAGAAGAAGACCTATACCAAGCCTAAGAAGATCAAGCACAAGCACAAGAAGGTGAAGCTCGCTGTCTTGCAGTTCTATAAGGTTGACGATTCCGGAAAGGTGCAGAGGCTCCGCAAGGAGTGCCCCAACGCTGAGTGCGGTGCTGGAACCTTCATGGCTAACCATTTTGATCGCCACTACTGCGGCAAGTGCGGTCTCACTTATGTATACCAGAAGGCGGATGCCTAATTTCTTGTTTTGTTCGTTTAGTGATGCGACGTTTTTAATTAAATTTTTATCAAATACTTTATCGATTTGGATTACCTATTATTTGCATACATATTTTGTTAATTCCATTGAAGTAGTTCGTATCAAATTGCTATGGTGGTTTATTGTTCTATGATATATCGGGAGTGTGGTATAATAAATGGATGTTGTAGGTTGAGATTGGAAAATCCTGTTTATGCCTTTAGGGTGTTTGATTAATTGTTTGAGTTGTGATTTAGGTGTTCATGGAACTTTATTTCTGATATCTGGTTCTGCTGATTCTAGACATTCTGTTGCTTTCTTAATTTGATAATTGTTGATGCCAGGCAAGCTTTTGGTGGGTTTCGTTGATAATTTGTACCCAGTGTAAGCTTTCTGCATAAGTTCTGCTTTGATTGATGCTTTTTCCATTTACATTATAAAGTTACTACTTGTGAAAATTTGATATTTTGTCAATAGTTGGCGTTGGTTCTTAGTGCTATTACTAAGAGAAAGTAATATGTTTTACCTTATTTTTTAGTGATATTATGTTTGATTCGTTTGATTTCCCGAAGAGTGATGTAATGCAAATGTAGAAGATTGTGTCGGACTGTGTTGGAAGAGCAGGTTTAAATTACTATTATAAACAAAATATTATGCCCCAGCTGGAAGAAGTTAAAACTTTTTAAATGTCTGGTTATGGTTAACTAATTTCGCTTGAACCTGGTAAATTTTTGTTTGCTATTTTTATTTGGTGAAATTTTATTTTAATGCCTTGAATTGATTCTTCGTTTGCTATGAATAGTTTCTTATTATTTTTGTTATGCTAAAACATGTGTTTTTTTGTGCTTACTTGTATGTTTGTATCACTTTGCTATGAATTTGGTTGAGATTTTTTGTTGGGTTGGATTGTTGTTGGTGTTGTTTTGTTTGGGTTTAAATGTGTTAGTGTGGTTCTCCTAATAGGAACACTGATTGAACTTTAGCAATTAAGCTGTTTGCCTAGAAAACTAGGTTTGTATGCGATAATTTTTTGTTTTCTGATTTATCTGCCAAAGTTTTCAAAGTGTGGCTGTTTGATTTTAGTTTGCCTGTGTATTTTCAGGCAGTTTTTATTTGTTTGTGAGGGAGGCACTGTGTAAACGTTGTCTAAGTTTGTTAATGAGTTTAAAGACTGTTCCATGAGCTATGTGCCTATAATGTTGCAATAGTATAATTTGTTATAAAAAATATTGTATTTAATCGTAAATAATAATATAGTATTTTCAAGCGTAATTAATTATATTTTTAATAATTATATCGTGAAGATTTGTTATTATTTCTATATATATTTTATCGTAACTTATCAATAACTCAAAACTAGTTAGTTTTGATAGAATCTTTTAATAATACAAGCAGAAAACTATTTACCATTGTACACCCTTAAATGTTTTTAAAAGGAAGTTAAATATTATGTTGAAACCGAAACTAATATATCTGAAATATATTTTTATTTTATATATTTAAAATCTATAGCAGTTAATAATAAAGAATAGTTTTCGTAATTAAAAAGTAATTAAGAGTATTAGAAGAAAATAATAATGGATTCAAATTTATTTGAAATTAAAAGTCGAGAAATTTAATTCAGTTGAAAACATGCTTTGTAGACATCAAATTAGTTTATGGAAATTTAACAATTAAATTAAACTTGATTATACAATCATTTTTTTTCCCATTAATTGTTAACAGATTGAACGAACAATCTATGACTATCTTAATTTGTTTTTATGTTATTTTTTATTTGAATACCAAAATATTGCCAAAATCTTAATTAAAATATTTCAAACTTTACAACTATTTAATAAAAAAAATTAAAATAATTTTTTTATCGGTGTTTACTTGTTATAAAATTGATCATAAATTATTTTTAACTCTCAAAACCCGAATACCCTTACATGGATAAAAACAAAACTAATATTATATGTGCATTTATATATATAATAAAGCTGTGATTTTTTCTTCAAAAGCTTAAGATTAAATGGGTTGGGAAGTTCAGCTGAAACAGAGCTCCTAGGACTATTTAAACCCTCCATATCATTCTTTCTCCTTTTAGTCAGAAACCCTTGGAAACCCTAGCAGCTGCAATGCAGATATTCGTGAAAACCCTTACGGGGAAGACAATCACCCTTGAGGTGGAGTCTTCTGACACCATTGACAATGTCAAGGCCAAGATCCAGGACAAGGAGGGCATCCCACCAGATCAGCAACGTCTCATCTTCGCAGGAAAACAGCTCGAGGACGGTCGCACCCTCGCCGACTACAACATCCAGAAAGAGTCCACTCTCCACCTCGTCCTCCGTCTCCGCGGTGGCGCCAAGAAGCGCAAGAAGAAGACCTATACCAAACCTAAGAAGATCAAGCACAAGCACAAGAAGGTGAAGCTCGCTGTCTTGCAGTTCTATAAGGTTGACGATTCCGGAAAGGTGCAGAGGCTTCGCAAGGAGTGCCCCAACGCTGAGTGCGGTGCTGGAACCTTCATGGCTAACCATTTTGATCGCCACTACTGCGGCAAGTGCGGTCTCACTTATGTATACCAGAAGGCGGATGCCTAATTTCGTGTTTTGTTCGTTTAGTGATGCGACGTTTTTAATTAAATTTTTATCAAATACTTTATCGATTTGGATTACCTATTATTCACATACATATTTTTGTTAAGTAGTTTGTATCAAATTGCTATGGTGGTTTATTGTTCTATGATATGTCGGGAGTGTGATATAATAAATGGTTGTTGTAGGTTGAAATTGGAAAATCCTGTTTATGCCTTTAGGATGTTTGATGAATTGTTTGAGTTGTGATTTAGGTTTTCATGGAACTTTATTTCTGTTATCTGATTCTGCTGATTCTTGACATTCTGTTGCTTTCTTAAATTGATAATTGTTTATGCCAGGCACGCTTTTTGGTGGGTTTCGTTGATAATTTGTACTCAGTGTAAGCTTTATGCATAAGTTTCACTTTGATTTATGCTTTTTCCATTTTGAAACTCTTGCATATTTAGAAGTAGTTTGTTATACAGCAAATTGCCTCGCCATTACTGTGGGTCCTTTGCTTCCATTTACATTATACAGTTACTACTGTGAAAATTTGATATTTTTTCAATAGTTGAGTATTTCTGTGCCGTTATTGGTGTTTGTATTGCTATTACTAAGGGAATTAATATGTTTTACCTTATTTTTTAGTGATATTATGTTTGATTCGTTTGATGCCCGACGAGTGATGTAATGCAAAGTAGAAGATTGTGTCGGAGTGTGTTGGAAGTACTTGTTTAAATTATTATTATAAACAAAATATTATGCCCCTGCTGGAAGAAGTTAAAAAGTTTTAAATGTCTGGTTATGCTTAATTTGGCTTGAACCTGGTAAATTTTTGTTTGCTATTTTATTTGGTGAAATTTTATTTAACTAATTTGGCTTGAAGTTTTGCTACTTTTTTTGAATTGATTCTTCGTTTGCTATGAATTGTTTCTTATTATTTTTGTTATGCTAAAAACATGGATTTTTTAGTGCTTATTTGTATGTTTGTATCACTTTGTAGCGTTTGAATTTGGTTTTGAGATTGTGTTGGGTTGGTTGGATTGTTTAATTGATGCTCTGTTAATTTTGTGAATGGTCGTTGGTATTGTTTGTTTGTGTGGGTTTTTTTATCCTCATGATTGGGAAGGTATACATTTGTTTTATCTATTTATCTTGAAGGTAATGGATGGTGTTTAAATGTGTTTGAGTGGTACTCCTAATAGGGACACTGATTGAACTTTAGCAATCATCTATTTTTTTGTTTTCTAATTCCCATTGGTTGATTCGAAACTTAAATGATGGAGAATCGTGTCTTGGGTTTTGAGGTCGAACGTTGTTGGTTATAAGGGCAGATATTTTCGAATTTTCGTCGTCGTTCTTTAAGAATGTAGTGTAAAACAATTGATGACTAATAATACCTGAATAGTTTTTTTAAGAATTCGAAGTTAGACTATGGTGTAATACTGCGATTTCATTAGAGACCTGATTGATTAAGGTGTCATAATGAAGATTGCTACTAATGACAACCCAGCAGATACTTTAACTAAAGTGCTACCTAGGTTTTAGTCGTGTGAAATTATGGAAGTGTTGTTTTGTACGCTCTGCTATGAAGTGTCAACTTGGAGAATGGTTGCAGTTTGACTCTTCATATAGAGTTCTCGTCATAACCGTTTTAACGGTTCTGTTTTTACCTAGTGACATTCTTTTGTAATACAAATATATATGATGTATTCTCTTTTTGGTTAATGAATAAATAAAACTCATTCTCTGGATATCTTTCTCTTATCAGACATTTAGGTGTATTGCTTAAATTGCACATATTATATTATTTTATTTAAAATCCATGATTCTAATTTAAATTGAAATATTTTATTTTGACACTGAAATTCCTTTTATATAATTTAATTAAAGCGTACTTACAATATATGATATCTAATAATATCATTAGGAGTCCTTGATAAAGTCTATTGAAATATATGAACAAAAATATTACTATATTTGAGGGCAATTATAATTTTAATATGATAATTTTGTTCTTTTCTTAAAATGAATAATAATAGAAAAGTGATTTAAAACTCTATTATTTTAATTTGAACTTTTTGTTGTGTTCAATATTTAAATTTTGTGAAGACTGTTTTATATTAATCTATGTTGAAGAGACTGGTCACAATGAAATATTTTATAATTAATTTAAGTATAGTGTTAATATTTGTATAGTATTAAAATTAATAACTCCTTTAAAATATTTGGTTGTTTGTGTAATACTTAAATATGATGGTGTAATACTTGGTTCTTTTTAGTATTTGCAAGTTGAGAGAGCACAAAAACAAACTTTTACGACGTGTCACTCACATAAAAAAACCGTGAAAAATATAACTAAAGTAAAAAATTCCAAAAGAAAAAAATCAAATATGATGCTTTCTTTGTGTACACCTGGTTCTTTTTACACTTGTCATATTGTTGTACCAACGTGTGTCCTTAGTTTTTTTAAACAACAAGCTTTCTATAATAATAACAATGAGGGAGCACATAAAGAAAATCTTACCACATGTCACTCATAGAAAAAATCATAGAATAAAATAAAAAGTAAAGTAAAAAAAAAAAAACAAAATATGATGCTTTATTTGTGCAATATATGGTTCTTTTTATGCTCGATGTATTGTTAAACCAATAAATGACGTGTGTCCTTATATTTTGTAAACAGCAATTCATTTTTACCTCTCATATACAATAATAACAATTCATTGAACACTAAAACAAACTTTTTTCATGTGTCACTCACAAAAAAAACCCATAAAAAAGTTAAAGTGAAAAAAGCTTTGCATTCTTTTTGCATAATATATTCTTTATGTTTTTAGAATTTACTCTTTACATTTGTTGCTCAGTTTATCCTTTATTTACATTTGTTGCATGGTTTATTCTTTATATTTACATTTGTTGCATGGTTTATTCTTTATAATTATATTTGTTGCATGGTTTATCCTTTATAATTTTACATAGTCTTTTATTTATATTATTATTTTTGTATCATTTAATCTTTTATACTTTTATTATTTTTGGACAGTCTATCATTTGTAGTTTTAGAAATTTTACCTTTTCACATTTGTACATCGTTTAACTTTTTGTAATTTTACTAAGTTTACTCAATTTTACACATCATTTATCTTTTTTATTTTTAGAAAACTTATTTTATATTTTTCTACACAGTCTAACTAATGATTTATTTAAAATTTAATTTAAATTTTTATTTTGACTAACTCAATCATAATATATTGTTTAAAATAATTAAATATGATTTATTTAAAATTAAATGCATTCTTATTATGAAAAAAAAATTAAAATATTATCATGATTTAATTTTATAAAATTATATATACTTTATATTAAATTGTAATTATACTTCTATAAACTTAAATTAATAGAATAAATAGATATTATAACAGGTACAAATACTAGTAAAACTATAATTTGCAGTTTTCAGGGGTTAAACTTGTATGAGTAGGGTATGATAAAATGAGGGAAAAGAAAGGTAAATAATGATGATAATTTAAAGAGTTTCACTAATATCCAATAAACTTTTACAGTATATATGGAATGACTATATATATATCCATGAGAGTGGTTGTGATATTGGGTGTAAAAAAAAGGTTATTCTAATTGCATGATTGTTTGAAAGAGATAGGTTGAAATGGAAAGGGAGGATCCCATGCATAGAGAATGTCGACATGTTCATCAGTAGAAATTGATGAACCATCTTTAAGAAGACAGACATTATCAGAAACCTTGTTCAAAATTGATGGATCTTCAGTTTTGTAGGTTTGAAAACCAGTGCAGTTGAGCTTCACTTCTGACACTGCACACGGACATCTGTTAATAATCATCACTTTCCTCTCATTCATGCCGTGTGGCCAGTTTCCTGTTTTTGATTGTATCCCACTCACACAGTTTGATGCATCATTGCCTGCAACCAAGCAGTTTAATCTTCTTATCGTGTGTGTGTGTGTGTATATATATATATATATATATATATATATATATATATATATATATATATATATATATATATATATATATATATATATATATATATATATATATATATATATATATATATATATATATATATATATATATATATATATATATATTGGAATACAACCAAAGTTCTACATCCGTTAAAAGAAGAGACAGATATGAATTTATATATACATAAATATCTCCATTGATAAGAGGTCTTTTGGAGTGGTACCAAAAATAAATTTGAGAGAGCTTACTCAAAGTGAACAATATTTCTCCTATGTGGAGATACGTGTATATTAAACCTCCCCAAACACTGATTCAATTCTAGTGGCTGAGCCCAGATGAGTATGACTTGAAGATAAAAAAGACTAAAAAAGATTTTTTGTTGGGTCTTTAGACAAGGGGGTTCACTCAGAGATACACACTATATGAGTTTTATATCCACTTTGAATTCTCAATAAATATATATATATATATATATATATATATATATATATATATATATATATATATATATATAATTGAAATTATTAATTAAGTAAATTTTTTATTAAAAAGAATAAGATTATTTAAACATTTTACTGTTTGAATTGTAAATTTTATTGTTTAGGCTTTCAGATTACCCTATACTTTACCATTAGTAAAGAAATCGTATATCATAAATTATGTAGTGTTATAAAAACATATTTGGTGAGAGATGTTTAACATGTATAATATAGGAGTAATGTAATGTGCTTAAAATAAAGTTTATTACGTTGTGTTAATAAAAATAACAAAAGCTTGTGACTTGCTTATTTTTTTTAATTTCTTATTCTAAAATAAGATTGAGTACAAGTTGTTTAGTAATAATAATAATGAGTGTAATAGGAATATAAACAAATACATTTTTCGATTTATGAAATAACTTTTTTTATCGGAAATGGATTAAATATGCATGTGATATGGTAAGGAAAAAAACTACAAATTTCTATATATGAAGAAACTTATATATTGGAGATGTACTACTGACATGACAATAATTAATTATATATTTAATATTCATAAAATTAAAAAAGAAAAAATATGGTCAAGCAAGAAAAAATCTTGAATAGAATAAAATCAATAGAATGATAAATTGTACAATTTAAATTTATAACAAAATACTTATTTTGAATTAAATAATTAAAACGAATTGGTCTTGACTTAAAACCGACAATAATGATAATTTTTAAAAAATGATAAAGCATGAAAATGATAATTGAAAAATTATTGTCCACAAAAACTACTTAGCCAAAAGTAGAAAGATTTTAACAAATTTTTTAACAATTTTTTGACAATAAACTATGAGTTATTATTTTATTAGACCGTGTATTTAAAATAAATTAATCACAAGTTATCATGTAAGTGATAGTAAAAAAGTTATTAAAAAAGTTGTTCCAAAGTAGAATTAACAAGATGAAATTCTGAAAGAAGAATAATGGAAATAAAAAATATAAAAAGAAAATGAAGTGTTGTTACCTGCAAATAGAAGAGCAAGGAAGAAAATGAAGGAGAGAAGTTTAAAAATGGAGGCCATTTGAGATGTGCATTGCTAAATGCTTCATTCTCACCATTATATAGAACACGGCAACCTCAAATCTTCATGCAAACATTTTCTTGCATTTAAATCACATTAAAGTTACAAACACCCCCACTTTATAAGATTAAATGTTTGAAACAACCTCAAATTTAATTCAGGCTTTAAATTGATGTCAGATTTAAAGGTTGGCCAGATAATACATTATACATATATTAAAATCATTAAAGATGAAATAAAAGAAAAAACGTTCAATAAGTATCCCTCTAAAGACAAATTAATATATTAATGAACAATAGATATTACATTGTACATGCATTAAAATCGTTAAAAGAAGTATTTATTTGAAGATTATTATTTAAATAGTACTGTACTGATAGGTCCTCCCGGCATAAGACAGACGTTCAACCATTCAAGAAGTGGACGTCCGCCCAATAATCCGGACGTCCGCCAAATAGTCTGGACCGTCCGTCCTCAGGAACCGGACGTCCGTCCAAGGACGTCCGCCCAGGAATCAGGACCGAACGAGCGGCCAACCATTTGAGAAGTGGACGTCCGCCCAAGGTTGGCGTGTCCGCCCAATAACCCGGACGTTCGTCAGACAATCTTGAACGAGCGTTCTCAGGAACCAGACGTTCGTCCAAGGACGTCCGTCGTCCGCCAGTCCGCCAGTCCGCCCAGGAATCTGGACCGAACGAGCGGCCACCATCTAAGAAGTGGACGTCCGTCCAATAATCCGGACGTCCGCCAAAGAGTCGGGACCGAGCGTCCTCAGGAACCGGACGTTCGTCCAAGGTTGGAACGTTCGCCCAATAATATGGACCGAACGTCCAGCCATTCCAGAATCAGGCGTTCGCCCAAGTTGAGACGTCCGCCCAAGAATCAGGTACGGGTTTCCCATCATTCATGAACCGGATGCCCGCCCAACCGCCACCTCACGTTGTTGATTACACGGTTATATGTTAATGACACATTAAAGCCCTTAACGAGGATTAAGGTGTTATTGGGCCGTTTCCAGGCCCCCAAAAGGTAAAAGCCCATTACAGTTCACTATAAATAAAGGTCTCAGGTATGAACTCTAGACCAACTTGAATAACGATGCATACACGCATCACAATCGCTCTGTCATATTACTGACTTGAGCGTCAGAGTGCCTTTAGCAGGTACCCGGCCCCTCCCCAGCTTGGAGCGTGGAGTAGCGCTAGGAGAGGGAGGACGCCCGTCCAGTAACAGCGTTCGTCCATCACTGTACCGTCCGCCCGGTCTGCATCAGCTGGAGAGAAGTGTCCGCCCGTTTCCAACGTTCGTGATCGCTCATCCGCCCGGCTCTAGAGGACGTCCGCCCCGTTTGGAGCGAGGTGTGGCGCTCGTCCATCTTTGTGCCGCCCGCCAGTGCCGCGTCCTTCGGTTCGTGGGATTCAGCAGGACGTCCGCTCGGTCCGTGCATCTTCGTCGTCCGCCTGTCCGTCTTCAACAGTAAGTTAGTGTTTTAACAGGGTCCGCCCGGATCCAGTCGAAACAAGTACCTATTTTAAAATTAATTATTTACCATTAGAAATTGTCTCATACCAATCTTTCTCACTTTTCTTTCTCATTGGTCATATATATAGTGTGGAAATAAACTGACATAAAAGAAATTATTTATAACTCTTTTTTAGTTTTTAATTGCATTTTCTCCATTGTTTTTTTCATGTGTTTGATATTAAAATTTACTTCAACTGGAGAAAAATACAATTAATTTATGCCCTATTGGATTTTTAAATTCATCAGTTATGTATAACTCTTCTTTGATTTTTATTACATTTTCTCCGTTGTTTTGTCATGTGTTTGATATTAAATTAATTAAGGTGTAACGCAATTTGTTAGGGACTTTTGACATTATGAAAATGTTGTCAAAAGGGGAATATTCTATACTTAATAAATATGATGTTCCTAAACATTTGCTTATAAAATATAATGCACACATAAATGTTGAGAGGTCACGACTGGTCTGATCTTATGATTTTTTTTAAGAAAGTGCAAGAGTGATGGGAAAAAATGTTACGATTCTGAAAAATAATATTATGTGAAATTTTTTATAATATATAAACTGTTTCGACTGAATCCGGGCGGACCCTGTTAAAACATACAAACTTATTGTTGAAGACGGACAGGCGGACGACGAAGATGCGCGGACCGAGCGGACGTCCTGTTGAATCCCACGAACCGAAGGAAGCGGCTCTGGCAGGCGGCACAAGGATGGGCGGACGGTCGACTGATGGCGAACGCTGGAGCCGGGCAGATGAGCGATCACGAACGTTGGGAACGGGCGGACACTTCTCTCCCGCTGATGCAGACCGGGCGGACGGTGCCGTGATGGACGAACGCTGTTCCTCACTCCAGGCCGGGCGGACGCCCTCCTGTTCCAGACGCTGCTCCTTGCTCCAAGCTTGGGAGGGGCCGGGTACCTGCTAAAGGCACTCCGACGCTCAAGTCAGTAATATGACAGAGCGATTGTGATGCGTGTATGCATCGTTATTCAAGTTAGTCTAGAGTTCAAACCTGAGACCTTTATTTATAGTGAATCGTAATGGGCTTTTACCTTTTGGGGGCCTGGAAACGGCCCAATAATACCTTAATCTTCATTAAGGACTTTAATGTGCCATTTAGCTCTTAACAATGCTATCAACCGAGTGCGGATCGTTTGGGAAAGCGTTCAGTCTGTGGATGATTGGACGCTCGGTCCTAACTGGTGGGCGGACGTCCAATCTTGGTTGGGCGCTCGCTAGACACTTTGGGCGTACGTCCTTGGACGGATGTCCGGTTCTTGAGGGCGGACGTTCCACATTGGGCGGGCGTTCCACTTTGGGCGAACGTCCACATTGGGCGGACGTTCCACTTTGGGCGAACGTCCACATTTGGCGGACGTTCCACTTCGGCCAGATTGCCGTTTTTGGGCGGACGTTTCATTCTGGACGGACGTTCCATCTTGGACGTCCCTTCTTGAATGATTGGACGCTCGTCCTATGCTGGGTGGACGCTCGTCAGCTTGGATGGACATGCCATCTTGGACGGACGTCTCTTCTTGAGTGATTGGACGCTCGTCCAATCTTGGGCGGACGTGCTAGTTTAGATAGACGTCCGGCTCTTGTGTTATGCGAGTCGTCCTGGGTGGGCGCTCGACTTTGGTACTCAACACGGGTGGACGCTCGGCCTTGTGGCGCTCGAGCGGCCTCGGTCCTGATTGCCATTTTGGAGGGCGGCATTGTTAACCGTTCGCTCGGTCTATGTTGGGAGGACCTATCAGTACATAAGCCCCCCAAGCCCGAGCGTAATTTTTATTGTGCGAAGGGATTTCTTAGATGGCCCCCGAATTGCTGGGTCCATGTGGAGGTCGACTTGGCGTACCTTGGAGGACAAATGGCCTGACGGTTGACGTTCTCCTACTCCAGATTGGTGATAAATGCCAGATTCGGCTAACTTACGGACCGCCGACTGGTCGCTGAATGCCAGATTCGGCTAAGTTACGGACGGCCGGCTGATTGCTAAATGCCAGATTTGGCTAAGTTACGGATGGCCGGCTGATTGCTGAATGCCAGATTTGGCTAAGTTACGGACGGCCGGTCATTGCTCAATGCCAGATTTGGCTAAGTTACGGATGGCCGACTGATTGCTGAATGCCAGATTTGGCTAAGTTATGGACAACCGACACTTTGCTTCGTCGCCCAACCAAGCTGAGAGTTGTTCTCGTTGGAACACTCCTTTTCACCAGCTTGGGTTTGATAGGGCGGATGGTCTTCGCTTTCTTGTCCGGCCTGGCCAAGCTGAGAGTTGTTCTCGTTGGAACACTCTTTTTCACCAGCTTGGTCTTGACGGTCCTTCGCTTTCTTGCCCGGCCCGGCCAAGCTGAGAGTTGTTCTCGTTGGAACACTCTTTTTCACCAGCTTGGTCTTACTGGGAGGGACGTTCCTTCGCTTTCTTGTCCGGCCTGGCCAAGCTGAGAGTTGTTCTCGTTGGAACACTCTTTTTCACCAGCTTGGTCTTACTGGGAGGGACGGTCCTTCGCTTTCTTGTCCGGCCCGGCCAAGCTGAGAGTTGTTCTCGTTGGAACACTTTTTTTCACCAGCTTGGTCTTACTGGGAGGGACGGTCCTTCGCTTCGTCGCCATTGTTGGGGATTACCTGCACTATGAGGGGAACATAGCGAATTTCAAGTTTAAAGAAAGTATGTGTCCGTACCTTGCAAGGCCGAAAATATGCTATGGCCAAATGGCAGAGACTAGGTTGAAGCCGAACGTCCGAGACTGTCCTGACGCCGAACGTTCTTAAATATGTGGAGGCCGAATGGCCATGATCACGCTGAGGCTGAACGACCAAGAATAAGTTGAGACCGAACGGCCGAGACTATGCTGAGACCGAACGTTCTTAAATGTGGAGGCCGAATGGCCTAAATCATGATGAGGCCGAACGACCGAAGATAGGTTGAGGCCGAACGGCCGAGACTGTGCTGAGGGCGAACGTTCTTAAATGTGTGAAGGCCGAACGGCCGAAACCATGCTGATGCCGAACGGACGAGACAATGCTGAGGCCGAACGGACGATGAAGTAATGTTGATGGGGTCGTCTGTGCTCATATCTCGCGGTCACCTTTGGGTAACTGAAGTCACACGGCCCCACGGTGGGCGTCAAATGTTTCGACTGAATCCGGGCGGACCCTGTTAAAACATACAAACTTACTGTTGAAGACGGACAGGCGGACGACGAAGATGCGCGGACCGAGCGGACGTCCTGCTGAATCCCACGAACCGAAGGAAGCGGCTCTGGCAGGCGGCACAAGGATGGGCGGACGGTCGACTGATGGCGAACGCTGGAGCCGGGCAGATGAGCGATCACGAACGTTGGGAACGGGCGGACACTTCTCTCCCGCTGATGCAGACCGGGCGGACGGTGCCGTGATGGACGAACGTTGTTCCTCACTCCAGGCCGGGCGGACGTCCTCCTGTTCCAGACGCTGCTCCTTGCTCCAAGCTTGGGAGGGGCTAGGTACCTGCTAAAGGCACTCCGACGCTCAAGTCAGTAATATGACAGAGCGATTGTGATGCGTGTATGCATCGTTATTCAAGTTAGTCTAGAGTTCATACCTGAGACCTTTATTTATAGTGAATCGTAATGGGCTTTTACCTTTTGGGGGCCTGGAAACGGCCCAATAATACCTTAATCTTCATTAAGGACTTTAATGTGCCATTTAGCTCTTAACAATGCTATCAACCGAGTGCGGATCGTTTGGGAAAGCGTTCAGTCTGTGGATGATTGGACGCTCGGTCCTAACTGGTGGGCGGACGTCCAATCTTGGGTGGGCGCTCGCTAGACACCTTGGGCGTACGTCCTTGGACGGATGTCCGGTTCTTGAGGGCGGACGTTCCACATTGGGCGGGCGTTCCACTTTGGGCGAACGTCCACATTGGGCGGACGTTCCACTTCGGGTGGGCGTTCCACTTTGGGCGAACGTCCACATTGGGCGGACGTTCCACTTCGGACGGACGTTCCACATTGGGCGGACGTTCCACTTTGGGCGAATGTCCACATTGGGCGGACGTTCCACTTCGGACGGACGTTCCACATTGGGCGGACGTTCCACTTTGGGCGAACGTCCACATTGGGCAGACGTTCCACTTCGGACGGACGTTCCACATTGGGCGGACGTTCCACTTCGGGTGAACGTTCCACATTGGGCGGACGTTCCACTTCGGGCGGACGTTCCACATTGGGCGGACGTTCCACTTCGGGCGGACGTTCCACTTTGGGCGGACGTTTCACATTAGGCGGATTGTTCTACTCATGGCACCGTCTATGTGGGCGTCCTTCCGTACGGCGTCCTGCACTCCCTGGTACATAAACTATTTTCATATATCATTTGAATTCGAGTATATTCACTTTTTAGAATAAGAATTTATCTCAAACCTTACAATATTATATTGCAAAAGTATAAAAAGTCAAAGATTACAACAGTATAAAAAAAATCAAACACAAATTAAAGTGTTTTAGATTGAGTATCTAAACATTATAGATTTAAGTTTATTATATATCTATTATTACTTTCTGTTGTTTTAACTTAAATGATATTAATACCAATATTATTTTGATTTATTATATATATATATAAATAAATTTAGAAATCAAAATATATTAAAATTTAAAATAAAATAAATTTTAATTTCAAATATAACTTTAGTGACTATTTTTCAATTCTTAGACTTTAATAACAAGCATCTTTGTTACAGAGTTAACATAGTCTTATTAATAGATTTTTTAGCACAGAGTGTATAAGGAGAACAAATCCTCTTCCATTTTAGCAATAATGTGACGTCTAATTCTAAAAAAATGGACTGTTAAATTACAAAAATAAATCTTATGATGACACTTGACTTATATTTTATTTTTATTTTTTTTTCAAACGACAAATTTATTTTTGTTTCTAACAAGACAATTGTGTTTATTATACATTTTTTTCTTGTTCTTTCTTTTTAATTAGGTTTAATCCTTTTCGACATCCTTATTTATGTACAAATGTCTCAATTGGGTCCTCATTTTTTAAAGTGTATCAAAATGGTCCCTAATTTTGAAAATTGATATCAATTGAGTCCTTTTTGTTAAGTTGGCTGGACGGCGTTAAAAAAATTGATGAGTAGATGCTGAGATGACGAACGAACGCTCGTCCACCAACGAACGAACGCTCGTCCACCAGCGAACGAACGCTCGTCCATTAGCGAACGAACGCTCGTCGACCACCGAACGAACGGTCGTCCAGTGTGGAACGAACGGTCGTCCAGCAGTAAGAGGTCGACGAGCGTTCGTTCTCTGGTGGACGAGCGTTCGTTCGCTGGTGGACGAGCGTTCGTTCGCTGGTGGACGAGCGTTCGTTCGTCATCTCAGCATCCACTCATCAATTTTTTTAACGCCGTCCAGCCAACTTAACGGAAAGGACTCAATTGATATCAATTTTCAAAATTAAGGACCATTTTGATACACTTTAAAAAACGAGGACCCAATTGAGACATTCGTACATAAATAGGGATGTAAAAAAGGATTAAACCTTTTAATTATAACATAATGAGTAAAACTCATTCTTCTTGGAATGAATGTTTTGGGAATTCATCTTTAATATCTTTATTCGATGAACTGTAAAATAAATGTTCTCAAACAGAACAAAAGAGGCGAAGATTACTAGTTAAAAGAAAACAAAATTCAGGTTAAACCAATACATATTTCAGTCAGTTTAACATTCATTTTTTAATAATTTTAACACTATTATATATTAAATAAAATAGAAGAAAATAGAACTGTTAATTTAAAATATATATATATATATATTAAAGAAAATATAATAAAATATAATTGTTATTTAAAAAAATATATAAAAAGTTATTATAATTATCTAAATATAAGACTAATATCAAAATTATACAGAAGACACTGTAGTAGTGAAGTGCCATTACACTTGAAACTAAAGTGTAATGTAATAGTTTGTAAAAAAAAAAAGTAAATATATAAAAAAGCTAAAACATCTTGTTTTAAGTCTTACCTCTATCACAATAACTTAATATCTATTTTATAGATAAATTTTCATCTCTTTATATACTTAAGGTGATCATAGTAAATAAGAAAACAAACAAAACACAAACACATATAAAAGGCAAGCTAATTTTATAAAAAAATATACATACAATTTATTTATAAAAAATAATAGTTAAACATGAGTAAATCAAACAAGTCTTAAGCATACAAATATTGACTTTAGACTTGACCATCCAAATATATATATATATTGATATCAGACTCTAAGGGTTTAACAAATATGTATGGTGAAACAACTCGCACACCTAAGATATCATACTCTTAGGTTAATTCGTTAAACATCTATAGTCAAAAAACAATCACTAGACTAAGGACCTTCTGCTGCTCCTCATAACATACTGCATCATTCTCTACTTCAGGTTGGATGATTATTAAAAGTAATATAATAATTCCCAATACAGAGTCCCTACATTAATACATACACTACTTTAACCACCATCAATCTTCCTTGAATTAGTACCAATCATTCGCAAATCATATTATAAATCAACCATTGATTTAACATTCACATAATCACACACGTTAAAAACATCGTATGAGATATATGGAAATCTAGTCAAATTTTGATATTTTCACCCAACCACCATATCTACTTACTCAGCGAAAGCCCACTCGCTTAGTCACTAGATATGTTTGCTCAGCTATAAGTGACTGATAGCACACTCATATAGTGACCAAATTTGCTCGCTCAACGAGAAAACCACTGAAACTTATAGATTTAAAATGTCGACACGTTTGGGCCCTATACTCAGCAACGAGTCGGAGACTAGACAAAACATCATTCCTCCCATACAAAGAAGGTTCAACACTCGAACACCACTTCCTTTTCACGCACAAGGCCAAAGTGAGCCCTAACTCGTATCACACCATAAATGATCCAAATTAGGATTTACTAGGTACAACAAGCAGACATATGCCCTTCACCTCTCATGCTCATTGATCAATCATACACCTTAGTGCCTCTAATTACATATCCATGCTTAAATGTCAAATAATAGTCCAATCTGACCTCAACCATATCAGACAACTATATTCCTTGTTCAATATCACGTTCTGCAACCCTTGAAGCTTGTCCTGTTGGAACAATTGGTACCGTTATAGAGTTGCGCAGCGGAATAAAATATAGATAGCGGAAAGCGTGTTACGGTCACAAAACAAGTTAAAAAAAATTTATCGAACAGTTGATGTGCTAAGAGTTTAGGGATCAAGAAAATCAACACAGAATTTTTATCCTGGTTCGAATCAAAAGATTCTACGTCCAGTCGTTAATCACTAAAAATAGTGATTAACCTTTTTCACTAAAATATGGTTTCAAGATTACAATCAGATAATCAAAATAAGCAAAGAATAGAAAACACCTTCCTTCGACAAACGAACGGAAGAACCTACTCAGCCAACTTGAAAAGAACTGCTCCGACCTTTGACGCACAAAACGCGAGCTTCTCCTATTCACAAGACCAGGCAAGAGCACTCTATCACTTTGAGAACTTCCTCAGACAAACTGTATTCTCAAAATGGCATAGATCCTTTTCACTCACAGAGAGCTTCCCTTAGGCACAAAGCTCTAATACTCTCAATTGAAAAGTTACTTTCTAAGAGTTGTGAAGACCTCTATTTATAAGCCTAGTTTCGTGCAGGGTCAAAAACTAAAAAAACATCTCCCAACTGCCACTGATAATCGATTATCAAAAGTGATAATCGATTATTCAAGTCCGTTACAGGGTTTTCAAAATGTGATAATCGATTATATGATGTGATAATCGATTATTCCTGTATGACTCTGTGATAATCGATTATTGCCATTCCATAATCGATTATTACAGTTAAAAATGCAAGTTTACAAAGTTTACGAGAATTTCCTACTACATTTAATTTCTACAAATTGCTTTTAACTAATTCTAATATCTTCTTCAACTAAAACTTCTTGCAGCATCATCAAAACACATTTCTTCAAGATTTACCAATACTCCTTATTGGTAACAATCTCCCCCTTTTTGATGATGATCAAAAATTCAATTTGTTAAAAGCATTTCTAATTTCCTGCACAGATTCCATACTTACAAACATGTTAGTAATAACTGCACTACTTAAATTAGAAGTTTTCTCCCCCTTTTTGATCATAAGCAAAAAGTAAAAAAGTGGAAAAACTCCCCTTCAAATTTTTCTCCCCCTCAACAAAAGAATTGATGCATTTCGAAACAGAAATAAAATTGAAATTTCATAACATGAAAGAACAGAATACCTCATGGAATATAAGAACAACAGAAATTCAACTCTAATTAAGAAGTACAAACAATATTAATTAATCCATAATAGAGATAAAAACAATATATCTAACAAACTCATATATCTTCCCCTATAGGTACCAGTTATCCCATAATATGTCAATCAAAAATAGATTTCCCAATTTTTTATCATAATCAGAAAAACATCTAATCTTTATGCTCCCCCTAAATTTGTTAACTTAAAAAGAATTTGGATCCTTTTAATTCATTAAAAATTACTCCCCTAAAAGTAATATTCCCTTTAAAAATCAAAGACAGATTCCTTAAAAAAAAATTTAATTTTTTTTTTTTTTACGTTGTGACTTAAGATAATCGATTATTACTTTAAATAATCGATTATTTGCGAGCCAAATTGCCAAAATCCAAATTTTGAGGATGAGATAATCGATTATTACCCTTGGTAATCGATTATTTACGTTAATTTTCGAAAAACACAAATTTGGGCCAAATTTTCAACCTAAGACACATCTAACATTCATAAATTATTTCAAAGCTCTTAAAAAATACCAGGATACCATAGGGTCTTTTTTTTTCTTTTTGAAAAATTAACTTGCAAAACAAAACAATAGAGTTTTGGTCCCCATAATCTCATTTGGGTCCTTTGAGGTTAGAGACAATTTACTTTATAACAGGAATCCAAGCATATTTTCCATTTGGAACATCAAAATGTTTAATTCTACATTTGTTAGAAGTGTGCCCCTTTTTCATACAATAAAAGCATGTGACAACATTTGGATTTCTATAAGACACAGTTCCTTTTTCAACCCATACCCTACGGGTTCTTTTAATTTGGTTCTTACTTTTAAAAGCACTTTTGTTTTTATAAACCTTTCTAACAGTTATAGGCATTTCAACATTATTATTTCCAGTTGCAACTTCAAGAAGATTTTCAAGAATATCAATATCAAGCATATGACTCTTACATGAAAGACATTCAACAGGATGTTCAACATTTGAAGACTCTTTCATTTCCAAGTTGCAAATTTTATTTCTCAAACTTACTTCCTCATCTAATGCCTTCTCATATTTAATTCGCAATTCTTTAAATTCCTTTTTCAAATTTTTATGAGCAGCATTCAATTTTTCAGATTCATCAAGCAATTCAAGAAAAGCTTTTTGCAAATCAAATTCACTAGATTCAGAATTAGAACAACTTACTTGGCTTGCAGTATCATCAGTATTTACCATCAAACAAAAGTTTGCTTCTTCATCATAATCACTTGAACTACTTGAGTCATTATCAACCCAAGCAATGTGGACCTTCTTCTTTTTGTGAAATTTCTTGATAAATGGACAAACGGCTTTTATATGGCCTCTTTCACCACATCCATAACATTTAAAGCTTGATGAGGAGCCTTGATTGTCCTTCTTTTTCTTCAAGAGTTGGCTTTTAGATGATTCATTGCTGGCCATTAAGCATAGATTTTCTTGCTTATTTGAATTGTTTGAATTTGAGGAGCTTGAATCAGACAACGTCAACTTAACAACATCTGTGACTTTATCATGAGTAACTCTTAAAAATTCCCACATTTCCTGAGCACTTTCATAAACAGAAACTTTGAAAAAATCATCAAGGGTTAGTGCAGATAAAATTATGTTCCTAGCCCTAACATCATATTGTGCCATTTTATTTTCATCCATAGTCCACTGTAAAAATGGTTTTTCTACCTGCATATCATTTACTAAAATAGAGGGAACAATTGGTCCATTCATAACAACTTCCCAAATACCCCTGTCAATAGACTCCAAAAATATTTGCATTCTTATTTTCCAAAACGCATAATTTCCCCCCGTAAACAAAGGAGGTCTATCAATAGAAGCACCCTCAGCATAAACTTGGTCATGACCGCCCATTTTCGAAAAATTTGAAAAACTATCAAAGCAAGCTCTGATACCAATTGTTGGAACAATTGGTACCGTTATAGAGTCGCGCAGCGGAATAAAATATAGATAGCGGAAAGCGTGTTACGGTCACAAAACAAGTTAAAAAAAAATTTATCGAACAGTTGATGTGCTAAGAGTTTAGGGATCAAGAAAATCAACACAGAATTTTTATCCTGGTTCGAATCAAAAGATTCTACGTCCAGTCGTTAATCACTAAAAATAGTGATTAACCTTTTTCACTAAAATATGGTTTCAAGATTACAATCAGATAATCAAAATAAGCAAAGAATAGAAAACACCTTCCTTCGACAAACGAACGGAAGAACCTGCTCAGCCAACTTGAAAAGAACTGCTCCGACCTTTGACGCACAAAACGCGAGCTTCTCCTATTCACAAGACCAGGCAAGAGCACTCTATCACTTTGAGAACTTCCTCAGGCAAACTGTATTCTCAAAATGGCATAGATCCTTTTCACTCACAGAGAGCTTCCCTTAGGCACAAAGCTCTAATACTCTCAATTGAAAAGTTACTTTCTAAGAGTTGTGAAGACCTCTATTTATAAGCCTAGTTTCGTGCAGGGTCAAAAACTGAAAAAACATCTCCCAACTGCCACTGATAATCGATTATCAAAAGTGATAATCGATTATTCAAGTCCGTTACAGGGTTTTCAAAATGTGATAATCGATTATATGATGTGATAATCGATTATTCCTGTATGACTCTGTGATAATCGATTATTGCCATTCCATAATCGATTATTACAGTTAAAAATGCAAGTTTACAAAGTTTACGAGAATTTCCTACTACATTTAATTTCTACAAATTGCTTTTAACTAATTCTAATATCTTCTTCAACTAAAACTTCTTGCAGCATCATCAAAACACATTTCTTCAAGATTTACCAATACTCCTTATTGGTAACAATCTCCCCCTTTTTGATGATGATCAAAAATTCAATTTGTTAAAAGCATTTCTAATTTCCTGCACAGATTCCATACTTACAAACATGTTAGTAATAACTGCACTACTTAAATTAGAAGTTTTCTCCCCCTTTTTGATCATAAGCAAAAAGTAAAAAAGTGGAAAAACTCCCCTTCAAATTTTTCTCCCCCTCAACAAAAGAATTGATGCATTTCGAAACAGAAATAAAATTGAAATTTCACAACATGAAAGAACAGAATACCTCATGGAATATAAGAACAACAGAAATTCAACTCTAATTA
Organism: Vigna angularis; assembly: GCF_016808095.1. NCBI lineage: Eukaryota > Viridiplantae > Streptophyta > Magnoliopsida > Fabales > Fabaceae > Vigna > Vigna angularis. Next base: position 2,542,393 of record NC_068971.1, on the reverse strand, counting down.
AGAAGTACAAACAATATTAATTAATCCATAATAGAGATAAAAACAATATATCTAACAAACTCATATATCTTCCCCTATAGGTACCAGTTATCCCATAATATGTCAATCAAAAATAGATTTCCCAATTTTTTATCATAATCAGAAAAACATCTAATCTTTATGCTCCCCCTAAATTTGTTAACTTAAAAAGAATTTGGATCCTTTTAATTCATTAAAAATTACTCCCCTAAAAGTAATATTCCCTTTAAAAATCAAAGACAGATTCCTTAAAAAAAATTTAATTTTTTTTTTTTTTACGTTGTGACTTAAGATAATCGATTATTACTTTAAATAATCGATTATTTGCGAGCCAAATTGCCAAAATCCAAATTTTGAGGATGAGATAATCGATTATTACCCTTGGTAATCGATTATTTACGTTAATTTTCGAAAAACACAAATTTGGGCCAAATTTTCAACCTAAGACACATCTAACATTCATAAATTATTTCAAAGCTCTTAAAAAATACCAGGATACCATAGGGTCTTTTTTTTTCTTTTTGAAAAATTAACCTGCAAAACAAAACAATAGAGTTTTGGTCCCCATACTCTCATTTGGGTCCTTTGAGGTTAGAGACAATTTACTTTATAACAGGAATCCAAGCATATTTTCCATTTGGAACATCAAAATGTTTAATTCTACATTTGTTAGAAGTGTGCCCCTTTTTCATACAATAAAAGCATGTGACAACATTTGGATTTCTATAAGACACAATTCCTTTTTCAACCCATACCCTACGGGTTCTTTTAATTTGGTTCTTACTTTTAAAAGCACTTTTGTTTTTATAAACCTTTCTAACAGTTATAGGCATTTCAACATTATTATTTCCAGTTGCAACTTCAAGAAGATTTTCAAGAATATCAATATCAAGCATATGACTCTTACATGAAAGACATTCAACAGGATGTTCAACATTTGAAGACTCTTTCATTTCCAAGTTGCAAATTTTATTTCTCAAACTTACTTCCTCATCTAATGCCTTCTCATATTTAATTCGCAATTCTTTAAATTCCTTTTTCAAATTTTTATGAGCAGCATTCAATTTTTCAGATTCATCAAGCAATTCAAGAAAAGCTTTTTGCAAATCAAATTCACTAGATTCAGAATTAGAACAACTTACTTGGCTTGCAGTATCATCAGTATTTACCATCAAACAAAAGTTTGCTTCTTCATCATAATCACTTGAACTACTTGAGTCATTATCAACCCAAGCAATGTGGACCTTCTTCTTTTTGTGAAATTTCTTGATAAATGGACAAACGGCTTTTATATGGCCTCTTTCACCACATCCATAACATTTAAAGCTTGATGAGGAGCCTTGATTGTCCTTCTTTTTCTTCAAGAGTTGGCTTTTAGATGATTCATTGCTGGCCATTAAGCATAGATTTTCTTGCTTATTTGAATTGTTTGAATTTGAGGAGCTTGAATCAGACAACGTCAACTTAACAACATCTGTGACTTTATCATGAGTAACTCTTAAAAATTCCCACATTTCCTGAGCACTTTCATAAACAGAAACTTTGAAAAAATCATCAAGGGTTAGTGCAGATAAAATTATGTTCCTAGCCCTAACATCATATTGTGCCATTTTATTTTCATCCATAGTCCACTGTAAAAATGGTTTTTCTACCTGCATATCATTTACTAAAATAGAGGGAACAATTGGTCCATTCATAACAACTTCCCAAATACCCCTGTCAATAGACTCCAAAAATATTTGCATTCTTATTTTCCAAAACGCATAATTTCCCCCCGTAAACAAAGGAGGTCTATCAATAGAAGCACCCTCAGCATAAACTTGGTCATGACCGCCCATTTTCGAAAAATTTGAAAAACTATCAAAGCAAGCTCTGATACCAATTGTTGGAACAATTGGTACCGTTATAGAGTCGCGCAGCGGAATAAAATATAGATAGCGGAAAGCGTGTTACGGTCACAAAACAAGTTAAAAAAAAATTTATCGAACAGTTGATGTGCTAAGAGTTTAGGGATCAAGAAAATCAACACAGAATTTTTATCCTGGTTCGAATCAAAAGATTCTACGTCCAGTCGTTAATCACTAAAAATAGTGATTAACCTTTTTCACTAAAATATGGTTTCAAGATTACAATCAGATAATCAAAATAAGCAAAGAATAGAAAACACCTTCCTTCGACAAACGAACGGAAGAACCTGCTCAGCCAACTTGAAAAGAACTGCTCCGACCTTTGACGCACAAAACGCGAGCTTCTCCTATTCACAAGACCAGGCAAGAGCACTCTATCACTTTGAGAACTTCCTCAGGCAAATTGTATTCTCAAAATGGCATAGATCCTTTTCACTCACAGAGAGCTTCCCTTAGGCACAAAGCTCTAATACTCTCAATTGAAAAGTTACTTTCTAAGAGTTGTGAAGACCTCTATTTATAAGCCTAGTTTCGTGCAGGGTCAAAAACTGAAAAAACATCTCCCAACTGCCACTGATAATCGATTATCAAAAGTGATAATCGATTATTCAAGTCCGTTACAGGGTTTTCAAAATGTGATAATCGATTATATGATGTGATAATCGATTATTCCTGTATGACTCTGTGATAATCGATTATTGCCATTCCATAATCGATTATTACAGTTAAAAATGCAAGTTTACAAAGTTTACGAGAATTTCCTACTACATTTAATTTCTACAAATTGCTTTTAACTAATTCTAATATCTTCTTCAACTAAAACTTCTTGCAGCATCATCAAAACACATTTCTTCAAGATTTACCAATACTCCTTATTGGTAACATGTCCCTCCTCCATTATTCTGCAAAATCACTTTTCAAGTAAAAATGCATGATGATAATCGATTATTCCAAAGAGGTTTACACACCTATTTTCCATATATACAATGTATGAAAGGATAATCAATTATCATCCTAGATAATCGATTATTTATATTGATTATCACATACGATAATTGATTATTACTGAACCCAAACTCATTATGGACAAATGTTAAGTGTTCAACACACACTTACATCATTCCCAAACCACTTGGAAACATACTTGGCACATCATTCATGCATTAAAGCCTCATAGATACATGGAAACATACCCAAACACTCACATGTTACCAAAGGAAAATTCCAAAACTCATCATTATGCAGACTACCCACATTGACATTAAATATACTGCATATAATCATCATACAATCCTATACAACACATACTTGCATTTGCCACTCTTTTCACCTGCATATATCTCATACACTCAATCATCACACACATGCAATTAACACATTCCTGAATGGAACCCTATTATCATAGGAAAAACCCTTAACCATCATAGTATACACCACATTCTCATGAAAATCCTATACCATTCAAGACAACCAAGAACATACTCACATACAACGTACAATAAAAATAAGGTAAACTTTCTCATACTTTAGTCAATACTAGAACTTTATCTACACCCTAAAAAAGAATAAATCTAATCCCTTCTCCCTCTTCCAATCCACACAGGTTTCCTCCTCTCCCACGTGTAGCCTCCTTCCTTATAAAAATGTCCCTGTCTCTTTTTTCTCACGTTATGTTTAGGGTTTTAAAGAACTCCCTTTTTGTTTTATTTTTCAGCCTATCTCCTGGTTTAAAAATTTGTTTTGAAAGCCTTGAAAACCACCTAAATCATATCTCATATCATATCCCAACTAGTTTTTAAATTCAAATTTATCTTTTAGTATTCACGTTAATCTCTAACCATGTTTCATTTTTTATTATTTAATTTGCATGTTTTTCCTTCCTACATCCCTTATTTATCCATAAGAAAAAATACAAATAAAATATTAAGGTTTCCCTTAAGCTTTCTCCCTAGGAATTGAACCCACCACCATTCAATCCTATACAATATATCTACTAACAAGCCAACACATCACAATTGTGACAACACACCACAATCTAACAAACATATTAAAACACGTGTAGCACTTTATTAAAATAAAATCAAAGAAATCACATAACATTTATGTTCTAACAAAGATTTAACCACAACATCACTTAGTCCATTCAAGAACTCTCACCAAGTGAGCTACACAACACCTTATTAAACATGTAAACTCTTAAAAGAAAAAAATAAATACTCAAGTCTCAATATAACTTTATTTCTAAAACTCATATTTGCTCAGGTCTTACAAACCCTACCTTTAAAAATGGCTAAACAATATGAGAACGTTTGATATCATAAGAGTGACTAATATACATAAAAAGCGTTAAACATTATAAAGCTCCTAATAGAGTGTCTAATCGCCATAGAGTCTGAACAAAATTTTTTCTAAACGCTACATTAGTAAATGATTTTACAAGTTACTTAAAACATACCTGCATCAAACGATTATACCAAACATCACACTTAAACACTTAAGTCGTCTAACATATTAAATGCTTAGGTCGTCTAATAGTTTAAATGCATGTATGTTCAAGTACTTTTTGTATGTTTCATTGTGTTATATTTTTATGTGCAGATTATTAACTTTATTCAAAATCCTGCTCATAATCAAAAGAACATTTAGACACATAAAGATATTCAAAGAATGTTTCATACAAGTCTTTTGTCTATCTCATCATGTACACAACACAGTTGCTCTGCAAAGAAGTAACATAGTTTCTGACTCTATCATAAAGGCTACATACCTAAAAGAAAGTCAAAGCTTTGAGTAATATATATTTTTCGAAGATGTCTATATAAAGAGAAGTGTTGAAGAGAAAAAAAAAGAACTTTTGCTATCAAGAATGTTATATGCTTACTATATTTCTCTAAATTGTTTTCTTTGAAACTCATGTGAAAAGATATTTTTCAAGTTTTCAGAAGTTCACTATATCATTTATATATCCTCTCTACGAGAGTAATATCCTGTTTTATAATATCCTGTGTTTAAATTCAGAAATGAATTCAAACACTTGTACTATTTAACTCAATGGAGTTAAACGTTCTAGACAGGTTGTTTAATCTTGATACTAGGAGTGATTAAACTCGTATAATCAGTTGGTTAATGTTGTAAATCAGGAGTAGTTAAACTCGTATTAGTGGAACCTCTTAACTAAATATTGAGAGAGAACTAGACGTAGTTAAATTGAGTGAACCAGTATAAAACTAAAGTGTTCTTTATCACATTTGTATTCAAACAACATTTTCCATTCAAATGCATTCTTTAACCAAGTGTTAACTTACTGTACAGACCGTCTAACCACTATTAAGTAACTTAATCACTATTTGCGAAAAGCTTTAAAATACTATTGAAACTCCCCTTTCTTGTGTTTTCCTATATTTCAGCAAGAATTCAAACACTTTTTTCTTAAAGATGATTCTACTAAACAATCTCAATCCAATTGATCAAAACTCACCAGACAACTTAATTACGCAAAACTAACATACAAGCATGCAATTATCAATCAAAACTTGCCTATCAATTAAAATCAAAGTAACTAGCTCATTCTACCTTTTAAAAGCTCAAACAACTTTATAGAACCTAGATTGCTCTCATAGCTCACAAACTCTATATGCACTTATAACTTACAAAATTATTATTAAGATACGTTACTAGAACCACTGACCAACAAACAGTACAATACACAACTCGGAGAACATATAATGTCTAAAACTCCACATGCATGAGGAAAATACTAAACCATAAATAAAAGTAAAAACTAACTTACTCTTTTGTAAGATTTGATCTAACAGAATTGAAAACCTTACCGCATTGATAATTTAAACACTCTTCAATCTCCAAACATAAATAAGGAATGAGAAATTATGGTAAACAACTTTGAAAAAAATAGATTTTAAAAAGATATTATGTTTTAGATAATAAAACTCGTTAACTAAATTTTTATTTATATTTTTAAACTTTTAGTATTAAAATAAACTAGTATTATTATTTAAAATATTTTGTTACTCTTAATACTTCTAGGTTTTCGTAGTCAACATTTTAACATTATCAACTACTTTTGTATAAAACATTTATATTTAAAAATTACGTGCTCCGTAAGCTCGTGAAAACACACATTACTTTTGCTATGTATTGAATTAAATAACTATAAAAATATAAACATACCACTTTTTTTTAATATGTATTTTAATTTTTAAAAAGATAAACTACAATCACATCAAGTTTAAAAATTAAAGAATTTGAAATGTTTTTTATATTATTATTTTAATCATTCAACTTAACTACTTATTAGTAACACTATGTTAATATTATTATTATTATTTAAATCACATAGCTTTTTGAATTTTAAACTAAAAAGAAAAAAATTACCAATATATTTTTATTTTATAAATACATTATCTTTTATCACAGTTTCTCACATTTTGGAGAATTTATCGTCAGTAACTTTTATCATAAAATAATGGTTTAATAGGTTCGGAGGTCCCTATATTTGCGGGTTCGTTTCAGTTGGGTCCTCCAATTTTTAAAGTGATCAATTGGGTCCCTAATTTGGTAAATGTGATTCAATTATAGGATCTCCGTTAAATGTAGTTAACGTACGTTAACTTTGTTATGAAGTGGAAGTTGAGCATCCAGGTGGCATCCTTCGTGGATTTTTATCATTTTTAGAAATTATTAACTAATGTTAAATATATTAATAAATAAAAATATAATTAGAAATTATTAAACATATCAAGTAATGTTTCGTTTTTTGGGTAGCTTCTGTCTGAGAAATTGGGGAAATCTGCGAAGTTAGGGTTCGTTGGAGGTGTGCTGGCATTTGGGGAGCACCGCTTTTGCGTGAGAAATTACTCAGCCATACCCTTTCGTTTTATGAAATTGTAGTGATGTATCGGTGGTTTCGAGTAAAAGCTTGTAACATTTGGTGGTGAATCACGTGGAGGAGTTTTGCTAGAGGTAGCATCTGGTCATTTGCGTCTCTTGCAATAGCAGTTAGCAATTCACCACCATATTTACCTTTTAAAAAAGCACCATCCAGTCCTATAATTGGCCTGCAAAACACAAAACTGTCCTTGCAGGCCTTAAGACAAACGTACAACCTCTTGAAAATATGGCCATCGATATTCTCTTCCACTTCCACCTTCACTGTGGATCCAGGATTACGAACTAACAGCTCATTCGCGTAATCATAGATCCTTTTATATTGTTCTTTGAAACACCCATCAACATGTTCGGAAGCAATGGACTTTGCTCTAAAAGCCATGGATCTAGATACACCAACATTCCACTTTCTACTTATCTTGTCACGAATTTCCCCTACCTTCACTTTGGGATTTTCTCTCACGGTATTCTCCAACCTTTTACTCAGCCATTTGGAATTAAGTAATTTCACTTTGTGCTCTCTACTACAAGTGTGGTTGTCAACAACAGTCCTTAATTGCCACGTTTGGATTGCATTCATATAACCACAATATGCCATCCAGGGGCACTTTCCTTTAGCACCCATACACTTCACTCTAATTCTCTTCTTATCATTTTTAAGATATGTTAGATTTCTCCCATTTTCTACTGCATATGTTTTTATGGCATCCAGAATATCTTGCTTGTTAGCAAAATAAGTGCCCAGATCCCATTTGTAATCCAGCATTGTTTTAGGCATAGTAAATGTTACAAACTTTCCATAACTTTCTTCCTCACCATCTTCTTCGTCACTTTCTCCTCCACTAACCAATTCTTCTGATTCCCAATTATCATCAGACAGACCTCTATCATTCTCAGTATTAATACCATCCTCAACATCACTATCGGAAATGCGAGTCTGTGATTTCTGTGATGGTCCATCATCTTCCACATCAACTTCAATTTCACCAAACCAATTCTCAACTCCCTGCCCTACCTCTTCTTGGATATCACAGTCAACTAGGTCATCCATACTAGTAACATCCACATTGCAATCAACATTGGCATCCTCACCACTGCAACTCCAACTACGAACATCAACATCACATTCAACTTCAATTTCACCTCCTACAACATCATCTCTTTCACGCTCACCCACATCAGATTCAACTTCAAGTTGAACTTCCACAACATCATCTCTTTCGGTCTCACCCACATCACATTCAGCTTCAATTTCACCTTCTACAACATCATCTCCCACACCTCTTTCTTCTGAAACAGGAACTTCACACTCACCATCACCTACCTCCTGACACTCATCATGAACTTGTTCACACTCACCATGATCACTATCATGCATCATAGGTTGAACTTCTTCTTCACCTATATTATGTCGAACATTTTCTAACATGTGTATGATCTCAGGTTCACACACTGTGTGAACAATAAATAAATGAACTTCTCCATTTAGCCTAGCTAAGTTCATCATGTGCATGGCTCCCCTATCATCAGACAAAGCCTCTAACCTATCATCTAACACAGAACCCCCCTACACAATACCACAACTCCTTAAATCCATCATATCCAAGTCCTTTTACTACACTGACTAAAGTGAAGTAACTCCACACGTCTGGGTCAAAAGAAAGAGTTGTACTTTCCCCCTCATACTTAAGAGGCCCATCGTTTATGAAGTGACCTCCATGGTGGAAAACAACTTCAAAATGATCCTCCATGTAATACACTATTGTTACCAATAAGGAGTATTGGTAAATCTTGAAGAAATGTGTTTTGATGATGCTGCAAGAAGTTTTAGTTGAAGAAGATATTAGAATTAGTTAAAAGCAATTTGTAGAGATTAAATGTAGTAGGAAATTCATGTAAACTTTGTAAACTTTCATTTTTAACTGCAATAATCGATTATGGAATGGCAATAATCGATTATCACAGAGTCATACAGGAATAATCGATTATCACATCATATAATCGATTATCACTCTTTGAAAACCCTGTAACGGACTCGAATAATCGATTATCACTAACAATAATCGATTATCTGTGGCAGTTATAATTCATATCTGCGAAATTAGAATAGTTGGCTATATAAGGTTCTTCCAAAACTCTAAGAAGACAACTCTGAGCTTTTTGAGAATACAGTTTGTCTGAGGAAGTTCTAAAAAGCTAGTTCAAGTGCTTTGCCTGGTCTCGTGAATAGGAGAAGCTCGCGTTTCGTGTGTCGATAGTCGGAGCGGTTCTCTTCGAGTTGGCAAGGTGGTCATCTTCCGGTTCGTTCGTCGAAGGAAGGTTTTATATTTCTGTTTTTATTCACTCTTAATTGTATTTTGTTGAAACTGATTTTTAGTAAAATTGTTAATCACTTTTTATAGTGATTAACAACTGGACGTAGATTCTTTTGAATCGAACCAGGATAAAAATCCATTGTGTCAACTTTTCTATTCCTTACACTCATTACTGTTTTATGCACATCAAGTGTTTGTTAAATTTTCTCTAAGAAAATTGATTTTCTAAAACGGACCATCATAACTTGATTTGTGACCGTAACACGCTTTCCGAGTATTTTATTCCGCTGCGCAACTCTATAACGGTACCGATTGTTCCAACAACTATAACAGTATATATCCTATAAAATAATAAGACGACAACAACAACAAAAAATATATAAAATTAGAAGCAGGAATAGGAAACACAAGGACCAACTACAACATAACTTAAACAAAACAAAAAGCGCAAGGAACAAACATGGGGGACCACATTGCAACGTTGCAACACCAATATAAAGCACAACAACAATTACGGTCTACTACGGCACTTCAAACATGGGGGACCACTTTCAACACCAATTTCTATAACAACATAAATAACACACTACCACACCACTTCGAACATGGGGGATCACGACTGACCATGCATCATTGTCAAAATTATACAAAGAACTAAACATTTACTAACCTGGACACGTGCTACACCTCCAACGACCTCCGCGAAACTCCTCCACGTGATTCACCACCAAATGTTACAAGCTTTTACTCGAAACCACCGATACATCACTACAATTTCATAAAACGAAAGGGTATGGCTGAGTAATTTCTCACGCAAAAGCGGTGCTCCCCAAATGCCAGCACACCTCCAACGAACCCTAACTTCGCAGATTTCCCCAATTTCTCAGACAGAAGCTACCCAAAAAACGAAACATTACTTGATATGTTTAATAATTTCTAATTATATTTTTATTTATTAATATATTTAACATTAGTTAATAATTTCTAAAAATGATAAAAATCCACGAAGGATGCCACCTGGATGCTCAGCTTCCACTTCATAACAAAGTTAACGTACGTTAACTACATTTAACGGAGATCCTATAATTGAATCACATTTACCAAATTAGGGACCCAATTGATCACTTTAAAAATTGGAGGACCCAACTGAAACGAACCCGCAAATATAGGGACCTCCGAACCTATTAAACCTAAAATAATTTAGAAACGAACATAATTAATACCAAGTATATTTCTGAAATGATTAATTGCAAAACCCCATTGAGTCGCAAGGAGGGTTTTTGTGCCGTGGTGGCTTTGCATCCTTCTCTTCCGAAAACTTCGTTCAGTCCACAGGCGGCGAAACACTTTGGTTCATTCATTCGTTGGTTCATTCGATGACTCCCCACTCTCACTGCTCTATGAATTTGGAAACCTTTTTCCCACTCTCACCATATTCACCTCTTTTTCCTTTCTCCTTCGTCTCGTTCCCATTCCATTCAAATTGATGTTCCCTCCCTCCATTTCCCTCGCCAAGGGACTCGATTCTCTTCCCTGCCCTCTTCTTTCCCAACCCTCTTTCTCCGCCATTTCATCGAACATGTGGCGCCACGCTGCGAGACAAGCCTGCCGCGGTGTTAGCGTCAACTTCCACTCTCCTAGACTTCTCTCTTTCTCCCGTGCTTCCCTTTTCTCTTCCAGAACAAATATTCTGTCTAACTCGCCACAGCGATACTGTGTTAGGTGCGATCGTTTTCAGTTTCGATTATGCGCTAAAGGGTTCTCTGGCGTTGCTGAGGCGGTTTCTTCCACTGACGTAGAGGAAGATGGAACTGGTGTTGATGAAATTCAGCAGCTGCTTTTGCAGGAGATGGATAAAGAAGAGCAGGTGCAGTTTATGGAGGAAGAGGCTGCTGCGGAAATTCAGCAGCTGCTGTTTTTGCAGGAGATGGATGAAGAAGAGATGAGTGAATTGGTGGAGAAAGAGGCTTCCCCGGCTGATGAAATTCAACAACTGTTGTTAGAGGAGATGGATAAAGAAGAGAAGAGTGAATTGGTGGATGAAGAGGCTGCCCCAATTGGTGGAATTCGAAAACTGTTGCAGGGGATGAAGAAGGAGAAGCAGAACGAGGTGGTTGATCATAGGTGGCAGAATCAAGTGAAGGGCTTGGGGCAGTCTAGGTACCAGGAGCTGAGAAGAAGGCAGGTGAAGATTGAGACCGAGGTATGGGAGGAGGCGGCAAGGGAGTATAGAGAGCTTTTGGCGGACATGTGTGAGCAGAAGCTGGCACCCAACTTGCCGTACATGAAGTCGCTATTTCTTGGCTGGTTTGAACCTCTGAGGGATGCTATTGCCAAGGAACAGGAAATGTATAATTCAGGGAGGAATAGGACAGCCTATGCACCGCACTTTGTGCAGTTACCGGCGGACAAGATGGCTGTTATCGCAATGCATAAGTTAATGGGGCTGTTGATGACCGGAACTGAGCATGCCACAGTTGGCACTGCCAGGGTTGTGCAGGCTGCGTGCGGCATAGGTGATGCCATTGAAAATGAGGTGGGATGTTGCATTGATCGTGTTTTTTGCGGTTGTTTTATATTGTTCATTTCCTACTGTTTTGAATTATGTTCTATAAATTCGAGTGTGTTCCTATCGTGTTAGCTTTGAAGAACTGGAAAGTTCCCAGATCTTTTATATATCACTTAGGAACACCCTTAGGCAACTCGTGGGAATGTGGAGGAAGTTTAAAAGGATGGAGAAGGAAGAGTGGAATATCTCGAGGGGTTGAAGGTCTACATAGTTACCTGTAATGTTGAAATAAAAATATGGCTTTACTGGTTTGTTTTTTAATAGAAAAAATGTACACTTACGTTGGAGGTGGGCATGGAGCCAGGTGTGGCAATCATAAAATGGGACTGGATATGTGTGATGTAAGGCTTTTTTGGAGCTGAGGAATACAGTCCTTACTAAAGCTAATCTATATCTCCACATATCAGATACACATTCTGATACAAGTATTAGGCTCGAGGATTGGGACTCTGTAATGGCAAAATGTTCATTCTTTTTGTCTTGTTATGTATTTTCTACAGTTTGTTCTGATTAATAAACTTCCTGGGAATGACATTGTATATCTATAGGTATCTTAATTGAATCTTTTGTTATGGGTGCAACCTTATGTACTGTTTATTATTTGATGGTTCAGGTTAGAATATACAAGTTCTTGGAGAAAACTGAGAAGAAAAAGGGCAACAGAAGCAAGAAAAACAAAGCAGTCGAGTCTGTTGGTGACATCAAAGAAGAACAAAAGCTGCGGAAAAAAGTCATTAATTTGATGAAAAAGCAAAAGCTAGTCGCAGTGAGGGGGCTGGTGAAGGACAAGGACGATACAAAACCGTGGGGAACAGTCATAAAGACAAAGGTTTGTGTAGTCTCTCCTACACTATATTTTCCTTCTACTATTTGTTTGCTTAACTAAACAATACCCTCCCCACATCACAGGTTGGAAGCCGTTTAATTGAGCTCTTGTTGCAAACAGCATATATACAACCACCATCAGATCAATTACTGGATGATGCACCTGATATCCGACCTGCATTTATTCATTCATTTATAACAGTGACAAAAGAGTCAATGTGAGCTTTATGCTCTCTCTCATAGTCAAGTTAAATTTTCCAGCAGTATTTTACATTGTTGATCTGGATTTTTTTCTTTTTTCTTTTAATTTTAACAGTAAATCAAGTAGAAGATATGGTATTATTCAATGTGACCCTCTAATTCTTAAAGGCCTTGACAGGACTGTAAGTATATTCCATCACCTTTTGTTCTTCAGTAGAAATTTAAATGGAATTGTTCAAGATTCGGGAAATCTCCCAGTAACGTTTTAGGCATTGTTATTTGTCAAGGGAATTTAGCTCATGGACTTCTTTACTGATAATTTAGATCCTGAATTGAATCTGGGTTAGGAAAAAATTGACATAACCGTGACAGTGCTGGATCTTGACAATCATAGGATGATGATGATAAAGTTAAGAGAGGAGAGAGAATAAAGGAGATACACGAGAATCTAGCTAGATCAAAATCTTGCCAATCTAGTCTTTTTTCCTAGACTTTGAATTCACAATAAGTCTATATATTAAGAACTTTAAGCATTTACAGTCGTACTTCTAAGCCTACTTGTAAGACCAAAATCTTACCAATTTAATTTTTTCCTAGACTTTAGACTTAGTGTAGTGATTTTATCAGGATACTACCTAAACCCTTGATTCTAGAAAACTTTTGTAGAAAGGTGCAGATTTTGTTGTCAACGTGGTTTAATATTAGGTTGGAGCACAATACTCGAAGCTTCTAAACTATATCTTTATCTTCAAGCCCAGTTCCTTGCTTATCGCATCGAAGGACATCTCTCCAGTATTGTGCTCTGTTGTTCTTTTCATTATCTCTTGTGTTTTGCTAAATGGGCCTATCAGTTTGCTAAATCGATTTTGTTGCCCAATGTGGGTGATAGTAAATTTACCTGCTTACGCTGGAGTTAATTGGTGTTGTAGTCATGCTTGTGGCACATCAAAGCTTATTTCATCATTTTAAATATACTTCTCTCCCCGCCATAGCCTATGGTGTGGACAGTGGTTATGTAGAATCCATATTTTATTGTCAAGTCTTTGGGTGTAGATGAATAGAGTTTTTTCAGTGGGAGAATTTCATACTATATTGGGGAGATGGTTGTCAATGAACAAATTGCTCCTTTAATCTCTCACATGACTCTCTCCGTATCTCTCTGATTGAATGACATCAATTTTCAGAGGTTTATTAGCTTATCTTATTGGGTATCAAAGCTAAAGCGTAGGTACAGTCTAATTCAATCAGTTCTCAATTGATGATTGCATCTTAATATCTTATTTTGTGTGTGTGTGTGTGTATTTCTTTTGAAATTTTCCATTTTTCTACAGGCAAAAAATATGGTCATTCCTTATATGCCTATGTTGGTTCCACCAGTCAACTGGACAGGGTATGACAACTATTGCATTTATTTGGTGTCTTGCTCCCTTTCTGTATTTCAATCTTATAGTTGGGTATGATTTCAAAGCTTTTTCTTTAAACTAATGCTATGAATTGGGGCTAGAAGGTGGTCCTAACTCCAAACAAGGTAAAAAAGATATGAAGATGATGGTCAGCCTATGATACTCTTTAATATACTATCCTTTGGTGCATTCGGTTGTTAGTGGATTAGCTCTTAGCTTCTATGTGGTAATGCTTGGGCTGTGATTGTCATTTGTTTAAGGGGTTTATTTTTTCTTATTGGCCATGGGGTTGGGCTACCCTGTTTTATTCATGTTTTTTCATTTCTTTTGTTGTGGTTTTCTACAAGTAATTCCTGTTTTTGAGGGTACTTTATGCTTATTGCGAGTCTGTAGTGTACTTTGTTGTACTCAATTATACTATTAACCCAATAAATTGCCATTTACAATCAGTTTCCAAATGTGAATCAACATTTTCCTTATACACGGTCAAACACATGAATCAATGTTTACAATAAGTAAATCACTACCATTTTTTTTTCTTTTAGCTGAATGTCTGAGTAAAGTGCTGACTTCTCCATTTTCTCTTTGTTGTGCTTTCACAGTTATGACAAAGGTGGGCACTTGTTCTTACCTTCTTACGTTATGCGTACTCATGGAGCCAGGCAACAACGTGAGGCTATTAAGAGGGCCCCCAGGAAGCAATTAGAACCTATATTTGAGGTCTGAATTTGTTATAATAGATATCATGCTTGTTGGGTACACTGCATTACATACAAATTTTAGGGTTACTGAGGGAAGTGTTTGAGATCAGTGTGCGTTTCACTATTCTTTTATCTAAGTAAGAGTTAGGGAAGGATTTTTTCTTAAACAAACATAAACTCATGTGATCAGGCTCTGGATACTCTTGGGCATACAAAATGGAGGATAAATAAAAAGGTACAGAGTGTCGTAGACAGGATATGGGCTAGTGGAGGCCGTCTTGCTGATTTGGTGGACCGCTATGATGTAAGTACAATTAAGTAGTTGCTGTCTGCTTGTTATATTCTCTGTTTTAATAATTGTCAACTGATTATGCTGTAGCTTATTAACTTGTTTGACTATTACTATGCCTAAATATCACAAGGTCTACGGATTATGAATTTTATATTTTGAAATTATGCTTTAAGAGACTTGACTATGGATTGAAATGGTGTTTAAATTTCTATTGCCAGGTTCCTTTACCTGATAAACCAGATACTGATGATGAAGCAAATATAAAGAAATGGAAGTGGACCGTCAAATCTGTGCAGAAAGAGAACAGAGAGAGATATTCACTGCGTTGTGACATAGAACTTAAACTTGCTGTAAGCCTCTTTAACAATATGCACATTAGTCTGTAATCCATATTCTGTCTGGTGACCCAACCAATATGGGTACAGGTAGCACGGAAAATGAAGGATGAAGAGGGCTTTTACTACCCACACAATGTTGATTTCCGAGGGCGTGCATATCCCATGCACCCACACTTAAATCACCTCGGTTCAGATTTATGCCGGGGAATATTGGAATTCGCAGATGGACGCCCTCTTGGAAAGTCTGGCCTACGGTGGCTGAAGATACACTTAGCAAATCTCTATGCTGGCGGTGTTGATAAACTATCCCATGAGGGACGCGTAGCATTTAGTGAAAATCATTTTGAAGACATATTTGATTCTGCAGACAAACCTCTTGAAGGGAGGCGGTGGTGGTTGAAAGCAGAAGATCCATTGCAGTGCTTAGCTGTGTGCATAACTCTAACTGAAGCTTTGAAAAGCCCGTCACCAGAAACATTCATCTCACATATTCCAGTACATCAGGTATTTGCATGGTTGAATGGAGTTTAGCATATTAAAATATACCATAATCTCATAATTTAGGGTAGAATCTAATATATTTTTATTATGCTGAGACTACAATCCATATATACAAGGTTAGAAATCTATTTTAGGAAGCATAATAATAGCTCCTAGACAACCAGATCCCTATGATTCAGGGATATCTCATTATTCACAATAATTATAATTTGTTAAATACGGAAAAAATATAACTAATAAAAACAAAGATCCTGACAGAAATAATACAGCTAAAACATATTCTAACACTCTCCCTCAAATTGGTGAATAAGTATTTTCCATTCCTAGCTTGGAAACAATACTCTCAAAGTTGTTATTGTTTAGTCCCTTTGTTAGAATATGTGCGAGGTTGTCTTGTGAGGAGACATATAGAGTGCAGATCAGACCACTGTCTAATTTTTCTTTGATAAAATGTCTGTCAACCTCAATATGTTTGGTTCTATCATGGTGCACTAGATTATGAGCTATGCTAATAGCAGATTTGTTATCACAACAAAGTATCGGTTCATTCAATTTTATTCCCAAGTCTTCCAAGATGATCTCCAGCCAAAGTAGTTCACATATCCCTCGTGCCATTGCCCTGAATTTTGTTACAACATTGGATTTGGCTACCACACTTTGTTTTTTACTCTTCCAAGTCACAAGATTCCCTCCAAGGAAAGTGCAATATCTCGTAGTTGACCTCCTATTCACAATTGACCCTGCATAGTCTGCATCTGTATATGCTTTCAGACTTACATTCCCATTTCGTTCAAACAAAATTCCCCTACCTGGGGTTCCAGACTTACATTCCTTCGGTTGGTGCATGAACTAGCTAACTAGACTCACAGCGAATGCAACATCAGGTCTAATGTGAGATAAATTGTTAGAATAATTACTAAGTCTACTTGTTAGTGTAGTCAGTAGGACTAAAATAGGGGGTAGTGTGTTGGGTTATCTCTAATCATTGTACCTAGCAGTCTAGGACAGTGACTTGACCTTTTATCTCTCTATTGTATCAACTCTTTATCTATATAAATAACAGAATATGAGAGGTGTCTTTTAAGCCCTCAAGAACATATTTTTATCTCAGGTTAAATTAGTCTACCAACTAGCCTTTGATACATTTCCTTGTCAACTATAGTATCTTCTTCTACATTTCCCAATTTCATGCTAGGATCAATTGGCGTACTTGTAGTCTTGCATGTTGTCTTACCAGTTTCTTTCAACAAATCAATGATGTAACATCCCAAAAATATAACACACAACTATATACAGGTGTCAACATTTAATAATATGATAGAACAGTTACTACAATAAGAAAGTTAAACTTACAGTTATTACAAAAATAACCATAAAATTTTTTGTTTAACTTTACAAGAGCTTCCTATACTACTACCGAACGTTCAACATATAACCGAACGGTTATATTTACAGAACAAAAATAGTGAACGTACGGTTCACCAAAACTATCTATACTATATGACCGAACGGTCATCTCCTATTCAGCAGGAGTCTCACCGTCCAGCTCCTGTTCCAACGTAAGCTTTTCCCCTTCTGCTCACATCCAACAAGGATGATCATTGCAATAGAAAACCGAACGGTAACATGGATAAAAACAAAAAATAAGGGTAAGCTACTATAATTCAATTGAGCATGTATTCATACATGTAATAACTACAAACCCTTACAGACCGAACGCTATAACATACAAGAGCCAACATAGATATCACACATAACTTAAATATCATAATTCATGTACAACCGACACTTGACTTGACCATCCGGATTGTATGAATACGTAGCTTGAGGCCGTTCGTGCATTCGGGTAGTGTAGTAACTGGAAAACCATCAGCTGCCACCCGAGGTTAGTCCGTTATAACTCACCCAAGAACCTATGGGCTAGGACCTCCTGCCATTCTCACACAATGACTTACCCATCTCTACTTGAGAACTGGTAATCATCAGAATATCAGGATGAACTCCATGAATTTCACTATCCGTATTCATACTTTACCACAACATTATCCTTACACTGAGACATTCATCCCCGAAATTCTCTTCCACATTACTTGAAACATAAACTTTTACTTGAATGCCAATAATATTTCTCATTCATAATGGATCTTCGCTATAATAAGCAACCAGCACCAAGCCATAACATCAGCATGGCAAGATCAATTAACATTTCATATAAAAATACCGAACGCTCAAATAATACCACCCTTAATTACAACTGAACGGAAAGGATCAAAACAACAGACAATATAACCGAACGTTTATGTAATCGTTAGGACTTTGACATGAACCAAACACATTTTTAAGAATAAAACACTCTAATTAAATCAAATACTTAACATAAGACTGAACCATATTTAACTATTCTCGACACTAGAACGAACGGTATTTCACTGTCTGACAAAACCGAATGCTTAAAGCTTATATTGAGCACTTATAACTACTGACACTTGGTGTAAGACCGAACGTTACTTCATTATTTGACAAAACCGAATGCTTAGAGCTTATACCGAACACTATGATTACTCCTACAAACTATTCATCAAACCTAATACTTTTAAGGAAACCGAACGTTAAGACATTTTAGCTGAAATATACATAAACTTATATCCGATCATAAATGAACGTATTTTAAGCCTAGTACTAGTACGAAGTCTACTAATAATAATATATGAGCTATCACAAACCAAAATACCTAATCCAATAAGACTGATTAAAACTTTATATTACCATCAACACTTGATATATTAATCACTTCCTATAAAACGAACGATTATACCCTGGTAAGGCTAAAATGCTAACTCTATTGATAACTTATTCACTAACCATAACCGAACGGTTGAGACCGAACACCCAACTATTCTACATAATTTTGCAGACTCCTTATAGACTTATGCAGAACCACCAAAAACCCAGAAACATACATTTCATACACTCATATACAAATCATCAATCAATTCATTCCACACATACACAAAATCATCACATGCATAATTAAATTTAATAGCTTCCCTTACCTCTTAACAGACCGATCGCTCACAAGACAGAATTTGTATCACGACCAAACACTCAACCTCCCAGATTCACTGTTTGAGGAAAACAAACCACCCAAAAGACCAGAAACATGATCAGAACCTTAGAAGAAGAAGAAGATAAACACATGCAACAGAAACTTGGTTTGCATGTGCCCTAAACTAGACTTTATTAGAATCAGGAAGACCTACCAGTTCAAACCACTAAACGATCGGTTGAAAGGAGGATCCTTGCCACCAGCAACCTTACATACACTCTGATGGATGATCAGATGGAAGTGAGATTTAATGGAGGAAAAGATGATAATTTTAGAGATAAGTTAGAGAGAAGGAGGAGAAACGAGTTCAGAAGGTTTGGAGGAGAAGATTGCATGCAGAAAGTGGAACCAACTTTTGAAATTTTAGCTTATATATTCCCTCAGAAAACCGATCGTCCACTCTCCTGCAGCCACCTGTCTTCCACTTCCTGAGTCTCGTTCCCCTCTTGCAGACACACGTTTCCCATTAAGATGGGGAATTTAATGGTTCTGACAAATGAGTTATATTTGTTGAGATATAAATATTCCCTTTTTTGAATGTGCAACTTCAATTTTCCCAAGGTCTTAATTTCAAATTCCTTGAGCTAAAAATGGGTGTTTCTAACACAATATGAGGGTGATTTATTTATATTGAGAAATCGAAATCAATACAATAAATAGATGAGATTTAATATCTTGTAATAATAAAGATATGATAGGAGAATAAATAAAAACATTCATAATAATACATATGTAATCTAGATATTCCTAATTATAAAGGATCCACACCTTAATTTTGTAATTGTAACACCTTTCTCAAGTTGGAGCATACAAGTCATATGGCTCAACTTGGTGCAAATATAATTGATCTTTGTTCTTCTTAGTGACTTGGTAAATATCTCAGCGAATTGTTTATTAGAGTTGACAAGTCTAGGGGTGATGTCTTCAGACTCCAATAAGATGATGCCAAAGTCATATTAGGGTTTACAGGTGATCCCAAAATTTGACCACGGGTATCAACATACTCTCATGGCAAACGTTACAATTCTAGGGTCATAAAATTGCATTGCGGTTCTCAAGTTTCTTTATATATGCTGATGGTCAAAGGACTTTATTTAAATTGTGAGGCAGCGTGAAGCCAATCAATATAAGCAGACAAAGGGTCTTCAAATTGTCATGGAGTAAGAAGTGTCTAGAGATCTTGATACATTCCATACAGGCGCCATGCCATTTATCAAAATAAAGGGATGAAAAGAGATCGAATTCTAAATTTGTAAAAATAGGTTAACAACCAATAATCTCCTCTTATGTGTAAGGACCATATTTCTTGTCAGTTGCCAAAGATGAACATTGATATATTAGGGTTCACTGCTTGTTTGTTTAAGCTAAGAATGGTAAAAGCCAAATTTAAACCAAAATTAGCAGTTTTTCTTTGCTTATTCATTTGAGCTAAGAATGAGAAAAGCTAAGAAATGTATACAGAAGCCAAGCCTCTAAAATTAGGCATGTTCCATTTTTCAGGTTAATCTGGCTACTTTTGCTTTTAAATATCCTATTATATGTGCATATAATTTGCACCTGTTCACCTATCTCTATATAGAGAGTAAGATTATATGGATGATGTGAGGGATTACTACCCATGAGTGCATGAATGTATTTGCTAAGAAGAGAGTAATAATTTTGGTTATCATTACTGAAAAATAGATGTACACGTCTTAACAAGGTCCTCAGATTTGAACTCCCTACAAGTTCAACTTTACCAGCTAGAACTAATCATTGACAAACTTTGTAAACCCCTACTAACCATGTAATGTTCGTACTTGTCGTTGTAATGTTTATCATTTTTGTTATCTCTGTATAAAATGAATCATGTTTATTAACTGATAACTATTTGTACTACCGTGATTTTCTCTCTTAGGATGGCTCCTGCAATGGTTTACAACATTATGCTGCCTTGGGGAGAGACAAGGTAAAGGCCTTTGTCACATTGCTTTTTTTCCCCAATTTCTTTGGTCCTAGATATCAGAATTCAAGTTAGAGAAAACGGACTGAATATCTGTTCTGAATGTAGCTCAAAATCTTAAGATTTAGATAATTGTTGAAAATGATTTTGGCTGAGTAGATTAAGATCACATCTCTGTACATTTGTACTATTTTGTTAGTTTTTACTGCCAAGTTTGTTGTCTGTTTGGGCTTTTGTCCAAATTAGTCTTGTCAATAGTGGCACTGAATTAAACATATGCTCACGTCCTGTACTGCTTTATGAGCGGAGATGTGATTATCACATGTTCAGTAAGACCTATTAATATGCTTCTGGTCCCTGTGGCTTGGCCAATAGCATGCCTGCCATCTGTTATGTTTTTTCCAATTTTGAGTATAACAATTGTATTTCCAGAGGAAATACCTGTCAAGTAATTTATTATTAACTTTTATTCAGTTAGGAGCTGTTGCTGTCAATCTAGTTGCAGGAGAGAAGCCAGCAGATGTTTACTCAGGAATAGCAGCTAGGTGAGTTTGTGTATTGTTGCGTATTGAACTGCTTGATTTTATGTTTCATTTTTTTGTGAGAAAAAAACAGTATTTATACATGACGAGACAAATGTATAATGTCCTGAATATGAATAGATGTTAAACGTAATACTGTTTTTTGAGCAAGATTGGACCTACTATTTCTATGTACGTCTGTCTTTCTTCTCAGAATCCTAATGTTTTCCTCTCAAGTTGAAGTTTAGGTGGGGAGACACCTCAATGAACATGAACCTGCTAAATACTTTTCTAAGGATTTTTTTTCCATGATTGTGGATAGTGCTTTTGGTTGGGGAACATCATGGATGCTTAGTACAAGGGAAATTTTTAGTTTCCCTGGAATTTGAAGCTGAGAAAGTTTGCTTTGCATGTTTGGTTCGGTTAGATATATTATTTTTATCTTTTCTTTATTTTTATCTTTAGTTAGTTTGTTATTATTTTTTATTTGTATTTTGAACTTAGTTCACATTTTTTCTATTATAAATAGAGGACCCTATGTGTATATTCAACATAAGGGAGATTAATCCCACACGTAGTTTTTACTATATTCAACTGGTTTAATGTTTAAAATATGACATTTTTAGGAAACAATTCCTGGGAATGATTTTAGCTATGTTCCTCAATTTTTTTCCATAAGAAACAAAGTTTTAGTAAAAATATCATGTTACTTCTGTTTGATAATTTAATGTAGTAATAATTATTGATTTGCGTAAAAATACCACATTTCTTTTTTATTCCTAGGAAACTCCTAAATTCTCTGCCAAATACTAGGATTAATCAATAACATTTTAATCATTTCGTGATTCTTGGGAATCATGATTACTGGATAGGAAAGAACTCCCCTTGTACTAAATGCCTCTTCAGGGTTATAAGTTTGATGATGACATATATATCTTTGAAAATTTCTTGGTAAGCATGGAAAATTCAAAATCTCTTGCTTTTGGTTGGACAGATCTAGGCTGTTAAGGACAACATGCCAACTTTCTTGGATTGTTGGCAGTTTTTAGAATTGTTAGAAGATAAATGAATGCAGTGTTTGACCATTTTGTTTTGTCTTCTCTATGGACGATATATTATTGTGCACTTATGTGTTCCCATCCAATTATGTCATGGGTCTGCTATTTTATTTAGTTGTAGTTATTCTGTATAGAATGTTTTTCTTTTCTTTTGGTCGTGCAGCCCTCTTTTTTGTAGACACGTATCTTTCTTTGTGGGATGAATGTTCTCAAAATAAACAACTCAATTGTAGACAAATTATTTCTATGCAGAGTATCAAACATTATGCATAAGGATGCTCAGAAAGATCCTGCAATTTTTCCTGATGCTCTTCATGCGAGGACTTTAGTTAATGAGGTTATTTTCTATTTTTTTTATCTGATGAGGTTCGTATTTGTGCAAGGAGGTTGGTTAGTTATGGTTGTTGGAAAGTGAAAATTAGTCTTCCTGGAATCAATAATGTATTTATTGTGTAACTGATTCTAGATTCTAGGTAATGGTGCGTTTTTCCCTTTTCACTCTTCATCTCCACTGATTTTGTGCTTATCTTGAATTTTGTATAGGTTGATAGAAAATTGGTTAAGCAGACAGTGATGACATCAGTGTATGGTGTCACTTACATTGGTGCACGGGAACAGATAAAGAGGAGATTGAAGGAAAGGAATGCCATTCCAGATGATACAGAGCTCTTTGGTGCTTCTTGTTATGCTGCAAAGGTTTGAGGGTTAATTGTGTTTTAAATACCTATTAGGTGTATATTTGTTGTTTGTTTCATCTTTATTCCCTTCTCACTTCTTAGGTCACTTTAACCGCCTTAGAGGAAATGTTTCAAGGTGCGCGAGGTATCATGAACTGGCTTGGTGACTGTGCAAAAGTATGTTGTATTACTCTGATTTGTGCACACTGTGCATATTCTTATAGGTGGAAATGGAGAGAGAACAAAATATATTTTGAGTTGTATACTTAGTTTATGGTATTAATGTCTAAGACAATTTGAACAGATAATTGCATCTGAAAATCAACCAGTACGCTGGAGCACTCCTCTTGGACTTCCTGTTGTTCAACCTTACCGAAAACTAGGATCACATATTGTGAGTGAATAGAGTTTTGTTGGAATTGCATTCTTGATACTTCTTCCAAGTTCTTAGGATTTCAAGGGTCTGTGTAGGTTAATAATCTATTATTATTGTGCTTGCAGATCAAAACTTCACTTCAGATGTTGTCATTGCAACGAGAAACAGACAAGGTATGTGAAGTTTACATCATTATTTTGAATAACATTGGGATCCCCTTCCCCAAAAACGTAATTCCCATGTTAATCTTAAATATAAATATCTGGCTACACGAGAGTGTGTGTGTGTGAAGATGCCCATTGATTGGTTGCTATGATCAAATCTTGGAAATCCAACTTTGAGCTTCTTGGTCAATGTTCCTGAATTGCTTTTTTTTAATAGGTCAAGGAGCTGGTAAAAAACAATTTTTTCTCAAAATAAACTGAAATAACAGTATTTGTTATGTATTTTGTACACTGCAATTTTCAGAATTTCAAATAGCATAATACCATGAACATTGCGTGATTTTTTATTTGATATAACCTTTTTAATTAATATCAAATTTTCTTATATTGCACATTGAAATTACGTTCATCAATTTGTGTACGTAAAAATTCTATATGAAAGTTTTAACAACTTTGTTAACTGAGCAGAAAAAGGAAGACATGGGAATATTTTGTAGAAAAACATAAAAAATGATTGCGGGTAAAATTACTTACAAGGAATAATTTATGCTAGGAATTTGTGATTCCAGTGCGTTGGAAGACTTCACATCATGCACATTGGTCCTTAATGAGATGCCCATGGTCATTTTAAAAATTTTCATCTTCATATAAACTTTGGGATTTGGCATTTTAATTTACATTTTTCAGATTTAAATTGTCTGTTTTCAATTCAAATATTCTAGGTCATGGTTAGGAGGCAGAGGACAGCATTTCCACCAAACTTTGTTCACTCGCTTGATGGTTCTCATATGATGATGACTGCGGTTGCCTGCAAAAAGGAAGGCTTGAATTTTGCTGGTATTTCCTTGATTGGCCCTTTCTATTGTTCCCCTCTTTTCAGTACAGGACCCTTGCTGGGGTGTAGGGCCAGCTCCACCACTAAATTGGTGCCTGGGGTTGATGTGCTATACCCCAGATAGAGAGATGCTGAACCCCTTTACCAGGAATTTGAACGAACAAGGGAACCAAGCTTGTGGTGTTCCATTCGTATTTAGTTATTAAATTATTATGCCGATGATGAATAATTTGTACTGCATGCTTGTAGGGGTTCATGATTCATATTGGACGCATGCATGTGATGTGGATAAAATGAATAGATTACTGCGAGAGAAGTTTGTAGAACTCTACGAGACCCCAGTACTGGAAAATGTATGGTTTAAATGCTCATTATTTATATCCAATGCTTTTGTTCCTATGAATTAAAATCATATTTGTGGTGAAACTTATTGCATTAGTGTAAATATTCTTAAAGTGAATTGGCCCCAGCCTGATTGACGATCCTAGATGTCTGTAAATGAATAACAGATGTTTCTTTGCGGAGTGTGCTTTGTTTTCTGAGATTTCAATAGTATTCTCTTTTCTCATAAAGATGGGAAAACCATGGCACTGTGATTTCGAAAAGATGTGTGGACTCTGAAATTTTTTTTTGGATTGCAAAAGAAAGGAATTAGTGCGGCATCTTACATTGTTATTTAATTATAATCATATATTTTTTCTTAATCTTGTGTTGTTTTGATAAGTTATACATTTGGATTTCTCAATTATTTTGTGAACAGTTACTGGAAAGCTTTCAGAGTTCTTTCCCATCACTAACTTTTCCACCCTTGCCTGAACGAGGAGACTTTGACTTAAGGGAAGTTTTAGAGTCACCATATTTCTTCAACTGATCAACCATCTGCAGCCTTCTCTAAGACTTGGACTGTGTCTTTTAGGGCTCACTGACATCTCATGTTATTTCTGTGTGAGCATGGCAAGGACAGCTCTTCTGAAATATCCATTATGGAGAGGCTATTTCAATGGCGGTGTATGTATCTTCAAAGGCATCCAGAGCCTTGAGGAGTACCTTTATGGTATGATAGGAAATCCACCTCTTGCTAACACATTATACGAGTCAGAAATCTTTGATGCTGCTGCAGCTTTCTGAAGGCTCCCAAGAATAGCCAAAGGTTTGAAATTTCCATTTCCGTCCAACGAATTTCATTTATTAATTTTAAGGGTCTGGAGTATCATTATCAATGGGTGGCGAGTCTGTGACAATTGTGCTCACAGTCACCGTGCGGCAGCGCATCTTGAAATCAGCAGGGAATTCTACACTGTTCATTCTCATTGTCACAAGTTTTTTATTAATTTTTTTTTGTAAATATGAAGAAAATAATTTCGCTTGGACTAGTGTACGTACATGATTTATAGTATACGTGTATCAACCTGTAAAAGCTTAGTGATTAATCCATGCCATATTTGTCACCGGTCATCAGTTCAAGATGGTTAATGCTGACAAAGGTTGATGCACTATTCATTTGACTTATTCTGGTAATGAAATCATCCTCCAACAAAGGGTTGGATATTACCAAATTAGTCGTAAAGTAATGTTCTTTTAAATAGTCCATAAAATAATATAATTATACAAGTAATTTCCATATATACGTTAATTTAGCACTGTTTATATATTTGGCTAATTCATAGGATTTTTATGATATTTGAAGACTATTTAATATGAATTTAATCAAGAGATTACTTATATAATTTTTTAGGGACCATTTGTGATAGAAGATAATACTTTAACGATGATTCATTCTTAAAATGAGTGCCGAGGCATTGCTTCCAATGACAAGGAAAGAACTAAACTTTTTTTGTTGTGTACTCTTTATCGAACTTGAATTTGGTATTTATAATTGAAAAACTAATCAAAATTTTGAAAGATAAGTAAATTCAGTTCTTGTTTTAGTTGTGAAATAAAAATAGTTACTAAATACTAAATTTCAGTATGAAATTAAAGACATAAAGGTATAAGGCCAAAAAATTCTTACCTAATTATAATATATAAATCACGACTTCAAAAGAAGTATGCTCATAGGCTGATTTTACGATTTCCATACCGCATGTTTTTGTTGATGTCAATCTTTGGCTCCTAATTTCTCCCCATTCCTCTCACAAGTGGCGTTTGTCATGCCTCGTTCAATTCTCCTTTCTCGCCAACTTTAATAGTTATTATTTTAGATCAAAATTTTCTTAACTCATGTCGGCATCAGTGTGTTATTCTTAATTGTTTTTTTTATGTTTTTAATTTGTTTGTTATGGTCTTTATTATGACGTTAAAAACTTTGCGTAACTCCTATAACCACAATTAGTTTGTTATATTTTTTTATTGTCAGTATGTAGCAGAACACAAACCAGGTCGCAAATGACATACATAGCTGAATTTGTTCTGGTCAAGCGTCTAATGCAGGCTGATCTAGTTACTGACAATCTTAACTTTCATAATCAAATGTGTTCAATAATGATGCATGGTTCATCTACAAAATGTTCATTCCATTCGCCGAAAAGAGGAATCGTACCGATAATTAGCGTAGCATAGTTACTATAATTCTAACAAATATCTCTTCCATATCAAAGTATTTTTTCCCCCCCTCATTTGAGGTTCAATAGTCATCTTTAACTATTTTGTCCCGTATAATGTCTGATAGCTACGCAGATAATTTTATTGTCAACTTCACGGGTATTTGGCTGTATCAATACAGCTAATTATCAGCCGTACTTAACCATGTTTAACGAGAACTATAAAAAGAAAACTAAGAATTTTGTTGAAATTTAAGAGTGCAGGCAGCCTTTGATCGGAGTAATATCGGTAGACACTTATCACAGCTAAAAAGTTATAACAAAGCCCTCCTCTGAAAAGCACCGACATTTTATAATGGCATCAAAGCAGGCATTACATTCCAAAGGACAGTAGCATGAGTTTTGGGTCTAAACTGCTTTGTTATTTATAATCAGAACAGGAATGGCGTAGCCTGCCTCATTCAAACCTCTACTAAGAACATGCGGCAAGCATTTGACAACGGTATCAGTGAAGTTCATCTGTCTGTCACTACATTTAAAAAGCTTTTCGAGCCGCCATGTGTCTGCTACATCAGTCTTTTCACCAACAAACTTCATCATCCTTTCACTTCTTTAAAAGGGATTTGAAGTCACTGAAAGTCATATTTAACCAAAACCCTGCTTTTAAGTGCATCAATGCTGAGTAAGTATGTCTGCTCCCTCGCCAATATACATAGGTAAATGTTCACATCAACCGACCTTAGTAGCCAAATCTATCATTCAAGGAAGTACGTCCATCACCTGATTGTCCTGCACAAAGCAAAGCAATGTATGATCGTCCAATAAAATGGCAATTCAAGCACATGGTCAGATCTGAACCAAAATGTTTTTACCTTCAGGTGGAATCCACGAGTCATAATCCATCTCATTATTCAAGAAGGACGGTTTCTCAGGCCCAAGCACTCGTTTAGGGCCCCTCCTTTCTTGGGCTTCACTTCTTTCCTCCTCCTCATCAGTATACAGCCCCCTATTGTGCTTCAATAGTAGTGCCACAGCATCCTCAGCCATTTTTTCCCCTGACGTGGAAGATGTCAGTTGTTGAGAGGTGTCATTACTATTTGCCGCGGTTGTCTCAACTTGCTTCCGTTTCCTTAAAATTAGACCAGCAGCAGACTCAATTTTAAATTCCGCTGAAGCCTTTGAACTATCACCACTGCCCAAAATTTTGCCCCTGTCCTTGTAGTCCACAAACTGATTGGACTCGTCAGTGTCACCCACGTTCAGTGAGGGCATCGACTGTTGGGTATCATCTGCAACTCTATCCTCTACAGCTCCAAGCCATTGGGGCTTTGGTACAGCAAATACAACATTCTCAGCCTCCAACTTGTCACGGCTAGGTTCTGACTTGTCTAAACCCGATGTTGCAGCTATAGCTTTTTCTCCTTCTATACAGTCATCTGATTTGACAGAGGTCTCCCTAATCTGGGTTTCCACAGGTGGTTTCTTAACTTTCCTGTTATCTGCCTTTGCACAAGGCTCAGTGCTTGTCTGTGCTTCTACAGGTGGCTTCTTCTTGACGATAGAGATATTTTCAGATTTTTTTGGTTTGGGTTCTTGAGCCATCAACTCCCGCTTCTTGGAAGCTTCTCCTGTTGGGTCAGCAATCTTCAACAGGTAGCATACTCTATCAAGCTCAGACTGAAGAGTTGACAATTCCTTTTCAAGTTGCACACTTTTATCATGCACTGACAGAAAAGAAGATCAGAATGGGTAAACACAGCCAATTCTCTCTAGGTGCAATTTAAGACATGACGTTGCACATAATGATACATAAAGTGAGGAAAAATGAAACTAGGTACCGAAGACATTGAAAGGTTAGTATAATTAGTTAAAGGAACTCACCTAGTTGAGATGACAGCCCTGACATGTACGCATCAAGTGAGTCATCAACTTCATCTTGGGTAGCACTCTTTGACTTTGACAACATATTGTTCTTTTCAATCATAAGCAACTCTCTCTTTTCATTCATTTCATTGGTGATGGCATCTCTCTTATCAAGAAGAGTATCTGCAGTCTCAACAGATTGGTTGTCACCAAGTTTCTGATGTGAAGGCTTTTTCTTGGTACGGTCATAAAATTCATCATCATCACTGAACAATACAAGTAAATACCAACGTGCACTTTAGTTTTGGTACATCACCATAAATATTGCAGCATGACAAAGTCAAGCAAGCACACTAAACATATTGCACTTGCTTCACTCCAAAAAAACAAAAGATTCCAAATATATAAACAAGCAATTAAAGCATTTAGTAGCAGTTAATATTCGGGAATGAAACTCATCTCCAAAAATTTTACTTTCACAAAAATGACTTCCATCAATGATATTTATACCTAACATATTCTTCTTCTTCTTCAATTGCGCCTTTCTTCTTGCCATGAGACATTTTTCCTGTACGTGCACCAAGGCTCTCTCTAATACTATCATTCAATGTCTCTTCCAAGTTCTCGACTTCTTCCAATATCTATTCCATTAAAAAATTTCAGCTAATAAGCTCACGTGACAAATATTTACCCAATTAAAAAGATAGCATGATGGGAAAAAAATTTATAATTCTAAAACCGCTGACAATCACAGAA
The DNA here is from genome assembly GCF_016808095.1 of Vigna angularis. Classification (NCBI taxonomy): domain Eukaryota; kingdom Viridiplantae; phylum Streptophyta; class Magnoliopsida; order Fabales; family Fabaceae; genus Vigna; species Vigna angularis. The sequence goes on along the minus strand of NC_068971.1, from coordinate 2,512,580 downwards.
TATTAAGAACAATATATAAGGTTCTAGTCAAATTTATTCTTCTCTGATACCTGCGTTATTCTCTGTTCATTCCTAGCAATTTGAACCTGTTGACCTTGAGTTAATCCACCCTGAGAAATGTCTTTAACTCGTATAGAATTTATTTCTTTCTTCATATTAGCAATCTGAACAAAGGAAGAGAACACAAATGACTATCATGGTTAATAGGTGTTAAAGTATGCGACTGTGTGCATCATTGTGTCTTTTGGTTACATTATATTGTAATAGTTGCAGCTTAGTTAGACCCGTTAGTATAGTTAGCTGCCTAGACTAGTCTAATAGTATGCATATAAAAAATATTGGAATCCCTAGACATTGACTTGATTCAGTTCTATCATATTTTCAGAATTAGAAAACCTCTCTTTGAAACTCTAGATGGTATTATGAGCTTCTAGAGCCTCAATCAGGGCTATGGATTCAAATCCAGCAACCGGATCTTTTTGGTGGTTTCTCTCTAAATCTGATCACAAGGCAGGAATCGAGAATCCTGCATACTTGGGAGTTGCAGGATCGATTGCTTGCCTCACTTTCTTCTTCTGTACTCATGAAATTGGTTGCAGAAGTTCATGGCAACACTGGGAAACTATTCATAATCACTTTCATACTAAATGAAAGCTTGAGCTTGGCATCTGTGCATGAAGTATGCAATGCCAAAAAAGTAGATTGACCGACTGGTGAACTTTTCTTGCAAATAAAAAATCTAACTAACTCTCTCACCACTGGGATCTTTACAGGGAATTTATATTTTAAATCATATGGTTAGCATTCAATTGGAGGATTAGATATGATGATAGGGTTGACTATTGACTGTTATAAAAAATTAGTGTTATATTCAGTTGAATGAAATTTTCAAAGTGATAAAGTATGGATTATAATTCTAAATAAAAGAAAGCATGTGAAACCAAACTAAAAGGAAAGACTCGCCTTTTCCATCCTTTTGATTATTTTCTCACGGGTTTTTTCCTGTTTCTCTGTAAGTTGTCCTTTGTATGACTGCCACGTTACTTCTTCAGCATCGTCCTGAAATTTGAATCCATCAAACTAATGAATCAGAAGACATAAATACTAAATAGCTCACTCGAATTTTAACAGAAAAAGGTAGATTCTGAGGTCAGAACATGTAAAATGTTCATAATTAATTATATAGTTCAAACAAACAAAAAAGAATATATAATCATATAATTACAAGCTCCTACAAACCTCTTCTTCTTCAATAGCATCCTCACCCATGCCCCAAGATATACCCTCAGCAAGGGATGCTTCCTGTCTTGCTCTTCGCACTGAAGCTTCCCTATCTAGCATTGCTTCCCGCATCTTCACTTCTTTCATAAGTTTTGCATTAGTTTCCTACAAAATAAGCCAACATGAAAAATAAAAGCGTGAGCTGCAGTAATAATCAGATAAAAAATTATAATTTTGTCAAAAAAAAAGTAAAGGGTGAAGAGAAGAAATGTTCGACCAAAGATGGTTATAGCCCCTTAAATTTTTTAAGTTAAAAAATAAAACATGTTTAAGACACCAAATGAATGGTTTGTCTAATTAGATGACTTTTAATCAGTAGGTATATTGACTTCAGTCCAAACAAGGACCTTGCACGGCATAGTCCAATAGCCTTTATGATATAGTCAATGTTTCATCTTTTTTAACTAATATTATTCAAGTATACTCTGTTGTTTTGAGAAGGTACGATGGCATCTGCACTTAATGCAAAGGCAATCTCTTGGTCAAAGCCAACCATCGAAACATCCACCTTGAACATAGAGCACAAGGTGTCCAGGAAAGACGCTGTAACAAGTCATATTAGTCATCCAAGCAGGTTTCACTACCAATTTCAGTAAGATAAACTAATTGCTTTATCTAATCAAGAGATCAAATTGGTGAAATGCATTATATGTCATTTAATGCATCATAATGTCTTTCTCTCTAATTAGATATTAAACCAGGCATTGGAAACTCACAATATATCTCCAATGGCTATACTTTCAAGGGAGCCTATAAATACAAAAAGAGAAGTCTTTGAAGACACATAGAAGCATCCCATGAAGCTTTAAGCTACTAAAAATATCTCTGGTCATTCTTTGTAATATCTTTAGAACTTTTGCTGCAAGATTCTGTGTTCTATATTCTAGAGTTTGTTTCTCACAACCCTCGTCTAATGAAAAGTTGAATTTCAACTGAAGGCAAGTGAATAGTGCATGAACCATGCTCTTGCATGAAGGGGTGTGTTAGATGTATAAATAAAACTAGTCATGTGTCTTTAACTAACAACTTGACTTTGGGATAGTTGGCCCACAATGTATTCCAGTTCCATAATTACTCAAGTGATAACTGAAAACAACATTTATCAACTTAATAAGGACAGAATTTACTAAATATAAAAACAGTACAAATAGCGCACTTAGAGAATGCATTTATCAACCCAAATATAAATATGACAATTATTTGCAAAAGGAAAACACAAGAAAGGAAATTTCTGTAAAATCAATTAAGCCCAAGCACATAAAATACTGGAAGCTGGGACACTTCCTTTTTTCCCTTTGAAGAGAGGTAGTGGGACACATTGTCCAACAGAAAACAACAAATGGTTATAAATGTAACAATAAAATAAAGAATTCAGGATCTTACAGGAGGCATCAAGTCAGGTGGTCCTTGAAAAATGAACATGCGAGATGACCTGTGAATGTAATAGAAGATGAATGTCTATATACAAACATAAAGTAGGAAAATAAAAATTCTTGTAGATGAAAATTCATCCAATCCTATCATCTTCATATGTACACCATACTAATTAATAGCAGAGCGGCCAACTCACCAAAAATGCTATAGCAGTAGTGGGATGACCACTACTTTGATCCGTTTACTCAAGGTGTAAAACTTAGTCAAATTAAATTCATGATAACTTTTTGTAGAATGCAAATTCAATCAATCCAACTATTGAAGCTAGTTATATTATCTTAGTGATCACGTCTATCAAATTTCACATAATTTAAATTTATATACATAAGTTCTCTAACAATGAATATTTACATATTTTTAAATATCATATTATCCATTAAAATTAACTGATGATAAACTTTTAAATAATGTTTGAAGTGTATGAAATTGTGTATATGTGGTCTAGTTAATAAGTACTGTTGAATTGATTAAATTTGCATTCCATAAGTTATTCAAGGAGCAATTTGACCAACCCTACACATACGCTAATAAGTAAAGAAAAAAACCTAAACTTTAATTAATTAAAAATATCACATTAATTTTTAATTAAAAAATTTATCTAAATATCCCCAAGAATGTTATGACAACAAACATGTTTTAGTCATTCCTAGGATTCATAATCCATAGACATGAAAAATTTGTTTTATACCGAATGCCAAATGTTAAAGAATACCTAACGAACCTGTAACAGAATTTACAGAGGCAAGGTACGACAAATAGAAGAAGATTGCATTCGGAAAGAAGTAAAGAGACAGAAGGATAGCATGTCCTCCACCAAAAGACTACTAAAAATGAAAAATCATAAGAAAACACCAAAAAAGTGATCAATAATAACAATGCATAATGACGTCCTTAACCTCTACACAAATCTGAATTTTTCAAGACCTTTAAAAAGATCTTGAAGGTAAAATATCATATACTAATTCAAACGGACTTGTTACATGTCAAACAATTCAACTGGACTAATTACATATCCCTTTAAGAAGCTAGAGTTTTTCAAAAAATCTGCAACTAACTACTCTGAATGGCTTAATAACTGCTGCATGGATTGTAACAGTAACATATACCTAGTAAATGATATAGATTAAACAAATAAACTTATTTCTTGTCTGAAATAATAAAAAAGAAGTAATAATAGCTTGAGTGAGAACTAGAACAGTATGGGCTAGAGGAAAAGACTTGTTTATAAGCATAATAGAAAACAAACCAAAGAAATAACTACCTGCCAAATCGAATGACATCACCAACATTCAAGTCAACATATGTGTTCTTTTCCACCTAAAAAAACAGGAAAAGTAAAAGGATTTATGACCGTGATGCTATAAAATTTCAAAATCTGCAGACATTTTTCCTAACAGCTGGGCCCAAATATTTCAATAAAATACAATAGTAAATGATAATCTTTTGAACAGCCCGACCCAAATATCATGCATGAACTAGGGTGAAAATGATAAATTAAATCACAACTAAGGTGAACATTCAACTGATTATTGTGAATTTCATCAATTATAGGGTTGCAAATATAATGTGGGGCATACAAAATATTTTATGTATATACATCATTTGGATCAGCGTAATATCAAAATGATAATCTTTGGAAATTGCTAATGAGTTTCACTGCAATGTAGCATTGTTATTCCCTGGATAAATAGATTGTTTTTGCATTACAAAGGATTACAAACTTAATAACCTTCTCACTAGCTAGTACTACACGAGACCGTTGCCAAGATCATTTCTGTGGAGGGGGGAACATTTTAGATGCAGCCCAAGTAACAAATGAAGTAATTAAATGCTTTTTAAAACATGGGTTAAGTTAATCACTTTTGGATAAGGTTTTGGCAAGAATAGCTCTGACTGAACCATATCAGCAAATAAGCTTAGCTGACTCTCCTACAGTCTACTTAGTAGTGATGGCAGAGATACATGTTAACATGAAAGCATTAAATAGTAGAAAAGGGGAATTTAAATAAAAAAATATTTAAGAATAAGAGCTTATATAGCAAAATTGACAATTCCAGCATCTCTTCCACAGTATATATTCCAAACATGAAATAAGTCAGGAAAAGGGACCACAACAAATATTTGATATCTCAAAGAAAGTATCACCAAAATTTAAGAGGGAGAAGAAATGCGATATGATACCTGATTTTTGTTCAAAAAAGTTCCATGAGTACTCCCAAGGTCATAGAGATATGCATCACCACTTCTCTTAAACTGAATAACTAACAAAAGATAGATGAAAACCTTGGTAAGAATCAAGGACGAGCATTATAAATTGCTAAAATATGTGAAAACTATTTGATATTAAAAAACAATTTACGGTATCTTAGACAATATCTCCTTAGAATAGTTTCCCTGTTTCCTTCGTTTTCATAAGTCCTCTTATCTCGTGATTTGTCACCCTATTTAATTAGGATTGTGATATTGAATTGATATGAATAAGTGCTAGTACTTAGTGTTTTGTACAATGTTACAATACCCAAGAATATTACTCAAAATCTCTATTCTTTCAGTTGCCTCCTTTAATATCTAAAACCCTGTAATTTGAGCAAGAATGTCATAGTCTGATTGATTGACAAATATTGATTATGAAATTCACAAAGTTGTCCATAACTTCAATGTGACTTTTAGATGTTTTCAAAATGGATGCAGGTAATTCAGTCATATTGGCTATTATGATAGTGCACGCTGAGATGGGTTTATATCATGACGTGTGGTAGGAAATAATCAACTCTAATCTTCTTGAACTAAACAATTCAACTACGTACTAAGCATATAGAAATAGACTTCCACTTTGTCCATGAAAATAATGATCATATTCGTAGGAAGGTTGGAAGCACATGATGTACATGCCCCAACTTTGTGGGGGTTGGGGGTGGGGAGTGGAATGGTGATAAATGTCTGACACCAGAGTAATTCAAATTGATATATCCTTCATCAAAGTAACAACATAGGTCAAAAACCACCCCAATGTCTACGGAGACGTCCAGCAGCTAAACCTCAACACGTCATATGAGTAGAATCACAATAACAGAGAACATCCACAACAAAGTTTATCATAAGCAAAGCAATTTTGCAGTATGAAACTTCATTCAACCAAACAAAATCAGCCGTATCGGGTCTGAGATAGTTAGTGTCACGCAATTCAGAAGAGAGAAATATACGAAAGTGTGCGTACCAGCATGAAACCTAGAAATAGTGGGGTGCTCGAGCACGAAGTCGCAGAGATCCAATCGGCCGAACATGTAAGCTCCTTTCTCGCACACGTCGAATTTGTCGATGATGGAACCGTCCTTGAGAACCTCCAGGTAGAACTGGTGACAGGGGGCAGCGCTCCACGGGGGAATCTTGTAAGGAACCTCAGCACCCTGAGAGGGAGGCTTGAGCGAATCGCGAGGCGGCGGCGGCGGAGGTTGGGGTTCTGTTGAGTCGGGAGGAGGAGGCATTGAAGGGGCGGTATCTGGTAAATTAGGGTTTATGGGGGGAGGGGGGGCCATGGAGTTCGTCATTGCGATTCTTCGCAACCCGGAGAGAGGTGTTGAAGTTAAGATGATGAAAATGCAGCAGCAGAGAAGTAGAAGATGAAGGCCATGAATATTCAAAAATAAATAATTAAAAAGATAATAAGAAATATTTTAAATAGATTTTTTAATATTTTAAAGGAAATTGAAAAGGAATAATTGTTCTAACTAGTTTAAAAGCTTATTTTGTCCCATTTTTTTGTGAGATGTGTCAATTAAGTTTCTTCTTTTAAAAAAGTGTCAATTGTATTCACACTTAGTAAAATTTGTCTCAATTTGAGTCCCTTCCCTTAAGTACACAGAAATATTGTTAAATTTTTTTCTCTCCCATCTGCTACTCTGTGCAAACAACGGTATTTGTGAAAACCATAAATGTTATTTGGTGATTTGAAGTTCACATGTCTCCTTTTTAAAATAATCCAACTTGGAAAAGCAAATGGTAACATCTAGTGCTATCTCTTTCAAATTAATTTTGTAGTTCATGCACATGTTGGTAATGTTGGAAATTCAATCCTGACAAAATTTAAATTTAATTTTGAAGAATAAATTGGAAAAAAGGGTTGCTGGGGTAGTTCCTAATCCATGGTAGTGTCTTTTTTCCTCAAAAGAAGCTTAAGATTGGAAGAAAAAGTGGTTGTACGGAGAAGACTACATATACATTAGTGTATTTTTAATTATGTTTTTAAAATTTAAATATAATTTTATTTTAATTTCTTTAAATTACTTAAATTTGATTATGGAAATTATAATTTTTTTTAGATAAATAATCGATTTAGTACCATCAACATTAATATATTTAATTTTTAATGTAATAAATAATTATAATTAAAGTTTTAGTAGAAAATTTTATTTTTATTAATTTTGTTTGAATTCTATTGATGTAATTGAATTGTAACATATATTATTAAAGCCAAAAAAAAAATATTTATTAAAGGTAAAATTAGTATTAATATATAATTAATTTTTAAAATATATTTTATTTTATAAATTTAAAATAATTAGTGATTGTTTCAAAATTAACTAATTATTAATATGTTAATAATGATTATTTTTTAATAAACTCACTTACTAAATGCATGCTTAATTATATTGATCATAAAATTTAAACAAAAACAATAAAATTATTAAAAAATTAAATTTTTAATTTTTAATTTTAGAGTAATTAAGAAATAAATACCTTTAAAAAAAATTATAAACTCACTTATTTTAAAGGAATTAAAAATATATATTTAGATTTATTTTTAATCAATTTTTCAAAAAATTTCTTTTAATTAGCAAGACTTTCAATTTATTTTAATTATAATGTAATATAATTAAAAAAAATAAGAGTGTAAATATAATTCAGTGAAGTATAACTCTAATTTTTATTTATAACTCTAATTTTTCTGACTTTAATACTCAGTGTATATTAAATTTTACTGGGAAAAGTACAATAATTTTGATTTCTGTGAAATATAATTCATTGTTTTTTATCATCCTTCTTACGTATAATTAATATATTTTTTTATTGGAGAGAAAACTTGAATTAAACTGAATTTAGTATATTAAATCATTTTCGAATGGGGAAGTGAGTAGTTATGATGTTGAAGCATTAATTAAATAAATAGAAATAAGAGATGTATGTATTAAATTGAGTTAGGTGTCAGTTGCATCACTAATGACCAAATGTTGCAAACACTGATAAGAAAAACTGATGTGTTCAGAAAAGCAGAGGAAAGACAATAAAAAGTTTTTGGCAGATCATCAATCTTTAACTCGGTTTGTTTCTATTTAACGGAAGGGACGAAGTTGACGCAAAATTTACTAAATGATGAGGACCAAGTTGATACTTTTTTAAAACTATGAACCAAATTGACATAATCGAGCAAAACTGGGGACAAAAGAAGCTATTAAGCCATAATTAAAAAGATAATAAGAAATATTTTAAATAGATTTTTTAATATTTTAAAGGGAATTGAAAAGGAATAATTGTTCTAACTAGTTTTTTCTCGGATAATGATATTTGACATCATTTTAACATCATATACGTATCATTATGTGATTGGTTTATGTTGGTGTTTATGATTATTATTAGGGTTAAATATATTTTTGGTCCTTAACTTTCATTGAAAATTGGAATTAGTCTCTCTTTGAAACTTGGGACCAATTTAGTACTAAAGAAATGTATAAATTTAGTCCTTTGTTAACTTTATTTGATGTTTCAAACACATTTATCAGTTAACATTGAAGCAAAAATGTGTCAAACGGTCTAAAAAACTCAAATGCTATCATGAAACACACTTGAAACATCAAATAAATCTAACAAAATTTAGTTAAAATGACTAAATTCACACATTTATAAAGTTTGGGGACTAAATTATGCCAAAGTTTTGAAGAGGGACTAATTCCAATTTTCACTGAAAGTTAAGGGAGAAAAACATATTTAACCCTTATTATTATTGATTGTGGAGTAATTTTGAACCAATCACAAAATGAAACATAAATAATGTTTAAATGTTGTCAAAGTATTATTATCTTTTTTTTTCATCTCAATTTTACCTTTTTTTTGTTTTTAAATAAAATTTTAATAACAAAATAAATTTTTGTATTTGAAGGTGAACGAGTCTATCTAAATAAGAAAATTAAATTTAATAATTTAAATTATATTGCTAAAAATATTTAAAACAAAATAGTATTTTTTTTTAAATTATGATTTCTTTTATAAAACTTCTATTTTTAATCTAACTTGTAAACTCAATAATTAGGATTTGAGCAATTTTTTTACCAGTTAATGAGAACCAATTAAAGTTAATCTCAAACCAAATCCTTCTAATCATAAACTTATGATTGTTTGATATTCACTTTGTTAAATTAATTTAAACAAACTAGTGAAAACTAAAATAGGACAATTTACGTAACATAATTAATAAAAAATAAAATAGGTCTAAAAATTAAAAAATAATTATTTATTTAATATATAAAATTATTTTATACAACCAATATAAAATATTTCTGTACAAAAATTTATTAATAAGATTTTTTTTTTCTAAAGTAGATAATGGATACTATATATGGAATAAGAAGAAGATGGACTTAAACAAAAGATTCATAAATTAATTGAAAAATAATACTTTATTCTAAAATTAAATTTTCAAATGTTTTCTTACATTATAAAAAACACAAGCCATTAATAGTTCCAAAGTAGGTGTTAAACACTCTAAAAATGTAATTAGTCATCATAAAATAAAAAAAAAAAAAGGTAAAGTGGCTTGAGGCTAAAAATGATACAGAATCCTCTTTTTAATTATTTAATTATATCATTATAATAATAATAATAAGAAGAGTAGCTGAAAGAGCAGCAGGTGAAGTGGTTAAACGCAAAAGGGTAAGGGATGAACATAGGATAATGTCTGTCTGCAGAGAAAAAAAATTGAATGGAAAGCTCTGAGCTGAATCATCACTGTCTTCTCTTACCCACCAAGCTTTATAAGCTATCACTCAATTAGAGCCCCAAAGTTCTCATCTTTTTCCTTATCTGGAATACCCTTTTGCTTCAACAGTGCAATGGCATCAACCCCAACTACCCCATCCCACTTTTCCTCCGTTCCTCCGAGACCCTCCAACAACAACCAACGCCACCACCATAACCAGAACAGGAGCCAGCACCGCCGCAACAACAACCGCAACCGGTGGGCTTCTTCTTCTTCTTCTTCCACCAGGTATTATTCACCTCCATCAAGTGCAGGTGCAGGTGTTCCCTCTGCAGCTGCCACTGCCTCAGCTGCATTTTCATCTTCCCTGAGTCCGTGGCTCGGTGGCCAGAAAACCCAGCTTGCGCCCGAGTTTTCTGGTCGGCGGTCCAATAGGAACCCAGGGAAGATGAACTCCGGCGGCCCCAGGGCCGTCCCCAACAACCAGCAGCACTCCAAGGGGGCTGAGGAGGTCCTGCATAGCCTCACCAATGCTGGTAATGATGTTGCTGCCATAGATAGTGTGTTGCTTAATTATAGGCTTTATGTTGCTGAGGATTATGTTTATTTGCTTAAGGAGTTTGCCAATACTGGTGACCTTTTGCTAGCTACTAGGACCTATGATTTTGCCATGAGTAGGGCAACTGATAGTACTTTCATGGGGAAGTTGACCAGCAACATGATTAGGACTCTTGGTAGGTTAAAGAAGATTGAGCTTGCTCTGAATCTATTTGAAGAGTCTAGGAGTAGAGGGTACGGAAACACTGTTTATTCTTTTTCTGCCATGATTAGTGCTCTTGGCAGGAATGATCGCTTTCAGGAGGCTGTGAGTTTGTTTAGGAGCATGGGATACTTTGGTTTGGAGCCCAATTTGGTCACATACAATGCTATTATCGATGCAGGGGCCAAAGGGGAAATTGCCTTTGAAATAGTTGTTAAGTTTTTGGAGGAGATGATAGATGCTGGTTGTTTGCCAGATAGGCTTACTTACAACTCACTTCTCAAAACTTGTGTCCCCAAGGGTAGGTGGCAATTATGTAAGGATTTGTTGGCTGAAATGGAAAGGAAAGGGATTGGGCGTGATGTGTATACTTATAATACTTATGTGGATGCTCTGTGTAAAGGTGGACGGATGGATCTAGTCAGGCATGCTATTGATGTTGAGATGCCTGCTAAGAACATTTGGCCCAATGTCGTGACTTATAGTACTTTGATGGCTGGCTATTCTAAGGCTGAGCGCTTTGAAGATGCCCTAAATGTGTATGATGAAATGAAGCACCTGTTGATTCGGTTGGATAGGGTGTCTTACAATGCACTGGTTGGACTATATGCAAATCTTGGTTGGTTTGAGGAGGCAGTGTGTAAATTTAAAGAGATGGAGTGTTGTGGAATAAAAAATGATGTAGTAACTTATAATGCATTGATAGAGGGATATGGCAGATACAACAGGTACGTTGAGGTCAGAAAACTATTTGATGAGATGAAAGCAAGACGCATTTATCCTAATGGTCTAACTTACTCGACATTAATTAAAATATACACTAAAGGTAGAATGTATGCTGAGGCAATGGATGTTTATAGAGAGTTCAAGCAAGAAGGCATGGAGACAGATGTTGTATTTTACAGTGCTCTCATTGATGCTTTATGCAAAAATGGTTTGATCAAATCTTCTTTGAGGCTGCTTGATGTGATGATAGAGAAAGGAAGTAGGCCAAATGTTGTGACTTACAACTCCATTATTGATGCCTTCAGAGTAGGACTGACACCAGCTCTGGAATGTGGGGTTGATACTTCTTTTCAGTCCAATGACCTTCAAATTAAACATTCATCTTCTACTGTGAGTACCTTTCCAGAACAGAAGACTGACAATGGGAACAATGATGAAATCATGAAGATGTTGGAGCAACTTGCTGCAGAAAAAGCAGGTCTTACGAAGAAGGATAAGAGGAGCACACAAGACAATTTGTACATAGTGCAGATCTTTCGACAAATGCATGAAATGGAAATCAAACCTAATGTTGTCACATTTTCAGCCATCTTGAATGCCTGCAGGTAGCAGATAACTATCTGATATTTCTGTTTGTCTTTCACCCATTTTATTCTATGTATTCACTTACATGTTACCCTAGAATAGAATAGACAAATGAAAATGGAAAGGTATAAGCCATTCTTTATCCCCTTAGTAATGTAGCATTCATAATTCAATATTGTTCACACCCGTTAGTTCTGTGGCAGTGTTGTTTTATATTCTACTTTTTTCTTTCAGTCTCTTTTTCTCAAGTTAAAGTTACTAATGTATGTCTATGATTAGATGTACTCTTAGGCTTAGGGTTTTTTTAAAGCTTAATTTGCTATATAAGAGGGGTTTGTTGCTGTATTGTGTCCTTTCTTAAATTATTATTTAAAAGTATTGGCAAATTTTCTATACTAAACCTTTTGTTCTATTTCTCTAATTAATAACTTGAAAGCCAGGTATTTGGCTGTGATTTATTTCACGTTGTGAGTGAATAACACCTTTTGTCAGCTGTATTCTGTTATTTAGATTTTTACGTCTGTCATTATTGCTTGATTTCTGTCAGTTATTTACAGCTGTCACTGCTAGGTTTTACACGAGCTTCTGTAGTTTACAACTTCTCTATATTTTCCTCTCAGTTTTTCTCTTAATACACTTTGTCCTATCATTTTTATCTTCCTAGTTATACTGAGTGCTACTTCTTAACCCCAAGGATTTCAGACATTACCTTGTTATGGATGATGTACTCGATGTTCTTTTACTATTTGACACTGTTACTGTTTCTGCTTTCCTTTATTTGTTATAGTTTGTATTTTGATATTCTCAAATAAATACAACCAATTATTAATTGCGTAATTTGATGCGTTGGATGCAGTTGTTGTGAGACATTTCAAGATGCTTCAAAGCTATTAGACGGGCTCCGTGTGTTTGATAGCCAGGTCTATGGCGTAGCTCATGGCCTACTTATGGGTCATGGGCAAGGCATATGGGATCAGGCTCAAAGACTTTTTGATGAACTTGAGCACATGGATTCTTCAACAGCATCTGCATTTTATAATGCTCTGACTGATATGTTGTGGCATTTTGGTCAGGTAAAATTGAGTACTTAGAATATTGCTACTTATGCATCTGTTACCTTTGTAATTTTCTCCGACATGTGTTGTATTGATGTCTTATCAGTGGAATGATTAATATTAGGAGTTTACAGTAGATGCACCCTTTCGTTTACATTGATCTAACTTTTCCATTTTTTTTTCTGTTTTTATAATAAATTGATTTTTGCATCAGAAACTTGGGGCTCAAATGGTTGTGATTGAAGGGAGAAACCGAAATGTGTGGAAAGGGGGCTGGTCTACTGAATGCTTAGACCTACATCTGACGTCTTGTGGAGCAGCCTGTGCAATGGTGCATTCATGGTTGCTCGAATTGCGAACCACTGTTTTTGGAGGACAGAAGCCACCTCCTATATTGAGGTTTTGAAGTTTTCCCTCTTAAGATTATTGTTATCCTTTAATTAGATTGGTGAGGATTGAAGTTGTAATCATAATCTTTTTGCAGCATATTAACTGGATGGGGCAAGCATAGCAAAGTAGTGGGTAACGGTGCTTTAAGAAAGGCTGTTGAGGCACTCCTGAATGGCATTGGTGCACCCTTTCAGATAGCTGAGTGTAATTTGGGGAGGTTTGTATCAGACGGAACTGAAGTAGCTGCCTGGTTGAGACAACCCAGCACCCTGAATGTGCTACTTCTCCATGATTACATTGTTTATTCTCAACCAGTTGAGAGAAACCAAACATTTAACATACCATCTCTTGGAGCTTTGTAATGATCAAGTTTTTAAATCAAGATTCAAATTATGAATTGCAAAGTTCATTTTGAAATCATGAATTGTAATTTGTATTGCACCGTGAGAGTAAGAGAAATGAAAAGTAACTTCAAATCTAAGTAAAACTTCTATTCTGGAAGAATGGAACCGAGACAAGGAAGTACTTATAAAAGTACATGAGACAGATGAAGTACCGGAATAATTAAACACGGTAAATTTTATAACTGCTACTTGATTGAATTTCTTACATGAAAAATAGTGAAATAAAAACTGCCATTGTTGAATTGTGATCCATGTTAATTATATGAAATTACATAAATTCATTCAGGTACCGAGATAAATCATTTGATGTTCTTATTAAATAAATTAATAGCTAGAAGAGAATATAAAGTATTCTAACATTTCACCTTAGGCTAGACCACGCAAAGTGTAAGTTACATTAAGACCCCCAACCTATACAGTAATGATATAGAGTTCAGGTCGATCATGAAAACTATCTAGCAGATAAATGGAAATTATAGAAGGAATTCATCAGCAAGATAATAAACACAGCAATCACTTGTCAATTTCTAAGGGTAACCTTAAACTACACAGTACAAAGTTTCAGTTCGGTGCAAGGGTTGATCTCTTGAATAAAAGGAAAAATGTAGAATACTTGGGCATTTTCATCATTTACATACATATCAAACAAGAAGCATCTTTACAACCCTATGCATGAAAGGAAGAACGAAAGAAAAGAGGGAAGATGAGAGCTATACAGTAGTCAGAGAGTTACAGTAGCATTTTGGTTTGTTATTCTCTTGCGAAAGCCAAACAAAAATTATTCATTATTGGATCGGGTGCCTGATTCAGTTGACTGTGATTTCTACTCCTATTGCTCATCATTTCGAAACTGTTGTATTAGTTAGGGTAACATTTTAATAGATTACAAGCTACTTCCTTTTCCTTATCATACGAAGCATAAGTACTTGTGTTTTGACATCAGGTTGAAGACCACTTTCTAGCATTTTTGTGTAGACCTTATTTGCCAAGTTAACATTACAGCGTAAGCACAGCCCTTGAATGGCAGCGTTATAAAGAGTGGCATTTGGCATGTTCTGCTGCATAAAGAACAGATAACAGGTCAGATATATGTCAGACCAGAAAATAAGGTTAATTAATTAATACTCTAATTGAATTTATAATTAGTTGTCTCAAAAAAGAAAATTTGGATCCTAAATATCCATGTACAAATACATAATACTCAGAATGATTTGCACATGTAGCTGTGAGGTGGCTCCTATTTTTCATATGAAGACCAAGAAGTACTAAATTTAACCGTCTGTTTCCTTTCTCAAGGCTAGGTTTTGAAAGATTACTATCTTCTCGAAATGATTTTTGAGAATGCTTCCAACAGCGCTTAGCTAGTACTCGCCTTTTTCATAATTGATATAGTTTGCAGTTCAAAAATGTAACACAGAAAAATCATAAATTATTACTGTCTCAAGAATGTTTGCAATAGCACTTGGTACTAAATGATAACTCGTTCCGTAATTGACATCATTTACAATTCATAAATTGGCATTGGTTAACGGGCTATCTCTTTCAAAAATGTTTTCAACTGAGAAATATAACTCTATCATGCATAATTCTTGTAACAAACTAATTCCAGACAAATATTGCTTAGAAATTTTAAAATGCCTTTTACTCACATTTAGGATTTCTTCCAAGTTTTCCCAGAGATTTCCTCGAACACAGCATCTAACTACAGACAAATAAGTAAACAAGTTTGGACTGCACTTCTGGTGAACCATGTGCTTGTAAACCTGCAGTGCAATTGCTGACTTCCTTGCAAGCTCACAGGTCCTGATGACAAGATTATATGACATTGTCAAATTGGACAGTCCAGAGGCTTCCATTTGCCACAAAATTTCTATAGCTCTCTCCCACAACCTAAGCTTTGAGCAAGACACTAAAACAGTATTGTATAAATGAATATTGAATTGAGATGTTTGATCTCTTTCAATCATCTCAAAAAGCTCAAGAGCTTTGTGATGCCTATTAGCCTTGTTTAGTGAACTTAGTAGGGCATTGAATGTATATGCATCTGGTTTAAGGTCCAATGATTTCATTGTGTTGTAGATCTGAAATGCTTGCTTGAGTTCCCCTGCTCTGCCAAGTGAGTTAATTAATGCATTGCATGCAACTAAGTTTGGCTTAAGTTCACCCTTCAACATTGTCTTAAAGACACTTAATGCAGCATCCCATTTTCCCTCCTTAGCACATACACCGATGATAGCATTTAATATATTGTTGTCTGGTTCAAAGCCCTTTTGAACCATTTCACGGTAAGCATAAAAAGCAAGGTCACTTTGGTCACATCGTACAAAACTATTGATCAATAGGCGATACGTCACACAGGTTCCAGCACACCCATTTTCCTTCATACTCTTCCACAACTTCTCTATTTCATACCAATTGTCAACATTTCTGCAGATAGATACCATGGTGTTGTAAACAATTGCATCAAAATCCTTCTCCACATCACATTCACTTTCCAGTTCTCTGAAGAATCTAAGAGCTGAATCGCAACCATGAGCTTTTGCATGTGCCATAAGAATCAAGCTATAAGTATGTCCTGTAGTTATCCCTTTTGCTCTTGTAAAATTGAACACTTTCAAGCAATCATCATACCACCCATTTCTGAAAAGGCTAGAAACAAGAGAATTACAAGCATGGATATTAGGAGAAAGACCCGATAATTCCATAGACCTGAAATACTCCATTGCACTTCTAATCTTGTTAGTTCTGCTCAGCACCACAATCCTATTAGACAACACATTCTCATCCATCTCCTCAAGAAAAATTGCCCCTTGCTCCATTATTAGTCCCGTCCGCTCTGAAGCTGATAAAGTAGTTTCCACATGTCTAGAATAAAGGTGTCCACCATCGTCTGCTTCTCCCCAGGGAGCCAATTCCTTCTTCGCCCCAATATATACATCTCCATTTGCTCTTCTTTCGGCATTGTTGCTAACAGCATTATCATCTTGTGCTCCTCCCCACGGAGGCAATTCCTTCTTGGCCATAAAATATGTATCCCCATTTGTTATTCTTTCAACAGCATCATCATTATTGTAGTCAAAATCATGATCACCATCATCTGCTTCTGTCGTGGTAGGCAATTTCTTATTGGCCACAAAATGTGCTCTTCTCTCAGCATTGTCATTACCATTGTTATTTCCGTCATCCTCTTCATCATCTTTGACTACTCCCCACGGAATCAATTCCTTATTCGACACAAAATATGAATTAATACCTTCTATTCTTTTATCATTACCATTATTATCATCCAATTCGGGATGTAGTCCCTCCTTGGACACTATAGATGTACCAAACTCTTCTCTAACTTCAATAATATCATCATCATCATCATCATCTTCTTCTTCTTCTTGTTCTTCCAGTTCCACTTCTCCCCAAGGACACAATTCATCCTTGGACACTATAGTTGTATCAAATTGTCCTCTTCCTTCAATATCATCATCACCATCTTCCAGCTCTACTTCTCCCCAAGGTGGCAATTCCTTCTTGGACAAAAAAGAATTGGCATCAACTATTTCTCTCCTCTCATAAACAATATCAGCAACACGTTCTTCTTCTTGCTCCCACAAACCAGAGTCAACAACAGCATGAACCAAGTCCCTAGGCTTTGGAGGGGATTCATGAAACCCTGCTGACCCATTTGAGTATTTGGGTTGTGACAAGAAAACAATGCCAAGGTATCTATCACGCGTTTTCACATAAGCTTTGGTACGAATAGGAGCACTGAGAAAGGGAGAATAAGAAAGCTTGAGAAGATAAGTGTGAAACTGAAACGGGAAACTCAACAAAAGGGGCATATCCATATACCGCTATGGAGGAACCACCGAGAATAAAACAACAAAGCATGACCCACTGCATGAAACGCTAAGAATCTAGAAAAAAAATGGAAACTTCCAGAAATTGAGAAAGAAAAAAGCACCAGCAGCTATGTCTCTCGCAGAATCAAGAAGAAGCTTTGGATAGAGGCTTGGTTTAAGATGAACCCTTTTCATGTGAGCCGTTGATGTGTGAGAGATTAGATGAACGGCAAGAACTCACGCAACTAGCCTTGATAATGTGACGTTGGATGAAGATAATACTGAGATGTTTTTATTATTATTATTATTACTAACCAATAAAATTTTAAGAGATATGTTCTTCCACATTTTTACCCACAATTGATAAAATATTAAAAGTTATAAAAAAAATATGAAACTCGAATTTTATTTAATTATTTTCTCTCTTAAGTTTGTAAGTTTAAATAAATTTTAACTATTACAAAAAAAAAATGCGTTTAGAAGGATGTTCTCGACATTTTCAAAATGTTATTCATAATTAAATTTCAATCACAGTGGTTTCATTATAAGTAACAATGAAACATAAAAAAGAAATTGTAAGTTTCTTGTTTATGTAAGAAAATGTTTAGAAGTTTCTTCAACTGCATAACTCTAAATGTTACTTAGAAACTTAGAACTTTAAAAAAGTAATTTTAAGGATATATAAACAATAGAGTAATATATTTTAGAGAACATATAAAAGGTAAAAGTTATTTTTTATTACAATTAATAAAATATTCTTTTTATGTAAAGCAAAAGTGATTTTTCATGAAAAAGAAAAAACTGAAACAAAACGAATACTTAATTTTGCTGACAAGCAATAACTTACGAAATTCATTTACATTTAAGCATATGAACGGTATTTTTACTATTGAACCGAAATCTGTCACATAATGGACATTAATTAGTGATATTCAAAGCATAATTCTTCGCAGTTTAAATTCCAATTTTCACCAAATATAGAACCAAAACAACTCATTCTTAATTTCTCCAAAACATGTCTCGTGTTAGATGCACCACACCAAATGAGTTCAAATCCAACTTTGATGAGGTTCGCTGGGTGATTCAAATACGTGATACTCTCAATGAAGTGCTTGAAGATGATGATCAATTTCCTGTGTCCATCTTCAATGTGCCTAAGACCCTTATGGCTACTGATCCTGATTCTTATATCCCTCAGCAAGTTTCCATAGGGCCCTATCATTGTTGGCGTCAAGAACTGTATGAGATGGAGAGATATAAAATTTCTTCAGCAAAAAGATTCCAAGAACAACTACAAAACCTCAAGTTAGAGCACATAGTTCACCAATTGATGAAGTTGGAAGAGAGGATAAGAGCATGCTACCACAGGTACTTAAATTTTAATGGCGAAACATTGATGTGGATGGTGGCTATTGATGCCTCCTTTTTGCTTGAGTTTCTTCAAGTGTATACCATTCAAGATGAAACAATGATGATTCCAGGAGTTTCATCGAGAATGTCTCATTTGATGGATTATGCTGGGAGGAGAATTGCTCATAATGCAATCTTGAAGGACATAGTAATGCTTGAAAACCAAATTCCACTATTTGTGTTGAGAAAGATGTTGGAGTTCAAATTCTCATCGACAGAATTAGCAGATGACATGTTGGTTTCCATGTTGATAGGATTGTTTAAACAGCTTTCTCCTTTTAAGGTGATACAGAAGGATTGTTCAGAGATCAATGTCTCCGAGTGTGCACATTTGCTAGATTTTTTGTATTCTATGGCTGTGCCTAAATTGGATGAACAATCAGATGTTGTCCAGTTAGAGGATCATCAACACAAAGATAATGAAGACAACGAAGAATCATTCTTGAACTATGCCAAGAAATTTCTATGTAAGATTTCGAGCTTTCTTTCCAAATTGGCCACAACTTTAGTAAACTTAATTAAGAAATTCCCAAACTGTAGAACCATGAAAGTTATCACTTGGTTGCCTTGGACTATAATTTCTAACCTTCCTGGAGTAGGACTTATAAAGCAACCTGTTGAATACTTATTTTTCTCCGAAGAAAAAGAAGCAAGAACTGCAGAAAATGGGAATTTAAGCTCAGATAATGGCACCAACAAACCACCCTTGATGGAGGAAATTGCTATTCCTTCTGTCACGGAACTCTCAAAGGCTGGGGTTTGTTTCATGGCCACCAATGGAGACATATCAACCATTGGATTTGATGTTGAAACAGTAACACTGTACCTTCCAACAATTGGTTTAGACTTAAACAGTGAAGTGATATTGAGAAACTTAGTTGCTTATGAAGCATCAACTGCATCAGGGTCACTGGTTTTCACCCGTTACACAGAATTGATGAATGGGATTATAGACTATGAGGAAGATGCGAAGATTCTTAGAGAAAAAGGGGTTATTTTGAACCATTTGAAGAGTGATGAAGAGGTGGCTACCCTGTGGAATGGGATGACCAAGTCCATTAAATTGACAAGGGTGCCATTCCTGGATAAAGTCATTGAAGATGTTAACCAGCATTATAATGGTAGAATATGTATCAAAGTTTTGAAATTCATGAAGCTTTATGTATTTGCTTCATGGCAATTTCTAATATTCCTTGCTGCCATCTTTCTCTTACTCTTGATGTCCTTGCAAGTATTCTGCTCTTTCTATAAATGCAATCGCAGAAACCGTGTCACTGAGACTAAATGAATCGCTTAAGGAAATTATATTTTCCTTGCTCAATATTTTAATGTCTTCTACCTTTTACAGAAACAGCAGGAAAATTTTTAGCATTGTCAAATTAAGTCATATCAGTGGTTTATACTTAATTGAATGAGAAGTATATAGATAAATTCCTTGCTGGAGTCCTTTTTGGTTAAAAGTTAGCACAAATATACCCTTTTATGTATGAATTCCCCCCAGTCTATCCAATTTTCTTACAACCTCTACAATTGTCAAGTACAACCTTAACCTTTAATTAAGGCAGAACCATCCAATTAGTCTTTGATAACATTATTACCATATAATATAAAAATATACTGAGGAATCTTGAAATGTTTTTCCACTCTGGTCTTCTCTTCTGGCTTTTTGCAAATAGAATTTGAAATATTTATAAACATATTCAAATAAAAATACAAATGTTGAGCAAATGAGTTTCTAGCAACATTTCCCAGAGATAGTCTCCATCAAGCAAGTTATCACAATATTTAATTTGAAAAAACTGCTTTCAGGGACAATGAGTATACTAAGTAATTCTCAAATCTACAACTAAATTTCTTGAACAATAGAAAAAGAGAAGAGGGACAGGAATATAATGGAAGCTGTAGTTTTCTCTCGTCCAATTCTTGAAATGTATACCATTTCTTTAACTAATTCATTCCTTTTCACCCAATATAATACATACAAATGCCAAAGAAGGTTTTCTATTATTACATTTGAGGAAGAACAAATCAGGGAAAGGGATAGAGAGTATTGTTCGAAAAATCTTTCAACTACTACAACAAATGGCAAATTACAGAGGAGGTTGGACGCATGTTGCAGACTGCAACATTTCTGAAGCACTTTTGTACACGGGGTAGCTTCTCTGTTTATTCAAATCAACCCATCGGATCCTCTCAGAAAACCCAGATTTTCTAATTGACAAATAACCCTGTCAATTCAGTTCCTCTCATCCAGAATGATGGCCATCATTCGCGTGAAGTTTGGTTCTGCTTGATCAAGGCATAGGCATCACTATATATAGCCACCACGTTAGAGAAGACAGCCAAAACTATCATAACAATAGATAAAATCTTGTCTGATCTAGTTGCAATGTTGTAGCGGTCCCTGCACGGTTAAAATGATGGTTGGAAATACATTAAATAGGCATCACCAAAAGCATAAATACATAATCCTCCCAAATTTCCATCATTTTTTCCCAATTATTTTGTCATGTTTTAACAAATCCACATTATTTCCTTGTATGGTACTGTACATTCCACAACTAAGGCCTTGTTTGAATAAATTTCTCTGTAAGTATTTTTCAGACCAGAAAATAGGAAGGTAAAATGAATTGAGTTTTTCCCATTAGTTAAAATCAACTTACACATTTAACCTTTTTTGAAGTCCTCTCATATGACTTCTCCAAAAGTTGATTTTAACTTACGAGAGAAGTATAAGTCACTTTACCTTCTCATAAAAACAAGGCTTAAGTGCATTTTGAGTTTGCTATGTCAGGGATTCAACAATAATCAAAATCCTGGAAGTATTAAAAAGTAACCAACTTACTTAAGAGTGATGGCAGCTGGAAAAATGAATCCTATACAGACTGCGGCAGTTGCTCCGGTAAATTGGAAAGCATCCCAAATGCTGGGTATGAAATTTGCTCCCAGAAAGATGACACCAATAAGGGAAATAGTCAGAGATGCAAATCTGATGTTATCAAGAACCAGAGGCCTTGATGAAGGAAAGAGGAGACCATCTATATTGAGCCGCAATGGATAGAAAACAACTGGGAATACAAGCATCAGGTGTGCTGCGTAGCTTAATCGAACAGCATCGTTGAGCACAGAACCAAAAGGGATTCCAAGATTGGTATCGAAATTGGCCAACACATCATCAAGAGTTCCTTCTCCAAATAGGAGGAAACCAAAGAAACTTATCATTACATACACAGAAGAGCATAGAACGAGGGCAGTTTGCACAACCCCTCGCATCTGTGATGAGTCCTCAAGCTCATTGTCTATGCTGTGAACTGCAGAAGAAAAGGTGCACAAATATCAGAACTAATGCAGCCATCTGACTTTCAAACAAATAAAAAACTAGCATATAAAAGCATCAAAAGGAACTAAACAAGTACAGCGAGGGAAAAATTAAACTTAGCACAAAGGTTTGGAAACTAGCATACCATTGTAGTGGCAGATATAGGCAGTCACAAACACAGGAACTACAGTGAATAGTTTAAAGAATGATGCCACATCTGTAGTGACTGGGAAGAGTCTGGGCATCGCAACGCCTCCACTTATTATCTTGACAACTGCAATTCCCACAGCAATGACTAGAAAAACAACTGCTAGTGCAACTGAAAGGGCAGATGTGAATCTCAATGAATCTGCAACCACAGAGTAGGCAGTAAATCCTCCAGTATTCATTTTAAAAGATGAAGCAAATAGATCAACATAAGACCAAACTCTTCACATGAATTGAACATTAAAAAGTTACTGCTCAAGGAATTCAATCTGTTCCGTCCAAAATGCAATAATTCTAATAGAATATAAGGCAACAAACAACATAAATGCTCCCAAAATTCTCTTAATTCCTACCATAAAATAGATATTTTCAAAACATGACTAAACTGTAACAGAAAGCTACCACTATTAATAAGCAATTATTGGGATGTCCTACTAATCGTAAACTTTAATGGTATTTCAAATTGGCCGTAATACTTCTAACAACTAATCTGATGAGTAGTTCTATGACAACAACCTTCTAGCAATCCCCTGTTATCAATTGTTCAACCTTTGTCAAAACTAGAACTAATGCACCATGGTTTAAATAAATGAACAACACTTACCAATTCGTTTAAAACTCGCAAGGGGTGCAAATATGGCGAGTGTTGTAATAAGAACAACAAATGTCCGTCCTGTCCACCAGCGCACACCAAACCATCCTTCAAGGATACCGAAGTGATGATCTCCACCTGAAGATGTTCCAGAGAGCACATCACCTGCACGATAAGCGATACTAAACTAAATTAGACAACCATACAGATCTTGCTTCTAGGCTTGATGGTTAAAGTCTAAGCCAATAATGACAATAAACATAGACTCAAGAATGGGTCATACCAATTATAATCATGTAAACAATCAGCACGCCAATGTTATTGATTATGACACATATCTGCACCAGAGCTTTTCCATACTTCCCAAAGGAATCCCCCATGAGACCAGCATAAGAAACAGACTTCCCTGCTCGGGTAAACCTAATCAAAAGCTCAATTGACTTCTCTGTCAACAAGGCCATGATGATGATAGCAATAAGGCCAGGCACCATCCCCAACTGTTTCAAGGTTGCAGGCAACGCCATGATTCCAGCACCAATAATTGTGGTAGATAGGTTAAAAACAGCCCCAGAAAATGAAGCTCCATTGAAATCATCAAACCCAGCATCACTCCCCTGAACCTGACTTTTTGGCAACAAGGGTGCATTTTCATTAACCACTGCCTTGTTTTTACTTGATCTCTTTTTCTCTGTCTTGGGTGCTAAACTACCAATCGTCATTTTCAGGTTTCAAACCTTGGAAAATCTCAAAGCAACCTAAAATGTCAGAAAAACAAAACCCATGATCAACAACAAAATACCATACCCAGTTATTAAATGGAAATAAAGATACAAATTTTTTTAGCAAGAATTTGTTAGTTCAATCCAATATCTGACAAAATATATCCGAAGTCAAGGAAATCTTGTTGAAAACCTGCGAGGTAGTTGAACCCAGAAGGAGAGAAAAGAAAATAACTTTCAATTCCAGCAACACGGAATTCACGACCCAAGAAGAATTCAACAAGACCCAGGTGGAGAAAATCAAGAAACGGGTCAGAACCCAAAATCTGCTGCTGGGAGAAGCAGAAAATCCAGCAATTCCCGAGAGATTTTGGGTTTGTGCTTGAAAGAAACAAAGCAACCTACGACCAGAGAGATTCGATAAAGAAATTTAAGGTTGGAAATCTGCACCCAGAAGACCCCAAAGGAAATGGAAAACCAATTTGTGGTTGGTGACCAATGGGGTTTAATTTATAGACAAAATCAGAAAGAAAAAAATACACGTAATCGTGTCATGATTAAAATAATACTACTATAAGTTCATGGTACACTAATTAACATTAGTATTGATTTTAAAAAAACATATAATAATATTGGTAATGCATACCGATTGACTGAATTATGTATGCAAATTGGAATCATGAAATGATGTTGTGGTTAAAGTTGCTGACACGTTTGATGCAGACAAATTTCACAGCTGGGACTTATGTTAGTTTCAGGAATAAAAAAAAACTGACATTAAGAAAAAATATAATACTCTATGTTCTAATAAAGCTTATTAATAAAATAGTAATTAAGCTTTTTAATTCATCCTTTTCACTCCTATTTCGCATTCCTAATTTAGTTAAAAGTTAAGTATAAAACAAAAGTATCATCAACAAAACATTAATGAATGACATCTTAAATTTTACTGGATATATACATATAAAGTTAATATTAACTTAAAATAGAATCATTAGTTTGTGTTTGAAATATTATATTTATTATAATTTTATAAATAAAAACATTATTTTTCCTTTTTCACAACGTTATTTGTTTTGACATACATTATGAAAGACGGTGAAAGTTTGGATTTTAGATATTTACACGTTTTATGCAAGCTGGATTTGATGCTAATATTTCGAAGCAAATAAAAAGGAAGGCTCTATGATTACTTTTTTATTCAACTTTTTAGATTGAGTTGAGTAGTCCAATGAAATAAAAATTAAAAAAGATTTAACATTTCAAAAATAGAAAATTCGATCTAACTTGTGCTCAAAAGATAAAGGCAAGTTGAGAAACTTGTCTATAAAAAAAGAGAAAAAAAAAATAGATATTTTCTGGTCATAGGTCTAAGTCGCAGATCAGCAAATAATCTTATGTACGAAAAATACTTAATAAAATATTG
Source organism: Vigna angularis (assembly GCF_016808095.1). Lineage (NCBI taxonomy): Eukaryota > Viridiplantae > Streptophyta > Magnoliopsida > Fabales > Fabaceae > Vigna > Vigna angularis. Next base: position 2,487,469 of record NC_068971.1, on the reverse strand, counting down.
CAAAATTAAATAACTTGTATGGAATGATAATTGAAATTGGTTATGCTACGTTTCCTAAGTAGATTCGTTTGATTCTTGTATACTATTCTAAAAGCAATCAATTACGAAAATTGGTATTTTTTTATAGATATATAAGCTGAAATTAAAAATGTTAAAAAATTTAGTGATAAAAATTTAAATAACAACAGGGAGATTTTTTGAAATTGCAAAATTATTAAATCTTTTAAAACATAACATATTATATATATATATATATATATATATATATATATATATATATATATATTAACATTATAACTACTTTTTTATTAATATATTTAAATAAAATCCACTAATAATTATTAGAATAATTAAAATAACAACTAGTATAACACTTGTATCCATTTCATATTATCTATAAATATTTATCAAAATATATTTTTTTAATATTTATTACAAATTTGACCCATAAAGATTTACAGATAAATAATACAATATCAATTAAAACTAACTGTTTCATGGAAACTAGTTTTTAGGTAAAGTGATAATACTTCATCGTCATTGTTTTTATATTTACTATAAATAATTATATTAATTATTAAAAGTAGATTAATAAGTTGAAAATAGTACCATAAAATTAAAGATGAAATCAATGTTGAGAAAGAAAAAGAATAAGAAGAAATATATTAAACCTTTATTTCATTTGTTTGTTGTTGACGAAGAGCAGTTTCATGTTTGAAGGAAAACATTTAAAGAAAGTGAAAAGTGTGAGCCGCGGAAAATAGTGCATTTTGGAAGGAAAGGGAACAGAACAGTGAATATGGCCATTTCTTAAAAGACCTCTTCAAATGACTTTTCGTTTCACGTTGGGCTACGGGCCCACATCTGTCGTCGTCAAAAACATATGGGCCCACGACACCGACCAGACCATTTCCATTGAGACGTTTCAATCTTTCTAACCTTTCAACTCCCCTACCACATTTGTATTCTACTGATTAGTATGGATATTAAAATGGTTAACTCGATTAGTATGATGTTAAAATGAGTTAACTCGATTAGTATGATGTTAAAATGAGTTATCTCGTTATTAAAATGGATTAACTCGACTTATTTAAGTTCGTTTAATATTTTAATATTGATTAGTTAAAAATAGGTAGGTTGGATTCATCTATCAATTAAAAATGAATTGAATTTTATAATCTAATTTGATTTAGTTTGTTATCATATTGTTAGATTTGTTTGTCTGTTTTTTGTTTTGTTATCAAGAATTTAATATCATAGATGGAATTTTTGTATTTCTTAGTATTGTGAGACTGAAAAGGGTTTAAATGAGTTGTTATTTGAGTTATTTCAAATATTAATTGAGTTATATTAGATTTTGGTCGAACTGTATTATATTTTGGTCAAATTGTATTAATATGAAATGTTGTAATGTAAGTTCAATTATTTTTTAATGAAATTGGATTATCAGGCTAATCCAACTTTGAGATTAAAAATGTTGACTCTTCCTATATTTTTTTAGTCATACTAAAACTCTTAAATTTGATTATTTTTGTCATCTTAATCCTTATTCTTTTTTTCTTTTCTTAATCACATTAGGGTTAAATATGTTTTTAGTTCCTAAATTATCAAGCGATTTTGCTTTTAGTCTCTCTTTCAAACCAAGGTACTTTTTAGTCATTCTCCTTTAGAAAATCATAATTTGTCGTCCTCAAAAACCAACGGGTTAAAAAAAGCTAAGCTGACTAACGGTGGAGTGTCATATCATTTTTTTTTTCTAACACTGAGCCAATATGTCCCTTACCATACGGTAATGACCGAAAAGTATTAGTAGTGACCAAACGGTATTGGTAATAGCCGAACGGTTATGACGACTGAATGATGATGGTGACCAGACGGTAAGGGACTGACTAACTCAGTGTTAGAAAAAAAATGACGTGACACTTCACTGTTAGTCTCAGCTTCTTTTTAACACCGTTAGTTTTGAAAGACAAAATTTAAGGTTTTTTGAAAAAAGAAGACTAAAATGTATTTTACTTTGAAAGATGAACTAAAAACAAATTTGTTTAATAGATTAAAAACTAAGAACATATTTAACCCTTATTTTTATTTTATTTCGTAAATTACTCTCAAAATAATATATTAATAGAAACTAATGTATTACGGCAAATCATTAAATAATATAAGCGCCATTTCTTATATGTCATTATTTCATTATTGGGATTGATTTTTGTAAAGTGTAAGGGTATATTTGAAAATAAGATATGATTATAATTCGTACAAATAATAATTATAATTTTATAATTGATTTATACGAGTATCACTTTGTTATTGTGTTAGTTTAATTGATCACATTCTCAAGTATATTTATATTGTCTTTTAACTTGAAGGAATGGAATCTTGGTTTGTTTAAAGGGAAGAAAGAAACAAATAAGATAGCGAAGTGCTTTGTAATGTAAATTTATTAATGAGCGTGTGTTTGAATTTGAAGTCCTTGCAATTACAACCACAAGTTTATGATAAAATAATTTTGTATGATTGTTTAGTTAAAGCTAATTTCACCACTTTTCTTTTTTATTGGATGTCCTATAATGTCAGATTTATGTGCACGCTGATAAAGAACTCAATAATTACTTAACATTAAAATGAAGATATTTTTATTATAAAATTAATTTTTAGGATTGACGTCTTAGAAAGATACAGATTATAAATTATAAATTATAAATTATAATTCACAGTGTCAGATTCTAATTATCTGGTAAAGAAAGACAAATTAATAATTACTTCAATTTGTTATAGCATTTTAAGTGATTTTTTTATTTGTTCGTTAACTCGTTAATTTTAAGAGTTTTTTTTTCTTGTCTTCTTCTTAGCTTATTTTCATTATTCTTTTAGCTTATTTATCTTCGTTAATTTGTTATAATATTTTAACTGATAAGATATTGTTCGTTTTAAGATAAATTCTCATATTTGTTTTTGATATATTTTATATGTATATAAATTCATGTTCATCTCTTATTTTATCTGATTTAGAAGTACCTAACAGGAATTAACTCTATTTTATCTGATTTGGGAGTACGTAACAGGAATTAACTCTATTTTAAGAAAAATTTAAGGATAAATGAAGAGGAAAAGACTTTGAGAAATTTATTTTGATCTTCATATTCTGGTTAAGTTCCTTTTCTTTTATAAGTTTTCTTAAGATTTGTGGATGTGGACCAATTCTCTGGAGCAAGAAGGTAGTACAAATTCTGGTTTTCTTGAAACCAGAAGGAAAATTATATGAAAAATGAAAAAAAAAACACAGATAAATTCTAATGATTTATAGAAGGAACAATTGTTCTCCTTTTATTGACACCCACAACATAATAAGTTCACCCCTTCCATTTCTTACCCGAAAAACCAGGGCAAAATTTTCTTATAACTTCTCACTTTTTAGGCTATTTCTTCCTGCACCTCCATATTTCTTTGTGTCTGGTATGTGTAAAATTGCAATGAAGATTTCCACTAATGGAGATGCAAGTTATTGCAACCTTCCGACAATGGAAGTGTGGCTTCTGAAAATAGAGATGCACAAGTTATACATGGAGATGTATAACCTTATGAAGGTATGTCAACTAGATCTATTTAAGAGGTGTACAACTAGGTCAAATAAAGAGGGTAAGGTAACTTTGATATTTACATTTTAAATGATTTTTAAATTAAGAGTATTTGGGTAATCTATTTTGTGCTATGGGAGTGCATTTAGAAAATATGAAGTTGCATGGAGAAATAACCTAATTTGTATTCTCACCCTTTATTATAATATTGTGAGATCCGTATATATATTAAACATCTCTCAAATGAGGAAAAAATAATATTTATTATAATATAAATAGAACTCGTGTTTTTTATAAACTAAGTACATTTATTATATTTGTTAATATGATCTTTTTATCTTGAATTTATCTTATTTATTACTATTTTCTACGTACATATGAGATACTAAGTAACATTATAATTAAGTAGATTTATATTACTAATTAAATTATTATAAATCAACTATTAAACAATAAATTATTGTATGAAACATGTGTAACATCCCAAAATACAGTGTAAAAACTATATAATAGAATAATCACATCGATTAATATTACAAATCAGTCTTACAAAATAAAGAACGTACGCTTGTGGCCGAACGACCTTATAGAGAAACAAGAAAACTAAAACCGAACAACATAAGCAAACCCGACCGAACGGTTTACAAAAAGGCTATACCGAATGGTCCTACAAAATAAGAGAGAAAAGATGATCGAACAATAATCTTAAGACTAAACCAATAATACTGACCAAACGGTTCTACTGTTCGGTCTTAATTTCTATCTCAACTAAATTTTCTTCTTTCAACGCTTCTTCCAACAGCTTGTCTCCTTCTACTCACATCCACATGGATGATCATTGCAACGGAAAGACAACCGAACATACAAAACAGACAAGACAGGAAACATAGGGTAAGCTTATGTAATTCAATTCATGTATAAAAATATATTTCACACAATCAACCAAACAAGATAATTCATCAGTCGTTCATGCAAAGCCTAATACTAGACTGACTGTCCGGACTGTATGAATTCTGTGTAGCTACGACGTTCGTGCACCCGGGTGATGTAGTAACTGGGATACCCTCAACAGCTGCCACCGAGGTTAGTCCTATCTGTCCAAATTAACCATAAGGACTAGGACCTCCTGCCATTCCCACACATGACTTACCCTTTTCTACGTGAGAAACGAGTAATCACGGAATATCAGGATGAACCGCCAGCTTAGCATGCCCACATTCATACTTTACCATTTTCCAATATACATTCATGAGCTATTCCTCCCCGGAACGCTCGTCGATTATCCAAAACATTTCATCCATATCATATTCAATTCATCTTTCATTATTAATAATCTCAATTGAACCCTTCGTACAAAGATCCCTAAGGATACCAAATACCAAACGTTAAACATCAACCTTGAACCAGACCGAATGCTTGGAGTGAGACCAAAGGTCTCAAGTTCCAAATGGATCAAAACCGAGAGATGGAATCATTGGTTTTAAGAAAGGGAGTGATTAACATAATAGTTCTCAAGAACGATTAGGAATCAAACATTTATTTACTGGGTGAGCCAATTGAATGAACTGACTCCCGAGTTAGACCGAACGCTAATAGGCCTAGGCCGAATACCAAGACTCTAGGCTGAAACCAATTTAAGACAGACACCGTGAAAACCTCAAATAAGGGTAAATAATTGAATAAGGTGAATAAATCGAACATCAATAAATATACTTAGCTTTTGAATGAGTTAAACATCAAGAACAATCAAAATGTCAGTCGAAGACCGAGCACCGAAAAAGGCGAAACCTATTGAGTTTGAACGAACGTTCTTATATATATATATATATATATATATATATATATATATATATATATATATATATATATATATATATATATATATATATATATTACAAAACGAAGACGCTCGTCCTCAACTAGGATTCTTCCCAAATGAAAGAATCCAATTCCAACCAAGTTCACTAGAAAAACCGAACGGTCAAGGACCGTTCAGTGACGAACATACACTTTCATAGGGAAATTTCATACTAGAATTCTTTATATCAATTCATCTCTCAACATCTATTTTCATAAACTCAAACATCCATATCATAGTAAATAATCATACTTCATATAGTCAAAATATATAAACAATCATACTTCATATACATTCAGCCACTCAACAAACATGCATTAATTAGCAACGAACGTAAAAATGAACATACAATTAAATTATATAAGCTTCTCTTACCTATAAGCGTGACCGAACGTTCAACAATGCAGAAATATATCTCCACTACTGAAATCTTAGAGTTCGACGATCACCCCTTACAAACTAAACCAAACAGGAAAAACAGAAATACTCAAAACAAAGTGACCTATTCATGCAACCAAGAATCTGGGTTCGCATGTGTAAGAAGAACGAACGTTCTAAAGAGAAAGTGACTTACCAGTTTCAGAACCAAAAATTGATTGGTTCAACTGGAAGCTCTTGATGCCGGGAGTGCTCCAGCGGTGCCTGAGTGGTGATAGGAGAAGGGAAAGTGAGTGTTTTGTAGAGAGAAGGAAAAGCTTTTAGAGAGAAGGAGGAGAAAAATGAAGTTTCAGAGTTTGGAAGAGAGGTTGCATGCAGAGAGTGGCGTGAGTTTTGAAAAACTAAGCTTTGCTACCACCGTCAAGGACGAACGGCCACTTCGCTACCCACACCTGTCTCCCACTTTCTGATTACCAGATTTCCTTCGTTTGACACCTGGCGTCCGCTCATAGTAGTTTTGAGTGTGTTTTTAATGAGATCTGACATCATAAAATATATATTTACACTTTTATGTTAATCTTAATTATAAATTATAATTTTTTTATCATCACATGTGAATAAATCACAACAAAAAATATAATAAAATAATTTTAATTAGATGAATTTGTCATATAATTCAAAATCAGGTTAGTTTGGCGTAACTTCAGATTATTACAATTTTTTTCAAAATTTTAATTAAAATTGTGTCATTAACAATATATTTTATATTGTAATATAAATTAAAATCATGTTAGATTTATACAACTCCAATATAATAAAATTACAATACTTTTATAATTTTAAAGAGATAATTACATCATTTTTGTGTGCTTTTGCCCACTAAATTGCATATAAGTATACTAGTGATGAGTATGACATAAGTTTGTCTAAATTAGCTTTCAACCAAAAGAAAAAAAAGAACATCTTGCTTATAGGTTTTCTGGTTTGGTCGGTGAAAAAGGTGACTTGGCACTTTTGTTTATGCACAGGATTAAGTGTGTGAAAAAAAATAAAAATTAAAAATCGAAGCTATTAGTTTCGGGTAAGGGTATGGTTGCGTGGTTATGGCGCAACTGTCTCTATAATCAACAATTCAGTTATCCAAACCGACCCGATACTCTTCTTCAAATTCCCACTTCTCAACTGGTATGGTTTCATTCCCTTTTTCAATTATGGCGAAAATTTTAATAGTTCCTTCAAACCTACCATCTTCCATTCATTTCTCTTATCCCTTTTAATTTGTAAATTGTATCCCTCCGGTGGTTTTGATGGATTATATTCAATTTCTTGGCTTTATGATCTTTTGAATTTTAATACTTGGTTTCTGTACCGGGTTCCAGAGGAACAAGTGCTGGAGTGTTAATTAGAACAATGGACACTCAAAGTGCTAAAGACACAGTTGATATTGATCTTGGAGGGGTTTCTTCCAGTGGAGAAGCAGCTGGGGATCTGGGTGATGACATGGTAACAATGCTCGATGGGCTGGAACTGAATCGGGCGTGTTTTTCTGAGAAAGTCGCAAACTTAAACAATTTTGTGATGCACTTGGAAGCTCTCGGGGTTGAATTGGAGGGCTTTGTTTTGGACAGAGAAGACAATGATGTGGATGTGGGTTGTGTTGGGAAGTTTCTTGAGTTTGGCCTGTTATGTGGGGTGTTGGGTTCTGAGGTTGTGGAATTGGATAGGTTCTTGGACGCCCTTCATGCTGAGATTGCTGATGCTGGAGATAGGGCAGCCTCTTGCAAGCCCTGGCAAGACAATTTGCTTGATTCTGAACAATGTTTGAAGCAGGCCGAGGAGCAGTTTTCAGAGATTAAGAAACTATCTGCTAGTTTTGAGAGAACTTTGTCTTCTTATAAGTGGGGAGGAAATGGTATGCGAAGAATCTCATTGATTGATTCATTTATGTAGGTTTTATTTTTTGGTGGCACATTGATTGCCTGGCGTCATTTATTTCATGATTTTGTCGTTTTCTTTAAGTTGTTAGAAAAGGATATTTCTAAGAAATCTTTTATGTCTGTCCCATCATATTCTGGCGGGGGAGGGGGGTCCACTTCCATTTTCACATGAAATTGTTTGTGTAGTGGATGGGAACTCCTCCTGTATTAATGGATTTCCTCTTTCATTAGAAGAAAAATTTGCGAAGAAAATCTTGGAGTTACTGGCTTAAAATGGCTGACTCATGATGAATCTTGATCAATAAGAACTGTGATCAATAAGAATATCTTTGAATAAATAATTCTCCATTTCTGATAAATGTTCTTTTACCCCATTTTTTAATGACAACAGACAATATTGAAGATGTTGAAATCACCCTAGAGGATGATGAATCTTTAAATGTAAGCTCGGTAATAACCATGCACACAACTGAGCAACAGAGACTTGTTCTGAGGATGCTAGAGAAATCTTTAGCAAACGAAATGGATCTTGAGAAGAATTTCTTTGACTCAAGGAAAATTGAAGAAAATCTAAAACAAAGGATGGCTTCTTTAGAACAAAAGCTAAGTCTCGTGGAGGAAGAAGCAACTGATGTTTGGGAAAAATGGCTTGAGGCAGATAATACACGTGAGATACTGATAGGAATTTCGAAAGAGCTGTTGGGTAGACTCCAGATTTCTCAGTTCAATTTGAATGGCTTAAGTCAGCGTGAATCTGTGCTCAGAGCTAAGCTTGAAACTCCTCTAGAACAATTGACAGAGAGGGATGTTCCGTCAGACAAGATTGAGCAATTGGATGGTAAACTAGTTCTTGCCAATTCTGAGGTTGCCACTTTAAGGGACAAGGTGTGTTCACTTGAGAAGCAGCTAAAAGAATCTGAAAGCCAGCTAATCAATGTGAAGGCATCTGCTGATGCATATCAGAAACAGTATACTGTTTTGTGTTCTGAAGTGAGAGAGACGGAAGGTATTATCCTTGAATTGAAAGAAAATATATCTAATGCAGAAAGTCAGGCTAATACCGCGGAAGCAAATTGTAAGTTATTGTCTGAGACTAATAGTGAACTCAACAGGCAGATAGCTCTTTTGAAAGATAGTGGTGGCAAATCTGATTTACTGCTGCAGCATGCTGTAGCATCTGCCGAAGCTAGTCTAGAGAAACAAAATATGTTGAATTCTACAATTAAAGATATGGAGCAAGTGATAAAGGATCTTAAGTCAAAGGTCTCTAAAGCGGAGAGCCGGGCTGACAATGCAGAGGAGAAATTCATCATATTATCTGAATCCAATACTGATTTAAACGAGGAACTAAGATTCTTGAGGAGCAGATTGCACTGCTTGGAAGGATCACTACACCAAGTGGAAGAAACAAAAGTGGCATCTGCAAAGGATATTGGAAAGCAGACGAAGGTTTTCAAAAGTTTGGTCATGCAGCTGGCTGTTGAGAGAGAGCGTCTAAATAAGCAGGTAAAGATCAGGTTTTTGAAAGGCTACAAAATAATAAAACCATCCGGATCTTAGATGGAAGATATTGTTTATAGGCTTCTTGGTCTGTAGACTGATTGATATTTAGTTTAAGTGTTTTTTGCCATTAATCAACAGAAACAGTTAGTATTTCAACTGGATTCAATTGATTTACATTGTATAATAACTGGGTTTGCATTATGTGATGCTTTCGTTTTTGGGGCAGTTTGTGAATAACAATTGAACAACTGAGCAAGCATGACCGTTTCTCCCTTCCTTTAGTTTTCCACTTAAACCTTATTCATGAATAGACCTGTTACCATTTTTTTTTAATTTATACATAGAGAAACGTAATTGAAAAGTACTTTATTTGACTATTGGGATGTATTTTCTTTCAAAATCATTTAAGTCACCTTGATTGAAGGGGTAGATAAAAAGAAAAAAAACAAGGTAGAAGGACTTCAAAACAAATCTGATTGAAAATGTTGAATCATGCGTTGAAATGTGAGGTATTCGAAATGGAAATTCTTTTGGTATTGAGAACTCAATGTTAGCAAAATGTATACTGGATTTCTTTTGACCTTTACTACGCCCGTTTATGGTTAGTTGAAATCATTGTACTTTGTCTGCAGCTGTCTTCCTTAGCAAGTGAGAACAAAATATTGGTTGTGAAGCTAAAGCAGACAAATAAGTACCCTCAAGAAGTTAGTGTGGCTTTGACAACCGATCAACAGGTTGGTATTTCTGACTTTATTAACTTGTGTTTTTACCTTTTGCATATGGTTGATGTTCAAGAATCTCCTGAGCAAGTCAACTTATAAAATTAGCTTATATCAACAAAGCATTTCCTAAAAGGATTTTCTGGATAACAGTTGGCTACTTGAAAAAACTACAATAGGACAAATTTACCTGCTTTCTCAGGGCAACAAATGTCAAAAAAACTATTTTCAAAAGCATAATTTTGATAGGAAAAAAAACGATTTTTGCTGAAGTAGTGATTATTTTTATAACTTGAAGTCGCCAGTAGGTGGATTTGGTGGTTTTTGAGTCATACTATCACTTCTACATTTAGCAATATTAATCTGGTGTGTGTTGGACTGTTTTTATTTTTTTATTTTTGGGTGATGATAGTTTGACACCCACCAAACAAAAAGCACCAACTTGACAAAAAATTAAATTAATTTTAATCATATTTATTTTATTTTTCAATTTAAAATTCTAATATATATATATAATATTATTATATTATTAAAGTGAGTTGGGTGTCAAAGTATTATTTTTGTTTATTTTTTGGTATGTAGGAGCTAGCAGTTTATAACCCTTCTTTGGTTGTTGTTGGCGGGGTGATTGGCAATTTTTTTTTTCATCCAATGTAAAAGGGATGTGAAATTTTTAAAACACGCTACAGTGATTTATCTCGCTATTGCTAAGAAATATACACTGATAATGGGTGTGTGTGTGAACTTGTTGCTCTATTTGTGGATGGGGTTGGAAGATCACGGGAGCATTTCTGCCTGTGACTGTACTTGTTAGAAAGTACTAATAGGCTTGCATCCAGGCTCCTATATATATTAAACACATCCTTTTAATGTTGACTTACATTTGATTTTAAGATGTGCCAGTAGGAGGATGGATATGTCAAATTGTAGTTGGTACCATTACTAGTGACTTTTTTTATAGGGAATCTTCTTTTTCTAAGATAAAAGATGTTATTTCTTTCTATTGTTTAGACTTCTATTACTCTGCAATACAGTTCGGATAGAAAATAAATATAATAGACATTATGATATTATCTTCTTTTCTTTTATCGGCACCTAGTTTGCACCTGGTTCTTGGTTGCATTCTGATCCAAAGAGAAAGACTTGACACTGAAATGTTATTAGACCTGCTGATTAGTTCACTTCTACTTTCCATTTTTTCTACTTACCGTATTTAATTTATTTTGTAAGGAACTATATTATCTTATCTTATTTGATATCATGTTATATACATTAAAAAAGTAAATTTAGCATTTTATCATTGTTGTCAAGCCACTTTCTGAAGTTTACAACAAGTTCACAGATATGAGGACTTGGATGAAAGAGGATATAAACATTTAAAATAAATTAAAGCATATAGAAGAATAATGTCAACAGGTCAAAGTTGTAATCGTTGCTCCTATTTTCCTTATTCAGGAGGACAGGACATGGAAAAACTCATCCACAAATGATGATAATGAAGAAAAAATTGCAGATTCTATGCCAGATGATGATTCTGTGAGGAGAATAGATGCAGGAGTTCTTAATTTTAAGCACTTATTCATGCTATCAGTACTTGTCTTACTGTTTTCCGCCGTGACTTATCTGAATGTTGATGTCAATTTTTGAATGAATAGTCACATTTTTTCCCCTTGCTTTTGGGATATAGGAGGGGAATAATGAGGTGTGGAGTTATGGAACCCTAACCTTAAATATCTCGCAAAGGTCAGTATAGGTTACAGCTTACAAGGCCATTGACACTGTAGGTTTTAGTGCAAGTTGTTGTGTAGGAATCGAGTTTTGTACTAAGGGAGAAAATGATTGTGGTAGATATGATCTGGTCTCTTATAACTAGTTTTGAGATTATACTTGGTAATAAGCATATGATGGACCATTTTTCTTAAACAACTTCTGGTGCGATCTTATCATTTTCGGCTAGTGGGATATGTTAAGAGTTGTTAATTAAGTTGAGTCTAGCAGAAGAAGATATTAGTATCTATAATGTGACTCATCAGTATTTGAATTATTGTTAGAAAAGGTAATCACTTTATTGTCTCAACGCGTAAAAAATGTTAAAAGTAAAATAAGTGGTTCTAATTTGTGGTCTGGCGACGATAAATTGTGATTTGCTATCACCAACTCTGGTGCTTCATCTGGATAGGTACTTATAGTTAAAAGAACGATCTTTTAATTTGTTTTTTGTTTATGCGCTTATGATCCACGCTCTAGTTTTGGACTTGCTGCATGTCAATAATTCTCGACGTAAATGGCAAAAGTTTTACCCACCCGAGCGAAGTTTCACTTTGATTATACAAATTTATATAGCCAGAGTATCAATACAAAAAGTTTCCTCCACTTAAGAGAGTACCGTGTTACATCTTCCCACTAGTCTCGTACTCATTCGATGGTTGCATGAATCTGTTCATAATGATCCAATGGTATGAGAATGTATATCTGGTTTATTAATCAAGTGAAGAACATCTGAGGACTCTAACTACATGTTATTTCTTTAGATATAGAGTACCACAAGCTCAGAACTATGAATGAATGACGAATATATGTTTGAGGTGGTCAGATTGCCGGATAAACCCACCAAACTCTTGATGCTCTTTAAGAGGCCCCCGTAAGCCACTGTAAGCATCATTTGAAATGTTTCCTACATCATTATCTCATACTACAAATGGTAGCTTTGGGCCCCTCATAAGGATCCTGTTCTTCCACCTCCTCATCAAGTAAGAAATCAATATCTGGAACATAACCAGCCCACTTCATCTCGTCCACAAGCAAATGAATTTGCTCATATATCACTTGAGATCTTGGATGTGCTTTGTCTCCAACAAGAAATGTGTGTACCTCATCTCTTATTTCAATCCAGCTACAGCCCGGCTCCTTCTTTAACTTGCAGTTCTTCATTACACTTCTTATTTTTGCAACTTCACTCCACATGCCCGCGTTAGCATATACATTAGATAAAAGAACATATGCTGAAGAATCTTGAGGGTTTAACTACAATAAATAATTTGCTGCTTTTTCTGCAACTTCTATATTCCCTTGCATCTTGCAATTACTGAGCAAAGTTCTCCATATTACATCATCAGCCTCAAAAGGCATGCTTTCAATAAGTTTTAAAGCTTCATTTACTTGGCCTGACCTCCCTAATAGATCTACCATACACGAATAGTGCTCCATATGGGGATCTAAACCATAGTGACTTAGCATTTCCTGAAAGTAGTGTAACCCTCTGTCCACATAACCCATATGTGCACAAGTTCTGAGGACTGAAATAAAAACTGTATGATTTGGTTTCACATTCAAAAGCTGCATCTCCTCGAATAATTTAATGGCTTCTTCTCCAAGACCATGGTATGCATATGCACAGATCATGGCACTCCAAGTGACAAAATCCCGCTTTGGTGCTTTCTCAAACATTAGCCTGGAATCCCGCATATTTCCACACTTTGAATACATATCTACAAGTGTGCTGGCAATATACACATCTGAATGCAACTGTAACTTTAAAATTTGAGCATGAATCTGTTTTCCAAGTTCTACGGTGGCCATATTAGCACAGATATCAAGAACTGTAGCATATGTAAAGTTGTCGGGTATTACACCCTTTTCCAGCATCTGAGAAACATATATCTGAGCATTTTCACTTTGCTTTTGTGATGAGAATCCTGAGATGATCGAATTCCAGGAAACAGTTGTCTGCTCTTCCAGTCTGTCGTGGATCTTTTCTGCCTCCGTTAGCATTCCACACTTGCTATACATATCAACAAGAGCACTGCCAACAAAACAATCTAACCCCATACCAGACTTAATAATTCTTCCATGGATCTCCATACCATTGTTTAAAGCTTGCTGACCAGCACATGCTTTTACAACACTACCGTAAGTAAAATCATCAGGTTCCATTGCTGATCACTGCATTGAAACAAAGAGGGAAAGTGTTTTCCCTATTTCTTTATTTTGCTCATGAGCTGCAATGATTGCATTCCAAGACACAACATCCCTTCTCTCCATCTCGTCAAATATTAAACAAGCTTCCATCAGAGCTCCACACTTGCCATACATGTCTAAAATTGTATTCGCAACACAAATATTAAACTCTAAACCACATTTGACCGCTAATCCATGTAGCTGGATTCCCTCCAAATGGCCTTTGATCACTGAACAAGCAGTCAAAGCACCAGACAAACTAATGTCGTCAAAGCCAAGGTAAGTCCTCTGTAAAAACTGAAAAATCTCTAAAGCCTTAAAACCTTGTTCTTTCCGAGCATATCCAACAATAATGGCATTATAAGATTGCCGATTAGGCAACATGTTAAATACCTTCCAGGCATCAGACATTCTGCCACATTTTGCGTACATGTCCAATGTGGCAGTTTCAACTATACAGTCATATCCAAAATCAGTCTTTAGAGCGTGACCATGCATCTGTGTACCCAATTTCAATGCAGATAATCCCGCACATGATCTGAATACACTGGCATAGGTTGATTGACTCACCCCCATACCTACTTTCAGCAAATCCTTAAACAGTTTTAGTCCCTTAATAAACCGCTCGTTCTGAACATGGCCCGCAATTACAGCATTCCAGCACACCAAATTTCTCACTGGCATTTCACGGAAAACCTTAAAAGCATCATCCAGTTTCTTAAATTTTGAGTACATATCTACTAGAGCACTACCTGTCACCACATCTTTCACAAAACCCATATGAATTGCAAGGCAGTGCACCTGAAGCCCTAAACCATAGTCTTCAATACCTAAACAAGCTTTTAAAACAACAGCAAATGAAGTATAGTCATGTGTGATTTTCAGTGATCTCATCTGGACAAATATTTCAATTGACTTTCGATTAGCACTATTATGTAAATAACAAGAGAGCAAAGAATTCCACGAAACCACATCTCTTTCAGGCATTGTGTCAAACAAAGACTGTGCAAACCCCATGTTCCTTACTCCAGCATATCCAAATATCATAGTATTCCAAGAGATTACGTCCCTTTCAAGCATTCTGTCAAACACATTGAATGCATATCCCATGTTGGAACCTTTACAATAGAATTGAATTAAGCAGTTGGCAACATAGATGTTGGACACAAAACCAGTTACAATCATCTGGGCATGGGCTTGCTTGCCAGGATTTAGAGCTTTAAGATTGGAACATTTCTGGAAAATATGGGAAAATGTTAATTTCTTGATGGGGTTCATTTGGGTTGAGGAAAGAGTACAAAATGCATATGGTGGCAGGGTTTAGATGAGTGAGTTTGATGGAGAAGCTTTGAGCATTGCAAGGCCACAAAACACAGTATGCTGTAACATCTACTCACTAGTGTAATAGTACAATCCATCAGTTCGCGGGATTTTCACACTTCAAAACAAACCAATGATTTGTTACAATATATATATATATATATATAATTTGTTACAAATATCATACCATAATAAATATAATTATATGTCACATTTTTTTATATGCCTTAGATTTTTTTTTGTCAAAATTAGTTGAAAAGAAATTTGGTTAGTAATTAAAGTTCGTGATGAAAAATGTTAAATTAGCCTTATTAAATTATAGATGTCTAGAAAAATATTAGTTAAAATAGTTTATTATTGAAGATGACTCAACCAAACATGTGTCTATGATATTTTAAATAAATTTTAATATAAAATATATTTTGAGGATATTTTAATTAATTTTAACCTTCTGTCATAATTTATTTATAGACAAATTATTTTACTTAATATATATTACGTTCAACTGTCATCGATCTCTTACATTGTGTATTAATTATTAATTTTATATATTAAATCATTTGCATTCAATTTGAAAATAAAGTAAGAACAACGAATTTTTACCTCGACATAAAATATTTATAATAAAGTTAAAATACACAGAGTAACACAAAAAAGTATTTCAAATAATAAAAGTAAACACATATGTAATCTATCTGTATTAATGTATTCAACTATAATATTTAAATAGTAAATATTGTATGATGCTTTTATCAATTGTATTATTGAATTGCTATGATTAAATTTGACACAAGTAGATAGAGGAAGATTATTACTTATTCTGCCAGTATTTTGGCTTAGTATATAAATGCTATATAGTTTTTTTCTTGGAAAGATATAGTTTAAATATTTATGTATATGTATACATAATAAATTATATATCCTTTATTTTTTGGACTAGTTTAGTTAGTTGTTTAGAAGGTTTTTAAATTTTACAAAAACTTCTAGTTTATTTACTAGAAAAACTTTTTTTTTTCTCTAAAAAGAAAAAGTCAAGCCTGGGAGAAAATAAAAGAAATAAAAGAATGTTACTAGTTTAATATAGTAGACTTGTAGAGATTTTTCTAAAATAATTAGTGGGTCCAAGAAAAAAATTGATTGATTAGGCAATTCCTCTATTATTGTTTGTTTTTAATTCAAAAAGTCAATTTTTACACTATTTCTCTTTTTATTTATTTTCAATCAAACAACTTTTATTTTAAATTTATTTTTCTTCTTTTCTCACTTACCTACTTTCTTTCCCTTTCTATTTTCTTTTTCTTTACTAAATGTTTCCTTAGAGACTCTCACCCAATTGGAGTATTTTTTTATGTTATTTTTGTGACAACTTTGTTTTTTCCGATATGACTTAGTCAACTTGTAGTTATTTGATATTTTATATAAATTTCAATAAATAATGTTATCTTTAAATCTAATTAAAAAAAGTAAGACATTGGAATATGTTTTATGAGAACTTTGACATATAAAAGGAGAAATTAAATTTTACATCTTGAAAACATTTTTGACATAACATACATATACCTATTATTTCTTTATTAATTCATTATTTTTTTTGTTATTATACTGGTGTAATCTAAATTTAAATTTCATGAAAAAATAATATGTGTTATGTGAAAATATTATAAAAAAAATATGTATTAATATATCATTATTCATAAAAAGTTACTAGCAATACTAACATATTTTTTTATTACTGATTAAAAATTATCAAAATAGATACATCTTGCAAGAATTCTCCTACATTTTGATTAACAAAAAACTGGAGACATGAAACTAGCATTCATCTCAATAAATAAATTTTCCTGTTTTTTCTGATTCCATGGTTCTAGAGTTCTTGCTTTTGGGATTGTTCTTAATATTGTTTCTTTGTTTCCTATGCACCCAAAAGGAAATGATATAAAGAGTTCTCTAACAATGTTTTCACTAATTATTCTTATATGGATAATGATACTTAAACAACATTTTTTTGACAACATTTTAACATTATCTACATGTCACACAATCAATAATAATAATCATAAACATCAACATGGACCAATCACAAAATAACACATAAATGATATTAAAATATTGTCAAAAAAATATTATCAAAGTATCGTTATACTTCTTCTATTTAGTAAATGTAGTTTTTCATTTTACAAGTGGCAGGATGCAAAAAGAATGTATTGTCTGGTAAGAATATCTCTGTAGTTTTACCTGGAAAGTTAATTTTCTTTATGGTGTCTGTGATTGGTGGAAATGAATGTGAAGGTCTTGACTTGTTGCATAAACTTGGAAAATAGTTCGTGAGGTTGAGATTAAAATGGCTGTCACTTTTTTCAGCAGAGAATCCTAGAACCATGATAGTTGTATATACCGTTCTACAATTCATATACAGCAAAAGTGAAAGTTGTGAGTAGTGAGATCTTCTGCTGGATTTACTTCACCCATCTATCCACTTTTCAGATTTTTAAAAGCTTTTCTCACAAAGAAAATTGGAGCACACTATAAAGGAGGATGGAAAAAATGACACGTTTTTATGTTCAATATACGAGATAAAATAGTTATTAAAAATTAAATTTTTATATTTTTTTAAGGAAAAAAAAATCAAATGAATGTAAAAATCTATGTATCTTAAAGTATTATTTTTTTTATATATTAAAATTTTTTAAATTCATTTGATATTATTTGTTTTTTACTTTTTCTTATTTTTAAAAAAATATATAAAAATATAAAGAGAGCACTTGTGGGGTTGTCACTTTCATAATTTCATTAATTCTTTGATTCTACAGTGTTCATACAGCAATCAAAGAGAGCACTCATTCCCTCTAGAGAAACCTTACTTTGTGTGACCCTTTAGAGTGGCTTTGGTTCAACATTTCTACCAAGTACCATTGCCCCTTTTCCTTCCAAATCATTTTAATTTTTAAAGTTAAAGTGGGGACTAAGAATCATTATTACTTCAATCATTTTAGCTTTGAAAATGATGGCCAAGGATGGTCTCTCAATAGTGCCCCTTTTGTTTACTTTCCTTTGCAATTTGGATTTCTTACATAGTTTTTCTACACTGTCTGTGTTTTTCAAAATACACTGATAAATTTTGATCTTTTATTAAAAGGAAATTTAATATAATAACATCAGTGTATTTTTAATGTTTAGCATAAAACAAGTTTAAAAAAAAAACATTCTAGTAAAGAATCTGGACTCCTTTTTTGGTTACTTTAGTTGCAGTTCAGTTGGTGTTTCTGATGACCCCTTTTGTCTTACCTTACAGGTACATTAGCCCCCACTACCACTTGACCATTTTATAGCACACCCAACATAACATTGACAACACCTGTTAACTCTGGTCTCTACATGGATCAGTCTCAATGTGTGAAACTCCACAAAGCAGGCTTAAGCCAACACAATCTAGTAGCATCAACATAAATGTCCAACCTATTTGTCAGGAATCTTTATTTTATGCAAGAAAAGAAGGTCTTTGGTATAGCCCACCAATAACCAATTTGCATATTAATAATGGACTCCACCAATGATCAATTTTGGTGCTAAAATCATAATGAATAAAAAACTATGTTGATTTATGTAAGTTTATCCACTATTAGACATTAGGCAAAGGGCTTTATTCTCTCAGCCAATGCCATTCTGACACCTTTCTGCTCTTTAGAGTGTTATATCAGGACAAGAAATTCTGGTCAATGAGGCACTGGATTTTTGAACAATTTGGCAAGCTGATTGCAGAATCATCCAAAATAATGTTGGAAGGGAGGACAGATAAAAACAAAATCAGATGCATAAAAGAGAGTGCTAGTCTCAAACAAATAGAAAAAGAAAAGAGCCTCAAGAAGAGGGTGCATATCGCAGCATATCACACACTAATAATTCTGTTCTATGATGCCATTAAGTAAGGTGTGTCATTCAATGTTTGGAGAAAACTTAGTGAAAGATTATGCAACATGCTTCAGACGTATTTCTCTATTTGATTTTCCTTTTGACTCAAAGGTCTTTTCAAGAACAAATCTATTTTAAGAGGTTGATTTCTCTCCACAAACAAGAGCTTCAAGATATGGAAGAACTAATCACATATTTGATGGATTTTTTGAAGAGGGTCACCAAGATAATAACATCATATTGACACCATTTTCAACTAAAAACCTTAAAACAATACCTTGTTCATACATGATCCAATTAATTCGATCAGGCACTAGTCATTCATTTTCCTTGTTATTTCTTTGTCAACATGAAAAAAATCCAAAACTGGTCCTCCTCTCTAACTATCCGAGGGATGGAAGGACATAGGTTTTGGTGTCCTCTCCAGTCGAGAATTAAGGTCTCACAATAAATAACCAATATGTTTGCTTTTATCTCATGTCTTTCTTCGTTCACGGTTCGATATTCTGGTGTATTAAGCGTAAAGGAATCACACCAATCCATTCCGAATTTGGCTGTTAAACTCTAATGTGGTAACGATACTGTAGGAGAAGTCTAAATTATCATTTCTACTTAATGTCAGAATTAAACTCAACTGGATTCACAACTATATTTAACATATATGAATGAATCATAGCAGACCATGTGGATTCTTGTTACTGGATTTAGCTTTCTTAATAATCAGACCTTTGCATCCATGTAATGGCTAGAGTTGATGTTGTTATTATTATTATTAAATTCTAAGTAATGAACTTCAGCTTTAACCTCTTCTTTATCCATATCCAAAAGCTGGTTTCTCATTCTTTGCAGAACTGATCCACTTCAATACAGTGCCAGTGCTTTCTAATTGGTCTGTTTACAAGTTTGGTATTACCATTAATTAAATAACATAACCGATTTCATATGAAGCATTCCGTCTCATTTTAATGTCACTATGGACACCTAAGTTTTTGTGTCATTTTTTAATTCTACAAGACTGAAAAATATCTACCATGCCTTGTGTTTTCTACTGGCTGATTAAATTATTGAATTGGTCAGTTTGGAGCTGAATTGATTAGAGCGCAATGCAGCACCATATGATTGTGTTAGGGAATCAAACCAGTTTAGTGGGATGTTAAATTGCACTCAGCCATGTATTAATAATAACATAATACTAAACTAAGTTTGTCTTCACACAGAAGTCCGAAATTGCTGCTTAACACATGGCAAGAGCATGTGAAATTGTGGTTGGATAATCTACGACAGCTGACACGACCACACACACAAAACAGCAACAGCAATAACATCAATAGCATAATAACAACTTCTTATTGATATGATGAGGTACATTTTATGCTATCTCCAATAGAAAATTGGAGATAAAACAACACCCATTTGAAAAAAATAAATAAAATTGAAGCACTAACTTTTTCTTATGACTGTGTATATATATTTGTGTCAGTGGGGAAAGAAATAAAAGAAGTACGTAATCTGATATATTATTGTACGTGCAAGTAAAACCAGGCAATGAAATATCTGAATTGAATGCTTTTGGGTAGTGAAAGGAGATAAAGACTCAAAGTGTGGTCTGGTGCATGATATTCCGCAATGGAGGATGTTGATGAGATTCTTGTTCAACAATGTCATGGTACGTGTCGAATTGCAGTGAAACCTTCAAGTACTATTATTGTACTGTGTCCAATTTCAATGATTCTGTGTCCTGATTCTATTCTTCATTTGAACGTGTAAAATGATGTTGTTTGCTTCGTACAAGGTATTGTGATGTTTGTGCTATTTCTATTGATGTGAGCAAAAGATGGATTGATTTGATAATTGAAAAATTAAATGGGTAGCTATATATTTGTTCAAATCTCACCCTTCTTGTCATGTTCAATCAGAATACAACATTATTATTATAATTATTGTTTATTAATAATAATTATAACAAATTTTATAATAATTTTGGTAATAATATAGCATGGGTTGTGATAGTGGGGTGCACACGCATGATTTCATGTGACAGCACCAGTAGGCCTTGTTGCTCCTTCCCTATACTATATATCTAACCCTAAACCAAAAAAGAAAGACCCCACAAAACCAAAATAATATAGTAAAAATAACTTAATCATAAATTAATGACAAACTTTTAGCATAGATTATTCATGTTGATGATCCCACAAAATGTATTAATAATAGTATTAACATAAAGCAGTTATCAGATGATTGTTATATCTCAGTGCCAAAATAAAATATAGAATTTTATTTTTTTATTACATATTAAATTAAATGTTTTTACTTCGTCACTTTAATTTATTAGTAGCAATACCAAATATTATAATATAATTTTTTTTACTTTCATGAGTTCATGCTAAAATAAGATCGGTCTCTTCCTTCTATTTTTAATACAGAGAGATATCTATCTCTTATATTTTATTGAAATGACACTCCTTTACTTTTTAAATTTTAAACAAAAATTTGAATAGCTTAATCAATTCTTTCATATAATGTTATCACATTGGGTTTGAGGTACTCATTGGAGGAGCAACGGCTATAACATTACATTATAATTTTAAAGTACACATTCTCCTCTTTTATTTATTAATAAAATAATAATTATATTATTCATTTTATTTATATTCATACTTGTATTTAAATAACATGTAATAATAACTTGATAATTTTAATTATATATTTTATTGCTATTTCTGAAGTTTAGAAGTATATTAAAATTAAAAACAATAGTAAGTTTTTGTAGGTTCCAAATAGGGATATTTATTTTTGTAAGATTAAATATTGAGGAGTGTGAAATTCTCACGACAGCATGAATCATGTTCATTGAATAGTGTGAAACTTTAAAGTCATGAAAACGTGCAATATTAACCAAGCATACATTTTTGTCATTTTGTTTGATTTTCCAAGATACTTCTGCAGAGATTATCTTATATAGATAAATATAATATATATATATATATAATTCAAATTTAAGATTAAAGTACAAAGGAATCTAATTTGGAGGGACAAATTATACTCTCTTTTTTCATTTAAAAAAGTGCGTACGAACAGAAATAAAAGTGATTTGAAGGCGACAATTTCTTATAAAGATAGATTGCAAGATCGGAAGCATTATTTAATTTTAAGAGATAAAAGAATATAAAAAAATGCATTAATTTCAAAAATTTCCCTTGTTATTCATCTTGGATTGCCTAATCATTGTCACGTAATGGCTATTAGCCTATAATGCAGATGATTCTTGTTGTTTATGATTAATTATTATTTAGTTTTACTGATGATTATTAACCTTTTGTTAGATAGTAGTAAAAAGATAATTAACTTTTTCTTAGAGTAGTTCCAATGCATTGTTATTTTTACCTTAATTTTAAAGATTTTACAATGTCGCATAAAGATTTTTAATTCTTACGCGAGTTATTACTTAAGTGTATTTGTCATTTTTATTATTTTTTGTTAGGCTAAAATCTTCTTTTTCCTTACAATTTTTGTTTCAATTATTAAATTTAATCTTTTTTAAAAATTAAATTTCAATTTGTATTAAACGATTGGATTAGATTTGTTAAATTGGGTTAATATCATCCTTAAACTTATTACGTGTCAGTTGATACTTTTAATTTTTAGACTTAATAGCTTAATTAGTCTCCAAGTTAAGAGGTAAATTTTTGTTTAGTACCCGATTTTATAAATGAAGACATTCGGTCCCTATTTTACAAAAAATGTATAAATTAAGTCATCTCTGTTTAACGACGTTAAAATTGAAAACGTTGAACTGAGTATGAATGTGAGGTGTGCAAGAAATGTGGTCGTGACAATGAGTTGGGGTACGTTAATTGACGTGGCAGGCAAAAGAATAGATTACGTGGTATGAAATTAGGGAAACTAAATAATAGGGTTTGTTAATCTTCGAAATTAAAACATTACGCAAGTTAGGTCATAGATTAGGGATTTTTGACGTTTTGGAAGGATTGACGTTGTGCAAGGATTGATGGTGTCGAAGGAGATTGTTGAGCGAAAAGGATTGACGTTGCGGTCATAGTTCTTCGAAGCGAAAAGGTGGAAGGTACGCTTTTTATCAGTTTTTGATGTAGTTGCTTTCCCCCATGGAAGTATCTTGTCTTCTTGTCCCCTTAGTATGTTATGTTATGGCCCCTCTTGTTGTGTTGTGGTCCCCCTAATAACGTTGGATTTGTAGTGGTCCCGTTCTTCAGTGCTTTTCGTTTTTGTTTTTCGTACTGTTTGTATGGTTTTGGTCCCCAATTAGTGCAAACTGTTGTGTGCTTTTGTCATCTTAGTGCGTAGTACTATTTTGTCTTTCGTTTTGTTGAATCTGTGGTTGTTGTTTAAGTTGTGGTTGATGCATATTGATTTAAGGTTTAAGCCAAAATGGAATGTTGTAGGTGATACAATGAATGTGTGTGATTACTTTTGTATGCCTACACGTGTGATAATTGTTAGTAACGTGACATCTTTACAATGTACATGCATGTGGAGGTCATTAAATACTGATAGTAGATGCATGTGAAGGTCATTAACCAACTGCATGTGGTCTGACACTTTGTTTTGTATAGGCATATAATAGTTGACAAATAAAGAAAATGTCTGACTATGATATTGAGGTGGTGTTTCACCATGGGGGTAAGTTTCTGAATGATGGGTCATTTAGATACCATGGAGGTGATACCAGTACCTTGGTCCAGACAAATGGAGTTATTTTGAAATCTTGGCCATACTGAAGGAGATGAAATATAGAAATGTTAAGGAGTTGTGGTATTCCCTGGGTGGTCGTGTATTAGAAGATAGGTTGGAATTGTTATGTGATGACATATGAGCAATGCATATCGTGAGCATTGCGTTATTGAATGGTAAAGCTCATTTGTTTGTGGTTCACATGGTGTCCAAACCTGATTATATTAATATGTTGCAATATGATGTTGGTGAACAAGGTGAGGATGGTGAAGATGGTGAAGGTCAAGGTAAACTTAGAGAAGAGGTTGAAGAAGAACGTGGTGAGGTTGGTGAAGGTGAAGGTGGTGAAGATGGTGAAGTTGAAGATAATGGTGAAGGTGTTGATGGTGAAGTTAAAGATGTTGGTGATGATGGTCATGAGACAGAAGAAGGTTTATTTGGAGAAGTTGGAGAAGATGGTGAAGGTGCTGATGATGGTGAAGTTGAAGATGTTGGTGATGATGGTCAGAGACAAAAGAAGGTTTATTTGGAGAAGTTGGAGAAGATGGTGAAGGTGCTGATGATGGTGAAGTTGGAGATGTTGGTGATGTTGTCATGAGACAAAAGAAGGTTTATTTGGTGAAGTTGGAGAAGATGGTGAAGGTGCTGATGATGGTGAAGTTGGAGATGTTGGTGATGATGGTCATGAGACATAACATGGTTTAGTTGGAGAAGTTGGTGAAGTTGAAGAAGATGGTGAAGGTGCTGATGATGGTGAAGTTGGAGATGTTGGTGATGATGGTCATGAGACAAAACATGGTTTAGTTGGAGAAGTTAGTGAAGTTGGAGAAGATGGTGAAGGTGTTGAAGATGCTGAAGTTGGTCAAGTTGGAGATGTTGGTGAAGTTGGCCATGAGATAAAAGGTGCTGAAGATATGCAGGAGTTTGATGTTAGCAGTTGGATAGGGTCTGATGAAGAGGCTTTTGTTAGTGAAGATGAATTTGTGGATGTTGGTGTGCATGCAGATGAACAACTTGAACACCAAGATTGCGAAGGTAATGTGTTTGTTGAAATGGGTACAGGAAGTGGATGCACTACCTCAAAGTTGCATGTACAAGCTAGTGGCTTATCTGATAGTGAGTGGGAATCTGATAGTTGTGGCAGTATTTATGCAAGTGATGACTCAGATGATGAAAGTCTCCGAAATGGAGATTTTGGGATCTTCTCAAAGCCCGTAACTATGAAAGAATATAAATGGCAATTGGGGACATACTTCCTTGAAAAAAAAGATTTCACTGATGCAATTAGAACTTATGGAGTGCATAATGGTAGGAAGTTGAAGATTTCTAAGAATGACAAGAGAAGAATTTGTGTTAAATGTTGTGGCTCACAAGGAAAATGTCCATGATACGCATACTGTGCATATAGGAGTACCCAAGGTACATGGCAACTAAGGAAGATCATAGACAGACATACATGTATTAGAGAATTCAACATTGGTTTAGTTACCTCGAAATGGTTAAGTGGCAAATTAGAGAAGAGCATGAAAGCAAATCCAGATATAAATCTGAAAAATCTGCACAGTAAGTTTTGTAAAAAATGGAACATTGGTGTGTCAAGGTCTACAACAACTAAGGCAAAAGCAATGGCAACCGCCAACATTGATGATTGTTTCAAACAACAATATGAAAGACTGTATGATTATGCACAAGAATTATTGAGGTCAAACCCTGGGTCAACAATGAAATTGAGTGTGGAACGAAATGAGGATAAGGCTATATTCAAAATGTATGTGTGTTTCAAAGCATGTAAGGACAACTTTGTCTCATGTAGGCCTACTATACATTTGGATGAATGTTTTTTAAATGAGTATTTTTTTTTCATTGATTACATTGTTCACTATGCCAATTTAAGACTCACTTTCATTCATTACTGTCATAGGGACTTCTGCCAGCTATACAACAACTTTTACCTGGTGTGGTCCAACGTTTCTGTGTAAGGCACATTTATGCAAATTTTAGGAAGAAATTTCCTGGCATAAATTTGAGACAATTACTAGAAGGCAACAGCAACAACACACCCCCAAGCTTGGGAATCAATGATGAGACAAATGAAGGACGTCAACGAAGAGGCCTTTAAACACTTGATAGCTATTTCACCAAGGCAAGTACATTTGAAGTTTACATATTCTTTCATATTTGGCTGAATGTTTATTTCTTTTCCAAATACTTAAGTTTCTCTTGTTGTAGATTTTGGTCTAGGTCAAGATTTTCAGGAAGACCTGCTTGTGACACACTTGTCAATAACATATTTGAAGCTTTTAACAACGTCATCTTAGATGCTAGGGGGAAACCAATCATAACAATGTTGGAAGAGGTTCGTAGCTACCTAATGAAGAAGTGGGCATCCAATAGAGAGAAGATAAGTAAGTTTCATGGTGGCATTTGTCCCAAAATTCAAAAGAGACTACAGAAGAGGTTAAAGAAGACACAATATTGGATACCTAAGTAAGTAAACTACACAACGAGTTACTTATTTTCCATTTTACTGATTCCATTATAAATTTGTTGCTAATATTGATTTTTAATACTTTGGCAGTTGGTCAGGTCTGCAAGTTTTTGAGATCAGCCATACTTGCAATATTGCTGAAAAGTTTGTGGTTGATATAGACAAAAGAGATTGTAGCTACAGGAAGTGGACTGTAACAAGAATACCTTGTTGTCATGCACTCACAGCCATGAAGTTTTTAAACATCAATCCAGAAGACTGTATCCCAAATTGGTTTAGAACCTCTACTTATGAAGAAACTTACATTCCATTAATTTTCCCTGTGAATGGACCTGAACTATGGCAAAGGACTTCATATGTTGATGTTTTTCCTCCTCCGAATAGGGTGTTGCCAGGTAGACCAAGAAAAAAACGAAGACTGAAGAGTTGGGAGCAAAAAAGGGATGATACACAACTTGGACAAACCGGAATCCCAAAGAGATGTGACATTTGTAGACAACTAGGGCATAGAAGAACTAATTGCCCTCAAGCACAGCACCAACAAGCTACAACACACTCCACTCAAGCAAGTGAACAACAACACCACGAAGCTACACCATTACCCACTCAAGCAAGTCAGATTACTCAAGAACCCCAGACCGATCACACTACAACAACACTTTAAAAATTGTTGACCTTTCTGTTGTATTTTGGATATGTACTTTCAACTTTAAGTAGTTTTGCTAAGACATATTGAGGTCATGTTTGACCATCAATATTATTTTGGATATGATGTATTTTGCACTTGATAACTTTAACATTTTGGATCATTTGTGATGTATTTTGTTAAGTGATGTTTAATCATCAATATCATATCATTTTGGAACATCTGTGATGTTTTTTCTTCTCAAACTATAAACTGCAAGGTTTGCCAGGTTGTTAATATTGATGGTTTGGCAGCTTGTTAAGTGATGTTGATTAACTTTGTAGACCTTGTTAATATTGATGGTTTGTACAAATTGTTAATATTGATGGTTTGTAGAGCTTTATGCTGATGAAGTTTTAAACTACCGAATTTAAAAATTGGGCAAAGTCAAATGCATACACAACAAGATTGTATTGCCAACACCAGCTTTCATGTTTTATTCATTCTTTCTATTTTGATGGGTAAACAGCTACATTACATATGGTTTTTAGGATTACTTCATTTCATTATTAGTTTACCAGAGCAATGAAAAATAAAGTTATGGAACACTTTTAGTGGCTATCAAAAGTAACTTATGACAGAAAGAGAGGGTAATGTAAAATACATAACACATGATCACTACACTAATAACACAAACACAATCTCATTACACGCACAATGTCATTACAACCAGAATCTTCATTAAGTAACAAACAAACATTACAATATAACCACATCAAACACCACTTCAACAAAATTAAAACATAAGACATACAAAGATGATGTTAATCAACCTCATCAAACATAAAAACCCCAACAACACCTTCTCCCTTTTCTGACAAACCACAAGTGATTTTTCCAAAGAAATAATCTTTCTCCTTTGCCATCCAATTGTAATATCCCTTTCATCTATATAATCTTCAGTGCACCATTTGAAGAAATTACATCCTCACACTTCCTCGTTTCGACTCCGCTGTTCAAATCATCCAACCGAAAACAACTCAGGATAAAGCGAACTAATGTACCCCAAAATAAAAACACAATGTAGAAAACATACCTTGTAACTAGGGCACCCCAAAAATGCTTCCCCTTGTTTTTAACAGTTTTTGCGACTCTTAATACGGCAAACTCTCCACAATAGCATATTTGGCTGCCAACCATTCCTCGTGATGAACCACCACGCGAGGACCCCCATGAGCAAGACGAGGATTGATTCATTGACATTGCCTCCAGGAACCACACAATACTGCTTCGTTGAGACCTACAAAACCACCCCAATCCCAACCACCCAACTTAGGGCATCCACCTCACAAACAACCAACCTTAGTAACAACGAACTTCACAAACTGTGTTAGAACGAACAACTTAGGGCACCCCACCTCAACTCACCACCTTCAGATCAGCTCCTTCACCTAAGCTTGTTGGAGATTAAAATGTTACGGCAAATCCCTATGCATTTGCTTTTCCAAATTAAAAGGAAATTTTCATACCTGGCCAAAGCTAAAAAATGTGCTTTTGCCACGCTAGATAAATAATTTACCACATCTTTTAACCTTTAACACCATTCCTACAACCGTAACGAAGATTACTTGAATTATACAATTTTCATAACATGGAGACTCAATGTCTTCATTTATAAAACCGGGTACTAAACAGAAATTCACATCTTAACTTGGGGACTAAGTAACCTATTAAGCCTAATTTTTATTTTTTTAGTATCTTTTTATGTTTTATGTCACATGACAAATTATTTCATCTAAATATTAAAATTAATTTTATTTTTAATTTTAATTTTAAAAAATATCTATTTTAAACATATAATGTTTTTAAAATATTAGAAATATAAAAGTGAAATAACCCTTATAATTTATAATTTATAATTTATAAATTAAAAAATATAAATATATTAAGTTAAAATAAAATATCAAATAGAATAATTGAAACGAAAATTGAGACATTTTAACCTTTTAGTTATAACTTGAATTTCAAAATTTTAAATAAAATAAATTAATAATTAAAAATTAACAATATATTCGAATATAATATTAATATTTATTAATATATTAATTGTAATATAATTGTTATTTTAAATTTTATCTTCATCCATGAACGTTAATAAATACATTATTTACATTGTATTTTATTACATTTTTCTTCGACAATTAATTATGAAGGTGCAAAGTATTTTGATATCGAGTACACATTCTGGGGTCTACATTAGATGTTAAGGTTTTTCAAAATCTGTTTTTATGACAGTGGTGTGTTTCACATGGTAAGCATTTTCTAATATGACAGACACACATGAAGCCTATTAGGCGTGAATTTCTCAGACCTAATAATAAATAACAAAAATAATATAAATTGTTATATCATATTTAAATGGTCAATATTAAACTATAAATACACATTAATTTTTTAAGTAGTTATGTGATCGTTAGTTAATTTAAAATTTGACCATTCATACACAGTTGTATATGATCGATATTTATCTATACCATTCTAATTGACAACTAAAAATTAATGAAAATAAGAGCAATTGATAGAAAAAAAATAATATAGTTTATAATGTTAATTATTTTAATAACATACTTATAATGTTAATTCTCCAAAAAATATTTACTCAATAAAATTTATATGACTCAAGTGATATTTAAAATATGTCAAATTTGATATGTGAATTCACTTTAACACTGGAAAAAAAAATTTAAGTTAATTGAAACCTTTAGGATATATTCAGTGGAAGAATTTGAGGAAAAATGAGTGGATGAATTTAAAGAGATTTTAGAGTGAAATGTGTGTTGATTTTTATAGACGATTAAAAGTAGATTTAAAAATAAAGTTTGTGAAAAGTTTAACTAATATAATAAGTTAAAAATATTTTAATAAATAAATATTATCAAATTATGATAATAATAATAATATAACATGATATTTAGGAGTAATATAAAAAAAATGTTCATTACTTCACCTTTTCACACTATCAACCTCCTAAAACTCATCTTTAAAAATCAAGATAGAAGTTGGTGATAATCTCACAAATTTATTCTCCACTTTTTTAAATCACTACATGTGAATGTGAGAAATCATTTTATTTTTGTCTTCACTAATCACATAGCAAAATATTTTCAGACAAACACATGATTTAGAGTGTTGTAATTCATTCACCAAGTTAATCATGAGAAGAAATAATAATAATAATAAATGATTGTATTAAATGATTATAAAAATTTGTTTATCATAAGAAAATGTGTTTTTAAGCGCTTGAATCCACTTTTAAAAATATATTGATTATTAAAAAACTTAACTTTCATAATTATAAAGAAAAAGAAAAATTGGTGAATATTGTGTAAAAAATTGTTGGTGTTAATTAAAAGAAGTTAATATATTTTTGTTGGGTGGTTGATTTGATATGTTGAGCAATAGGGTGGTGTGCAATAGACAGCAATTCGTGCTTGTTAGCGTGGACCCTACATCACTTCTATCGTGCGCTCGCGTTTTTCTCGTCTCTCAACTCAATATTTTCTTCTACTTCTTTTCACTCAAATTCTTCAATCAAAATCAATATTTATATAATATAATTACAATTTCCCTTTGCTATTTATTTTCTACAAAATGAATAATATATCTATTAAAAACATCATTAATAATACGTTAATTAAAAAACAGCATAATCTAAAATCCAAACCTTTAGTTTTTTTTATAAGGATAACATCTTTCGAAACAATTACATAAACTAACACGAATAAGTTCAGTCCACCCACCTGAAAAAACTTAATACATTATTATAAAAAAATATTTTTAAGCTTAAAACACTATTTAAAAAATTTCAAATACTAGACTATTAGTCTATATGTCTATTTTATTAACAATGTTTAACTATAATTTAATATTAGTAATTCAAATAAGATTGCCTTTCATATTAGATACAACAATTTTAAATAAAATAATATTATTTCTTCTAAAATGTTATTATTTTTTGGTTTAATGATATAATGTTAAATAATTGAATTACCTTATCTTTTGGTATATCTTGTTGAATCATGATTAGATTTCCTTACTATTCGAATAAATAATTTTATCAAAGTTTTAGGTTCACAAGAATAAAAAGTAGCCCATCTCTACTTGTCTCATGCAATTATGCACATCCATATAACCTAGAGTAAATAATATTTTATTCCTTTTTTGAAAGTTACTCATTATTTTATTCCTAACATGGATTTTAAGTCAAACCTCGTCTCTTCTGTTTTGTTTCGACGCAGAGAAGAATTATTTATACGATTTTCATACCTTTTATTATAATAGTAAGTAAATAGAAAGAAAAATTCACTTATTTTTATTTTCTTTTCTTTTCATAATGTCTTGTCTTATAAGATAAAAAGTAAGAGGATGAAAAGTAATATTTATTGTTTGGACTAACTAAAAGTATTCTTTTTATTTATTTTTAAGTTAAACTTGATTAAAATATACCCTTAATGTTTTTAACATCATTAGATGTGTACTTTTAGATTTTTTTGGAATCTCCACAGATTCTTATATTTTCATTTTTCTAGGACGAGAAAATTCAAGTATAAAAGTTAGACAAGAAAAATTAAGTAATATATAAGAATAAAGGTCCACCTATCATTATGTTAAGATTTTAAATTATAAATTATATCTGTTTAGGATTAGTGTTACACTTCCCTTATTATCCTCCTTGAAAATATTCATCACTAGATTATTACATATAATGGTCCAAAACAATTTATATATATTATTAAGCAGTATTCATTATCGAAGTTGTTGAATTAAAAAGAAAAAAAAACTATGCAATTAAGCATTTCTGCACAAGATCTTGTAATCGTGCTTGGTTAGGAATTTTCTTTAAGAGATTTGTTGGTTAATAGTCAACATGCAGCATTAACATAATTAATTATACTGTATTTTTCTTTTCTAAAGGTAGACATGTTGTATTGGCCAAGTTGGATGAAATCATATGGAGATTAAGAATCAAACTCCAAATAGAATGTATGCGTAGAGTCATTTTCATAAACTTCAGTTCGATCGATTTTATTTTATATATTTATAGCACGATCTGTACCACTTGTTACATAAATCAAACCATTGTTTTAATATAATACAAGCAAAAAAAAGAAAGTTTATGAGAATCCTCCTCTTCTGAAAAATAGGTGTGCAATAATAACTAACCCACTTACAAATCAAAGATTATAGTTTCTACTTTTATGGCTTAGCATTAAAAGATATGATGAATCAGCCTTTATCCTTTTTTGGTTTCTTAAACCAGTTTCAATTTCGTATTCAAATAGGCTTAGGCTTTGGTTCTCATTGTGGGGCAAAACCAGTTTAAGGTATAATCACGTGCCTGTGAGCTCTTTTGTTTCTACATTAGTCTCTTTTTTAATCCTTAAACCATGATTTCTGAGGATTGACCTCAGACTTTCTCGTTTCTTGCGGCCAAGTGGAATTGAACATTTATAAAGTCCAACTTTAGGTAAACCACATTCTCCTTAGAAAACAAAACTTGGATAGTGTGGACTGAAGAAAACCAGTAGCAAATTTAAGCATGCAAACAGATAATAATATAAAATAGCAGTGGTTATTACAGCCAAGAGCTTATATATAGTTTACTTCCAATTGTGGATTAAGATGGGAAATGCAATGTAAACTCAGTTGACATGTTGTACATGAACAAGACTTACAAAGTATTTGCAAGTTGTACTTACACGGTTAGAGATTCCACGTTAACTAGAGATAAAATAAGTTTATACTATATAAACGAGTGTAAACTTTATTTTATATTTTTGTTCATGGGGTCGAGGTCAACTTTTCTCCTTGATACGCTCTTCAAACTTCAAGCACAGGTCAAGATCATTCCTTCACTTCATGTTCACCAGAGTTTGATCAAGTTAGAGAGTTATACGTAGAGAACATTTTAATGTCAAAGTCAATAAAAATCCAAACAGTACCAGCAATAAATGCGTAATAAATACAATATATCTCAAATCTGTATTTATAGATTTTTGGATATGCTTGAAATTAGTACTGAAATAATTATGGTCCAATTGATAATGATCTTGCTTAGGTTTAATATAATTGTTCTCATCATTAATCATTATTTAATACGACCACTCAACTAGTCTATCGGTTCTTTTAAAGTTTTAGGTTACCAAAACTGTTTGATCGGACAATTATACTATAATTTATAAACTAACTTTTTAAAGGTATATTAGATATAAAGTTTACTTCTTAACCTAGACTTAGTTAACTTTTACTTAAGAAACATAATATTGTATTGTAGTTCAATTGGTTTAGCATTTGACAAAGTGAGGAAACCAATGAATGGTACAAGTACGAAGCAGTGTACAATTACCAACAATGAACAGGTTTGTGAAAGACATACCGATAAGTCTGCCAGTGTATATACAATATAGTACAACACACTTTTATGCTCATTCACAGAGGTTAGGGAAAAGAAAGAGAAATACTTGAATGGAGAAAAAGAGAAGGAGAGAGAGAGAGTGAGGAACAATGAACAGACAAGAAAAGAAAGAAGAGTCTAAATCTGTCTAATGATATTGTTGACCGATTAGTCCACTTAATCAAATTCACACGGGAACTGCAGGGAGAAAGCGTTTTTCTAAACTAGAAATTTGGTTTCTGTTCTCAATTTATTTTAAGATTTTGTTTAGTGGAAGATGCAAAGGAAGGCCATTCTTATTCATTAATTTCCACTATACACGTGCATTATCATTTTTTCCACTCGGGTGGTTAAGTCCAAACTCATCTCTCTTTTCCCTAAAGCAACCTTTTTTTTTTGTAAAATGGTCTAGATTGTGCACATATCTTACCTAGTTTATGCAGGTATCTTTTCCCAAACACAGCCTATATATCATTTTAACTCTATACAATGAACATCACAGTCTGGTACCTGAAGTATTTCTGCCACATAATTGGTGTAAGGAGTAAAAGCTGATGTTCCTTTTTGCTTGAGATTACTATTGAAGCTGTCATTACCAAGACGAAATAAACAATTAGTACCTAACCATAGTAAAATAACATAAGTGGTTGCTGATCAAATATTTGGCTTCTAGTTAAAATATTATTGTATTTGGAGGAGCCAAAAGGAGTGGCTCTTGAGTCATCTCATCTGCATATTCATAAACCCTTCTTTCTTATTCCTCTTGGAAACTATCATGCTTTTTCCTCCAAATTTCTTATGTCATTTAAGTGAACATTATCCAATCCAACACAGAATGAGCTTGGAAATAACACATTACTGCACACTTAGTATAATAAATTGACTTGTGGAACATTTATTTTTTTTCTCTCTTGTGTTGTGCCTGCTTTTGCCTAAACACTCTGCCAATTGAATTATTATAGTCTCCATGATATGGACTGCCTTTGTCCAAATGATGTAAGCATTTTTTGTCCAAAATGATTATCCATTAACCCAAGTTGCCTCCCCCACGTTGCGTCACCCATGTCTATGTGCCGCATGTCTTTCTCACACAGCTTGTTCAGTGAACCTCATACCCCACATACCACATGAACACACCATGCATCTCACATATGCACATAAATAAACACCACACAACACCACACGCTTCTTTTATTTAATTTTAGATTACCTTTTTGCCAAATCCTTAAAAGGGTGTTTTTCACCATAATTACCTTTTCACACACAAAAAAAATACTAAACCTTTGAATACAACATTCCATTGCAGTAATACAACGTTAAACTAGCATTATAGCTGACAGATAACCTTTTTGTTTAATCAGAAGTTCGATACTTCAGTTTGTGTGTATGAAAAACATTTATTAAGAGAAATCAAGCTTTAAAATGATCTTGTTTTGTAAAAGATTAGTCACTAGTCATTGACTGTCGGTGAAGAATTACCATAATTCCAAAAGAAAAAATTACCACATTAACATATAATGCTTGACATTACATCAACCTATGCTTAGAAAAAACGAAACTGATACTGTTACTCTGGCCACATTCAGTGGGGCCATTTCAGCAATTTCTCTCCCTATATATACTTGTCTCACTCTTGTTTTCTTCATCTCGAATAGCAACTTAGTTCCACTAATTCTCCATCAGTGTTTTTCTCAAAGGCCCTGCAATCTTTTTGTTCACAGATATACTGCTATATAGAAGCCATGCAGGCCAGTGAGATCACAGGACTGAATTATTTACTCCCTTCAGACCCTTGTCCTTACCCTGGTCACTACAGCATGACTCAGAACACCATCCCCACATTTCAACTCCACAAACTCTCAAACCAGTTCTACGGTTTCCAAAACCCTCAGCAAATGGTTGCAGAATTCAGCCCCCCTCAGTCCTCATGCATCAGCAGCACCTCCACCTCTGATGAAGCAGATGAGCAGCAGCAAAGTCTCATCAATGAGAGGAAGCACAGGAGGATGATATCGAACCGTGAATCAGCACGCAGGTCACGCATGAGGAAGCAGAAGCACCTTGATGAACTCTGGTCACAGGTGGTCTGGCTCAGGAATGAAAACCACCAGCTTATGGACAAGCTGAACCATGTGTCTGAGTCACATGACAGAGTTTCTCAAGAGAATGTTCAGCTCAGAGAAGAAGCCTCAGAACTTCGCCAAATGATATGTGACATGCAGCTACATAGTCCATACCACCCTCCTTCTCTGTGCCCCATTGATGATGATGTCTCTCCCTATGTCAAATCTGATTCCTCCATCACCAGCTCCTCCAACCTGCTTGGCTGAATTTGAAGACAAGACCAAATCTTCAATTTTTCTTCTCCGAGTTCTTGTGTGTGTGTGAATTGTTGTGGAAGTACAAATAGTAGCAGTAGTAGTCTTTGCCTCCCTTTTGAGATGTATGAGGTGAAACCATAACATAACATAAACGGCAATGACATGTTCTTGAGTTTCTAATCTTGGTGTCTGCTCATAAATTTTGCCACTATCTTCCAAGTTCCAATGATACGATATGTTCCAAGCAATATGCATTATTTAAAGTGGCTACAGAGCTATAAACAAATCCTGCTGGGTTAATTGTTAGAACCAGCTAGTGGGGCACTCTGCATAATCAAAAACACCATCATAGTACTGGCCCAGAAAACAATTACAAAACTCTCACTCATGATCTCATCATCCAGTTCCAGCAATCTCCAAAAAAAGAAAAAACACAACAGATTAAATAATAAACAACATATGAAGTCAGAACATGTCTATGGATTTTACATAGATGTTTACAGTTTGAACTTTAAATAGTTATCATCAGATTCTACAAACTCGTAATCTGCGATATTTATTTTCTGTCAGTAATGAGTTTTTTCCACCACTCCATTAATGTGCTGCTTTCTGTTTAGATGAATCTTGACAAGATAAAGATCAAACACAAATATCCCATTACAGTAATAGTTCCTGCAACAATGTTAGTGAAATAATTTTTGAAGATTGTATGATTAAATAAAATTGGTGTGGTGTTATTGTTAGTGTTGTGGAAGTAATTATGTCAGGTGCAGATGAGTGACGATGGAAAGAAAAAGGAAAACATTTGGACAAGGTACGCACTAGACTAAACTCCTCTGTAGCAGATGATATCCTTTATGGTAGATGATGGATAATGCGTTTTTTTCCATTTTACAGGTGTTAATGGGTCGGTGTGATTTAATGTTCTTCAAGACAAACTTCAATGATGAAATTTCTGTTTTATTTTTGGTTTTGTCCACTCACAAATATATTTAACTACCAAAACATGTTTTTTTCGTCAATATTAAGATAATAAATATGAAAAAATATTTATAAATATAAATTTATTTATTATTTCTAATAAATTTATATTTAAATAACACAATGTTTTTTATTTAATGTTTAGAGTGTGAAATGTTAGAGAAAAAAAAAGGTAACTTTTTTTTTTAATTTACTTTCCATATAGGACAAAATGTAGAGAGATGCTCAGAACCGAAACCTCTGTTTTGACTAAGTCCATCAATAGCAGTTTTTCGGAAGACTTTAGCCTATGAGAACGTTTTGATGGAAGACTCTGTGTCGTGTGATTTTTCATTTACTGCTATTATTTATTGATAGAAAAATTTATTAGATTGAATTATCAAATTGTATTTAAATGTAGATCATAATGTTATGAAACTCATGAGACGTGAAATGACGTTATGGTTTGGAATTAAAATTAGATGATGAAATTATACTTTATATTTTATATAATATAACCATAATGTTTGCAAGTCCTTTCAAATTTGAAATCATAGTTTCCAAATTATGATAATAAAAGAAAAAATGTTCTACAGTGTTTAATCACTGTCATCTAAATACTGTAAAAAAAAGCTGACTTTTAATGGAGGAGAGATAGAAAGAAAAAGTAAAAAGAAAGAAATGTGACATATTAATAATTGATTTTATGAGATGGGACCCAAGATAAAGAAAAATTATATATATATATAATAAATATGAAGCACTTAGGTGCTCCAACTCCTATATTCCATAGTTAATGGTTTGTTTCTCTCGTATATTCCATGAGTAATCGAGAAAACGTGGTTCAAATTCTAAATATATTCCACGTGTAATTCAAAATCTTTTAAATTACATAATTTGAAATACACTTTTTGATCATTTAATCCATAGTATAATTTAAAAAAAAGTTATTTTAGACTGCCTAATCCATTAATTATTATTATTAAAATAATTATTACAAGCTTATAAAAAAATAAATTTAGAATGTATTCTCAAATAACCCTATTTAGAAATCTGGGACCTTTTTTTAAGTATTTGAAAGAGTGGTAATTTTAAAAAAATAAATAAGGATATTTTAGTAAATATGTTATAGTTATGAGAAGTAGTAAATAGTTAGGAGGTGGAAATAGTAAATATGGTTTCCTCCTTCACCACTGGGCTTTAGGAGTTTGGGCCTAGTGATAGACGTTCTTTTAACATTGTACTTTCGATATTTATTTCCGATGAAAACTGCGAATAATGTGAGAGAAAATTATTAAGGTAAACAATATTTAATCAAATATTCAACGAAAACATTCGACAAAAGGAGAATATGTGGTCAAAAAAGTCAACTCAATTACTTATATAGTTGAGTTATGTTCACGTTAAATTAATTAAATTGAAAGATTAAATTACAGACCCAACGAAACCCATTTTGACCGAATGAATGGTTGACTTGTTAAACTTATTTTAACCTCTGTATATGAATATTAAATAAAAAAACACACCCTCTTACTAATTCGTTTAAATAATACTATATTGTATAAAGTGATAAATTTTTAATGAATCTCGTCACTTATTTAATGATACTTTTAATAAATTTTAATTGATGAAATATATTAAATATTGATTATATTATTGACGGTATTGTTAACGGTACTATTTGTAATCTCAAACAAAGAAAGAAAAGATGGAAGTGGGGACAAACTAAATTTCAATATTGCTGTCATAATGTGAAAAGAGAGACTGTTATTGGGCCTTACTCTGACCCAAGTTTCAACGAAAACGTGGAAAATTTTTATTTTAGGAAAAAGTTATTTTGTCAAACATTAAAATAAAAAAAATTAATTTTCAAATAAAATTAAATAGACTTCTTTTGAAAATTGTTAAATATTTTTTTTCTCTTTTACTTTTGAAAAATAAAATTAGTTTGTTTTATAAAATATATTTGAAACATCAAATAAATCTTATAAATTTTAGTTAAAAATTTAAGTTTATATATTTTAAAATTAAAAAATTAATTCTGATTTTTACTGTATTTAACCCTTTTGAAAATGACGAAGCATTTAAAAAAGTAACAAAGTTGCTAAAAGAAAAAAAAATGTTGAAAACCTCTTATAGAAATACCAAGAACAGTGAACGGCGTCGTTCCTCCCACCTCCCACCATGTTTCACCTACCCCCATTCGAGTTGGTAGCTATGCAACTTTGACCCGCAACTTTCATCCACTTTCACTATTTTATTTTCTAATTATATTATTAATGATTA
Source organism: Vigna angularis (assembly GCF_016808095.1). Lineage (NCBI taxonomy): Eukaryota > Viridiplantae > Streptophyta > Magnoliopsida > Fabales > Fabaceae > Vigna > Vigna angularis. Next base: position 2,448,463 of record NC_068971.1, on the reverse strand, counting down.
ATTAATTAATTAATTAAAGAGAATTATATGTATATATAAATAAAACGGATAAAAAATGATAATAAAATAAATTGTTATTTCTCAGTTGGTCCAAAAATCTGGCTGCTTGGCCACGTTTTCAAGTTGCAACTGCGGCAATAATGATTTTTTTATTGGTAATCTTTATGACTTTTATTATTTTTAATAATTGTATTAATATTTTTTGACAGATGATTAATAACTAATAGTATTACTCTTATGTTTGTTATTTAATATATATATATATATATAGCGCCTGTATCCCCGGATCTTTTCATCTGTGATCTGTGATTTTGTGGCCATAATTTTTCTGTGATTTGGTTAAAATTTGAGGTTTGCACTTGAAGACTTTTTTTTCTCCCTATCGTTTTGTTTTTGGGATTCACTCTGAGATAGTGTTGGTGGTTAACATGAACTTATGATGTTTAGTAATTGTTTTCCTAATCTGGCTAGATTTGTTCTGCATGTTGTGGTTTTTGTTGGAAATGAAGAGTGTATTTGCTATTTTTTTCTGGGTTTGAGCTTCAGGGTTTGCTGATCTGGGTTTATGTTTATAGTTTTATATTGATTGACAACCCTTGTTGTTGTGGGGTGAGTTTGTTGGACTGTTGAATTCTTGTTGACACTGATTTGCTTGCGGCGGATACACTTTCGATTTGTTGGGTTACTCTTGTCTGTCTTTACTTTTAATTTTTTTAGAGGAATGTGCTGTAAGATCATGTGAAGTTGGCTGTCTTTCTGTAATTTTGGGTGAACAAATAATTGCTTTGGATTGCAACTCGATTCTGTACTGTTATTTGTATTTGGGCACTTTTTTGAATTTTGAGTTTTGAGATCGAAGCTCTTGCTGGATAATGCATGCAGCTTGTTTGGTTGTCGGGTTTTAGTAATAAGTACTATTCTTTTAGATTAATGAAGAGAACACACGAGCCTTAAGGTGCTCTGATGTCTGTATGGCATGATCGTAGGGTTCTTTTGCGATCTCACTTTTTAAAAGAAAGTTTGGTAATTTTTCTACCTTTTTATCGCTGAATATCTCTTAGACGACTCCCTTTCTTCCTTTCCATACATTATATATTATTGGAATTTGTTCAAGATCGCTCTGCTCGGTAGAAGTTTAATTTGTTCAACAATCAGGCTCTAATTCTCTTTAGTCACCGTAGTTTATAGCATTTTTTTGTTTTCCTTCAATTTGAAATTCACTCCAGCTTTTGTGTCATCGTTCTTATTATTGCATTGGATTTCAATCATTGAGCAGGATAACAATTATGGCTCAACCCTCAACAAGAATAGGCCTCGCTGGACTGGCTGTTATGGGCCAAAATCTAGCACTCAATATTGCTGAGAAAGGCTTTCCCATTTCTGTTTATAACCGAACCACATCCAAGGTTGATGAGACTGTAGAACGAGCAAAAGTGGAGGGAAATCTTCCAGTTTATGGCTACCATGATCCTGAAGCTTTTGTTCATTCCATTCAAAAGCCTAGGGTGATTATAATGCTAGTTAAGGCTGGGGCACCTGTTGACCAAACCATTAAGACCCTGTCTGCGTTCATGGAAAAAGGTGACTGTATAATTGATGGTGGCAATGAATGGTATGAGAACACTGAAAGAAGAGAGAAAGCAGTGGCTGAATTGGGTTTGCTCTACCTTGGGATGGGAGTTTCTGGTGGTGAGGAAGGTGCTCGTAATGGTCCTTCTTTGATGCCTGGTGGTTCGTTTGAAGCTTTCAAATACATAGAAGATATTCTTCTCAAGGTGGCAGCTCAAGTCCCTGATAGTGGTCCTTGCGTGACATATATTGGTAAAGGTGGTTCTGGTAATTTTGTGAAGATGATTCACAATGGTATTGAATATGGTGATATGCAGCTGATTGCAGAGGCTTATGATGTGCTGAAGTCAGTTGGAAAGTTGTCAAATGAGGAACTACAGAGTGTCTTCTCAGAATGGAACAAAGGTGAACTTCTGAGTTTCCTGATTGAAATCACTGCAGATATATTTGGAATTAAGGATGATAAAGGAGATGGATATCTTGTTGACAAAGTTCTAGACAAGACTGGCATGAAGGGTACTGGTAAGTGGACTGTTCAGCAAGCTGCTGAATTATCAGTTGCTGCTCCTACTATTGAAGCATCGTTGGATGCTAGGTTTCTGAGTGGGTTGAAGGAGGAAAGAGTGGAAGCTGCAAAAGTCTTTAAATCAGGTGGCTTTGGTGATATTGTGACCGATCATCCTATAGACAAGCAGCAGTTGATTGATGATGTTAGGAAGGCTCTTTATGCAGCCAAAATCTGTAGTTATGCACAGGGAATGAATCTGATCCGTGCAAAGAGTATCGAACAGGGATGGGATTTGAAGTTGGGTGAACTGGCCCGAATTTGGAAAGGGGGTTGCATCATTAGGGCTATATTCTTAGACAGAATCAAGCAGGCATATGATAGAAACCCTAATCTGGCAAACCTTCTTGTTGATCCAGAGTTTGCAAAGGAGATAATTGATCGCCAATCTGCCTGGAGGAGAGTTGTTTGCCTTGCTATCAATTCTGGTATCAGCACTCCAGGTATGTCTGCTAGTCTTGCTTATTTTGACACTTACAGAAGGGAAAGGTTGCCTGCTAATTTGGTGCAAGCTCAGCGTGACTACTTTGGAGCTCATACATATGAAAGGGTTGACATAGAGGGGTCTTACCATACTGAGTGGTTCAAGCTTGCCAAACAGTCAAGAATTTAGATCACTTTGTTTGAGCCCGTGAGGATTTCTAATAAATGTAATGTTTTCTGCTCAGACTGTGTGCTGAGTTGAGTTTACATAGCCACTATGTGGTGAAGTGTTATTATTAGATTATTTCCAACTGAATTGCTTGATATTCCATTCTCCAACAACAATGTTGTATCTTTGCTGATTGTGCTTTGTGCTTGATACAAAATTGGTCCCAGTTCCTGATGCCTTTTTAATTTTCATATTAACAAGTTTTCCTTTAACACCATCGATGTATGTTATGTTACAGTAGGAGTTGAAATATTTTATTTCGTAGTTAACTTAATGTGTTTGATGTTCATTTATTTGTCAAGAGCGATCAAGTTTGGTCAGTTAGAGAATATTTAAAATGTCAGTAGTAGATTATGTTAGAATATCTCTCTTGATTTATTCAGGTTTTGGTTTTATTATTCGTGGGCTTAGGCTTGTACTTCAAGTACTATTGCTAAACCTAATTATTAGTAGAAGTATCAGTACTTGCTTATCCAAATTGAAGATATCTTTTTTTTTTTAATTAAATTGAGTTTTCTTTCTATCTTTTTTTCCTTGATCCTTAACTTATGTTGTTTAACATACATTATCTTTTGATTACATGTTGTCACTTGTCACATCATTGAGATTCTCATAGGTCAATAGCTTTTAGTGTTATGGCAACATATATTGAATGATAACGAAAAATGGATCTAAATAAAATCCTTATTTACTCTGACTTTGTTGTATACAAACTTTACATAGCTAATGTGAACCCCATATTAGTGGGAATAGTGTTTTCTCAAGCCAACTTAAAATTTTTCATTTTTTTTAATTTATGATTCAACAGTTCAATTTTTGGTTCAGATAGGCAATCGGCATCGATTAATCAATGTAACTGGCCCCCGTTAGAAGGAGTATTGGTTTTTCTTACTATATTTTCTACTTTAAATCTCTAATAATTGAAGACTTTTGGAATTGCATACTTGTGTAGGTTGACACATTTTTATTTTGTTGTAGCTTGCCCCACAGATAAAGACAAATGAAAATCTGGCTTGCACAGGTGTTGAGCTCTTTTTCCCTCCCATTTCCTCCACTTACTCCTTGTGTTTGAAGAAGTTAGATGCGACTGGAGTAACATGCAAATTCCTACTCTTTTTTATGCTCCATAGAAAAATGCATACATTTACTTTTTCTTTCTTTTCCCGTTTGTTGGGTTTGAGGTTAGAATTTACACTTTCGTGACATTTTATGTCAGGCCTTACCTACCTAATTGATCTGTTCAACCAGAAAATCAATGTATTGATCAAGTTTGCTCTGTTTAATCCAAATAACCATCATATTGTAAAACCTGTGGGGAACTGGTCAAGGTGCAGGGCAGAACTTGTTTCATTTTTTATTTAACTAAAAATAATTTTCGTCAAACAAAGGCCCATTGTTGTTGTTTTGTTACAAAGGTTCATACACGAGGTTCACATATAAATTGTTATTATTACCTTATTATTAAATTTTCACGTTACATTTGGCTTTAGTTTAAAAATGTTATCTGACTTGTATTTTTTATGACTTACTTGAAGTGAAGATCATTTAAATTTAACATTGAAAAAAATATGAAATTGTGACTAAATTTTACCATGGTCGATTATCAATCTTGAATCAGTGTCTTGAAATGGTAACTGATATTTTGAAACACTATTTAGGAGTGGTTGAACTTTCCTTTTAGTTAGTTTACATATGGCCTTTTCTTTACATTTCCATTTTCCTCTACATCTTTCTTGTATTTGAGCTAGTGGTTAGAAGTAACTGTGAACTCATTTTTTCTTTGACATTTTCGTTTCTCTCTGAGCTTCTTGGCTTTTGTTTCATTTTCTTTGAAGTCTTCAGTGTCAATAATGAACTCAATGATTGAGAAGCCCATAATGATTTTTTCAATAATGAGCTCAATGATTGAAAAGCCTTTAATGTTTCTTGGCTGAATCACGGATTGCCTCAATTCATGTGCAACTTTTACAAATAATTTCTTGCCGCAATTCTTGTTATTTAGAATTAAAGGCATTGAATTGAAGAAAGTTACGAATTTGAATCATGTTATTTTATAGGATCTCTGGTTTTACACATCATTCATTACCTTTGCCTGCGTTACTTGCTGTCAATTGATATGGAAGAATCTATTCAAATCAGAAAGTGATATTGCAAGTGGTGACAAACCATTTGAGTATTTAAAAATAGCTTATAGACTCTGAAAAGTGACAAAGTTCAGGGTGAATGATATGTAATACTTCTCATGGAAACTTTATAATTCCAGACCCTGATGCTATCAAAATTTCCTTTGAAGTTCTAAAGTAGCAGTTATTGATATTATAAATGGGAAATATAAAAATCAGTTACAATTAATGTTTCAAGTTAACAAAGACTCACTTCCCTTTGTTTTCCTTCTTTGCTAAAACGTGGACAAAAGAGAAAAAATCTCTTTTCTATCTTCTAAAAAAATACTCTAGCAATTGGTTTTATACGACTGTGAGCTTTTATGATTCCTTTCAAGTCATGTGTTCCCTCATGTTTTTATGTCACTCATACAGCCTAAAACTTGTGATTGCCTTGCTGTTGCATTCGTGTCCAATCTTTGGAAAGGTTAGTTCACATAACCAGCCAATGCCCTGTCACTGCAACAAAGCTTTAATTGCTTATAGTTGTCATCTGTGTAACTATGTGAAACCTTACCATCTTTCCAGCGGAGCATACCCCATTCGTGCTGCATAGCATTTGGCAGCACAGACACATGCATGCACGAATCATTATTGGAAGGTTTTTGATAGAAAATATTTTCTCCCTTTTGCGCTATTATCCTCGATCTTTTGGCCACATCTCTAACTGCCCCCAGGCCACTTTTTTTGTGTCATGTTTCTTGTTTCTTCTGTCAACCAGCTCAATACAACTTTTGCGTGCGTAATCATCAAGAGAGTTTAAGGTTGGAATTCAAAATTCTTGCAGCATTTTTTACCTCTACATCATTTAGTTTTGGAAATTTCACAATTATGTTTTTCAACTAAAACGTCCTTTCACTCTTAATTCAGCTGTGTTTTGCATCAATGACGATGTCTTGATGGATGACCAGACATCTGGCATCAATTTCTACTTTGAACTGAGGTAAAAAAAAAAAAAGAAGTATACCTAAAGTTGGAGTTACATGATAGAAGATTTGACTCTTATCTAGAATTCCTCCCTCCTTGAACTTGGAAGATAAAACCATCAATTATTTTTCAGGAAAACTAGTGTTATTTGGCTTGAATACCACTGATAATGCCTCATTTCAGGCACATTTCTGGTGTGTTTCTCATGGCTCATGCATTCATCCTCTCACATGGAAGTTTGTTTCCACATTCAAAGAAAAATAACGTTCAACATAGAGTTTAGGTTCAAAACACGTAAAACTTATGATATTCAAAGAATGTTTCGGGATATTTCCTTTGGGTAGAAGAGATGTGTGAGTACAAATCAACAAATTCAAATTATGTCGATGCATGGTTACAAAAATCCCTCAGCATCATATACAATGGAGATTTTAATCATTTTTTACTTCTGCTGTCAACACGTTTCTTCTCCTGTTTGCTTGCATTCTTCTTAGAACACTTGCTTCCATGATCTTGTTTATCTTTCTTAGATGCCGCGGTGCCGTGACTAGTCTGGCTATGACCATAGGCATGGTGATAATGTACAGGACCTGAAGAAGCATCTGAAGCCATTGAATCATCACTTTCTTCTTCATCTACTTTGGCCCCTTGCTTCTTTCTCCTGTTGTCACCATAGATGTCATGATTTCCATAATTTTCATTGCTGCATCCAGCATCATCTTCCTGCATGGGAGAGGCAATATACATAGTCCAACCAGATTCACTACTGCTACATCCTTCTGCACTACCCCAGATTTGTTTAAAAGAATCCATTCTGAGGCAGGAAAGCTGTGTGTATGCCAATTCAAAGCAAAAACAACACACAGGGGAACAAAGAATGAGAATCTATAGCTGATGAATGAAAATCTACATGGAACTTACATTAATAGAGATTCGTAGATAGATTGCTTGATATCTGCTTATCTGTTTCAACTGCAAAAAGTGTGGTAAAGGGCCAAAAAGGTTCTGAAGTGAAATGGTAGATGCACTGTGTGCTTGCCAAGGGCTTAAATTCAAGGAGGAGCCAGGAAGGTTCCTAATACATCTTAAAATAATTTCAAAGCATCAATTAAACAAAGGGAATGTTGGGACTGCCATCTTTGGTCATAAGAAGTATCTATAAATAATATTTTTTTAACCTCTGCCTTTCCCATCTTAAATAGGACTCTGACTTTTATTGCATAATACAGATGTCCCAATAGCACAATGTGCACAACTGGAGGGAATGTAAAATCCCTGTCTTTCAATATGCTTTATTAAGTGCCTTTTCACTTTGTGTGTATCCATCATTGCATCAAATTCTTTGTCTTGTCTGTAGAACACAGGCCAATCTATCTCTCATAACATGTGTTTTTTCTATTATAGTTTTATTAGTATGGACTGTTTTCTTCTTCACCAATCCTTGTAGACAATATGACTCATATTTTTAAGACCATATTTACAGAGATCGAATTCACTTTCACTCTAACTGATAAACTATTTGCTGATCTATATAGGTGCGTGTTTGTGTAAGTATCTTATATTATGTATGAAGTATAAAGTTGGTACCCTTTGAAATGAGAAGCTGAGCAGTCTTTTTTAATGAACATTGATTAGTTTTCAAATTTATACTTAAACTCCAATATAATATGATGGCAGGTCGTTGTTGGTAAAGGGTTGTTGGCTAAACTAGTTTAGGTGTGATGTGATCGTGCTAACCACAAAGTTAGACCACGTAGAAGACATACTAAGTTTGGTCTAATGGAAAACGGAATTGCTTCTTTTATGGCAAATCTTGATAATCAAATAACAAATCAATGAATTACCAATATACATCAAAAGTCTCTAAGTTTGCTACGAGTGTGTGACACATAAACCTCTTTTATGTTTTAAAATTTAATAAGTTAAATACGTATTTAGTTCATAAACTTTTAACCTTAAATTAAAATATTAAAATTTTTGGATGTTTGATATAGTCTAATCTTCTAACTTTAAAATTAAATATATATACTTTTTTAATCTAATGACATTACATTTTTTTATTTATTCATTCAAATATCAATTTAAAAATGATTTTTAAATTTTAAAAATAAATAGATATAATTTTTTAATTTAATTACATTAACTTTTTTGATGTATTAACTCAAATACCAACCTAGAATATCCTTTAACATATAAAAGAAAAGTTGATGTTCTTGAGTTAAAAAAACTGTATTTATTTAATTTTAAATTTTGAAAATGAAAATATATCAAAATTTGAAAAAAAAAATTAAATTCGCAACTATATTTAAAAATTAAAAACATATTTAATTCTAAACTTTAAATTTTAACATCAATTAAACCTACTAAAATGATTTTTCACACGTATTAATTAACAGAAACTTGTTTAGCTAGACGACTGAAGAAGGTTTGTAAGGCTGTAGGTGGGAAAATGAAGAACAAATTGTAGGTTAAATTATTTGGGTAGGATAGGGAACAGACCTATCTTATATAGGTTTTGGGGAATCCTATATAAGTTTTTTTATTCTTTTCATAATATTATATGGATTATGTTTACTAACTAACTGTTGCCACAAATAGTTTATATTAAAATTGTATAAGCAGTTTGCCATTTGAGCTAGGACTCTTGAGCGGTTATGTTACTCTTTTATTTCAGTCCGAATACATTTTAGTTAACAGAAAGAATTGTTAATATATATTTATATACACACTTTTTTTTTGTTTTTTTAATTTTCACTAAAGATATTCTTAAAGAATAGTCTGTTTTTCCCACATATAATCAAGAATCAAATGTTGAATTAGTCATCTGAAAAAGCTTAAGATTTTAGAAATCTGATTTCTACTATTGTAACACTCTTTTCCAGAACAAGATTGCTTGTTGAAGCTCTTAAGAGTATTATTATTACTATTATATATTATTATGATATTTTATATTATTATTATTATTGTTATTACAATTACTATATAATTCTCCCAAAGGTCATATGGTTTCCTTGAACCATAACTCCACTAAATTACACCAAGACAGTAATTTTTTTCAATTGAACTTAACCGCTACAATAGCGAGTGCTAAAAAACAAGAACATGACCTGGATAAACCATTTCAAGTGCAAGATAGGTTAAGGAGAAAAGTCCAGAAGTAAGGGAAAAACTAAAAACCAAGTGTAGAAATCAAGAACCAAAATGATAAAAACTAGAAAATCCAAAAGGGAAAACTCTATAAAAGCTGCACAAATAAATTATAAACAATTTTTAACAGATAATATATACATACATATGCCACTAAGAATGGATAATGCTCAACAATTCACTCTAGACTGTGTTCACGTAAGACTCAAACTACTTTTGAGTAACAACTATGACAGCCAAACCCATTCAATAACTTTTGATTGAACAAAAGTAATACAGAATTACACTTAGGCGGTAAGCAGCACTGTGAAGTATTCTCGTGAGTCGTGACCAATCAATGTACCATTGCAGATGCAAAACAACCTAAACTGTGAATATTATCGCTACAGTAGTGAGATATTGAAGTCCAAGGCTAATCAACCACATGATTGGAAGGGCTTGAGAATGGGGCGATTAGTTAATTGATATACATGTATAGAAACTCAATAGAAACGAACGTAGAAAATTTACTTTATAAGGAAAACGATTGGGCAAGATATGGAAGGCATTATCATAATTTTTCTATGACAAAGGTGACATGATACAAAGCAGATCATTTCAAGGCCCCCCACAAGGAGATACCTGGGAGAAAGACAAAGGTATGATCTACCACTTTTACAATAACTTATCAATCAAACGTTTCTTTACGCTTTTCTCTGTGCCTCTCTGGAACTGACCTACACAAAAAGGAGAACCTCGTCAATAAAGGACGAAGGCATAAAGAAAACACACCGACTTAAACTGCAGTACTGGAGCAATAAGTATCAAAAGACCCAAAAAGACAAACTACAACCAGCACTTCTGTAAAGTGCAGCCTGAATGGAAAAAGGTAAGTAAAGCACATGCAAAAACTTATTCTCCTTATTATGGTGAAAACATCTAAAATCATTTAATTTAACAATGCCAACATGCCTGAATGGAAATTTTTCAATACCAGAGGACAATTTTTTTTGGTATAAGATACACTGAAGTATTATTTTATCAATGCATGCATCGCTTGAAGTTCTTGGGATATATATAATTATTTTGAACATCCCTGCCAATTCAGTACTTGTTGACACAGATCAGATCATAAGGAATTGTTTCCGAACCAATTCAGAAAATCATAACAAGGATCATGACATTGTCCCTAAATTGTCAAAATTGTTCTCTCCTTCATAATTCCCACTCTTTCCCATCTCTCAGCTAATGAAAATGAGCATCCCTCTAAAGTCATTTGCTGCCCTAATCTCTGCCGTGGAATCATCCATTATTTCTTTTTATACTTCAATGTGTCAAACAGCAAGGTCATGAGACTAACAATGTGTCAAACAGCAAGGCCACGAGACCAAAATTACTTCAATGTTGGCGTGCTCCATTCACATTCTTGACTTACTATACTTTGTTGTTAAGATCATGACACCAAAAACACTTCAAAGTGGTAAGGTAAATCTCATTCTTCACCTTGTAATCAATAGTCTTGCACATAGAGGAAGACCGCAAATATGCCTAGTACATGGATTAATAAACTTACATATTGGTGTTGCAGTTTCACCAACTTAAGCATGGAGCTAACTAGCAAATATGCCTAATACTAATTACCTACAATCCGTAGACTATAATGGTGGCAAAGGTTCTTACATGGACAGACAGATGTAGCAGTCGAATTGTGTTTGGGACCACCAATATATCAAGAGACCGACATATTGGCAATAGGCTTTAAGGTGCTTAAAGAAGCTATGTCTACTTGAAGAGAATGGAAATTAATAGAAAGAAATAAAAAGAAAATATACACAATTTAGACCAATTACTTCTAAATCAAATTTTATTTTGTGATAAAAGCAAACAATGCAATAAATAATGTAAAATCAGGATGCAACCAGCTTTATAACTATTTCTTTATGAATTAAGTAGTAAACTTCAATTCACAAGTATGAATAAAGGCCTTCCAATACACATTTTGAATTTCAATGGTAACAAAATATGAGCCTTAAGCTGTTCATTAATTGACAACAGAATTACCAAGGCCAAGTTGTTGATCTTTCCAGAAAGATGATAACTACTAACACTAATCAAGCATAAAAGAAGAAAACATAAAATAATAATAACAAAACATGGTCAGGGAATAGATGATGGCACCTTAAGTCATCGCCTAGATCTATTCCTGCAGCAGCGAAACTCGGCTAACAGCTATATGATCAGAGGACCATTCAGGAGAAGGAAGTGCTGTGTCTTTCCTCAAACTCTCCTCATCCAATAGCTCCAACAATGACTCCACAACCAATGAATCCGCTGAAACCACAAAAAGACGTCACTTCATAACAAATGACCAGGATGTTAAGTTGATCAAATTAATAACATCATTGCAAGATATCACACCTGTGTAAAACATGTAATCTAGAGAGCCAATAAAATCTCTGGTTACATTAGTGAATAAAGGTTCATTTGTTACATTGTCTAGTCTCCGTTTATGCTGCTCAAATCCAAGACCAACTGTTCTTGCAAAGGATGAATAAGCACTGACCTAAAATTGAGATGAATCCACAGCCAGGAAGCAAAAAAATCAACTAAAATCAGGAACCACCATTTTGGGGAAAATACATAATATATAAGCAATTCTTCAATACATTACCAGTGGCAACTGATGAACCAACTTGCTGTGAGGACGCAATATATCAAGTGGGTCACCAGCTAAATCAGGATGGGATGGGTCTACCTTTCCCATTGCAAGAAGTGCATGAGGAGCACTACAGAAAAATAAGAATATAAATTTAAGAAACAAATTATTGACAATAATAAAAGACCCTTGCAGAAGAAACAAATAATATATCCAGAAAGTAAACAGACCTTCCTGGAACTGAATTAAAGTCTCCACAAACCAACATTGGAATGTCTGCACTAGCAGCAATTTTCTCCAAATCCTTTCAAAAGAGCGTGCACCTAAAAAGAAGAGGAAATTCATAAGTGTCATGTTCCAAATAAGCACACTATTCAATATGATGAAGCAAAAGAAATAACTTACCTGCCAAAGTTTGACATCCTTTAAATCTTGATGAACATTTACATGTGTACTTGCCTAAAATCCACAAGCAATATATGACTAAGTAATAGAGATTGTGTTACTAAAAAGGTAATTGAACCCAAACTCACAGAAAGGGACGAGTGAAATATTGCATACCTTTATAAGAAATAAAGAAATAGATCCAATGATGATTTTAAAAAAAAAACAAAACTAAACCATACAAACATTACATTAAACATTTAGACTTAATTTATGTAAAAAGAAAATCAAGAGTTCTTGTATCAGAACAACCATCATCCTAAAAATAATAAAGCAAAAGCTGCTTAAGACAAAAAGCCATAAACAGATATTACAAAATGAACTGTTATAACAATGCATGACTAAGAAGAGAGCACCCTGGAAAACAAAAAGGCATACAACATAGATATAAAGTATACATCATGGACCTTGACGGTAAGCGAATGCAAGACCATCTTGGTTGAAACAAATAAAGAAAAATTAAGAGTTTACCACGCAAAGAAGCTGTCTTTTCCCAGGATTGTCAACAGGCTGGTTAACTTTTGCTTCTAAAACAACTATTAAGGCAACATTATCCTAAGAATGTATAGAAATCTTGGTAAGGACTACACAATAAGAGAATCATTATTTCAAAGTAACATGCAATCTTTAGTGCAATAAGCTACCTTAACCAGTCTATTCAAGGCAGTTTTTTTCTGAGTGGTTGGAATCACAGCATCTGTTAAAGACTGTGCAGCCTTATTAAATTCAACCTGTAAACAAGCAGATATCCCTTTATGTTGTGTACAAACCAAAGAGAACTGGCATACACTGATACACACAAAAATTTCAACCTCGTATTTTTTCACAATAGCTCCAATAAATGACTCCACAACCAATTAATCCGCTGAAACCACAAAAAGACGTCACTTCATAAACTGTAAACAAATGACCAGGATGTTAAGTTGATAAATTAATAACATCATTGCAAGGTATCACACCTGTGTAAAATATGTAATCTAGAGAGCCAATAAAATTTCTAGATACATTAGTGAATAAAGGTTCATTTGTTACATTGTCTAGTCTCTGTTTATGGTACTCTCCTCAACCATATTTCAAAATCCGATGATTACTGAAACTTTTTAACCTACATCTTTTGAAATCTGTTGAATACTTTTATCAGTGTACACAGTTGGTTGCTACTTAATATCACCAAGTGTCTAACGTAAAAGAACTATGTTCCCTTTTCCCAGTTATGTGAACAACTATAAAATAGCACGACAAATATCAGAGTTCAAAATTTGTCAAAAAGCACATCGAATCAACCTAAAGCAGAGACGCAACTGCAAATGATCATCTGGCTTCCATGAATCTTTAAAGTTTATAAAGAAAATAGCCCCATCCACAAAACATTGCTAGAAAACAGAATGGGATTTCTACTCTACAGCTGAACTTTTAAGTTCAGATCTAATTTATTTTCAAGGTTCAGATAGACAATAAATAGGACAACAATAAATAGGACAAACAGAGGGCTTGAGTTAACAATGTTCCACTATTAGTAAGGAGCAGAGATACTAACCGGAGGAGGAAATAAATTATCTTTAAACAGAATGCACGATACTCGTATCATTCAAACAGAATTCAGCACCAAAAAACTTATTCACTAGCTTCACCCTCGCAGAGTTCATCACTCGATTCACCCTCATAGAGTTCATCACTCGTTTCAACCTCTTCCTCCCCGGATTCCTCACTTCTTAGCTCATCATTCTTGACCAACGAATTGTTGTCGTCACGTTTCAATGACCCATCCCCGCGGTAGAGAAGCCCCGTCTGCATGACACGGTAGAACTAATCTCTATGTCGGACAAGAGGGTGCGGGTCAACCAGTTTCCCACTCTGGTACCCTTCCCTGAGAGTAATAGTGGTCGTTTTACACTTCAATGAGAGGTAAAAGATGCCGGGATACCGGGTGAAAATCCGTGTAAACTTGTGCGGAAGATTCAACTCTTCCCTCAAGCCCCTCAAGTAGTTTCTCTTTGCTTTCTTGTGCAGAGTTAAACTCAAAAGTTCGTGCAGAACCCCAACCACGCGCTTCTCCATCAAATCGCTGTTGGAATCAATCTTGGAGAAATCAGCATAGGGAGAAACATAAGGCAGCTTCTGAAACTCCTCCATCCACGTCCTCACCTTCTTCTGCGCGCCGTAACCCCTTGGAAACTTCATCGGAAAAGCCAATGCCGATTGTCCCCGCTTGAATTCCCGGTAGTGGGTCCCACATTCGTTTATCTGTTGAAGCGCGGACACAGCGATTTCCTCAGGCCATCGCGCTAGTTTGAGCGAAAAGACGCCGTTCGACTTGACAAACTGGAAGTGGTCAGGGAAGTTGGGGACGAGGGTTTTCTCGAAGGAGTCGGGTAAGCCGAGGTCCTACTTGAGCGCGTGGAGGGAATAGAGGGACAGGGCGCGTGAGCGGGTCATCATGAGGAGCCTGGAGAGGCGTTCGACGGCGTTGTTCTGGTGAGCCTGGTGGAGTGCGAGTTCCTGGAAGTGGAGAAAAAGTGCAGTGTCGGAGAGGCGGAAGCAGGGGAGGGAGGGCCAGCGCGGGTGCGGGAACTCTTGGAAGAGGGTGGGGTAACGGCGGAGGAAGCGGAGGACGGGGACGGTGAGGCCGAGGAGCTTCTGCCAGTCTGCGACGGATTTGGCCGTGAGGAAGGCGGTGGAAGAGCGATTGATAGCGTCTTTGAGGAGACAAGCCGCTTTGAGATCGGTTTCCTTGTCGATAACGTGGTCGAGGCTTCGGTTCTTCACCCATTTCAAACGCACTTTCACTATGCCCCGCCATTGCTGCCTCTTCCACGGAATCACGCCATTTTTCTTCATCATTTCCTTCCACAACAAAAACCATATTTCTTATTCTTTGAATAATCTAAGCTTTAAGGAGGTACAGAAAGAAACTTCCTAAAGAAAATCCTTTCGGCCCAAATATAGATGTATATATGTTGGCCCATTAACATGGGAAACTATTCAACCATCCTGAACTATATAATCTTTATAAATATATTTTCACGTTAAAAAATATAAATATAAGTCAAGATGGCCGAGTTGGTCTAAGGCGCCAGTTTCAGGTACTGGTCCGAAAGGGCATGGGTTCGAATCCCATTCTTGACATAATTTTATTTTGTTTTTAATTGTCTCAATTTTTTTGTATGTCTTTCTCTTTTAGCACATTTTTTTTAATTATTGTCTCCATATTTTTTATGTCTTTCTCCTTTTATCTCTTTTACTATGCTTCCGTAACATGTACTTGATAAGACTTGAGAGGTGTCTGTCTCAATTTGTTTGTGAGTGAGACATGAGAGGTGTCTAGGGTTCCAGCCATAGAAATTAATCCACTATAGTTTTATCTGAATTATGTGGAATATCCCCATAGCATATTTATACATTATCTATTGCCAAATGGTTAAGGTTGTATAATTAAAAACAGCAAAAAATATATGATTAATGATGCGATGAAAATTAAGGAAAATTAATAATACACGTAAAAAACTATGGAGCTGAATGGTTTTTTATCTTACTTTGTATGAATATATTCGTGGATAACACATACCTATACTCTTCAATTTCAACCCTCGTGAAGAAATGTTGTTGTAACCTAGAGGCATCTTCAATCAATACATCACTAAATTATCTATTTACAATAAAATCACTAAAAACTGGATGCATATTTTCTTTCCTTTTTTAGTTTCATATTAGTTTGGAATACTGGAAAGTGAATGGATGGAACATGAACGAACAGAAAAACATAAAAAATAAATACTCCCTTCTTTTGTTTGGATTATGACAAGAGGAAAGAATAAAACACGATGGGAATCACAAGAAAGGTATCAAAATACTCATGTTTTTAATTTTCTTTTTATCTTTATATTTTCCTTTTCATGGTTATGATGTTTTCTTGTATCACTCAAATTCATTCAAAATGAAAATTAATGTTATTTTAAGGTTAAGATGTTGTAGTGCGTTTGAAGTTTTGAAGTTGTGACATTCCGTTGACTCATTTTGCACTGTTGGCATTTCTTGGCGCCGCGTTTTTCAACGTGAAAATGAGATACCAGAGACAGCAATATGCAAAGAAGAATGAAAAAAAAAAAAAAAAGGTTAAAGAAACAAGTGTGTTTCGCCGCTGCTTGGAAAGTTTAGAAGAGTAATACCAAATCTTTGTGGCTCCTACAAAGTGAAGGCCACGTTGGTTAAAAAACAAAAGGCTCCACTTTCACATGCCTAGATGCTGTTTTATCCTATGCTACCACTTTTCTCTCTCACTTTCATGGCTTTTTCGACTTCAATGCTAGCCGCGATTATTTCATCTCCATTCATTTCTTACCCTAGCTTAATTGATTTCTCATTTTTTTAATGGGAATTAAAATTTATCCATATCTCAAATTTTCATACATTTTGTATTTTAAACTTTAAAAATCATATCTACTATGCTATTAGATCTAAGTGCTGTCAAAATAGATCATCCGACCTAACCTGATCCGGTTCATCACGGATTAATTACTTATTAACTCAACTCAACTCGACTCATTTATTAACAAGTCAGAAAAATTCAAACTCGACTCGATCCACCACAGATTGATGGGTTAAACGGGTTGGTTCACTTACTCACTTACAATTTTTTTAAAATAAAAAATGTTACAAACTTTTTTTAATTTAAATCTAAATAAATTTTACTCTCAAAAAATGATGATAAACTCAAGACAATTCAAAATAATAAAAAAAGTACAATACAAGTATAATGAGTCGGAGAGTATTTTTTAGGGTTTCATAAAATAATAAATTAATAAAATAAAATTAAGTGGGTTGGCGAACCAACCCGGCTCACCACGGGTTTCACTCGGATGAGCCGGGTTTGAAAATACATTTTTTTCAAATCCAATCTGACCCAAACCTGTAGTGAGCCGGGTTGGTACGTGGGTTATAACTCATTTTGACAGCTGACAATCTTTCTAGTCAATGACATAATAAATATGATCATGAAATATCTTCGTAACCGGTCAAATAATCAATCTGAAAAGATATTATTTTTAATACTGATCAAACTAGGACAAAAAATAATTATTATCATAGGTCACAGTTAGGTCGATTTGTCCTTATTTTAACATCATAACATATTTTGTGAATATTCTTCAAAAAAATGTTCAACAAGCCACGATTAAAAACAAGAAACGAAAGATAATGATGGAAGACTTTGGATCGAGGTAGTGTTTGTCTAAAACATATTTAATCCTATTTTTTAATCTTTAACTCATCTCAACAACTATATTTGTATATAGCATTTCATAGAAAGGTTAACATATTCCCAACATCTTCAAACTGATGTGTTTGGGTGTTAAAAATGAAATATGTAATATATCAACATTAATTAGGTCGACACTAATAAAAGATATTGTGAGAACCTGAATAATTAAGCGCTTTAATCACACACTCTGAACCCCATTTAATTCACTGTGCCACGTCAAAACCCACTCTGCATGCGCCGGCCATGTGTCACTGAGGGAACGTCCAAAAAACGTTGGTGGAAAACAAGTGGCGTGCAGAGAATGGACGTTCGTCCTGCGGGAACGCTCTCTGCATTCTGCATGCGCTGACGCCATTCTGTCACGTCAGAAGCTTCTAAAAGCGGTAGTGGAAAACCAGGTGGCAGGGCGTGAGTTGCATGGCCGTTTGACGTGGGAGAGAAATGATTTCTCTGCAAAACACTTTCTCTCATTTCTGCATTCATCTTCTTCTCCACGAAACTCTGGCCATTTCTTTTCTCCATTTTCTCTCTAAACTCTTTTCATCTTCTCTCTAAGATCACTCACCACCAGCATCTCTACTTCCATTTCAGAAACCGTAGGATCATTCACGGTGTCTGGAGCTTTCGTTTGAACCGAACACGTTAGAATTCTGTAACTGGTAAGTTCTCATCTCTGCACTTCGTCCATTCAGTTAATGCGAACCAAAATTCTGGTTGCATGCGTGGGTTAGGGGTCTGATCTGTCTACGATTCTGGTGTATTAGATTAAGTGGAAATTGTTGAGTAAACTTCTGGATAGAAAGCTGTGAGAGAACGAGTGAAACCCTAGCAATTTGAAGTTCACTGCTAGACCAGGTAAGGGAAGCTTTAGTAATTTAATTTAATACTTGTTGATGTTTATGAAATGCCTGAAGTATACTGGATGTCTGAAATGTATGAAATGTTTGATGGTTTAAGCATGCGTGAACGAACTCTGTTGTTGTACTGGATGTATATTTGTAAGATTGGTTGCACTGTATGTTGAGAATGAAACGTATGATCTGGAATATGATTGAATTCTGTATGAGATGAAATGATAATATGAATTCTGTAATGTATGAGATTTATGGTGGAGAAAAATCATAAGTTATGAATCGTATGAAATCTGTAAAGTCATTGTAAACTGAAAAATCTGGAACAACATCATTTTCTCTGATTGAACAATTACGCTCGTCCTTGTACGGTCATATACCGTTCGTCTTCTCTAAATTTGAATTAGAGTTAAATTCTTTCTTTTGGAAAGTATTCTGTCTTAGAACGAGCGTCCCCATTTGAAATGCTAATTGAGTGTTCGTCCTAAGTGGCGTTCGGTCATAGACCGAACGTTCGTTTAAAAAAAAAAAAGATAAATGATAAATAGCGTTCGACCTTATGTCGAGCATGCGTCTTTGGTAGCGTTCGACCTCATGTCGAGCGTGCGTCTTTGGTAGCGTTCGACCTTATGTCGAGCGTGCGTCTTTGATAGCGTTCGACCTTATGTCGAGCGTTCGTCTTTGATAGCGTTCGACCTTATGTCGAGCGTTCGTCTTTGGTAGCGTTCGATCTTATGTCGAGCGTTCGTCTTAAACGGCGTACGGTATTCTACCAAGCGTTCGTCCGAAATAGCGCTCGGCCTTATAACGAGCGTCCGTTCTAAATCGCGCAAGGTCTCCTATCCAGCGATCGTGCAAATTGAATAATTATTGATTTTTGAAAGCGTTCGTCCTGATTCTAAATAGCGTTCGTCCCGATCACAAATAGCGTTCGTCCTGACTTCTAAATAGCGTTCGTCCCGATCTTAAATAGCGTTCGTTTATACAGTTAATTAACGTTCGTCTTTTTAAAGAAGTGTAACTAAGAATGAAAGTGTGATGTTGAGTGAATTATGAAGTGTGCGAACCATATATGAGATGAGATTATGATTTTGGAATTTGAACGAGCGTTCCAAGGAGGAACGTCTCTATGAATGATTATGATGAGTTGTAAAGTGTGACCATGGTAAAATCGCTGATGGCTGATCATCCTGATATTCCGTGAGTGCTCTTCTCATGTAGAGGAGAGTAGGTCATGCGTGGGAATGGCAGGAGGCCCTAGCCCTATTGAGTACTTTGAGGCTGATAGGGTTAACCTCGGTTGGCAGCTGATGAGGGTCCCAGTTACTACACCAACCGGGTGCATGAACGCCTGCGGTTACATGGATTCACACAGTCCGGACGGTCGGTCTTAGGAGAGTTTTGGATGAATTATATTATGCTTTGATGTATTGATGCATGTCTTGTGTGTTAAATTCGTATGTTAAATTGTATGTGATATGTATGAATTAAATTACCTAAGCTTACCCTTGCAATTCCTTGTGTTGTCTACTGTTGATGTACGTCCGTCTTGTCAATGCAATGATCATCCGTTGTGGATGTGAGCAGATGGAGAGGCGCCACTTGAGGCTATGCTGGAAGAAGAAAATTTGGAGGACGCCAACCTAGTCGAAGTGGAAGTTAAGGCCGAGCAGTAGATCGTTCGTTTTTGTAGTTGTTAATAGTTTTGTTTATGTTTTAGGACGTTCGGTTACTTATGTTGTAAAACCGTTCGTTGTTAGCGTTCGCTATTTTTGGGACTCGACGTTGTAACGCTGTACTCCTAGCCGTTCGGCTTGTGTTCTTGTTTAGCTGTAAAAACTGTTGACTGTTTACTGTTAATTGTAATTAATTCTAATTAATGGTAATTACTATTTATTGGGATGTTACATTTATTGGTATCAGAGCAGTTTTGTTCTTTAAAGGACGTGTAGGTTATGAGAAAGTACACTATGTTTTCGTTGTGTGCTTGTATTGTGTTTAATGAGTTATGGAATTATTTAACTCTTGAACATAACTAACGTACGTTTTTCTCTGTGTCCAGAGAATCACATGGCACCTAGGCTTCCTCCGCCACCTCAACCGAGTGAACCTGATGCTTCCAACAACTCTAGATTGTTGGAGAACGTCATTGAGAGACTCCAACAGCAAAATACCACCCTCATGGAGCAAAACGCCACTCTGATGCAGCAAAACCAAGCTGCTATGCAAGGTTTGGAGGCCTCGCGTGTTAATTCTGAAAACACGCAAAGGCAATTGATGGAGATTTTGGCTGCCACTAGAGGTGCGACTGGAGCTTCTTCTTCAAACGCCACTCAACATGCTACCCAACCTAATGCTGAATGGAGCTTGGAGAGTTTTCTTCAGCACCATCCATCCAAGTTCAGTGGCAAGTGTCTTCCGGATGAAGCGGACCAGTGGCTGAGAGACATGGAGAGAATTTTCAACGCCAAGAGATGTCCGGATGAAAACCGCTTGGCGTATACGGAGTACTTACTGACTGGAGAAGCCAGCCACTGGTGGGCGAGCGCCAGAGCCATTCTGACGGACGCTCACCAGCAGATTACTTGGGAAGTGTTCAGAAACAAATTCTATGAAGAGTACTTCCCTGACAGTGTCCGTTTTGCAAAGGAGGTTGAGTTTTTACAGCTGGTTCAGGGGGGGATGTCAGTCTCCGAATATACGAACAAGTTCAAACACTTGATTCGCTTCAATACAATGGCCACCAGTGAGGAGTGGCAGTGCAGAAAATTTGAGAACGGTCTACGCAGTGATCTGAAGGTTGTGGTTTCCAGTTTGTGTATCCGAACATTCCCTGCTATGGTGGAGAGGGCCAAGGTGTTGGAGAAGAACCTGGCAGAGGCGGAACGGCACAAGAAACAGCAAACAGTAAGGGGGCCGACTGTCTCAAGGGGAAATGTTAATCAGAGAGGATCCCCTTACGCTCGTCCAGCAGTCAACGCGAGTGGATCCCAAGCCTTGGCTACTGTCGGCCAGTCTGTACAGCCAAGGAGTGTGGCATGTTTCCAGTGTGGAGGACCACACCTGAGGTGGGCTTGTCCTCAACTGAATGGGGGAAAATACTGCACTAAATGCAGAAGGAATGGGCACTTGGAGAACGAGTGCTATGTGGGAGGACGTGCGGCAATGAGGCCGCCGAACGCTGGAAGAGCCCAACAAGGAAGAGGTGGACGTGCACAAGCTACAGGAAGAGTTTATGCAATTACGGGTGCTGAAGCTGCTCGATCAGGTACGCTCATCACCAGCACTTGCTTCTTGTTTGGAAAACCGTGTGTAGTGTTGTATGATTCGGGGGCAACTCATTCCTTCATCTCGAAGGCATGCGTTGAGAAACTGGGACTAGTGGAGAGTGAATTACAGTTCGACTTGGTGGTGTCAACCCCAGCGGCTGGTGGGATTAAGACGTCTACAGCTTGTGTGAGATGTCCAATAGAAGTTGAGGGGCGTAGATATAAGGTCAATCTCATTTGCTTACCCCTTCAAGACTTAGAAGTAATTTTGGGGATGGATTGGTTGGCTACAAATCGGATCCTCATTGATTGTGGAAAGAAGGAGTTGGTCTTCCCAGGTGAAGAAGAGGAGGAGTTATCTGTTGATCGCGGACAGTTAAGGAAGATATCATGGAAGGAGCGAGCTGTTTTCTGATCATGACGTATGAAGACAACGAAGTGGAGCGTTCGTCCAATGATGAGAGCAGTGGAGGACGAACGGTAGTGGATGACTTTCCGGACGTCTTTTCGGATGAAGTCCCTGGTCTACCTCCCATTCGTGAGGTCGAATTCACGATCGACCTGGTGACAACTGCTGCACCCATCTCGGTTCAACCTTATAGAATGGCACCCGCCGAGTTGGTAGAGCTTAAGAGGCAAATTGAGGAGTTGATGGATAAGAGGTTTATCAGGCCGAGTGTTTCACCATGGGGAGCACCTGTGTTGTTGGTCAAGAAGAAGGATGGCAGCTCTCGGCTCTGCATTGATTATAGGCAACTTAATAAGCTGACTATCAAGAACAAGTATCCACTTCCAAGGATAGACGACCTACTGGATCAGTTGCAAGGTGCGTGCGTGTTTTCAAAGATTGATCTGCGTTCGGGCTATCATCAAATTA
Organism: Vigna angularis; assembly: GCF_016808095.1. Classification (NCBI taxonomy): domain Eukaryota; kingdom Viridiplantae; phylum Streptophyta; class Magnoliopsida; order Fabales; family Fabaceae; genus Vigna; species Vigna angularis. The sequence goes on along the minus strand of NC_068971.1, from coordinate 2,426,108 downwards.
GAGTGAAGGAGGGAGATATTCATAAGACAGCATTTCGGTCTCGTTATGGTCATTATGAATACGTGGTGATGCCCTTTGGAGTGACGAACGCACCTGCAATTTTCATGGACTACATGAACAGGATTTTCAGACCGTACCTGGACAAATTTGTAGTGGTGTTTATTGATGACATCCTTATCTATTCCAAGAGCCTTGAGGAGCATGAAGACCACTTGAGAATCGTGTTGAGCGTGTTGAGGGAGAAAGAATTGTATGCCAAGCGTTCAAAGTGTGAATTCTGGATGAAGGAAATCCAGTTCTTGGGGCACGTCGTTTCTGCAGGAGGTATTGCAGTGGATCCAGCCAAGGTGAAAGCAGTGCTGGATTGGGAGAGCCCACGTTCGGTCACAGAGGTTAGAAGCTTCGTGGGGCTCGCGGGCTACTATAGGCGGTTCATTGAGGGATTCTCTAAGATAGTAGCCCCTCTGACTTATCTCACCAGGAAGGATCAGCCGTTCGCATGGACTGATCGTTGTGAGGAGAGCTTCCAGGAATTGAAGAAGAAATTGACGAGCGCCCCAGTGTTAGTCATTCCAGACACGGCCAAACCTTTTGAGGTGTATTGTGATGCGTCGTATCAAGGTTTGGGTTGCGTATTGATGCAGGAAAGGAAAGTAGTGGCGTACGCTTCTAGACAGTTGAAGGTCCATGAGAAGAACTATCCCACACACGACTTAGAGCTGGCAGCAGTCATGTTTGCATTAAAAATCTGGAGGCATCATCTGTATGGAGCAACGTTTCAAGTCTTTAGTGATCACAAGAGTCTTAAGTATCTCTTTGATCAAAAGGAGCTGAATATGAGGCAAAGGAGGTGGCTAGAATTTTTGAAAGATTATGAATTTGAGTTACTTTACCATCCGGGAAAGGCTAACGTAGTAGCGGACGCACTAAGCAGGAAGTCGGTTCATGTTTCAGCTATGATGGTGAAAGAACTCAATCTAGTGGAGAGCTTTAGAGACCTAAAGTTGCAGTTCGAGTTGGAGCCGAACAGTATCAAATGCTGCACCTTTAGAATAACAAGTGATGTGTTCGACCGAATCTGGATGAAGCAACGTGAGGATGATGAGCTAGTGAAGATTTTAAGCGCGCTCGGTACGGATCAGGCCAAACATTTCAACGCTGGAACGGACGGTATGTTGCGTTACTTGGGTAGGACGTGCGTTCCTAATGATGGCGAGCTGAAGCGAATCATATTGGAGGAAGCACATCATAGTCGTCTTAACATTCATCCTGGTATGACTAAGATGTACCAAGATCTTCGGAGTTCGTTCTGGTGGCCTGGAATGAAGAGTGATGTCGCACGTTTTGTGGCATCATGTTTAACCTGTCAACGTGCCAAAGCGGAGTATCAAAGACCGGGCGGCTTACTACAACCTTTGGAGATTCCCGAATGGAAGTGGGACAGCATTTCAATGGACTTCGTGACTCACTTGCCTCGCACGGTCAAGAATCACGATTCTATTTGGGTAGTAGTGGATCGTCTAACGAAGAGTGCTCACTTCCTAGCGGTCAACTTGAAGATGTCTATGACCAACTTGGCCAAGCTCTACATCAAAGAGATCGTTCGTCTACATGGAGTACCGTCCAGCATCATTTCAGACCGAGACACGAGATTCACATCTCGTTTTTGGCAATCGTTGCAAGGAGAATTGGGAAGCAAGTTGCGAATGAGTTCTGCTTATCACCCTCAGACGGACGGCCAATCTGAGCAAACCATCCAAACGCTCGAGGACTTATTGAGGACGTGCGTCCTAGATCATATGGGAGTATGGGATGAAGTTTTGCCGCTCGTTGAATTCACGTATAACAACAGCTTTCAAGCGAGCATAGGAATGGCTCCGTTTGAAGCTCTCTATGGAAGGAAGTGTCGAACACCTTTGTGTTGGTTCCAAGAAGGCGAGAACGTTTTGACTGGACCAGAATTAATCCAGCAAACGACCGAGAAGGTGAAACTGATCCAAGAACGGTTAAAGACGTCTCAAAGCAGGCAGAAATCCTATGCTGATAAGAGGAGAAGACCCTTGGAGTTCGCTGCTGGAGATCATGTGTTTCTCAGGTTGAATCCAATCACTGGAGTGGGAAGAGTCCTTCGTCCAAAGAAGCTTTCACCCAAGTTCGTAGGGCCTTATCAAATTCTGAAGAAGATTGGATCAGTTGCGTATGAACTAGCTTTACCACCTCAACTGTCCAACCTACATCCAGTCTTTCACGTTTCTCAGCTCCGGAAGTATGTAGCCGATCCATCACACGTGCTGGAGTTGGAAGATGTCCAACTTCGCCCAGACCGAACGCTGGAGATACAACCAGTCTGCATTGAAGACAGCCGCACCAGACTCTACAAAGGAAAGGACGTTCGTCTTGTGAAAGTGGTGTGGGACGCGAAGACTGGCGACTCAACATGGGAGGTTGCAGAGGCCATGAAGGAGCTATACCCTCAATTGTTCCCTGGTAAGCCCTAGAATTTTCGAGGACGAAAATTTTTGTAGTTAGGGGGATTGTGAGAACCTGAATAATTAAGCGCTTTAATCACACACTCTGAACCCCATTTAATTCACTGTGCCACGTCAAAACCCACTCTGCATGCGCCGGCCATGTGTCACTGAGGGAACGTCCAAAAAACGTTGGTGGAAAACAAGTGGCGTGCAGAGAATGGACGTTCGTCCTGCGGGAACGCTCTCTGCATTCTGCATGCGCTGACGCCATTCTGTCACGTCAGAAGCTTCTAAAAGCGGTAGTGGAAAACCAGGTGGCAGGGCGTGAGTTGCATGGCCGTTTGACGTGGGAGAGAAATGATTTCTCTGCAAAACACTTTCTCTCATTTCTGCATTCATCTTCTTCTCCACGAAACTCTGGCCATTTCTTTTCTCCATTTTCTCTCTAAACTCTTTTCATCTTCTCTCTAAGATCACTCACCACCAGCATCTCTACTTCCATTTCAGAAACCGTAGGATCATTCACGGTGTCTGGAGCTTTCGTTTGAACCGAACACGTTAGAATTCTGTAACTGGTAAGTTCTCATCTCTGCACTTCGTCCATTCAGTTAATGCGAACCAAAATTCTGGTTGCATGCGTGGGTTAGGGGTCTGATCTGTCTACGATTCTGGTGTATTAGATTAAGTGGAAATTGTTGAGTAAACTTCTGGATAGAAAGCTGTGAGAGAACGAGTGAAACCCTAGCAATTTGAAGTTCACTGCTAGACCAGGTAAGGGAAGCTTTAGTAATTTAATTTAATACTTGTTGATGTTTATGAAATGCCTGAAGTATACTGGATGTCTGAAATGTATGAAATGTTTGATGGTTTAAGCATGCGTGAACGAACTCTGTTGTTGTACTGGATGTATATTTGTAAGATTGGTTGCACTGTATGTTGAGAATGAAACGTATGATCTGGAATATGATTGAATTCTGTATGAGATGAAATGATAATATGAATTCTGTAATGTATGAGATTTATGGTGGAGAAAAATCATAAGTTATGAATCGTATGAAATCTGTAAAGTCATTGTAAACTGAAAAATCTGGAACAACATCATTTTCTCTGATTGAACAATTACGCTCGTCCTTGTACGGTCATATACCGTTCGTCTTCTCTAAATTTGAATTAGAGTTAAATTCTTTCTTTTGGAAAGTATTCTGTCTTAGAACGAGCGTCCCCATTTGAAATGCTAATTGAGTGTTCGTCCTAAGTGGCGTTCGGTCATAGACCGAACGTTCGTTTAAAAAAAAAAAAGATAAATGATAAATAGCGTTCGACCTTATGTCGAGCATGCGTCTTTGGTAGCGTTCGACCTCATGTCGAGCGTGCGTCTTTGGTAGCGTTCGACCTTATGTCGAGCGTGCGTCTTTGATAGCGTTCGACCTTATGTCGAGCGTTCGTCTTTGATAGCGTTCGACCTTATGTCGAGCGTTCGTCTTTGGTAGCGTTCGATCTTATGTCGAGCGTTCGTCTTAAACGGCGTACGGTATTCTACCAAGCGTTCGTCCGAAATAGCGCTCGGCCTTATAACGAGCGTCCGTTCTAAATCGCGCAAGGTCTCCTATCCAGCGATCGTGCAAATTGAATAATTATTGATTTTTGAAAGCGTTCGTCCTGATTCTAAATAGCGTTCGTCCCGATCACAAATAGCGTTCGTCCTGACTTCTAAATAGCGTTCGTCCCGATCTTAAATAGCGTTCGTTTATACAGTTAATTAACGTTCGTCTTTTTAAAGAAGTGTAACTAAGAATGAAAGTGTGATGTTGAGTGAATTATGAAGTGTGCGAACCATATATGAGATGAGATTATGATTTTGGAATTTGAACGAGCGTTCCAAGGAGGAACGTCTCTATGAATGATTATGATGAGTTGTAAAGTGTGACCATGGTAAAATCGCTGATGGCTGATCATCCTGATATTCCGTGAGTGCTCTTCTCATGTAGAGGAGAGTAGGTCATGCGTGGGAATGGCAGGAGGCCCTAGCCCTATTGAGTACTTTGAGGCTGATAGGGTTAACCTCGGTTGGCAGCTGATGAGGGTCCCAGTTACTACACCAACCGGGTGCATGAACGCCTGCGGTTACATGGATTCACACAGTCCGGACGGTCGGTCTTAGGAGAGTTTTGGATGAATTATATTATGCTTTGATGTATTGATGCATGTCTTGTGTGTTAAATTCGTATGTTAAATTGTATGTGATATGTATGAATTAAATTACCTAAGCTTACCCTTGCAATTCCTTGTGTTGTCTACTGTTGATGTACGTCCGTCTTGTCAATGCAATGATCATCCGTTGTGGATGTGAGCAGATGGAGAGGCGCCACTTGAGGCTATGCTGGAAGAAGAAAATTTGGAGGACGCCAACCTAGTCGAAGTGGAAGTTAAGGCCGAGCAGTAGATCGTTCGTTTTTGTAGTTGTTAATAGTTTTGTTTATGTTTTAGGACGTTCGGTTACTTATGTTGTAAAACCGTTCGTTGTTAGCGTTCGCTATTTTTGGGACTCGACGTTGTAACGCTGTACTCCTAGCCGTTCGGCTTGTGTTCTTGTTTAGCTGTAAAAACTGTTGACTGTTTACTGTTAATTGTAATTAATTCTAATTAATGGTAATTACTATTTATTGGGATGTTACAGATATCCTCTGAAATCTTTAAATACAAAATAAAGAAGTAAATAATCGCATTTAATACGTATTAAATAACTAAATTATCGAATTTGTCGTGACTTTGAAATCAAAACATATTCCGTAAATGTCCTATGAACGGTGTTGGACGACTAAAAACAAGAAGCGAAAGACAGTGTTTGAAAACTTTGGAACAAGATAGTGTTTGTGGGAGCCGACCTCAACCCTACACTCCAAAACATATTTAATCCTATTTTTTAACTCACTTCAAAAACTATGTTTATAGTATTTTATAGAAGGTTGATTTAACTTATTCCCAACATCTTTCAAATTGAGGTGTTTGGGTGTTAAAAATGTATTGGAATGAGATATGTAATATGTCAACGTTAATTGTTGGTTCAAGTTAATCTTGAGTTTAACTTATTTTGTGATGACTTTGTGACAAAGAAAAAGGGATGAAAGAAAAAAAAGTTGTAGTTTTATATTTGTTATGACTTTATAATGAACCCAGCAAAAGTTATTCTCTCTTTTTATCTGTAGATATTGTATTTGGAATGTTCATTTTAATAAAAGAGCACTGAAGATTGTTTGTATTCGGTTTTTATACAGGTGATGCCCCACTTTATTCTTCTGGCTATGGTGTCCAACTACACACTACTGCGTTTCTTGGCATCCCTCGTTCTCCTCTCAGAACTTTAACTCAAACAAATAGAATCACATATATGCTAAATCCAAACACAAAAGAAAAAGGTGCAGAGAAAGAAAAGAAAAGAAAGCTTAGCTAACAGATAAAACGATTTCTTTTGTGTTAAGTGACATGCCCATATACCCTTTTTTTTTAACTCATGGATCGTGTTCAACAGAATGCAATTCCAATGCATGATCTCAACATAGCATTACAAAAGAATATGAAAAAAACCATTTTTGTTCCTCTTTTGAGTGCGATTGTTGTATATGGTTTCTTGTTTTCACTTTCAATGTTTCATGGTAGACAAGGTTTCAAAACATAGTCACGGTTTCATTTTAACACCCTAAAAACGTAGTCTTGTGGTGGAATCGTTGGTCGTGTTCTACTTTTTAAAACCTTATGAATGTTCAAGAAAAGAAAATGAAAAGCTTAATCAGTGGCAAAATATATGTATCGATATAAAGTCTACTAAGCCGGAGATCCTTTCATTATGAAAAAAAAAAAACAAAATTCTCAAAAGGAAACACTCATCTTCAGTGATCACATTCAGTGCTCTCACAAAACCACTGGAACATGAAATTGAAAAGGAAGAGAAGTGTCGCAAAACTTGCTGACCCTGAGGTGTTATTGATCTGCTAGCCTTCACTCAGTGGATGAGGTTGATGAAGGGCTTGGTTGAGATTCAGGTTCAGGTTGAGATTGAGCACCACAAGTGCAGTAGACTGAAGAAGAAGCAGAAGAAGAAGTGGTGCTTGGTTTGGCAAGATATGTGGGATTGTGGTCGCCAGCCATAATGACAACAACCTCAGGCTCTGAGTTTGTGTATAAGATCTTGGTCATTGGCTGTGATTTCATGTTTTCAGCTTCAGACGATGATGATGATGACTCAGGAGAAGAATCACGTTTTCTGTAGGAGCAAACAAGGATGACCAATGACACAGATATCAGAGCCAGCATTAATGCTAAGCCTCCAAACAAGTAAGGAATTGGTGACTTCCATATTTTAATTCCTGTAACACTTCCTGGTGGTGGTGGTGATGATGATGATACAGTGTTTATTGGCCTCATTTTTCTCTCTATGTTACTCTTCTCTCTCTCTCTGTGGATGGCAGTGAAATGAAGTGTGGTGGTGGCTCTGAAATTTATAGCAGAAATGATGAATTTTGATTTACAAAAGTACCCTTTTGGCATTATGGAAGATTCCCTTTTGTGCTTGGGTAGATGCTTCATGGAGATCATGTGATGAGGAGTGAAATAATTACATTATTTGTCTGTGATTTCAGAAGTGCGTGATATTATTATGGGATAAGTACTAAGATTATATATTACTGTTTAACAGTGTCTTATTGCTTCATGACAAACTTTGGTGTTGGCCAATGGATATGTCTGTGCTGCTGCTTTTCATTAGAAAATCTTTTGATTTATGTTTCTTTTGGTGTGATGTGAAATCAAAATCAAGTAAAATTTAGCATACAAATACTCCTCAACATGAATATGCTCTCAAATTCCTTCACAAGTAGAGCTGCTGATATTGTATCTTTCGAAATCTAAGAATTTTACTGCAGTGAGTAGTAATTAAACGAGTTTAACTAAATTAAAGAAATGAAAGAAAATGAAAAAGAGAGAAAGAAAATTTGCCAAAAGCAATAAAATTTCACCACAGTTTTTTCCTATTGTCTTTTCCTACTCACATGCAAGCCATGTTTTATTTTTCTATAAATGGTTGACAGTGCTTCTTTAGCCAAATTATGGTTAATGGCACTGCAACTCCTCATGTGAAGAGTCTGGTAATTTATTTTTATGTTTGGATCAAAAATAAAAAAACTTGTGTAATTATGATCATCCGATCAATCAGTTATAGAATGAATGATTCCAACAACGAAACAATATATAAACTAATATATCATTTTATTACATATGGTTTTGTTGTTGGATGGTCAATCGCTTGATCTATGAGTGATTGAACTATTATACCGTATAATCCAAAAGATATTTTCATTTTGTAATGTATTAATATTTGTTATCAGATTGAAATTGGCTTTCAGATTTCAGTCCAAACCCAATCCAAATCAGTGATATTCTGTGTACTGAACGATGACACAAGCTCGCGATGCTAGTTACAGAGTTGACGTAAACAGAACATCCTCTTGAACTGATGGTGAATGTTTGTGTGGCCAATAATCATGCGAAAAATCGAGAAAAACAAGAACAGTTCATGAATTTGGCAAAAACAAGGGCCAGAATGTGGTCCAAGTTGTAAGAATGACACTGTTTTGCTTCTTCCCTGAAGTTTCATTATCGTGAAAATGTTCCACTACCAACTTTAAACATAGGAACCATGTGATTCTTGATGCTGAAATAAAGCATGTGTTTTGTAAATAAAAATGTTGAAATAAAGCAACATATTTGCAATGCTATAAAGTATTGCCATGAATGGTTGTTTGATATAAGTGTCACACTTCATTAGATGAAAGGGTGCAGAATTAGATACTTGCAATCTCTATTCCCTTCATAATTTGGATTTTCATCACTTTTCTTTTCTCTAAAATTCAGGTTTTCTTGATGAAGAATATCAGAGATGACGTTATATGCTTAAGGCTTTGCCCACCCTTTCAACCTCTAAAGACTAAATTAAATAAACCTTTTCTTGTAGTGGACAATCCAATTTCAAACCAAAAAGTAAAAATCAAATAAAAAATTTCGATATGAGAAAAGGAAATTCCTGTTCCTTTGCTTCTGCAACTGTAGAAATTGGCCCACCATTAAATGTACAGATATTTTTTTTGGAAAATGTTATTTTAACAATTCTTTTTTATAACTTTTTTACAATAGTCTATAAGGTAGCTCGTGATTGATAATTTCAAATATACGAACTAATAAAATAGTGACACATATTTTATTATCAAAAAATTGTTAAAAAAAATTGTTAACATAATATAGTCCATATTTTTTATAAGAAAATAAAATGACAGAATCTGAATTAACTTTCTTTTTATCTAATCGTATTTATTAGGGATGCCAAAAAAAATTTGTGCATTCATGAGTACTCGCAGACAAGATAATTGCTACTCGCGAATATTTATTATTCTCAAATTACAGGTATTAGATAGTTTAATATTCATTTATAAACAGGTTTGGTGTGAGTATTATACTATCCGATCCGCGGATACTCGTTATCTGCAAAAAAAATATTTATATTTTATTTAATTTAAATTATATTTTATTAGATTAAATTTAATTTAAATTAAATTTTAATTTATTTTAAATTATATATATATATATATATATATATATATATATATATATATAATGTAATTTTATTTTAAAAATATATAAAAAACATATTTTTTAATATTTACATGTATCCGTAAATTTTAAAATATCTATGAGTTTTTTTTAAATAGGTATCCCAATTACAAGTTGTGTTTTTATTTTGCGGATCAGGTTAGAAATACACATTATCCATACACGATCCAACCCTTTCTATTATTGAATTAGTGTCAAAACCATAAATATATATTTTTTCTCTCTCTATAACTTCTTTTCTTTTTATGAAACTTCCTATAATGGATTAGGGCTTGTTTGAGCCATAGATATTGAGAGTTGGGTGGCCACAATGAAATGAAAAGGTTGTACAGAGAAATGTAACCCACTGAAAGAAGCATGCATCATGTGAAGTAGCCCATTGATCTGAAGAGAGAGAGATGGATAACATTTTCTATGTTGCAACCTAATTTATTATGTCTGTCAAAGTTTCCTTTCCAAACCCAACATCATTAGTGGGAAAATATTTTATCTTTAATTCTCGAAGAAAAAGGTGAAGAAAATCGTGTTCTAATTGCCTCCACTTCGTTTCTGACTCATTAATGCTTCATAATTGTATTAAAAAACAAAAGTAATAACATCTTCACGTTTCCCATTTCTCGCGTCCACCAACCCACACACACCAAATTGGAACAAAATTCAATTGCTTTTCTAAGACTGATAGAACATGGATTATTACATAACTCGTTAATTAAGACTGTTGTCTTGTAGACATTAAAACTGGTGTCAATTCATCCTATACGTCACTTTTAATTTAAAACTTAGAATGTTCTGATTTATATTTAATGTGAAATTTAAATTCACCCATGTGATTTTGGATACAGAATAAATGTAAAATAATTTTGAAATATAAAGTTAATGTGGGTATTTAATAGAAAAAAATGTTAATTATTATAGCTTATGTAATATAAATAAATAAGTTTGACTAATTAAAATGTTATGATACCTACCACCTAACTAGAAAGGAAGCTGTCTGGCCTCAGCATATACGATGGCTGTGTGAGCATATTCTGACTTCTTCCACTGAATAATTAATTGCAGAAATATGATTGTGGGAGAGTAAGTATAAATGAGAAGTATCACTTTCAATATAAAATAATTGAATAATTTAAAGTGATAAATACTTTAAAATTTTGATTTAAGTGCAGTCTTTTTTTTATAATTTCTCGACTTGATTTAAATAAAAACTTTCCTATCACATTTAGATTTTTCCAATAAGTTATATTAAATTACGTTAATAATATTATAATGTATAATAAAATTTTAAATTAAAATTAAAATAAATATTATTTCTGTATAAATTTGTTTAATTCTGAAAATACTCAATTACGACAAAAATTCATTGAATAACATCTAACTTGAACATAAGAGTTTTCAAGTTTTCTTAGTTCGGAATTAAAATAAAATAACAAGTGGTCCACATATAAAAAAACAAAAAGACTATGTCAAAAATGTATATCTCTCAATTCTACACAACTTTACATAAACAAATATTATTATTTTAAGATGTTAAATAAATGTTTTTTTGTTTGATGTTGTTAAAATATCACCTCCCATATATTATAATAGTGCAGTATAAGTATGGTAAATTCTATATATTTTACTATTTGAAAATATCAATTTTTTGTGGTAATAATAACACCACAAAAGAAAAGTCATCGATAGTAGTGAGCTTCTGAAGTGGAGATGACAGCAGGAACTGTTAATTTACTGTCACTGTGAATGTGAAAATGGAGAATAATGCAGTTGACTCTTACGTTAATAAATTTGAAGTGGTTCTTGTTGCTTTATCTTATTTAAAAAAGTTTCTAACTATCAATCATAACCATTTACTTATATTTGTCCTAGGGTGGAAATGCTTGCTTACATTAGGGTTTAGCTTCACTCCATCATGACTTATTTTTAGCACTTGATTTCATCATGTTTATGGGTTTAATTTTAGATAATTTACCATTAATATAAAGTTCAAAAATAAGTATATTAAGTTTTATAAACATTAATTTAACTTGTTCCATATATGATACAAACATGTATCTTAAGGTTTGATTGAACATTTTTTTAAAATATATATGTTGTAATAATATCTCTAACAACATATTCTTTCAATAAACTTATAAATAGCAAAGATTCTTAATAATTAAAAAGGATGAATAAATATATTTTCATATACTATAACAAATTTAATATAACAATAGTAATGAACTATTTTTTGAATTCATTTTTATGTCATATTTAGGAACAATACTAATATATGTGACACCCGGGCACGGAGACGAGGGCGGGGAGTGACGCCGGTGCAAGAAGCATGGTGCAGGGGCACAGACAAGGAGCGGCTCCTGGCAGCTTCGGGTGGAAGGGGTACATGGACGAATCGGACATACACTGGAATGAGAGGGATTTGGAGACTGTATAGGTATGGGACTATACAGTTGAAGGATAGCTTAAAGGAATTGATTTGACTACTCATATCACCAAAATGCATTTGCTTTTCGGTAGCCTGACTCATAAGAACTCCATGGTTAAGCGTGTTTAGCCTGGAGCAATTCTGGGATGGGTGACCTTCCGGGAACTTTTCCCGGAAAGTGTGCGAGTGAGGACAAAACACACTGGAAAGCCTGGTGGTGATCTGTGGGGGCAGTCAACGGTCCCTGTGAGTTGCCGGGACGTTACAATATACATATATCATTCGTTAATCTTTTAGAATATGATGATTAAGGCCAAATTCATCCTTTTGGAGTAAAGAATATATGTTTGAACTGCATGTGAAAGTTTACCTTGAAACTTAATCTTATAATGGGACAAATTAAAAATATATATTTTTATTAGGAAAGTAATGTTATATTTCAAAAAAAAAAGTGAGCAAAGATAACTTGTAATACACGCATATATTTTATATATCTTTACTCGTACACATTTCCTTTTATTAGGGGTATCATACTTTTTAGGAGTCCTATTATAAGTTTAAATGCACATTTACTTAGTTTAAACCCACCATTTGTGGTAGAAGAAAAAAAGTGCTATATCTAATTAAAGCTTTGGAAATAAAATTTGAAAAGCATTAGCCTTCAAAGGAATCTTTGAGGCGTGGACTAGCCTCCACCACATTTTAAACGGGGTTTGTCTCTCTATTTTTTCTTTCTATTTTCGGTATTTACTTTACATTTTTAAGAAATAATTTTTTTACAAATTTTAAAATTCCCACTACCTACCAATGGGAAAAATCCATTACTAACAACAAAAATCCGTTATTAATTTAAGTTTATTGACTATAAAATTCAATTGATAAAATACTCATACATAAACTTTATTGATCATCTAAAATTTTGTTAGGAATTATACCAAATATTAGAAATCACTTAATAAATATCAATTGATAACTATCGATGAATTATTTGTTATTAATTATTATTGAAAGATTTTGGCTGTTCATAAAATTCGTCATAAATATCACAATTAGGTATTTGTCTTCATTGTGTTTGTCTTTTCCCACTTCTCTTCTTTTCTTTCTTTTTTTCTTCCTTTTCTTCCACATTCGATCAACACTATTATTGTCGCACTTATTACCACTACTAGTTTTGACTTTTTCTCTTCCTCTTTCTTCTTTTCTTGTTCTATTCTTTTTATCATCTATCTTTACTTAACTTATTAAAAAATTTCATGAGACTTTGTAAAAATTTTGACATTCTATAGAATCATCGATGAAAATCAGTAATAATTTTAAATTATCAATAAATTTTGCTAAAAAAATTTAAAACATATAATTACTAACCAATTTTATTGATACACGTCAAAATCCAAAATGAAAGATTTAACATTATTTTACCCATAAAATTTAACTAATGAACAAATCTATCAATAATAAAAATTATAAATTAATTATCAACAGAATTTAACAAAAACAAATCTAACAATAATAATATTCATCAATAATATAAATTTAAATTTATGAAGTGATATTACTATTAAATCTCACCAACACATTATTATCCACAAATACTTTTATCATGAAATTCTAACATCTGTTTTGTCAATAAATTTAATTTTACCAATAAAATGATTTTTGTCTAACAAAATTTCATTGTTGATTATAAAAATGATAGTAGTGTATGAATAAAAGATTGATAATTGGTGTTGAAATAGTTTTAAATAATGCGAGGAGAGGTGGTGTGATTGACACGTGTGGGTATTTATTGTGGCACGTTTAATTTTGTGGTGGTGGGGAAATTAACATGGAGACATGTTTTGTTACTATGGAGACCTAGTGGCCACATCTGCTAAACAGTAAGCTCATGTCAACATTCATGCTAACGTCTGCTTCAGACACATTGGTAGGTCAAATACTTGGAACTCTTAAAACTTTACCAACCTTAAAAGTCAAACTCATTCTTCCCCACTAAAACTTCCCATCATATTTTGTATAAAGTGATCTGTTTTAACTATACTTCTTAAAGATGACTATGTTCAAAAGACACCACATGTCATACACTATCATACCATCTTATATTTCCATTCATTCATATTCATCTAATTCAATTTAAAGGGAAATACATTAAAATTCATCATTCATTACCTTATAACAATATTAAAACATGACAATAATGAAAGATAAATAAAAATCAACATTTAGAAATATTTAAAAACGTGTTTTTTGTAGTTATAAGAAACACTTTTTGCTCATCCAACACTTGGTTCGCCTAGAGAATTAATCATATGTAAAAATTCATCCAATTACGATTTTGCTTGTCCAACCAAAACCTTGAAAATGTCTAGCGAATTTTAGTCACCCAGGGAAAATTCTTCTCACCTAACTACTAAAGTATTTGTTGAGTGATTACTACACTAGGAGATATTAGAAAAACAAACTCATTGAGCAAGAATACTTGCACAAAGAAAAAAACTCTCATATTTTCAATTAATTAAATTTTATCCAGTAAGAGTTGGTTTGCTCAACAACAAAATCATTGAAGATTTATATTTAAATAGCTCACATAATGAATTTGACTCACCTAACGACCAAAAAAATTGGGTTTTCAATTAATTGAATTTCATTCAATGAGAATTTTGCATGATCTAGAAATTTTGAAAAATGTATTGAAAGATCTAATTGATTCAAATTGAGATACTTTTCTACAAAACAACAACTTGAACCAATTTGATTCAATTCAAATATTTTAACTTTTCATTGATACAATATATATCATAACTCATTCAAAATCTATTCACTCAAATAATATAAATTTCATGTCAAACATTTTTAACTCTTTAATATCTCAAGCATATCATACATAACTATCTAGATTATTTACAAGAAACATTTAATCATATTATGCCATGAACATTCAACATATCACTAAACACTTGTCTCAAGATTCAAACAACACAATCTCTTCATTTATTAAAGGGAGGTTGGAATATGTTTGTTGTGTGAAGAAAGGAGGATGAAATTGATTATATTAGAGTTGCAATTGATTCCATGGGTTTGATGTTGGAGGCTAGAATCGATTTCATATGTGTTGATAGTGGAATCATGGTTCTTGGTGTCACTCATTGGTCTTAATGTGTTCTTACTTATGACACAGTCTTTTATGTCGAGAAGGAATAAAGTAGAGAATGTCTCTTCCATTGGATTGGATTAAATCGGAATCAAAAAGGGGTCGAGATCAAACAAGTGTTGAAAAGATGGAGAAGAGCTAGGGTTCAACAAGCCATGTTAAAAGCTAAATCATTGTTAGAGTCATTGGGTTTCACTCACCGCGTGTAGGAATTGGAGTTGTCGATTTTGTTTCTTCTACTTATTACTATAATTCAATGTCTGATTCCATTCAAGGTAGTGGTAGGTTGAAACCCCGAATTCGGTTGGGACAACCACGAGCAAAACTTAGTTGAGTTGGTCTTGTTTGAAATTGATCGAAATCGATTGAGTTGGCCATGGTTGAAAATGAGTATAATTTGGCTGATACGACCTCAAATAGTCAATACAACCAAATTGAACTGTAACTTTAGAAATTATCAAACGAGTAAAAAGTATAAAACGAATTAGTTTTAAATTAATGAATAGTTAACTGAACTATAACTTTAAAGATTTAGTGTTTTAAAATTGAACTATAAAATAGTACATTTGAGTTTTTATTATAAACATATCAAGTTTTTTGGTTTAATATAGTGTATTTGTGTAATAATTTAATGCAGCTAAGTTAATTTTGCCCACTTCTACTAGAAAGTATGACCATACAACAACGTTCTATCAATAAACAATAAAATATATGGAGAATTAAATAACAATTTAACCCATCAAATATGTGTTTTTTTTCTCCTAATAATTTTTGTTTAGATTTAATAAGAGATATTATAAGTTTTCAAAAATTATAGCATTCTATCTTCAACAAGAAAAAAAATCAACCAAATGAAGTGAAAAAGTTTGAAGTCTAATTTAGAATGAATTTTTCATAAAAAAGATTAAAAAGTATTCATTTTAATATATTTTTTACTATTTATATTTAAATTTATATTACATTTGTCATCAAAGATAAAATATTAATCATTTAATTTTATCTATTAAAACATTTTTTAATCTATCATCATATTCATATCATATAAAAACTTTTAATCTCAAATCACATTTAGATCTTCTTAAAACCATCCTTTCATTTTCTCTCAAATTCTCTACATGTGCATTAAATACAGCACATGTGCATTAAATATAATCTTATGTCATCTATCTTCTTCTCTTATCTTATTTTTATTTTATTTTTCCTTTTTTCTCTATTCTTTCTTCTTATTCTTTCTTTCATAATTTCATGCAAATTATGAAAGTTATCAAATTACCGTATTATAGTATAAATTACAATAATTTTAAACAATTATCATATTAAAAACCCCACCACATATATAAATTTTTTGTAGTGTTCGTCATTAAGAATTGTCATATTAAAAACCCCACCACATATATGATTTTGTTTTAATGCTCGTAATTAAGGCTTGTCATATTAAAACCCCCACCACCACAAATATAACTTTTTTACAGTGTTGGTCATGATAAATGTATATAAATATCCCTCAGAGACAACAATGTTGAATCACTTCAAAGAGGTAAAAGCAAGAAAATTTTGTAAAAGTCAAAACCATGACCAAGTTGCAAAGCAGTGCCCTTATTGTTTTGGCTTTGTTTGCCCTCCTCCACCAAACTTATGGTAAAGCTATTACCTATCATCGTCTTCTTTAGCTTTTTTTTTTATTTTTTTTTATGAGAGTTCATGCTCTTTGTCATTGGTTCACAAAATATGAATGCAGATAATTTGAAATAAAATTTTGATGTTTTTGTTATGTTGTGATGAACAGGGGAAATCCATTTTTGCCCAAAAGTAATGAATTTTGGTGGGCAATGCCCATCGGGTATTTCAGGAAGAGGATGCTCTGAAGAAATGCATGCAAGACTAGGAGCAGGTGCCATGCCCCAGAATTGCACTTGTAGTAATATTTCTTTTAACCTACGCAAATGCACTTGTCAAGTTAATTGTGGGATCTAAGACACTCTCCTTAAAACAATAAGTGTTCACCGATCTTATGTAACACATTGGGAATTTTAATAATGTCTTCAATTTCTTACTTCTCTTTCTTTCATCTTCATTTTGCTTTTTTATTTCCCATTTTAAGGTTCTTTATCAAATTAATTTCATGTTTGCTGTTTGAAGAGAATCAGCGACAATAAAAAATAATAACAAAAACATCTTATGTTAATGTCTAATTAAATGAGAAAAATGTGAAACCTAGCTTAGGTCAAAGTAACCAGTGCAATTGATCTCACTTGTCTCCCACTATAAGAAAAAAAAGTTATTATATCAAGTTTTACTGTTTTCTCTTATGCTTCTTTTCATTTTCATTCAACGTTAACAGAACGAATTGTAATTATTTTTAAAATTAAAGCATTTGAGATTTGTTTTCTTATAACAATACAGCTCCTAATATAAGTAAAAAAATACTTGTTTTCTTCTATATCAAAAATGAGTCTATAAAATTCGTCAACAAAAATTGTCAATAACTATCATCATATTATCGTTGGATATTTTCATTAGTACTTTATCATCTCAGTTTTTGATAAGGTTAACATTTTGAGCGATAAATTTTTTAATAATTTATTAAAGTTTTATATTATATTAAAGGGAGATTGATAAAAAGAAAAAAAAATAAGAAGAGGAGATTAAGATAAATACGAAAATGATGACATCTAAATGATGAAAAATGATCTAGATTAGTAATGATAGCAATGTTGCCCACGACAACAAGGAATAAAAAAAAAAAAAGAGAAAGAAGAGGAAGAAAACTCTATCACTTGTTTTACCAACAAAATTTTTTCTGTTACCAACCGATATTAACGATTGATATTAAACAAAATTCTTACCGTGTAAGAGAAACTTAATAAAAACAAATTTTAATAAGAAAAATTTATTCTATTTTTTTATTAAGATTTGTAAGTTGAACTCAGAAATAAAAAAATAAACAATTTTCTTAGAATTCTGATTAAAAAGTAAAAAAATTGGTATCAACGATATTTTTTTTTGTTACCAACCGATATCAACTGTTGATAGTATAAACAAAATTCTTACCATGTTAATCAAAACTTGGTAAAAAGATGTTACAGAGAATTTTAAGAATGTTATTTAAACAAAACTATATTTATTTTTATTTTAATATCTATTTCTCACGTTCTATTTTTACTTATCCCTTTTCAGTAAAATATTTTTTACTTTTATCTATTATTTTTAAAATTTTAAGACAATTTTTTAAATTTAGTTAGCATGGAAAGAAAAAAACCACGATAATAAATAAAGAAAATATAATAGCACATGAAATAAAATTAAAGAAAACGGAAACAAAGGTAATAATTACTCCAACTAAAATTGTATTAAAAATATAAATGACAAATAAATATTTCCATTGGCTTGAACGAAAAAAACAAAATAAATTATTTTTAAATTGAATTTAAAAAGTATATTATTAGACCTTAAACTATTTCAATCATAGAATGAGTTAAACTTCATCATATAATGATTGCAATTTAAAGTTTTCATATAACAAAGAGAAACAATAGCATGCTGATAATTTTTAAAAACGTTTTCACTTTTTTTATTAAGTACGTTATTTTTATTTGAACAAAGAGTAATTTGAGGCTGAGATAAGAAGAAAAAAAATACAATACTTTACGTTACGAACATCAATCAACTTTAATAATAAAAAAAAGCTAAAACGGCAGCTTGATAATTAATAAACAACACATTGATTATAAACCATAAATGATAATTAATAAATAACACATTAATTATATACCATAAATGATAATTAATAAACAACACTTTGCCAACCATAAATGAAAATTAATAAACAACACATTGGAAGCATAAATGATAATTAATAAAAAAATAAGTAATAAAATAAATCACGTAACCTTTCCATTCTATCTTGTCTTATGTGTTTAATTTCCGTTTCATAATTATCGCATTTTCAAGTTGTTTCACGAGTATATTAGAAACAGTTAATTTTTTTTTAAACAAATGTATACATTTCATTTTTAGTTGTACGTTTATCAATAGAAATTATAATTTTTATTTTTATGTGACCGTTTATATAAATTTAACTATTTTTTTAAACTAAAATACTTAATTTTCTGTTTCATTCTTTTAAGTAATTAATTATTCAAATTTAATTAATTAATATTTTTAGACTATTACTTATCTGTAATAAAAATAACGCATGTGTTTCGCTAGTTAATTTAAAAAGAATAATTACAAATAAAAAAAGACGTTTCACGTAAAAGTAGGAACAGAAATCAAAATTGCATTTTTTAAATGATAAAGGTTACAGTTACTATGAGACCGAGGAGATGAAGAAAGTCAATATCAGTAATTAAATTTTTGAAGAAATTTTTTAACAACATGTATATTAATGTTTGCATTTTGTAATCAATAATTAAATTTGTTCAATTTTAATGCTAGTCAAATGTTTATAATTCATCATTAAAATATTTTTATTATATTGTGATCGTGGTTTGAATTGCAGAAAGGAAAATATTGTTATTTTTAACAAGAAAATATACTTTTTACAATGATATTCATATGAAATATAAGAAAAATATTTAGTTAATGTATGAATAATTTTTGTATTGAGGTTTTGGGTATCTAAAGAAAAATATTATTCATGTTATTAGAGGAATAAATTAGAATGATTAGATAAATTAAGAGAGGAAAATAAAATTTTGATAAATAAAAAATATCATTATTGAGCTTGATAGTTAGTTAGTGATGATATTCTAAAGATTTTTCAGATGATTTGAATTTATGGTGTAAATTCTTTGAAGGCAAAGAATATATACTATGATTTTGATACGTTAAATTATATGTGATAATGTGAGTTTATTAAGATTTAATTTTTATTAGGTATGAAGTTGTGTGATATATTGAGTAAGATTACTATATGACTTTACATATAAAAAATAGAGTAAAAAAGGAAAAGAAATTATGTTAGTGGTGTAGTTTTAGAAGAAAATTATTTCGAGAGAAAATATTTTTAAAACATGCAACAAATTTGATTGTTATCTATTGTAGTTATTATTAGCAGAATTTTTTTTACGTAGTAAAATCTTTGTGTTGAATTTTAGATTAAGAAATTAATTTTGTTGACTTTAAATTAATTTTATTATATGTTTGATTATTTTTTTTCAAGCAAATAAATTTTTCTTGCAAGAAAA
Organism: Vigna angularis; assembly: GCF_016808095.1. Classification (NCBI taxonomy): domain Eukaryota; kingdom Viridiplantae; phylum Streptophyta; class Magnoliopsida; order Fabales; family Fabaceae; genus Vigna; species Vigna angularis. The sequence goes on along the minus strand of NC_068971.1, from coordinate 2,406,218 downwards.
AAATATTTTATTTCTATCATAGGTGATGCTAATGTGAATTTAGTGGTGCTATTAATGTGAATTATTGTTATTATTAATACAGAATATTGTTGCTATTAATAATTAAATTTTTGTGATTAATATATATTAAATTGTTGTTTATGTATAAATTTAATTTATTTAAATTTAACCTATATTAAATTGTTATAGTTAATACATATTGTAGTTTGATTTTAAGTATTGTTAAATTGAAAAGAAAAATATTAAATAAAGAAAGAATATATAATAATTAATTAATAAAAATAGGGGACGTTACATTATAGATGTATATAAATAGCACTTCACCCAACAGTATAGAATCACTTCAAAAAAGCAAAAGCAAAAGCAAAGAAAAGTTCGTAAAAGCCAACACCATGACCAAGTTGCAAAGTAGTGTTCTTGTTGTGATGGCTTTGTTTGTCCTCTTCAGTCAAACTTATGGTAAAATTATTATTTATTATCATGATTTCTGTTTTTTATTTATTTATTAGAATTATGTTCTATGTCACAAAATATGAATGTATGTAATTGGAATTAAATTTTAATGTTGTTTTTTTTAACGTTGTGATGAACAGGAGAATGGAAATTTTGCCCAAAATCGATGGTTTTTGATGGACAATGTCCATTGGGGAGTTCAGGAAGAAGTTGTTTTGACGAATTTCTTGCAAGACTGGGAGCAAGTGCTACGCCTATGAAATGTACTTGTGATAATCTTCCTAGTAACAAACGCAATTGCACTTGTCAAGTTGTTTGTGGACACTGACACATTTTTTCTTAAAACAAGTGTCGGAAAATCTTATGTTAAATTCTCAATTTTAAGAAACATCTTTACTTTTGTTACCTCTTTGTCTTTTTCATTTTTATTTTTTTTTATTTTTACGTTCTTTAACAGATTAATTTGATATTTGTTATTTGAAAAGAATAATATGAACAACAATCAAAAAGCAAAAAGAAAAAACATCGTAAGTCAATGTCTGATCCAATGAAAATCGTGTGAAACTTAATTGAGGTAATATTGGTAAGTGGAATTCAGCTCACTTGTCTCCCACTATAAAAATAAAATAAAATAAATTTATTATATCCGCCTTTATTTTACTGTTTTCTCTTAGACTTTTCTCCACCTTTGTACACAATAAAAATGGAATGTGATTATTTTTAGAATTAAAGTAAACATTATATTATATTCAATATCTATTAACTTATTACTTTAATTCCTTTAAGCTTTTGACTAAAGAACACAACAATTTTTTATATAATAGGATTTAGATCTCATTCGAGTCATATTTTAAGAATATAAATCTAATACTAACTAACAAAAAAAAAAGATTATATATTTATATATATATATATATATATTTATATATATCAAACCATTAAAAAGTTTCTTTGTAAAAAAAATAAAAGGGCATTAGAAATTGTTTATGTAATAAAAATTCTCTAACTTTATTTTGTTGTAAATAATAAACGAATAAGCTTCCGAGACGCCACATCTTTTATATATTATATTTATTTTTGATAAAGTAAGGTGATATTTTGGATAGAAAAACGCGTCTTTGTCTAAAGATATTGCTCACGCCAACCCTATGTTTAGTGCGGTGAATTATAATTATCAATTTTAGTTCAACAAAAAATTGTAAATAATTTATTTTAACATTACTCTTTTGTCCTACATAAAATATATTTAAACCCTTTAATAAAAAGAAGTATAACTTTTTATTGCAAACTAAAGTCATATGATTTTTTCATATGTAATTATATTAATAAAATTTGAAAGTGAAAATAAGAGAAATGATATATTTATAAGAGCAAGGTCATAGGTATAAACCGTCGGAAATTTTAGGATTTTTTTAATATATAGAGACATGAGAAATATATTATATGGAGAAATTTATTATTTTTATTTTATTCATATTTTTTATATAAAAAAATTAACAGAATATTAAATATTTGAATTCAAATAGTAATCAAATATATTTTTATTTTTGTATGAAAAATATTTCACAAAATATTTTTTTAATTAATTTAAATAAAAATATTAAATGAATATTCTTAACACGAAGTAATTAAAAATGACAAGAAAAGATAAAGATGGATAATTGTTATACTTTGCTCATTTTATCGAATAAAATCCGTTCACTACCTATAAATATTTATGATATCCGTGATTTAAAAAAAAAGTAATTGATAAAATTATTTTGCATAATAAAATGAATGATAAAAAGTACCCAAAGTTATACTATTTTTAAAATGATAATATGAAAGTATTTAATGTTATCAATATTTATAAAATAAAATATTTACTATATTTGTTGAATACAACGTATATAACTAATATTCTATACAATCAGTAATAATATAACTGCTAAATAATATTGTTCATTAAATATATATAATGTATAAATTATATTATATAACCAATATTACACACAATATATAACTAATATTCACATACATATGCATGAATTTAAATAATATTTGTTTCGATTGAATTGGTCCGAAGGTCAATCATTTTTTCTTGTTCTGTCTCAAAATGCAATCCATTCTGATGGGTTGTTGACCTACAGAAGACACTCTAACGCTCAAGTCCGCTATCTTTTTCAAAGAAGTCTTTATTCTTTTAGGATAGATCAAAGTTATTTTATTTACACATGAATTATATATTTATAGGCTTCACTAGTGCAGCGAGGGGCTTTTACCGCGGTTCATTTTCACTATACGTCGCGGTTTCAGAACCGCGGCATATGCAGCCGCGGTAGTAAGTCAGAGACTTTATGCCGCGGTTATAACCGCGGCATATAGGTTGCGGAATATGCTGCGGTTGTCGAGGGAACCGCTGCCTAAATCCATTTTTTAAAAAAAATAAAATAAAATTTCCACTATATGCCGCGGTTCAACCGCGTCATAAGACTCCAATATATGCCGCGGTTCTAGAACTAACCGCGGCCATATGTCTCGTTTTAAAAAAAAACGAAGCACTATATGCCGCGGTTGTGGTTAGAACCGCGGCATATTCCCCTGCAGTTTTTTAAAATTGCAGGTCTGTTTTTGTGATATCCACTACCACAAAAACAGACCTGCATATAAAAACATGTACACAAATTCAATTTGAACATAACAAACACATGTTCAAATGTAGTTCAACATCAAATAAAGTACAAAGTCTAAGAAAATTCTATCTAATCAAATGCATTGTTTAAATCTAAGAGCTATTGTATAATCTAACTATATACTTCGCAGCAGCGTTCCTAATGAATAATAGTGACTTCTCAGGAACTGGTGTAGTAGTCTTGAATCTCTGCAAAATACAATTCATTTTATTTAGTGTATATGAATTCAACATTTGTTAAAAAATCTAAATTTGTTAAAGTTAAATATTACCGTTTCCCAGCGACTTGTGATGTGAGAACGAACAATATGGGTCATCCAATACATTACATAGTATCCACACTCATATGACCCATTTTGTCTATTACACTACAATATATCATCACAGTTGATAATAGTTAGTTAATAACATTTGTTATAAAACAATTATAACAAAGTATGACTTTAGCATATGTCAAACCTTGAGAGAAATCCAAGCAATCTTTCTACTGTTAACAATTGATCTCCCACCCATCATCATACTTGCTGGAATAGAACTGTATATAAAAAAAGGTTTTAGCATTCAGTTATATAACAAAGAAAGTCCAAACATTGAGGTTCTTACCAATCAATTGCTTGTTTGAGTTGTGTGGGAGGAGGCCTGTGCAATGAGCAGAACCACAAAGCATAGTTGTCTTGCATAGACATAACAAGAAGTTGCCAATGGCGCCTGAAATTCATAATAACGTAACTATTAAATATTAAAATCACATATGGAACATTATTATGTTAACAAAGTTGACTTACCCGGATATATAAGGCAAAAAGTATATTTTCTTGCCCCATCCAAAGTCTTCGTATAGAATGTGCAATTATTGACTTCATAACCTGCACAACACACGACATCAAACTTCAAACCATTTGCAAGCCACAATAAAGTTTCAGAAGAATGTGGCTCTTTGTCAATTTCAGATTTGAACCAAGACATAAATGTTTTGTTATGCTCCATCAATTGCCATTTCTCTGATTGTCTTGGATTTTTATTCTTAACAATGGCTTTGTGTGCTTCCAAAAAAGGGATCACCTCATCTGTGTTGTTCAATATATAAAGATGCGCTTGCAACAATTCTTCACGATCTTTTGTCACCACATTGACACCTCGGATGCTTTTACTTGTAGAAAATTTATTCAACCATGCTGTGCGAGGAACTCCTATTGGATTCGTTGATGTCATGTAATCTGAACAAAACTCGATACTTTCTTCAGCAATATACCTTTCAATCATCGAACCTTCAGGACGATATGGATTTTTAACGTACCCTTTCAAAATCTTCATATAACGCTCAATAGGATACATCCATCTTAAGTATACCGGTCCACACAACTTGATTTCTCTAACCAAATGAACAAGTAAATGTATCATGATGTCAAAAAAAGATGGAGGGAAAAACATCTCTAGTTGACACAAGATGATAACTATCTCGCCTTGAAGTTCATCTAACTTTGTAGGATCGATGGCTTTACTACATATTGACGAGAACCATGAACACAACCTGTTTATGGTGTGCCTAACATTTTTGGGCAAAATTCCACGAATAGCCACCGGTAACAACTGTTGCATTAAGACGTGACAATCGTGAGACTTCATGCCAACAAGCTTTAAGTCCTGCATTGACACTAAACTCTTCATATTTGAAGAGTATCCTTGTGGTACTTTGATACTCTTTAAACATACACAAAAACTTATCTTCTCTTGTCTAGACATTGTATAACATGCAGGGGGCAAATAAGTACGTTTACCAATCTCCTTGGGTGCCAACTCTTCTCGGATATTCATGTCAACCAAATCCAAACGAGCATTCACTCCATCTTTTGTCTTTCCCTGAATGTTGAGTAATGTACCAATCAAGCTATCACACACATTCTTTTCTACATGCATCACATCTATGCAATGTCGAACATCTAACTTTGACCAATATGGAAGATCAAAGAATATTGATTTCTTCTTCCAAGGGGTCGGGACAGATGACTTCTTCGATGTTTTCCCAAATACATGATGTATTTTATTAACTTTTTCAAGAACTTCAAGGCCAGTAAGTGGATTTGGTGCTTCGTCCCTCTCTTGATCTCCATTGAATGCTTTTTTTAACCTTCGATATGGATGATTACGTTTTAGAAATCTCCGATGACGCAGATACACCGTCTTTCTTCCATGTTTCAATTGATGAGCTGCAGTGTTTTCTTCACATATAGGACACGCTTTATGACCCTTGACACTGTATCCTGACAAATTACCATAAGCAGGAAAATCATTAATGGTGCAAAATAACATTGCACGCATCATAAAAGTCTCTGAAGCGAATGCATCAAATATTTCAACCCCATCAACCCACAAAACCTTCAAGTCTTCAACTAGTGGGCTTAGATAAACATCTATGTCATTTCCAGGCTGCTTTGGACCAGATATCATCATAGACAACATCATGTACTTCCTCTTCATGCACAATGCAGGAGATAAGTTATAAATTATCAATATAACTGGCCAACAACTGTGATTGGTACTCAGATTACCAAATGGGTTCATTCCATCAGTGGCTAAACCAAGCCTAAGATTTCTACACTCTTTACCAAATTCGGGGAATTGTCGATCGATATTTTTCCATTGCTTTGAATCAGCTGGATGACGAAGCAGCCCGTCAATTTTTCTCTCATCTGCATGCCATCTAAGATTTTTAGCATCTTTGGGATTCGCAAACAAACGCTTAAGTCTGGGCACTATTGGAAGGTACCAAACTACTTTCAAAGCAGATCCATTTTTTTCTATCTGACCATTATCTTCACTATTGTTTTTTGACTTGTATCGTGATAAGCCACATTTTGGACACTTTGTCAAAAATTCAAACTCTTTCCTATACAAAATGCAGTCATTGGGACAAGCATGTATCCTTTTATACTCCATACCCATTGGACAAAGAATTTTCTTCGCATCATAATTACGAGTGGGCAGTGTATTTCCATCTGGCAACATTTCATTCAACAACGTCAACAGTTCTGTAAAACTCTTATCAGTCCATCCATTGCTCGCCTTCAAATTCATGAGCCTTAACACCGCTGAT